>NC_090270.1:73854313-74471813 GCF_040414725.1 Anabrus simplex | reverse complement strand
TTATTATTATTATTATTATTATTATTATTATTAATAACATCATAAGGATCAGTGCAGCATTTGGTCTGTTCAAAAAATAATATTGACAAGACCGAGCTGACCGTATTTTCGAAAATACCAAAGCAGGCTACCCTGGACATCAGCAATTGTTCAGGAAATGTCATCCTAGCCAAAAATATGATCAACATTCACCAGTAGAGATCTCAACCTTCAGCTCTGAATTTGGATGTTGTGATGCTATGTTTTCCCTGTCCAGTATGGTTTCGAAGGCTGGACGCTCAGCCCTTCACCGGAAAGGCGAATTGAAGCTTGCAAAATGAACTTGTACATATGAATGCTCCAAATATCCTGGGTAGAAAGGGCTAATGAAGAAGTCCTCAACTTGTTAAGTAAGAGAAAGAAGGCCCTAACAACCATCAAGGAGCAAATGGTCACGTAAATTGGGTACATCATGGGAAGTGAACAGTATCATCATCATCGAGGGGAAAACTGAAGAACAAAGATCTGGCTTCCGTGCTAGTATCGATGAACTTCTGTTGACATCTTTCAAGCCGCTGTTTCACAAGTAATCGTAATCAATTGGATCACCAACCTTTGTAGGACAACAGCATCCTAAGATGAAGAAATCTTTCTCTCATTGGTTTTTAAATAAGAATCATATAAGAAGATATCATTTTGAGAAAACAGCCGTATTACTTTTATGGAACAAGGGTCTGTGTTGTATTAGGCATCCCAACTCAGCAAGTAACAGCGGCTATGGTGCAAGTTTTCACAAAATTCGTCACATGTACCACAGACCCTTATTCACGGTTGTGCTTCAACTTCTTTTCCATTTAATATTGTACACTCTTTGAAAGTTGTTCACCTCTTTTGCACACTAAAACTCTGGTTTTTGGAAAGCAGATTAATTTTTAGGTTCCACTCTTTACAACAATTTTCTACTTCACTAACAGCCTACTATTTTTCATACAGACAGGAGTTAATTAATAAATGCTAAGGTATGAAAGCTACAGCAAACAAAATGGTTCTTCTCCTTTAGCCATAACATGAGCAACTTGATAAATAACTATGACAGCTGATTCATTTCCATTGTGCTTCTGGTGACAATTTGCTATTGACAAACAATGCCTTTCTGCACAGCCTTCAACACAATCACACCTGCCTTCTGAAAACTGAGTACTTACTACGATATTTACTTTCATAATATCTCATGCTTTCAGTATAGCAATCTTTTCATTTGCAGATAAGACATAAGATAGTCACGAATCTCTCGAGAAATGTATTACCAGAAATGTTTTACCTTCCTTTCCAATGACTAGTTCAAGCCTTTTCTTTTTCAATAGTGGTTCAATGTTACAGTTTTTTGGTGATGAAGGGATAGGAAGGAGCTAGGACTGGGAAAGAGACCACTGTGGCCTTATTTAAAGTACAATCTCAGTATTTGTCTAGTATGAAAGTGGGAAACCATCAAAAATCACCTTCAGAGCTACCGATAATGGGGTCTGAACTCACCATCTCTCAATGCATGCTAACAGCTACACAACCTAAATCGTGTAGCCAACTCGCTCGGTGTTTGAGCTTTTATTGATATAAATGCATACCCTTCTTTTGTAACAGACTGTACAGTAGTTAGTTCATGATTCCTGCACAGTACATATCATAATCAAGTAATCAGAACTGTGGAAGGTAACTAAGAACTAGTGCTATGAGGATGGATTCTTCTTCCTAAGACGCCATCTCCAAGCAGAGGTTGGCGATCCACGTAACTAGCTCTGATCTTGACAGCGCAGAATGGAATGCCACTTCTGAAGTACAGCAGTGCCATCTTCGAAGGTCTTTCAGCTATGAATTTCTTCTTCTCCCAAAAGATCTCTTCCCCTGTATCTTTCCTTCGATAATAAGCTGTAATAACCAGATACCTCTCACCTCTCATGATATGTCCTAGGTAGTGTGTTTTCCTCTGTTTTATGGTGAGCAGTAGTTCTTTTTGCTTTCTTGTCTGACTAAGGACCTCGACATTTGAGATTTTCATTACCCAAGCGATTGATAAGATTTATTTCTGACAAACGTGCAAGACAAGACACTGCCATTTGTATGATGAATGAACCTAGCAGACAGAGTTTAAAATCATATCAAGGGGACTATAAACACAGATGACAAAAAAGTTTGAGAACTCAACAGTTTGTGCTCCTCATTTGTGACCAAGAATTTCAAGTAGATGTCTGCTTGCCCTGATGGATGTTTGCAAAATAATTACCAAGCCTATGATTGGATTTTTCTCTGTCATCCAAATTTATAAATACATACATTTGTTTTATTGACCAGATGGATGTACAAAATTGTCTAGATCCTGCCTATGAATTGTAGAGACCACTCCACTCACTCCTCATCCACTTTAATGTTATCTAATTATTGTGCTAAATTGTGAAAGGTGTAAGAATGTTATAAAAATATGTTTTGCTCAGTTTTGATAATGTTCTGGCAAAATTAATTGAAAGCAGAAAAAGTACACAGTTGAATCATTTGCATACTGCTGTAGCACCTATTCTGGAGTTTTAATTTCATTCACTTTCATTGCATCTAACAACTTGATTAGTGGTGCATAAAATTTGTTAAGAGTCAAGATCTTTAGTAATTTAGATGTTGAATTAAATAATAAATTGGCTTGTACATACTCATAAATAATTAACAAGATCAGTACCAATCCTGTAATCTAAGGGTAGCAAAGCTGCCTCTTACCCAGAGGCCCCATGTTTGATTCCCACCCAAGATAGGGATTTTTGCCTGGATCCAAAGGCTGGCAGGCCTTCAGGCTGAGCAGCGTTTGCTTGGTAGGTTAAAGCTCATCAGGGCTGTACCACCATGAGGTTGGTTTATTTGTCTGTTTTAATGTAACATTTTAGATTTCATTTTTAGAAACACCATCCCCCCCCTCATGGAACTACAACCCTTGAAGGGCCTTGGCCTACCAAGCGACTGCTGGTCAGCCCGAAGGCCTCCAGATTAAGAGGTGTCGTGTGGTCAGCACGACGAATCCTCTCGGCCATTATTCTTGGCTTTCTAGACCGGGGCCGCTATCTCACCATCAGATAGCTCCTCAATTCTAATCACGTAGGCTGAGTGGATCTCGTACAAGCCCTCAGGTCCACGTAAAAACCCCTGACCTGCCGGGGAATCGAACTCGAGGCCTCCGGGTAAGAGGTACGCACACTACCCTTACACCACGGGGCCGGCTTAGAAACACCATAGGTTTTAACAATGTCAAACCTTTAACATGTTTTTTTAAGTCTTATTAGAATGGTTAGAAAATTTTGCTACAGTCCGGTCTCTAAACACAGTTAAGGAGGTATATTTGAGAATGTACCAAAGAAATTCCTCTCACTATGCTATCCAGACATGAAAGGAAATACCTCTTGCATCATAATTTAGTTCCATATGCTGAGTTCTTGGATGACATAATGAACATCAAGAAAACCTGTGGTCAACAAAATGCAGTGGCTTTTGCTGATGATGTTATGATCTGGGGAAAAATTGGGGAACAAGAACAACTGAATAAGTTCCAGGAATTCAATCTCAAGATAAACAAACCAAAAACGGAAGTGATGGCAATAAACAGAAAGGGATGGCCAGCGAACATCATGCTAGGAAACCATCCACTGGAAAGTGTGGAATACTTTACATAACTCGGCAGTGTAATATCTCAAGAACACTAGCCACAAAAGAGGTGGCAAATAAGAGTGCAAAGGAGCTCTCACTTTTACCAGTAAGAATGAACACTCCTCTGGGATCCCAAAATACCAACAAAATCAAAGCTGGTTATGTTCAATCAGTAGTTCATACCAATCTTAATGTATAGAATCAAAAACTGCACTCTCACTAAGGAGGACTTGTCAAGGTTGCAGGCATCTGAGATGAAGGGCTTGAGACCATCAAGTCAACAAACATAACTGGACAAGTTAGAAATGGTTAGAAATGAATTGAGACATCATTAGATCGGGTCAGTATATCCAGACTGAGGTGGTTCGAGCACTTAATGAGGATGGGGCCAACAAAGACAGCTCATATTAACTTGGAAAGACGGAAAACTGGATGGTAGGAAGACCAAGAACCCACTGGATGGATATCATACAGATGAACATCGCAGATTGGGAAAGTATACTGGAGGACATCATTAACTACGGAACATAGTACCCAGGAAACCAGAACTGTAAAACAGTTTAAAATTACAAAAATTTGTACATGATGATGCGTTTGTGTATTCAACCCTAGATAAGGATATGCATGTTGAGTACTCAGCCGAGAGGAAGGATGGATCCTCAACAGTTCCACCATCTGCTGTTATACTGTAGACAGCCTAGGCATCACTTAAGAGGTGTACAAGAGAAATGAGGTAATTTCCAATTGTTTTTCTCACCGAGTCGCAAGGTGCTACAGCCCATCAGTCTGCTAAGACCGCTAAAATGTACCCGCAACCATGTGCAACACCTTCATAGGGACTGGCTGCGTAATGAATGGTGTTACTAGCAATGCTAATACTGTACCTCAGTCACTTTCGAATTGTCAAAGCCAAAGATGAGACTAACCGCAACAAACTTGTTCTAGTCCATACCATGTAAACACTATCTGACTCAGTTTTAATTACTGCGTTGATGGGGTGAAAGTTCCTTATGGGGATCACTGTAAGTACCTAGATGTTAACATAAGGAAAGATCTTCATTGGGGAAAAAACATAAATATGACTGTAAATAAAGGGTATAGATCTCTGCACATGGTTATGAGGATTTTTAGAGGTTGTACGAAGGATGTACAGGAGAGGGCAATATAAGTCTCTGGTAAGATGAAAACTAGAGTACGGTTCCAGTGTATGGGACATTCACCAGAAACGACTTCATTCAAGAACTGGAAAAAAAACCAAAGAAAAGCAGCTGGATTTGTTCTGGGTGATTTCAGACAAAACAGTAGTGTTACAAAAATGTTGCAAAGTTTCGGATGGGAAGACCTGGGAGAAAGGAGACGAGCTGCTCGTGGCAGATTCCCTATCTGTTGTTTACCTAGTCTTTTATTAAATAACTGCAAATCATGTTCAGCACTGTTCCATTTATTCAATGGGTCAAAGCAAAAAGCCACTCCCCCAATTGTTATCCTTGTATCTCTCTTCAGTTTCGATGATGTATGATCTGTTAGAGTGGAAGCCATTTCTCTTTAGTTTTGTTTTAGTCAGTCTAATAACTGTGAGGTTTTTCAGTCTGTTGAAACTTGTTCAGGATAAATAAAATAAGAAAATACCTGAAAAAAAGAAAACATTTAATAACAGATTAACCCTAAGAAAGACAATTTTTGTTGAAATTATATCTTTTTCAGGGATAATCTGTTATCAATGTTTTCTTATTTTATTTATCCTGAATTAGTTCCAACAGACTGAAAAACATCACAGTTATAAATTTTGTTTTGATATGAGACCTCACTATGCCTTTATACAGCATTCTTTTTTTTTTTTTTTTTTTTTTGCTAGGGGCTTTACGTCGCACCGACACAGATAGGTCTTATGGCGACGATGGGATGGAAAGGCCTAGGAGTTGGAAGGAAGCGGCCGTGGCCTTAATTAAGGTACAGCCCCAGCATTTGCCTGGCGTGAAAATGGGAAACCACGGAAAACCATCTTCAGGGCTGCCGATAGTGGGGTTCGAACCTACTATCTCCCGGATGCAAGCTCACAGCCGCGCGCTTCTACGCGCACGGCCAACTCGCCCGGTTATACAGCATTCTTGGCTTTGCTCTTGGTCTCTTAAGTTGTAAATCAAACATTTTCCTTGTAATCTACTTGTCCCCATCCTTTGCACGTGTCCATACTACCTGAGCCGGGACGACACTACGGTGTCCTGTAATTAACCATCTTGAGCCAAGTTTCTACTATCTCCATTTTGTACTCTGCTTCATGTGGTTTTTCCGACCATACTCCGAATAAATTTCATCTCAGATGCTTGGATCCTGCTCACCTCTTTCATCCTCACTGTCCAAGTTTCATGCCCATATGTCCAAATCGGTATGTAATAGGTTTGGTAGATGGCCCTCTTGCATTTCAGTGGCATTTTGTTATTCCATATTATGTCTCAAATTACTTGATAGAAGTTTTCTCCAGCTTGAATTCAATTGGTTATTTCGTTATCTATGGAACCTGTATTTAATATCATGCTGCCAAAGTATCTGAACAAATCCCACTGTCGGCAGCCCTGAAAATGGTTTTCAGTGGTTTCCCATTTTCACACCAGGCAAATGCTGGGACTGTACCTTAATTAAGGCCATGGCCGCTTCCTTCCCACTCCTAACCCCTTCCTGTCCCATCGTCGCCATAAGACATATCTGTGTCAGTGCGACGTAAAGCAACTAACCAAAAAAAAAAAGAAGTATCTGAACTTAATTGTCATCTTCAGTTGTTTTCCTTCCAAAATATTGTGTCCTATCGGCTTTCCATTTCTTTGCATAACCATTATCTCACTCCTTTCTTGACTACATACGAGGTCATACTCCATGGCTGTTGTCCAGCCATTAACCTGTTCCTGAACTGGATGCTTTGAATATATATATCTCTATCACACACACAGGCACGCGCACGCACACACTCATTTTATATATACATATGACAATGCCAACCAATTTACTGAAATTGTAATTCTTCAATGATTGAGATTCTAAAAACAAAGTCAACACTTAAATTTTTTATAAATATTGTTATCTTACTGAATTAGGCTAGTTTACCAATCAATCAATCAATCAATCAATCAATCAATCAATCAATCAATCAATCAATCAATCAATCAATCAATCATCACTGATCTGCATTTAGGGTGGAAGATTCCCCATCTGTTGTTTTCCTAGCCTTTTCTTAAATTATCGCAAAGAAATTGGAAAATTATTGAACATCTCCCTTGGTAAGTTATTCCAATCCCTAACTCCCCTTCCTATAAACGAATATTTGCCCAATTTGTCCTCTTGAATTCCAACTTTATCTTCATATTGTGATCTTTCCTACTTTTAAACACACCACTCAAACATATTCGTCTACTGATGTCCTCCCAGGCCATCTCTCCACTCACAGCTCGGAACATACCACTTAATCGAGCAGCTCGTCTCCTTTCTCCCAAGTCTTCCCAGCCCAAACTTTGCAACATTTTTGTAATGCTACTCTTTTGTCGGAAATCACCCGAACAAATCGAGCTGATTTTCTTTGGATTTTTTCCAGTTCTTGAATCGAGTAATCCGGTGAGGGTCCTATACACTAGTTGTGGTATTACCAGAGACTTATACGCCCTCTCCTTTACATCCTTACTACAACCCCTAAGTACCCTCATACCCATGTGCAGAGATCTGTACTCTTTATTAACAATCATATTTATGTGACTACTCCAGTGAAGGTCTTTTCTTATATTAACACCTAGGTACTTACAATGATCCCCAAAAGGAACTTTCACCCCATCAACGCAGTAATTAAAACTGAGAGGACTTTTCCTATTTGTGAAAATCACAACCTGACTTTTAACCCCGTTTATCATCATACCATTGCCTACCGTACATCTCACAACACTATCGAGGTCACCCTGCAGCCGCTCACAATCTTGTAAATTATTTATTACTCTGTACAGAATAACATCATCTGCAAACAGCCTTATCTCTGATTCCACTTCTTTACACATATCACTGATATATATATATATGTATAAGAAAACATAAAGGTCCAATAATACTGCCTTGAGGAATTCCCCCCTTAATTATTACAGGGTCAGATAAAGCTTCGCCTACTCTAATTCTCTGAGTTCTATTTTCTAGAAATACAGCCACCCATTCAGTCACTCTTTTTTTTTAGTCCAATAGCACTCATTTTTGCCAGTAGTCTTCCATGATCTACCCTATCAAATGCCTTAGATAGGTCAATCGCAATGCAGCCCATTTGGCCTCCTGAATCGAAGATATCTGCTATATCTTCCTGAAATCCTACAAGCTGAGCTTCAGTGAAATAACCTTTCCTAAACCCAAACTGCCTTCTTTCAAACCAGTTATTAATTTCGTACACATGTCTAATATAATCAGAAAGAATGCTTTCCCAAAGCTTACATGCAATGCATGTCAAACTGACTAGCCTGAAATTTTCAGCTTTATGTCTATCACCCTTTCCTTTATACACAGAGACACTTCTGCCTTTTGAAGATCCTCGCATACACACTCCCCTTGTTCATTAATGATTCCTGGAATGTCCTTCTTGGAACCTGTTTCTCCCTTAAAGTACCTATACATACACTTGAATTTTTCACTAAAATTTGTATGACCACCAATTATGCTTGCCATCATGTTATCCTTAGCCGACTTCTTTGCTAGATTCAATTTCCTAGTAAGTTCCTTCAATTTCTTCTTACTTCCATAACCATTTCTAACTCTATTTCGTTCCAACCTGCACCTCCTTCTTAGTCTCTTTTCTTCTCTGTTATAATATAGTGGATCTTTACCATTCCTTACCACCTTTTAAGGTACAAACCTATTTTCACATTCCTCAACAATTGCTTTAAACCCATCCCAGAGTCTGTTTACATTTTATTTACCATTTTCCAGTGAACATAGTTACTTTTTTTTGAACTCCCTCATGACTCTTTTTTCAGCCATATGGTACTGCCTAATAGTCCTAATTTTAATACCTTCCTTTTTTTCACATTTACTTTTAACTACGACAAAAACAGCTTCGTGATCACTAATATCATCTATTACTTAGGTTTCTCTATAGAGCTCATCTGGTTTTATCAGCACCACATCAAAAATATTCTTCCCTCTAGTTGGTTCCATCACTTTCTGAATCAGCCGCCCTTCACATATTAACTTATTTGTCATTTGTTGTTCATGTTTCCTGTCATTCGCATTACCTTCCCAATCAACATTTGGTAAATTGAAATCATCTACTACTCTGTCACATTGCTTTCCACATCATTTCCAACATAGCTGATTATCTAATCAAATAACTCTGAATCAGTGTCAGCGCTACCCTTTCCCAGTCTGTACACTCCAAAGACATCAAACTGCCTATTATCTTTAGAGATGAGCCTTACACCCAGAATTTCATGTTTTTCATTCTTACCTTTTTCATAGCTTACAAATTCTTCTTTCACCAGAATGAATACTCCCCCTCCTACCATTCCTATCCTATCTCTACGATACACACTCCAGTTCCATGAGAATATTTCTGCATCCATTATATCATTTCTCAGCCATGATCCAACTCCTATTACAATATCTGGTAAGTATATATCAATTAAATTACTGAATTTGATTCCTTTGTTTACAATGCTTCTACAGATGAGCACTAACATTTTTATGTCATCCCTACTTGATTTCCAGTTACCTGTTCGCTTAACACCGCTCCCTAGGCCACCCCATTTCCCTGAATGTACCTGCCTATAACCCTTCTAAACAAGTTACCTAACTTACATGTACCACTGCAGTTTAAGTGAAGGCCATCTGAGCGCAGATCCCTGTCTCCTACCCACCAATTAGGATCTAGAAATCTCACTCCCAGTTTCCCACATACCCACTCCATAGTCTCATTTAAATCCCCAATCACCTTCCAGTCAGTATCCCTCCTACACAGTATTCCACTGATAACAATCTCCGCTTCCTTAAACTTCATCCGTGCTGCATTTATCAGATCCCACACATCCCCAACTATGTTGGTACTTATACCTACTTGCCTTACGTTGTTAGTTCCAACGTGAAACACTACCACCTTCTCCTTTCCTCAACATCTGCCTCAAGCTAATTCCTGGATATCACTCTACTCTGGTTCCCTTTCCTCCACACACTTTCCCCACGTCTAACGATAGAATCCCCCATGACCAGAGCCTCAACCCTACCCACCTCATTTGATCCCCTCCCCTCCTGGTCAGCCCTATCTTCTCTCACTGCTTTCCATGACCCTGTTCCACCTGTCTTTTCCTTTCCACTACACTACATTTCCCTTTCCTACCTTTTTCCTTCCTCCTATTTCCACACATCTCAGCAACAGTTCCCTGTTCTTCATCTTCCCTCGGTTGTTCTACCTGCAGTGACTCGTACCAATTTCTCACAGACACCTGTCCTGAATTCTGATCCTGAACAGAGCCCTTAGCCTGCAATCTCCTTCCCCTTAAAACATTAGACCACCTGTCTTCTACAATTCCCCCATTTCCTTCCCATCCCTCCTTTACACCTACTGGTTGGTATTTTTTTTTTGCTAGTTGCTTTACGTCGCACCGACACAGATAGGCCTTATGGGGACGATGGGACAAGGAAGAGCTAGGAGTGGGAAGGAAGCGGCCATGGCCTTAATTAAGGTACAGCCCCAGCATTTGCCTGGTGTGAAAATGGGAAACCACGGAAAACCATTTTCCGTGCTGCCGACAGTGGGGTTCTACACCTACTGTATCCTGTACATTATTTGAGGAAGGCCTACTTTCCTTCCTGTCCTCTGAGAGAATCCTAATTATCTCCCTCAAACTCTCCAACTCCTCCCTCATACTCCTTAATGCCTAGCCACACCCACAGTTGCTACACTTGCACTCCTTAGCCATTATTTATGGAATAATGGGAAGAAAAGGAAAAATAAAATAACTTATTCTGTGCAAAATAAAAATGAAAGGAAATATTTCCTAGGATAGTTCACAAAGATCACACAACAACAAGGTAATTAATATAAGCTACTACTACACTGCAATACTACCTTTATTACAAATTAAGCTAAACAGTATGCAGTGCCTTATAAAATCATGTTCCCCAATTGAAGTTCTATTTTTTACCAAATACATCAGTATTACATCATGCCGTGTACTGAAAGTGCCTGTAGAAGGTAGCCTAAACTAAAAAAATATAATTTGAAACAGTCATTGAGACCCTCGGCTATAATCAAAATAAGGAACTCTTTTGTGAACAACTTTTATTTTGTTTTTTATCATCATCATCCCAGACCATGATAAATCACCACCAAAGTTCGGGACAGGAAGTGGTGATGGTTGCTTTAAGGAGCAAAGCAATGTGGTTATCAGCCCTTGTAATAGTTTCTATGTATAAGTAATGAGGTATACCAGGGAAGATGCAAGCGAGGTAGTTTGTACTGCTTTCCAAACTGATCTATTGTAACAATACAGGCTCTATAACATCATTATCAACGTATAGGCCAACAAGCACTGGTACAGCTGTTGGGATGCAATTTATTAGAATCACCCATACCTTGGTATTTTCTATGTAGGCTATACAGACTGTATCAGAACTATACCAACAACAACAAAAATCAGGGATGCTCTTCATGTTATGTTAGAACAATGGTGCAATCGGATCGGGAGAAATAATTTTTCTTTTCGAGAAAATGATGTTACGGTACTTTGTTACTTCCAGGCGTGTGGTTTAAATTGATGAACTTACCAAATTTGCTATGCCAGAGAGCCAGTCGCTGGCAGTTGCTGTGCATCAGAGGAGGGAAGGAAAGTGGGAGACAGAGGTAATGTTCAGAACGAATGCACAAGTTTCTCGTTCATTTTGCATAGTCGCTTTCCAACCCCAGTAGGCAGTGTACAGTTTGTTCTTCACAAATTGACTGCTATGCGAACCCCGTAGAAAGAGAAGATGAACTTGTACCAAGAATACAGGCAGCTTTCCAGGTCGTTTGCCAACACACCACACATCCTGAACAGAGTCCAAAGGTCACTACTACACAGTTGTGAACTGTGCATCGAAGTAGGAGGGGGGACATGTTGAACATCTACTGTAATCCAACCACTGGGTGTATTGTTTCCTTTGTTCAGTATTTCATTCCATTTACAATGTTGTGAGTGAAGAAATACACAATTGTGGGGCAGCACCGTTACATCTTTGAGCATGTTGAATAGTAAAGAACGTTACTGCGACCAACAGACGAGAGGACGAACGGCATGGTGCATTCCTTGACTGACAAGTTTGTCTTAATTGCTGTGTGTTCTTGTAATGTGGGTGCAGTTATGACTGTTTAATAAAGTAACTGTGGACAGTGCCTGTAAGAGATCAGGACAATCCTGTGAAAGTCGAATCAGGAACCTTATGCATACGTACAGAGCATTATCTCTATCTTCATCATACACCCCACTTCCCCTCCCTGCTCACTCCCACCCTTCTCTTTTTTGAAGCACGGCAACAGCTTGTGTTCTGGCATAGCAAATACGGTGACTTCATCAATTTGAATCGCGCAGCTGGAAGTAACAAAGTAACCTCATTTTCTCGAAAGGAAGACGTTTCTCTGCCTGGTTTTTTCTGATACACCCTGCCTGTATACAGTACAGTATATTTGTTTGTTGAGTACTCAACCTGAAGGCTGGTTAGATCCCCTACAGCTGTCATAAAAAGTCCAGATGTCACTTTATAGGCATACACGTGAAAATGAGGAGTGATGTATTTTCCCACTGCTTTCCTAATTGACCTAGAAAGTGCTATTACATAGGCTGTCAAGCTCACTTAAACAAGACACTGGCCTTATAAGGCATAGTTTAACACTATTCCTATAGTACCACAGCCAAAAACTGGATTACGCTGGGCAAAGAGATGCAGAAATACTACAAGCATCAAGGGATAATTGGTGGTTGCGATTAGTATGCCTAAACAAGAAAACGTTGAATGACATGTCATGTAATCACAAAAATACACACCGTTACGGGAGAAAATAACACAGGATGAACAAACATAGCCTACCTAGAATTCTCAGTCCGTAGTTGATTCATAACCTATCATTAAATTGCAACGATCGTTACCTTACTGATGCCACGAAATCAACATCGCATACCAGAGAACTAACATCATTATTGTTTAGAGCAACTAACATTACTGTATGAGCTAATCAATTAGCAATCGATTTTGTTTTCGATCTGAAATAATTTCAAACTAACAAGAATTTGAAAATTAAAAATGATAAAATGAGGAATTATTCTATGATACACAACTGGTGCAAAGATCAGCATTGTATAATAAAAAACGACGTTGATGTTCGTGAAAGCCGTCCCCAACTTTGTTATAATATCCCTTTTATTATGAAAATTAGAGTAGAGTAATAATAGCAGTACCTTGGCCAGCACCTGTCACAAGAACTTTCTTGCCAGCAAAACTTATATTCATTTCAACTATCGAGCTTCTTACCACTCACAAGAGATGTGATACGAAACTCCCGCTAGAGCAACGTTTCAGACGGAATGTTAGCAGTGTGAGAATACCGTGGCACTCTATTATCACATTACGTTCCTTTTTTCTTTCTTTATCTTTAGTTTATTGCTGATTATGTAAAGGGCGTAGATGTCAAGGTTAAACTCCAGACGGAAACAGTCCACAAAATATTATGCAAGAAAAACACACGATTTTATTATTAAAATATCGGAATGGTATGGAATTATACTAGAGCCTACGACTAGGCCCTATATAGTGGAAAAATTGAACCATTAAACAAATTTGCAATGGTTTTCAAAGGGCAATCACAAACCTAATACTTCGTAAAAATAAAATGGTTTGGTTCTTCTTCTTCTTCTTCCTGAAAGGTGTGGTTGGACTCATGTGTTATCGTCCAGGGTTTGATTCTTTGTAGTCGGATTGTCGCTTCGAGCATAGTCTAGAGGTGGGGACGGAGCGAGTAATACCGATGAGTAATCCGGTTGTAGCGGTGGAGCGCACCACCGATCCCCTCCGCTTACAACTGCGAGTACTCGCGGAGGACCTGTGTACAGTGTAGCGCACAACACACGTACGAAAGTACCTGTATTCAATCTGTGTTGTTTCGAATGTACGTATATATTTCCTACGCTTGTTATGTTTTGTAGATAATGTAAAGTCTGTTAGATTATATTTGTGGTGTTAGTGTGATATTTAAACATATTCGTAGATAGTAGTTATATTTTTAGAACATTTAAAGGAATTTAAAGAAATGTTTACAGAAAGTTGTTCCACAATGGCCACGAAAACCATCGGATGCCTGGCAGTTTTTTGACATCACTGACAATAGGAAACACGCAAAATGCAAATTTTGTGGCCGCACATACGCGACGGGTGGTGGCACATCAAATATAATATAATATAATATAATATAATATAATATAATATAATATAATATAATATAATATAATATAATATAATATAATATAATATAATATAATATAATATAATATAATATAATATAATATAATATAATATAATATAATATAATATAATAACTGTATTTATAGAAGCATTCTACTGATAGCTGTTTGGCATTGGGACGTGTAGTAGTATGTTGTCAGATATGTTTTGTAATCACATTTGCAAAGAAGGACATTCCAGTCAACGTTCATTTACGTAATTACTTTTGTCATCCTGTAGATGAAATTATGTCAGTATTTTCATTATATTCTGATAAGATTCTTTATATTCAGGTTATTCTTCTCATTAACAGTGTACCGTATCACATGAACTTACGAAATAATGGTTAATACTGGGACCTTTCCCACCGTCACCCCTGACTCATGGGACCATGTGACAGCAAACCAACTCTTTCGGGTCACGAACACATGGGACCATGCTCCACGGAAGTCGATAGTCAAGGGATCTTTTTGGTCTGTGCCGATTTCTCCTCATTGGGATTGTATACTTAATCCACTCACATGAAGAGTTATCGACCATTCGACTCAGCTAGATCAGAGCTACTCTCCCGTTCCTGAGGTCTGAACACGGACTCCTCAGGGCCGAAGAACGTTCGCGGCAAATAGAGGCTATCAAACATAAACTACCTTAAAGGCCTATAATGAACGGAAGAGGATTTTTGGATGCTCATTTTTCGGCAAAGAATAAGCACAAATAAGTTTTCCAAATTTACTAAGGCGCTCGTTGAAATATACACATACACTATGACATCCTTGGAAAATTAATATAAATTGACAAGTTGAATACAAATATTTAGCAACGGTAAAATCCGTGCTACCATCCATCAGTTAAACTTCATCCACATTCCATAAGAATATTTATGTGGATGACCACAGTTCCTAAGGATATTTCAAATGCAAGAATATTTCCATCCAAACTAACAAGCTGATGGATACCTGATTTGACATACACAGAAAAATATACATCCCCGAGGGATGACCAATCTCGTTGACATACTACGTTCATACCATCAGTTTTGTCTGTCTATCTCCCGTTGGGTATCAAAAGCTGTTGAGTGTTACACAAACAAAATATAACACAGATTACCTATTTACAGTTACAATTCGAACCATTTTCCTCCAAATATCAGTATTCCCTGGGACCGAATCCCATGTCATGAAGTTAAACATTTACTTACACTAATTCAACTACCCCGGAGTGGTCATTTTATCTTATATCTAACGCCACCAATTATCTATACGTAAATAAAAGTATACTGGAGAAATAAACATATGTTTACGTAAACCATGGAAAAGACAATAATATTGCGCGTCTCCACCAATTGGAAGACAAATGAAATAAAAATCACACGAACACAGGCTCGACAACGAACCCGTCACTTCCAACAACTACCAGTGAAACTTCACGAAGTCTAAACTCGCCCAGAACAGCACATAACATAAAACAAGAACACACTCTGAAAAGGAACACACATTATACAACAACACAAAGTATAAATGGCTGTATTTCATCTCGTAGCGCCCGCTACTTGAGCAAGCTATCGGTCTCTTCTGTGCTCTATTGAGGTTCGAACCTGAGACTCTGGTCGTCTCCATCAGGGACACTGAAATAAAAACCCTAATTAACCTAATCATGTCATTGACAGTCGTAATAATATTCTACATTGCTTTCGGGTCATGGCTCACGGACTGGGTGTGGTGGTTACATCAATATTCTGTCCCTCTTCTCACAGAAAACTGCAACGTTTTAAAAGACACATTCTCTGGCGAGGCAAGTTCTCTCAGCTGCTTCTCGCTCTGACCTGCCTCCTCGGGCAATAACTTACTGCTTGTCAAAGCTCCCTTCCACAACGCGGGCGAAAGGACATTTAGCACGCACAAATAGCGGCAGTCACGGGCTCGATAAACCCATACAATTGAGCTAATGCAGGGCACACCTGCTCAAATCAACTCATACTATCCTTATGATCCAACAATACACTTTTCAAATTAAGCAGCCATATTATCGCAAAATTCCCTAATTTTGCCAGGAGTCTGGAGTTCAACCACACATTTCTTCCCGTAGCCTTATCGTTCATTCGTCAGCCTTTACCAAAAAGCGATGTCTCCTAATCTCTCCCCTTAGAGGCGAGATTGTGTACCTGTCAGATACTACCCTATTGTTCAAGATCTATCGGTATCAAATCACCGATCAAAATACTTTAAGAAATTAATAATAGTAATAAAAATAATAATAATAATAATAATAATAATAATAATAATAATAATAATAATAATAATAATAATCCATTAATCTGTTGCTTAAAAATGTATCGGTACAAAACACTGATCAAGTTACATTAAGAAAATAATAATAATAATAATAATAATAATAATAATAATAATAATAATAATAATAATAATAATAATAATATTCACACATGATCAAAATCAACTAGAAAAATCTCTACTTTGTTAGCCTAGCTAATGTGTAGGGTGGGCCAGGTTTGAACCTCCGCACGTATTTTCTCGAACGTCTTCAGTTACAGCCAAACTTATACACTAGCATGCAAAAACTAACTACTGTCTCTACTTTTATGAATTGAGTGCTGTCACTATCCCACATTAACTTCTGTATAGGCACATGTTAATGATACTGACACCTACTAATCCCTGCTCGTATTATGCAGTCACGCAGATGAAATTATGGCATTAACCTGGCCAAATTTCTATTCATTTTCCCCCCTCAAATCTTTCTCAGCATTCATGACAAAATATATAATATAGCATGCACATGCAGCTTCTAAAAGGGGTCCCAAACTCTATACATCCTTCCTGGTTCACTTCCTTCCCATATCTACTTACAAAAAACAAATTAAACAAGGGTCATCCGACCACTCCAGGTAATTAACCTATCAATTACCTCATCATTAAGCCTATCCTTACAGTAACTCTATTTACAAGGGGAAATACTAACATTGGAAGAAAATAGCTCAATACTCAACAGTTTATGATGTTTTCTGGCCCCCGCCCGAAGTTTTCAGGGGCCTGCCATCGGTGCTCACTCCATGTCGCTGGCTCGTACAGTCCTTGGTTCTAGGAGTGTGATGACTTTGCCGGAGTAATCCATCTTCCTGGTAAACAAATCACTGCAATTATATTTACACAATCTTGCACACTTGTTGATCACTCGACACCATCCAACTTCCCCTCTATCGTTCTAGAGCGATGCTAGTTACGTGATGCTAATTGTTATGGATACCTCAGCTAGTCTATTTCGTTAAATCAGGCGAGCTGTAAATTCATGGTCTCCTCCTTCCCAAGTCTATCGCCTCCTACGTCCGTGACTTATATCAACCGTCCTTTTCTTACTTTCTTGTCTCGATGAAATCAGATCCTGAACTTATCATTCCCCTTTACTTGGTGTTATAATCTGTTCCGGAAATCCTGCTCTCAATGTTACATGGATTTAAACTGATAGTATTTCTTCACACGATCTGATTTTCTTTTGAAACAAAGTTTACCAAATCCCAAAGTTAGACTGCTCGAAAAATGAGCCCCTTTACTGCTATAGTCATCAACCTCGCGATGAGCGTTCTCCGTCTAGAGTTCGTTCCCCCACGACGTACTCACCCTTTCGCAGTCACTACCTACGACATACTGACAAATATTCAGAGTTTACTTCGCGATCGGATGTCGCACAAATACCTTTGTCATATAGTTACATTTCCTACTATCACTGCACATTGGAAAACACTTTTAAAAACTTCACTCCCGTTTCTTTGTGTCAGTTATTCAGACAAAGAAGAGGTAGACCTCGCTCGCGGACCGCACGTAGTTCCACCTTCTGAAGCTTGTTTTCGACTAATCCCTCCTCGAGAAACTGCAACCACTTATAGCCAAACCGGGAATAGGGGTGGCTAGCGTGTCCTTCCCCCACTCTGATTCTGGCCTTTCCTGGATAAACCAGCCTGTCGAAATTAGCAATACGCTAGACTGTGTGACTTGGTTATGCACAAGTACGCTATGATATGCGGAGTTGAATATGTTCGGCGGATCTGCCGTAATTAATTAATAACATCGGAGGGGAGGTGGTGAATCCCCAAAGGCATCTGGCTTCAGCCATCGCGTCCGTACGCTATGGGTATTATGTAAGTTGTTTACCAACGCCTTTCGCTTGGAGAGTATTTTCTACCAGAACTCTTGACTTTATAATTCCACCAAAATTCAGCACACTACTCTAACGGGTGCAGTATTGTTAATTAAGCCTTATTTATGCCGAAATGCATTAAAATTTGCCCGATTGCTTTGGCATCGCTGTACGCTGGCAGATGTTTTCCAATATGGAGTCGCTAAGTAGTGTTCTTCTCCTGCTTCTTCTATGACGTGTGCCTAATTCGGGGATTCTTTAAGCCACCCAGTGGGCGGGTGAAGGCGCCTCTCTGGCGGGCTTTGTATTGCGCAACCTGACGATTCCCCCAGCATCCACACAAAGAAAGCTTGCTGCCAGCTTCCTTACCAAGCATATCACTTGAAATAAATACTAATTGTGCCGGTACGGTCACAATACATTACTTTTCTGTTAACTTCCAATCCCCTTGTATACAAACCCTTTCGGTAGGTATGCGCCATACTTTGTTTCACTATTCGAATGAGTTAACTATACGAGTAACTAACATTTATTCCACATAATACCTCCTACTCCCTAGCAGTTACGTATATAACAATTATAGTGAATATATATGCAGTTATTTACAGTTGTTACGTTGTGAGAGAAGGGTATTAATAGAGGGATGCAATACCTTCGCAGTGCATACCTATAACGTGTTTAAACGTCCCGCGTCAGGACATTTACTCGGTAGTTCACTCGGTACTACCGGGTGATGACGTCACAACAACTGCTCCGCTCCGCTCCGCTCCGTCCCCAGCTCTAGCATAGTCCATAGAAATAGAAGAGGATTGAATCGGATAATACGATTAAAGCGCTCCTTCGGTGATCTCCGGTACTACCGACGGAGACAAAGCAGTTACGGAGCTCCGGAGCTCCGGAGGGCCGCCTCCTATTCGCAACAGTAGCTCCGAGTGTAAGGGCGTAGTGAGCTGTAATTTCATCAAACTTACGTCCATGAATGTAGGCGCCCTATAAAAATCGTTACCTACATACACAAAAATCGATCTATATCACCGATATTCCATACAATACCCCTTAACAAAAAACGTATAGTCATTCAGAATAATTAATGCATCCTCTCATTTGTTATCAAGAAAATGCAATAATATCGACATATCGATATTCCATACAATACCCCTTAACAAAAAACGTATAGTCATTCAGAATAATTAATGCATCCTCTCATTTGTTATCAAGAAAATGCAATAATATCGACATATAATACATACCCCCATATACCTGTAGATACAACAAACAATATATCTAAATAGGTTCAGTTGTTTCTCAGAAAAGTGCAGGTCCTACCTGTGCAGAACTTACACAGTACATTCGTTCATTATTATTATCGTTATTATGGAAATATTCCCATTATATTGGCGCTAGAATACAGTAGTTTCAAGTTAAATTTGAATTCGCTTTAATTTCTGGACATACGTAAAAAACGCGAAAGACGTGCAGAAGTAAGGGATGATTATTTACGAACGGAGGGAGGAGTTCAAGCGGTTCAAGTATGTAAGTGCTGCGCTGTAAAACATGGCACAAACGTAGCCTACGAGATATATAAGGTCGGGACATCTGAAGTACCGTGGCCCTTGGATCATTTATGACCCGCCTTAATTTTTTAAAAAAGCTCTATTTCTTTCAGCCTATTCCAAATTCTTTAAAACACTTTTCCCATTAAATACCTACAAAATTAAACCCTGAGAATGCCCGTTTGTTAAGAAGGCAACATGGCAAATTGCATAGCTCTCCGACTCCCCTCAAATTATAGTTCATTCCCCGTAGCGAAGAGGGGGTTTCAGCTCTGACAGGAGGTAACTACTACCTCCTTGACAGATTGTTTTTCCCCCGCTAGTGTAGCAGAACAGAGACTTTTCCGACTCATCGGCATTCCCCTGAAACTGATGAGTAGAGGGGCATAGTTTTCGCCCCGGGAATCTCGTGCTCTCAAACACACACACACGTACACACACACACACACACACACACACACACACACACACACACACACACACCTAATTTGTAGCTGAAAAAACCGTGTTCACGGTTTGGCCGCTAGATGTCAGGTTTTCGTTCTGTTCTTGGCGGACTTTAACATTGTGATATGCGGAGTAATTTTGATGCTGTGTTAATTTTGTGCAATTTATTGTGAATATTGTTTCTGTCAGTGAGTGTCTGTGAGGTTGAGAAGAAGGTGCACTGTTGTGTACCTCTCTGTATTTCGGATGACACTAAACAAAGCATGAAAATTAACGTTGCATAGCACCGAGCTCGATAGCTTCAGTCGCTTAAGTGCGGCCAGTATCCTGTATTCGGGAGATAGTGGGTTCGAACCACACTGTCGGCAGCCCTGAAGATGGTTTTCCGTGTTTTCCCATTTTCACATCAGGCAAATGCTGAGGCTGTACCTTTATTGAGGCCACGGCCGCTTCCTTCCCACTCCTGGCCATTTTCTGTCCCATCGTCGCAATAATACCTATCTGTGTCACTGCGACGTAAATAAACTTGCAAAAAAACTTTCCATAGTTTCCCTTCCGAGTGCGGTTTTGAGGGAGAAATGGAAGCAAACTATTTCTAGGGAAGGTGATATAGTAGGATCTCTTTAGCTACCTAGCAATTCTCATAAAACAGATTTCAGTGTAAGCACATCAATCAAATTTCCTTCTGTTTTCATTGTGTATCCTGTTCACAAACCGGAAAATGGTAAACGCAGGAAGCGTCCAGCTTCCAAAAATGATGTATTGCCATCAAAATTTAGTAAAAGTTCCGATTCAGATAACGATGAATATACCATATCTTCATACGTCAGCCACAAACAAAAAAGGAGTACAAGTCTCGTCTACGAGTATCTCTGTTAAATCTGAAAAATATACGGATGAGAAAATTAAATACCAGATTACAGAAAATAATTTGTAAATTGAGAAGTAGGATACGGGTAATGAAATCAGAAAAAGAGTTTTACGGTATCTGAACTTGACCAAAAAGCAAACCAAATTGAAAAGCATGCTAAAATTGGTCATTTAGGAACTTTATTCCTGTTAGAACGAATTTAACTTTCTTCTTCTTTCTTCATCCGTTTACACTCCAGGGTCGGTTATCCCTCGGACTCAACGAGGGACCCCACCTCTACCGCTGGATACAGCTGGGGAGGTTAACCAGTAACTTGCCCAGGCAGCCTCACCTGCTATGCTGAACAGGGGCTTTGTGGAGGGATGGGAAGATTGGAAAGGACAGGCAAGGAAGCGGCCGTGGCCTTAAGTTAGGTACTATCCTGGCATTTACCTGGAGGAGAAGTGGGAAACCACGGAAAACCACTTCGAGAATGGCTGAGGTGGGAATCGGACCCACCTCTACTCAGTTGACCTTCCGAGGCTGAGTTGACCCCGTTCCAGCCCTCGTAACAGTTTTCAAATTTCGTGGCAGGGCCGGAAATCGAACCCGGACCTCCGGGGGTGACAGCTAATCACACTAACCACTACACCACGGAGGCGAACACATATTTAATTTTACGGGAAGAAAAAAGAGTAAGACGGTTAAACGACGCCAAATTTTTGCGTAACGGGCATAACATCGCTCACCAAACAGCGGCTTCAATACGAATGTCAAAATATCTGATGTGCGGAGGAAAAGATTGAATCGCTGATAATTGGTGAAAGGGCGATTAAACCCAAAGATATTTATAACCGCAATCTCGATCCGCTTATCGGATACTCTGAGGCACAATTAAAGGAATCGGTAAGAAGTGACAAACTCGCTATCAGATTTCTCTGCTCCTTTCGTGAATTACTTATTTCTTTTAAGCATATTGTAAGAAATACGTTGTAGAGAATAAGTCGAACAATTGCTCTTGGTCTATCTTTAACCTCGTATCTGTTTCCTGCCTTCTGAAATTACTAGTTTTAGTGATTTTTTATAGTTTTTCATATTCAAACGTGCTGTAATGAGCGGGCGAGACAGAACAATAAAGAGAACTCTAGCGGCACTTGCCGGAAGTATCTCGAGGACGAGTCTAGTGTGCTGTATTTCCCGGCCTTGTGTATCTCGTACGCAACGGCACAAATGACTCGCAAACACCGGCTTCGTGGTGTAGGTGGCGACGCGTCCGCCTGTCACCCGGTGGCCCCGGGTTCGATTCCCGGCCGGGTCAGGGTTTTTAATTTAAATTATTAATATCCCTGGTCTGGGGAATGGGTGTTTGTGTCATCCTTAACGTTCCATTCCTCACATTCAACACTTTACACTGCCGCCATTTACATAATACACGCAGGTTTCCTCCCATATGGTGCAAGTAGAGGCAAAAGATCTTCAAAGGCCGACGCCCCGAACATATAGCATTAAAAAAGTTAAAGAAGGAGTGCAGTTTCGCGCAATAATAGCGACAAGTTATAAATTCCTGTGAAAATGCTCGTTCATTCCTCCCGTATGAAGTTCACACTACGCGCTTGTCATTCGAGGTTTTTGTTTTTTTGCTAGTTGTTTTACGTCGCACCGACACAGATAGGTCTTATGGCGACGATGGGACAGGAAAGGGCTAGGAAAGGGAAGGAAGCGGCCGTGGCCTTAATTAAGGTACAGCGCCAGCATTTGCCTGGTGTGAAAATGGGAAACCACGGAAAACCATTTTCAGGGCTGCCGACAGTGGGGTTCGAACCTACTATCTCCTGAATACTGGACATTGGCCGCACTTAAGCGACTGCAGCTATCGAGCTCGGCCATTCAATGTTTATACGTAAGAATGCTATCTGTAATATCGTCCAATAATAAGGGTACCGGTATAAACTGAGGGGCCTAGTTTCTCGCGATAATAGTGACAAGTATAATTTCCTGTGAAAATGCTCGTTCATTTCTCCCGTACCAAGTTCACACTACGCGCTTGTAATTCAATCGGAGGTTCTGTTACATAATTATTATGTTTGTACATAAGAATGCTATCTGTAATATCGCCAAATAACTAAAGTATTAACGGAGAGGCGTAGTTTCTCACATTAACAGCGACAAGTTATATATTCCTGTACAAATGCTCGTTCATTTCTCCCGTACCAAGTTTAAACTACGCGCTTGTAATTCAATCGGAGGTTCTCCGGAGGCACCAATTGAAAGCGCCCGGAGCCTCCGCTCCGTAAACAACCGCTCCGTTAACAGCGCTAATAGAAATATGCTTCTTCTTCTCCTTCTGGAAATTTATGGACTCTTGACGTGTCTCCCAGCCACTAAACATAATTTTAAAATAATCTGGTTAACTTGGTCAACCAGTTGGCTATTCTTACTGAGAACTTTTTCTCTTTGCTACTGAACGCACAAAATTGTACAGACGATGAAGATGGCAGTGACTAACATGATGTTCGCGTGTAATATTGTCGCTAGGAACTATTGAATAATCGGTAATTCTAAGCTAAAATTGACCGTCTGAAGCACCAGAGTGAACTTGCGAAGTACTTTTGTAGTGACTGTGGTTTTAAA
Source organism: Anabrus simplex (assembly GCF_040414725.1). Taxonomy (NCBI): domain Eukaryota; kingdom Metazoa; phylum Arthropoda; class Insecta; order Orthoptera; family Tettigoniidae; genus Anabrus; species Anabrus simplex. The sequence goes on along the minus strand of NC_090270.1, from coordinate 74,448,047 downwards.
TCTGCATAGTGGAGATTAGTGTTCATTAAAGGATCATTCTCATACGTATAACCTCATCCTGTTAGCTAACCGATAATGGCTGCCTCTGTTGATGGAGTTCGGCAAGATTTTTCTAACTCAGTGAATCTAAATAATGAAATTCAGCAAGTCTCAAATAACCTCATGAATCGACAGGATATAGAAAGCATAATTCCCACCCATACCGGTGAACCAGCTAACCTCATGACAACCTCTATTACTATTCCTAACACACTTAACCAATCTCCTAACCTCATGACAACCTCTATTACTATTCATAACACACTTAACCAATCTCCTAACAATCCAAGGTTAAGTTACTCTGCAGCAATGCAATCCTATCCTACCAAAGATCAAGCTATTGTTATTGAATCTTGTGATGGTATTAGTGTCCGAGATTGTTATTCTAGCAATTGGGAAAGTGACTAGCCCTAGTAAGATCCGATTTGTCTCACGGATATCTAATGGAAGAATATGTAGGCCTTCCTTGCAAATCAAAAGTGTGTTGAAGAATTAATTTCAAAACATCCCAAGATTCTCATAAATAATGTTTCCTCGGAAATAAGATCTCTCCTAATTAAAAAACAAACGAGTTATTCTATCTAATGTTTGTCCCGTGTTTCCTAATATTGTTATTGAAGAAGAATTTCTCAAACTTGGCATTAAACCAATATCAAAGATATAACCTATTAGAGCAGATTTAACAATCCCTGGATTTTCTCACATTCTCAGTTTTCGGAGAAAGATTTATGTTCAAAATGAAAACTTTAACAAACTTCCAGACTTACTCCAAATCGAATATGAGGGTACCAATTAGCGGATTTATTTATTTTATCCTCTGACACACCCACCTGCTTCCTTTGTAAAACTGAGGGGCACTTAGCTAGAAACTGTCCTGATAATGATAAAATAAGAAATGGAGGCTCTTCATTAAATCATAACAGTCTTTCTCGTGGCAAGATCAATCTAACGGAATTTTCCCAACTAGTAGAGAATACACAAAAAATTAAAACAAACTGTCAAGAACATATTACCTGTACTCCATCACAAACTACTCTTCAGACAACTGCTACATCTACATCTCATCAGTATTCTCAAAATAAAAACTGTGGGCCTTTACCCTCAGTCGAAACGACTCTAACCTCTCCTTTGGAATGTCCTAAAAAAACCCATGTGTTCATCTTGCTGGATCAAAGAGGCCAATATCACTATCTAGCAGTGAAATTACAGGCAGAACAGATTTTGATTTTAAGAAACCTCCCTTAACAACTGAACCTAAGATAAGTGAACAGGCTGGGAAACACAAGACAAAATAAACTTACAAGAAACCAAAGACAGGAAAAGAAAGCACAACTATTAGTGATATGCTTAAGCCAATTAAGCAAGTTCTAGAAGTCAACCCCCAGTCCTAACCCCCCAGTCACTTACAATTCCAATCCTTTTTTGAAAACAATATTGGAGTTAATGACATAGCAACAATTACACTCAAGATATAGAGGGTTTAGACCAAGCCCTTCAAAATATATCCATACTACACTGAAAAATCCATTAGAACAGGAGTACTCGAATAGTAAAGAAACTGCTTAAGGCTAGCAGTGAAAACCGAGGTGAAGCAATTAACAGTTTAGTTCCAGATTACTCCAGCGATTACTCTACTTCCCTCACATAATGATGATAGAATTCCCTCTACACCTGTTTGTCATTCTTGTGACTATAACATTACTTCAATGGAACCTCAACAGTTTTCGATCACAGCGAGAGTATTTACAACTTCTGTTAAATAAACATCAGTCTTCAGTTGTCTGTCTACAAGAAACTAACTTTAGAGACAACTTTGTTTCCCATTTAAGGCAGTTCAACGTACATTATAAAAATGAATTAATCCAAATCATGCAAGTGGAGGCGTAGCTACTTATGTTAAAATAATTTACACCATCAAGAGGTTCCTCAAACTACTGATTTAGAAGCAGTCGCAGTTTTATTATACCTACCACAAGCTATATGCGTACCGGTATGTAATGTTTATTTTCCTACGAATAGTACATCTCACGCTGATGATTTAAGAAACCTAATACACCAACTCCCCAAACCCTTCATTTTGATGGGTGATTTTAATAGCCACAAAAGTTTATGGGGTAGTTGCAATACTGATGCAAGGGCGAAAGAAATATAGAAGATACTAGATGAATTTACTCTAGTATTATTGAACTCAACTGCTCCAACCCGTTTTGATATAGCACACAGAACACACAGTAGCATAGATTTAACTATATGTACGCCAGACATAGCTGCACTATTTAACTGGTCCATTTATTCAACTCTACAAGGAAGTGACCACTTCCCCATCATAATTAACGATGATCAACGTTCTCCAGACAACACATCAAAACCCCTATACTGTAAATGGAATTTAAATAAGGCAAATTGGCAATCATTTCGAAAAACTGTAAATAACTATTTAAATGATCTAACTCCAACAGATAAATTTCATTCTAAGAACATCAATGAAAATGTTCAAGACTTCACTGAAGTAATAATTAAATCTGCTGACCACAGTATCACAAAACAACTCCTATGCCCTTCAAGAAAACGATTCCTTGGTGGAATGACTCCTGTAAAGAGGCTATCAAAAATAAAAACCGTGCTTACTACCTGTACAAAAGAAATCCCACACCTGAAAATAAAATCAATTTTCAGAAATATCGAGCAATAGCACGAAATAAAATAAAATTAAGTAAGAAAATCTCCTGGTTAACATTCGCCTCCTCCTAAACCTCCCAAATTTCACAAAAGGTTATGTGGAATAAAATCCAAAGAATATGTGGTAAATACAATAAATTCTGTAAATGAACCTCAACAAATAGCTGATCAACTGGCTAAGTCATTTTCAAACATCTCTAGCGATAATAATTGTGTACCTGAATTTCTTCACATGAAAACAACTCGAGATCCAATATACTTAAGTGAAACTGTACCTACACCGAACTATGCTTATAATGATAGTTTACAGTTACAAGAAATTGTTACAGAACTCAACAAATGCTGCAGATCTAGTCCTGGCCCAGACACCATTCCATATGATTTTTTAAAACAGCTTCCACATAGTGCACTCAATTATTTACTTGATATTTTCAACTATATATGGAGTTCCAAACTATTTCCAGATCATTGGCGTTGTACTATTGTAGTGCCTATACTCAAACCAGGAAAGGACATTTTGATCCCAGATAATTATCGTCCCATCGCCTCGACAAATACAATGTGTAAGCTAATGGAGAACATTGTTATCAAGAGATTACGCTAGTATTCGGAACATGTACACTTTTTAATGATGCACAAAATGGTTTTCGTAAAGCACGTTCAACAACAGATACTCTGATATGTTTAGAATCAGAAATCCGAGAAGCTTTCCTGAATAATCAGCATCTCATAGCTGTTAGTTCAGACATTGGGAAGGGATATGACATGGTGTGGAAAGACTATCTAATTGAAACATTGATGAAACATAATATTTCAGGAAACATGCTTTACTTCATTTATAATTTCCTCAAAGATCTCCGAATTCAAGTCAGGACAAATGGAACTCTTTCACATGAAGTAACCATTGATAATGGAGTTCCCCAACGATCAGTCATCAGTGTCACATTATTCCTCGTTGCAATAAATGGCATTGTCTCCAACATTCACCTACCGGTAAAGGGTTGCCTTTTTGTTGATGATTTGACTATACTAAGTGCAGGAAGAAATAAACTAACTACTCAACAGCTACTTCAAGAATCAATTGATAATATCCAAAAATGGGCTAAAGTTACAGGGTTCAAATTTTCCAAAACTAAAACCAAATGCATATTCTTCTCCAAATGTAAACATACTGTACAAGACCCTGAGCTGTACATGGACAATCACAAAATTGAAACAGTAACAACTATGAAAATCTTAGGAGTCTTATTCGACAGTACGTTAAGTTGGATACCTCACCTGAAAAATCTTAAAGATGACTGCTTGCGAAGGCTGAACATAATGAAGATCCTGGCAGCAAAGTACTGGGGGGAGACTAGCAAGTGCTATTGAACACGTAAAAAGCCATTACTAGGGCTAAATTAGACTATGACAGCATTGTATACAATTCCGCAGGAATGTCTTCACTCAAAATCCTTGATTCCATCCACTCCACAGCTCTTCGAATTGCTCTAGGAGCTTCCGCACCAGCCCAGTAGCCAGTATTCAAATAGAAGCAAATGAACCACCACTCGCAATTAGACGTAGACAACTAAGTTTGACTTACGTGCTCAAGGTAGCAACTAGGAGTGAATCAAGAATTAAGTTGTATGCTTTTCCTAACAAGCACCAAGGTACACACATTAAATCAGGATCACAACCACAGCCGTTCAATGACAGTATATCCAAGTTTCTTGAAGAATTTAATTTAAATATCCCTCCAATACTCCTCGCAGACAACTCTCTTAATATCCCACCATGGACTATTACCCTTCCAACAATTAAATTTGAAATAAATTACAGTGCCAAAGATGATATTGACACATCTCACTACCATCAATTATTTGTTGAAATTTCTAACAAATACCCTAGGCTCACTGCAATCTATACTGATGGATCAAAATGTGAGGAAAGAAATGGATCTGGGATTATATATCCTGAACGTACCATGCCATACCGATTGCCGGACTACTATACAGTCTTCTCTAATGAGCTGTATGCAATAAAGCAGGCTATGCTACATATTTTGAAAACCAGCACCTGCAATAACTCCTTCATCAGTTTTTCTGATTCAAAAAGTACATTAAACGCAATAGAAAGTCCTTCATCGAAACACATCCTTGTACAAGAAATACAACTGTTGTTTAACAACATCATGAAAGAAGGCAAACAAGTCATCCTTGTGTGGATACCCTCTCATAGAGGTATTCAAGGCAATGAATCTGCTGATCAAGCAGCTAAAGACGCTATTTACCTCCCGCTAGGCGATCTAACAATTGCTACCCTGACACTGACATTACTGCCTATGCTAAAACGAAATATACCAAATATACCAAATATTGCCTATGCTAAAACGAAATATACCAACAGTGGAAGATAAAATGGCTTCAAACTTCAAACAGCAAACTCCACAAAGTAACAACGGAATCTACAGTACAACACTATCTTCACAACCTTCACAGGCAAGATCAAGTCCTAAAATCTAGAATACGGATCGGCCACTCCAATTTAAGTCACAGCTACTTCCTTAAGAAAAAAGTGCCTCCCATCTGTACAACATGCAATAGTGTGTTGACTGTAAAGCACATCATTACAGACTGTTCACTGTATGACAAATGGCGCCAGTACCACGGTATACCTAAGGATATTAAGGGGGCACTGTCATCTCCCTTACTGTGCAAACAAATTATCAAGTTTTTCAAGGACACTGGTCTGTATTAAAATTTAACTGTTCCGTTTAAAATACCAAAATATTTTAATATTCCTCTCATTCTTCACTCTACTGTAATTTAATGTAAATTCTACAGTTAGAAGTTACGATAAGACCTTAGGGTTAAAGTGACTCTAAATTAATAACAAATTGTACATATGAAGGAGTATGATAGAGAAGACGTACAAAATACAGATGGGCGAATTTGTTCCATGTTTTCTGTGGAACAGCTCCGTACTTTCGGTTGTTCCTATTCCGGAAAAATGCCATGTTCCAAATAACAGTCTTGAGTTTAGAAGGGGATGGGGAATTAAAAAATATCAACAAACCTTGTGTTCCGGTATGCCGGCCCCGCTGGACACAGGTCACGTGTTTTTATTTGGATCTGAGGGATGGTTTGAGGTCCACTCAGCTTATGTGATTACAATTGAGGATGAGGAGCTATCTGACGGTGAGATGGCGGTCCCGGTCTAGGAAGCCAAGAATAACGGTCGAGAGGATTCGTCTTGCTGACCACACAACACCCCATGATCTGCAGGCCTTAGGAGCAGCGGTCGCTTGGAAGGCCATGGCCCTTCGGGGCTGTTGCGCCAGCGACATGGGATATGGTTTGTTCGTGTTCGGGTATGGTAATTCCAAAATTGTAGTGATGTGCTTGAGCCCGTCTCGTGCTGCTCGAAGTGATGACGTCAGATTTCAAACAAATTCGAGCTTACTGTTTATAGTTGAGAAAATTACTTGTATAATTCAGTAGTTTTCCTGTTCTCAGAAAAGTTTTAGTTTATTTGAAGTTACAGTGTATAACGCGACTGACTTTTGTGAAATTGCTGAACCGTGTACAATGAAGCAGGTAGAGGCCTACTGAATAAACCATTATCACTAATGAAGTATGCAGATAAATCGCTGACAGTTTAAAATGGTAAGCCTACCCCCACTTCTTCCTCGGAATTAACCTCCTCGTACTCTTATTTTCCCTGGCCTGGGGACTAGGTGTTTATGACGTCTTCGCAATTCATTTCATCCTAATTGGGTCACCACCAAGCCTTTCCAGAGGTCATGCTTTATTATTATTTATTTATTTATTTATTTATTTATTTATTTATTTATTTATTTATTTATTTACTTATTTATTTATTTATTTATTTATTTATTTATTTATTTATTTATTTATTTATTTATTTATTTTGTATCGACCCATAAAGGATCCCATAAAGCAAATTATGATTTGTTGTTATTTTTCTTGTTCTTCCAGAATTCCTTCATCGTGTCGCTATGTTTAGCTCAACGTTCGTCAGTCCATTTTCTCCTAAATCTTCTGAGCTTATCTTCTCAAGTAACTTCCCAAGTATAGATCTTATGTCTGAAAATGTTGTCGTCTTCGATATCTGTAGGTGTGATTGAGATCAATTTAGACTTGTTTGATCCTAATCGTTGTCGTCTTTAACGTTTGTGAGTATATCAATACTTTCTTTGTTAGTCGGTTGTCATCTAGCTATGTCCAATAAATTTCAATCGTCGTTTACGGAAATATGTTTCAACGTTTGTGTATTTTTCTGTGATCTTGTGCGATTGTAGGCGATATCCTTCATCAGTGAGTTTTGGGCGAAGGATTTTTCGAATGATTTTCCTTTCAGCTTTTTTTGATATTTTCGTGATCCCCTTTATAATTGAGGTTTAAGGTCTCACTGGCATAAAGTATTTCAGGTCTGAAGACCGTTGTGGGCTGTCGAATTTTTTGTTGATGCTTATGCATTTTTTGTTGTAGATGTTCGCGGTTTTCCCATATGCTTTCCGCATTTAGGGTTCACGTGATTTTTGGGCTATTATTTCTGTACCTGTAGGTTCAATGATTTCATTATTATTATTATTATTAAATTAAAATGTAAAATTTTACAGCATAAATAATGGTTGTACCAGTCGTTCACTGGTTTATTATCTTCCTCGGTACGGTATGTCAGTGCTGGGGTCCGACCCATGATCACGGGTTGGATTCCAAACAATCATGCGTTCCTTACCGTATATACTTCTGATATACTTCTGATTTAATTACATAGATAACTGAGTGCAGGTATTTCACTCCCGTCTACTTCTTCATCCTTGCAGGAAGATACTGCAGGGCTGCTGTTATAGCAGAAATGAAATTTTCCTGTTATGGGCAGATCTGATAATATAAAATGCAACTTTTTTGGTTTAGTGTTTCTCTTTTGTTACTTGGAATCGAACCCGTAATCATGGGTCGGACACCACCACCGACCTACCGAAGAAACTAATAAAGCAGTAAACGATGGGTACGACCGCTGGTAATGCTGTAAAATTATAAATTTGAATAATAATAATAATAATAATAATAATAATAATAATAATAATAATAATAATAATAATAATAATAATAACTGTACCCGGGGTACGCCTTCCTCTGCTTTTAAACTCCCAAAGACTTTCCTCTTCTACAGTTAGATGGCTCTACCATCGGTTTGTTAGTGCACACTGATTACTAGAAAAAAAATTAAGTAGGAAATATTTATAATGGAAGTTGATAAACCTTTTTTGAGGATTGTTTTTTAAGTACCGAAGTTGACAACACTTCTGCGGGTTCCTCCTCTATTGCTATCCACCTATCAGATGCGTGTATATATGTTCTGAACAGAGGAAGAAGTAGGAGCCTAAAAGACTTCTGGGGTAAAGTGTGCAAGGGAATGGAGGATACGGAGGGCATGGAACGCCAAAGAATGTTAAAAAAGGAGGAATAGAAACATGGAAAGAGGGGGCGTGAGCAATGGAGGAAACGTGGAAGGGAGGGGGAAAGTTATAACTGTATTGGAAAATAGGATGTGTGAATATTGAGGGGCTAATAAGCAAACTAGGAAATAAAAAGGTTAGGGAAGTAGTAGAAAGTTTTGATGTTGTGGCTCTTTTGGAGACGTAGCTGGGAACAGGGAAGGACATTTCATGGAAGTGGTTTATGATTAAATAAAAATATAGAAGAAAGGAGAGGAATAAGGGACGCGTCCCAGGAGGAAGAAATTAATGATCCAGTAGAGGATATCGAGAGAGATATGCAAGAAGCTATCTGGATAAGATTTAATATGGGACGGGTATAGGGAAGGATGAGGAAAATAAATATAGCGTTCGTATATTGCCATCCTAGTAGTTCCGTATACACAAATAAGCATCTTTTTGAAGAGCTATTGGTGGATATTAGTATGATAAGAGAGAAGTTTGCAGAAGAAGAGGACATGTTGCTATTGGGCTATTGGAACGCGAGAATACGGGAACAGAGCCCAGTATACAGTAGGGAAGAAGGGAGATGTATGTTGAAAAGTAGAAGCATTGAGGATAAAATTATAATCAGCTATGGGGAGAAGCTCTTAGAGTTGTGCGCAGCGGGGAATTTATATATTCTGAATGGATGGAAGGAGGGTGACAGTACGGGGAAAATGACCTATGTTTCAGAGCAGCGAGGTAGTGTGATAGATATAGTTTTAAGCTCAGAAGGAGTATTAGAGGATATTTTAAGGGTGAAAGTAGGAGACTGGATTAAATCACACCATTTCCCAGTGTGGATTCTGTTAAAAAGGGCGGAGGAAAAGTTTATAAGGAAAGAAGTTAAGATGAGGGATGAACTAGGGAGTGGGTATAATAAGTAGAAATGGACAGAGAAAGTGGAACGGGATTGGGATATGGTAGTAAAATTAGAATAACACTTACTGAAATATGGACGGGAAAGAGCGTTAGAGGATAATAATATTGATAAAGCCTTGGAATTGCTGCTACATCCAATAAAGATGATAGCTCAGACGGAAAAATAGTAATAAGAATTTTAATAATAATAATAATGTTATTTGTTTTACGTCCCACTAACTACTTTCTGAGGTCTTCGGAGACGCCGAGGTGCCGGAATTTAGTCCCGCAGGAGTTCTTTTACGTGCCAGTAAATCTACCGACACGGGGCTGTCGTATTTGAGCACCTTCAAATACCACCGGACTGAGCCAGGATCGAACCTGCCAGGTTGGGGTTAGAAGGCCAGCGCCTTAACCGTCTGAGCCACTCAGCCCGGCAATAATAATAATAATAAGAATTTTATAGCAGCCAATGGCCATATAAGAAGTAAATAAAATATCTTTCCACCTATTGTCGCCAAGTTTTTTTGCAATTTTAATTGTCAAGTCCATCATTCATTGGAAAGCTGGGCGATCGTTTGTTGCCTACGCTTGCACTGTAAGGCATGATATTTCTCGCAGTGTTGGTCACAGGGTCTGCGCACGCAAACCGGGCCTGGTTCATGGTAATTCAAGGTCTGGCATACTTTATGATGAAACCTGTGTATGGCAAACCTCGTAACTGTATGCCGTAAGTCATATCATGTGCGTGTTCTTTCACGGTTGATCATGGCCTCTGTCCCGTAGAAATCCATCCCAATATCTGCTCTTTTTCTTTCAGTTCTTGTAAGAGTTCCCGATAAATGGTTGTGGATGGTAGCAGTAGGTGAAGTCTTACATCCTCCACTAAAAACGTTTCCCTCACCAATACAGAGACTAGTCGAGATTGAGTGTATTTCGAGACGCTTGGAACTCGCTTGAGGAACCTCGCTTTCAGATTTTCCAATTCTTGTAGTTGTTTCTCCGAGAGGAACTCCCATATTAACTCCAGACCATATGTGGCTATAGGCATAACCTTTATTACGAAAAGTTGCATGGCTGTCTCCAGGGACAGGGGTGGTAGCTGCTTGATGTCGTTGATGTTACCAATTGCTGCGGCTATTCTTTCTCTCAGGTGTATCGAGAAAGACGTTCCAGTTACTTGAATTGTGATTCCGAGGTGTTTGTAACAGGAGGAAAAAGAAAGAGGGGGAAGAATGGTTTAATAAAGAGTGCGAAGGAATGCGAAAGAGGGTGTTGGGAGCGTTAGGAGAACATAGGGAGAAAGGTGGGACCGCAGAAAGAGAGGTCTTCTGTAAGTTAAGGAAATATTACAAAAAGAAAATTTGTGGGGTACGGTTAGAGGAACAAACTTAAGCCATAAATAAAGAATGTAAGTTGAACTGCACTAAAAAAGTTTGGGGAAGGATAAACAGAATAGGTAAGTGTGGAAAGAGTCTAGAGAAAACGAGTATTGAGGATGTACAGTGGGTGAGCTATTTTAGTGAATTACTCGGGGAAATGGGGTGGTATGGTTGAGTGAGACGGGGAAGAAGCAATTTGGAGGAAGAGAAGAGTGGCAATTTATGAACTAGATAAGGAAATTACAAGAGAAGAAACTTTGGGAGAGACAAGAAGAATCAGGGGCAGGTCGGCGGGGGGGTTGCAATGGTATCAATAAAAAGTTTTGGAAATAAATTAGCAAAAATGAGACAATGATAGAGGGCATAGTAAAACTATTCAATAAGATTTTTGATGAGGGGAAGTACCATAAGGAGTGGGGAACAGGAATTGAATGCCAAATATATAAGGGAAAAGGTATCAAAAACTGTATGAATAATTATAGGGGAATGTCTCTGTTAGATTCCTTAAGTAAAATTTCCACAGGGGTGTTAGCGAACAGGTTAAGTGAATGGGCCGAAAAAAACGAAGTATTGTCAGATTACCAAGGGGAGTAGTATAATTGGACAGTTCGGCCGCCACCACCCCCACCGGCTCCCAGAGGCCACCTCCACCACCACCACAGCCAGAGGCCTCCCAGATGCCTCCTCCACCACCACCACAGCCAGAGGCCTCCCAGAGGTCTCCTCCACCACCCGCGGGAAATTTGAATTTGTAAACAAAGCCACGTGCTTTTTGACAGCTGTCATCGACAACAACGCATCGCTAACCTCAGTACTGCCATCTTGACGGTCCTAAACCTCAGTAGTACCAACGTAACCTAACTAGCGCGAGGTAAACAAAGCCACGTGTTTTTTGACAGCCATGTGCTTTTTGACAGACAACAACGCATCGCTAACCTCAGTACTGCCATCTTGATGGGCCTAAACCTCAGTAGTACCAACTTAACCTAACTAGCGCGTGGTAAACAAAGCCACGTGCTTTTTGACAGCCACGTGCTTTTTTGACAGTTGTCATCCGCCATCTTTAAACCACAGAGCATTGTGCTGCCCTCTTTATCGTAGTAGATGTAAATTCGTCACCTGTCATCGGCAGTGCTGCCATCTTGGCGGGCCTAAACCTTAGTGCTACCAACTTAACCTCACTAGCGTGAGATAAACAAATCCACGTGCAGCTGACATCCGCCATCTTTAATCTATAGAGCACCGTGCTGCCCTCTTTAGCTACTTACCTTTGAAATGTGGTACGTCACAGCTGTCATCCGCCATCTTGCATCGCAAATCTCAGTGCTGCACTCTTTAGCTAGATACCTTTGAAATGTAGTGGCGGCAATTTGAGAAATTCTTTATGCTCTTGTTTGGAAACAAAGCCACGTGCTTTTTTGACAGCTGTCATCCGCCATCTTTAATCCAGAGAGCACCGTGCTGCCCTCTTTAGCTACTTACCTTTGAAATGTGGTACGTCACAGCTGTCATCCGCCATCTTGCATCGCAAATCTCAGTGCTGCACTCTTTAGCTAGATACCTTTGAAATGTAGTGGCGGCAATTTGAGAAATTCTTTATGCTCTTGTTTGGAAACAAAGCCACGTGCTTTTTTGACAGCTGTCATCCGCCATCTTTAATCCAGAGAGCACCGTGCTGCCCTCTTTAGCTACTTACCTTTGAAATGTGGTACGTCACAGCTGTCATCCGCCATCTTGCATCGCAAACCTCAGTGCTGCACTCTTTAGCTAGATACCTTTGAAATGTAGTGGCGGCAATTTGAAAAATTCTTTATGCTCCTGTTTGGAAACAAACCTATGCGCTTTTTTGTCAGCTATCATCCGCCATCTTTAATCCAGAGAGCACCGTAGAGAGCACCGTGCTGCCCTCTTTAGCTAGATACCTTTGAAATGTGGTGGCGGATAATTTGAAAAATGCTTTTTGACAGCAGCCATCTTTGAGCACCGTGCTACCCTCTATGTGGTGGCGGCAAATTCTACATGCTCTTGTTTGGAAACAAACCCACGCGCTTTTTTTTGACAGCCATCATCCGCCATCTTTAAGCAACAGAGTGCAGTGCTGCCCTCTTTGTTATGGCGGCAAATTCCACGTGCTCTTGTTTGGAAACAAAGCCACATGCTCTTTTGATAGCTGTCACCCGCTATCTTTAACCAACAGAGCACTATGCTGCTATCATGCGGGCAATTTCGGTAGCTGTCATCCACCATCTTTAATGAACAGAGCACCGTGCTGCCCTCATGCGGGGCAATTTCGTTAGCTGTCATCCACCATCTTTAATGAACAGAGCACCGTGCTGCCCTCATGCGGGGCAATTTCGTCAGCTGTCATCCGCCATCTTTTAATGAACAGAGCACCGTGCTGCCCTCATGCGGGGCAATTTCGTCAGCTGTCATCTGCCATCTTTTAATGAACAGAGCACCGTGCTGCCCTCATGCGGGGCAATTTCGTCAGCTGTCATCCGCCATATTTAATCAAGAGAGCACCGTGCTGCGCTCTTTAGTTGAAATGTGGTGGTAGACAATTCCACGTGACAGCAGCCATCCTTGAGCACAGTGCTGCCCTCTTTGTTGTGACGGCAAATTCCACGTACTCTACAAACTCACGTGGTTTTTTCTGACAGCTGTCATCCGCCATCTTTCATCACAAACCTCAGTGCTGCACTCTTTAGCTAGATACCTTTAAATGTGGTGGCGGCAAATTCTACATTCTCTTGTTTGGAAACAAACCTATGCGCTGTCATCCACCATCTTTAAACCACAGAACACCGTGCTGCCCTCTTGCGTCAGCTATCATCCGCCATATTTAAACTACAGAGCACCGTGCCGCACTCTTGCGTCAGCTGTCATCCGCCCAGCAATTCACTTTCTATATTATAATTTCGTGTGGCTATTTCTAGTCAAGTGCAGTCTAAAAATAAATCCTAGAGTTGTTGTATCAGGAAGGGTAACTGGCTAAATCCCGGTCTTTCAGCGTTAGGAAGGGCAACCGGTCGTAAAACAGATTCTTGCGATTTACTCTCTTACGTCAAGAGGGGGAGGGCACTCGGCTGAAAACATATTTTTAATCCCAAGAGAATCGAACCCGAGACTGCTCGGTGAGAGGCAAGCACACTAAACCAAACTGTAGGAGCCGGTAATTCTCTTTCTATATAATAATTCCGTGTGGGCTATTTCTAGCCAAGTGTAGTCTAAAAAATAAATCCTAGTCTTGTTACATCAGGAAGGGTAACTGGCTAAATCCTGGTCTTTTAGCGTCAGGAAGGGCAACCGGCCATACCGTTAAACAGTAGTGTATGATGTAAGAGGCTAGATACTGCTTTTTAAAATCTAAGAAGAGCACCTAGCTGTAAAACCCCGATTCTCGTGTTAGAAAGGGCAACTAGTTGTAAAACAGATTGTTAATCCCAGTTCTTTGACGTCAGGAAGGGCAACCGGTCGAAAACAATAGTGTATGATGTAAGAGGCTAGATACTGCCAGTTTTGCGTCAGGAAGGGCAACCAGTCGTAAAGCAGATTCTTGTGATTTAAAATCTCGCGTCAGGAAGGGCAACCGGCCTACCGTAAAACAATAGTGTATGATGTAAGAGGCTAGATAATGCTTTTTAAAATCCTAGAAGGGCATCCTGTTGTAAAACAGATTCTTGTGATTTAAAATCTCGCGTCAGGAAGGGTAATCGGCTGTAAAACAGATTCTTGTGATTTAAACTCTTGCGTCAGGATGGGGCACTCGGCTGTAAAACATATTTTTAATCCCAAGAGAATCGAACCCGAGACTGCCGGGTGAGAGGCAAGCAGACTAAACCAAACCGTAGGCTATAGGTTACATTTTTTTGTCCCGCAGTCTTTGAAGTTGTATCGGCGCAGTTATTCAGAGCGAGGTGCGGAATGCATGTGTTGACTGAAATTGTATACGCATCTTCCGGCTGTAGTAACCTTGAACGAAGACACTGCGAGCTGATAAGCCACTTGTAACTCACAGAACGTTTTCTTAACCGTGTAGCATTCAGCTGGTGTAAGCTCCTAACATAAAATATTATGATTGTACGGAGAGGTTAAAACACAGTGCCAGCATATAGCCTACCCCTATCGAAAGAGCCTGCACGGCGCCGGCATGTAGGCTTCTCCTGTTGAAGGAGTCTACACAAGGTTTAACGCCCGCCATCAAAAGCCCTTACTTAATACTGGCTTTTTTGCACACCCTCGAAACTGCCTAAGAATGCAATATACAACAGTAGGGAGAGGGTAAAACCCAGTGCCGGCACATAGCCTACTCCTACCGAAGAAGCCTGCACACAGCTTAACGCCTCCATCCAACAGATGAATCACCCTCAACATCTTGTACTCACAATCATTTTCGAAGGAGTCTGCACAAGATTTAACGCCCCCTATCAACAGCCCTTACTTAATGCTGGCTTTTTGCACACCCCGCCTCTTAGATCATACACCATAGTTTTACGACCGGTTACCCTTCCTGACTAGGATTCTAAATCGCAGTATACGCGACAAATAAGTTGTAGCGGGTTTTATAACTAGATATCCTAGTACCGGCACATAGCCTACTCCTACTGAAGAAGCTTATACAAGGCTTATCACCTCCATCCGACAGATGAATCACCATCAACACTCTTGTACTCACAATCATTTTCGAAGGAGTCTGCACAAGGTTTAACGCCCCCTATCAACAGCACTTACTTAATGCTGGCTTTTTTGCACACCCCGCCTCTTAGATCATACACCATAGTTTTACGACCGGTTACCCTTCCTGACTAGGATTTTAAATCGCAGTATACGCGACAAATCAGTTGTAGCGAGTTTTATAACTAGATGTCCAGGTACCGGCACATAGCCTACTCCTACCGAAGAAGCCCGCACAAGGCTTATCACCTCCATCCGACAGATGAATCACCCTCAACACTCGTGTACCCGCAATCATTCTCGCTACTTCGGGAGATAGCGGGTTCGAACCCCTACTGCCGGAAGCCGTAAAAAGCAAATGCTAGCGAAGAAGCCTGCACAAGGCTTATCACCTCCAACCGACAGATGAATCACCCTCAACACTCTTGTACTCTCAATCATTTTCGAATGAGTCTCCACAAGGTTTAACGCCCCCTATCAACAGCCCTTACTTAATGCTGGCTTTTTTGCACACCCCGCCTCTTAGATCATACACCATAGTTTTACGACCGGTTACCCTACCTGACTGGGATTTTAAATCGCAGTATACGCGACAAATCAGTTGTAGCGGGTTTTATAACTAGATATCCTAGTACCGGCACATAGCCTACTCCTACCGAAGAAGCCTGCACAAGGCTTATCACCTCCATCCGACAGATGAATCACCCTCAACACTCTTGTACTCGCAATCATTCTCGCTACTTCGGAAGATAGCGGGTTCGAACTCCTACTGTTGGAAGCCGTAAAAAATAGCAAATGCTAGGCGAGGGGCCTGCGCGATCGTCATAACGTGTAATTACATGATCTAGCTAAATGTAGTTTTAGCTCAATACCTTTAAGTGCCTACAGGTAAGGAATACCGCGGATGTAGCTTAGTACCCTCCCGTTTAAGTCCGGAGGTCGAGGATCGCGCGCTAACTTTTTAAGGCTCGATCCGCTACAGAACTCTTAAATTCTGACACCTCGGCATCAACAGCAGGCTCGATCCCAGCTTAAATACATCAGCCTGCGGAACTCAGCGTAAGACCCTCAGGAGAGCTCTTGTTGCATAAACATTTAGTTCCAACTGTACTGCAGTTGTCAGCGACTTTCACATCCGCTTGGTAACAAGCAGCATATTTACTCGCTGCAGTCTGCGTGAAGCGCTCACAGTTCTCTGTATGCGATTCTTACGTGTACATCTCCCGTCTAAGTACTGTCTGCTGTGAATATTATTCTTCAGCCTTTATCTTAAGGTAAGCTAGAACTGTTAGTTACGGTTTGCAAAGCAACTTCTACGCTAGGTAATAGACATCTACATTCATATATGTTTGTTCTTTTCTATTTTAGGTACCGTTCGAGTTACAGGCTTGAAAGTACGCATTTTATTCATCCGAGTGACAGTCTGCAGCACGTGCATTTTAAGGTATGTTTTCGAACGGTGAGTTGTAAAGATAGCTAGGTTAGCTGATGTACCCTACACTACCTTCATATATGTTTGTTCTTTTCTTTTTTAGGTACAACTAGAATATTATCATTCGAGTGAAAGTACGCATTTTATTCATCCGAGTAACAGTTTGCAGCGCGAAGATTTTAAGGTATGTCTGACCTCTATACGTTGAAACTTGGTTTCTTCCGAACATCTTAACTTTAAGCTAATCATAAATAGTTGTTCTCTTCAATCCTCATGCTATAGACGAGGTTAATCTTATAATTTCAAACTCACAGCAATGTCCGACCTCTATACGTTGAAACTGGGTTTCTTTCGAACATCGTAACTTTAGTCTATTGATAAATAGTCATTCTCTTCAATCCTCGTGCTATAGACGAGGTTAATTTTATAATTTCAAACACACATAGCTATGTCTGACCTCAACAGGCTGAAACTTGGTTTCTCCTAAAACATCGTAATTTTAGTCTATTGATAAATAGTTATTTTCTTTAATCTGCATGTCATAGAAGAGGTTAATCTTATAATTTCAAACTCACAGCAATGTCCGACCTCTATACGTTGAAACTTGGTTTCTTCCGAACATCGTAACTTTAAGCTAATCATAAATAGTTGTTCTCTTCAATCCTCATGCTATAGACGAGGTTAATCTTATAATTTCAAACTTACAGCAATGTCCGACCTCTATACGTTGAAACTTGGTTTCTTCCGAACATCGTAACTTTAGTATATTGATAAATAGTTGTTCTCTTCAATCCTCATGCTATAGACGAGGTTAATCTTATAATTTCAAACTCACAACAATGTCTAACCTCTATAGGTTGAAACTTGGTTTCTTCCGAACATAGCGACTTTAGACTATTGATAAATAGTTATTTTCTTTAATCTGCATGCCATAGAAGAGGTTAATCTTATAATTTCAAACTTACACCAATGTCTAACCTCTATAGGTTGAAACTTGGTTTCTTCCCAACGTCGTAACATTAGTCTAATGATAAATAGTTGTTCTCTTCAATCCTCATGCTATAGAAGATATTAATCTTATAATTTCAAACTTACAGCAATGTCTGACCTGTGCAGGTTCAAACTTGGTTTCTTCCGAACATCGTAACTTTAGTCTATTGATAAATAGTTATTTTCTTTAATCTGCATGCTATAGAAGAGGATAATCCTATAATTTCAAACTCACAGTAATGTCTGACCTGTACAGGTTCAAACTTGGTTTCTTCTGAACATCATAACTTTAGTCTATTGGTAAATAGTTATTCTCTTCAATCCTCATGCCATAGAAGAGGTTAATCTTATAATTTCAAACTTACCGCAATGTCTAACCTCTATAGGTTGAAACTTGGTTTCTTCTGAACATCGTAACTTTATCTATTGATAAATAGTTATTTTCTTTAATCTGCATAAGATAGAAGAGGTTAATCTTATAATTTCAAACTTACAGCAATGTCTAACCTCTATACGTTGAAACTTGGTTTCTTCCGAACGTTGTAACATTAGTATAATGATAAATAGTTGTTCTCTTCAATCTTTCATGCTATAGAAGAGGTTAATCTTATAATTTCAAACTCACAGCTATGTCCGACCTCTATAGGTTGAAACTTGGTTTCTTCCGAACATCATAACTTTAGTCTATTGATAAATAGTTGTTCTCTTTAATCGACATGCTATAGAAGAGGTTAATCTTATAATTTCAAACTTTCAGTCATGTCTGTCCTCAATAGGTTGAAACTTGGTTTCTTCCGAACATCGTAACTTTAGTCTAATGATAAATAGTCGTTCTCTTCAATCCGCATGCTATAGGCGAGGTTAATTTTATAATTTCAAACACACATAGCTATGTCTGACCTCAACAGGCTGAAACTTGGTTTCTTCCAAAACATCGTAACTTTAGTCTACTGATAAATAGTTATTTTCTTTAATCTGCATGCCATAGAAGAGGTTAATCTTATAATTTCAAACTCACAGCAATGTCCGACCTCTATACATTGAAACTTGGTTTCTTCCGAACATCGTTACTTTAGTCTATTGATAAATATTTGTTCTCTTCAATCCTCATGCTATAGACGAGGTTAATCTTATAATTTCAAACTCACAGCAATGTCTAACCTCTATAGCTTGAAACTTGGTTTCTTCCGAACATCGTAACTTTAGTCTATTGATAAATACTTATTTTATTTAATCTGCATGCCATAGAAGAGGTTAATCTTATAATTTCAAACTTACAGCAATGTCTAATCTCTATAGGTTGAAACTTGGTTTCTTCCGAACATCGTAACATTAGTCTAATGATAAATAGTTGTTCTCTTCAATCTCTCATGCTGTAGAAGAGGTTAATCTTATATTTTCAAACTCACAGCAATGTCTGACCTGTACAGGTTCAAACTTGGTTTCTTCCGAACATAGCAACTTTAGTCTATTGATAAATAGTTGTTCTCTTCAATCTTTCATGCTGTAGAAGAGGTTAATCTTATAATTTCAAACTTTCAGCAATGTCTGACCTCTATAGGTTGAAACTTGGTTTCTTCCGAACATCGTAACACTAGGCTAGCACACTTACCCTTTTATATCCTATTATTACTATGTGTGATGCAAGTGCTAACGCTACATTTATATATTTGTTCTTTTTAGAAAAAACATGGAGAAGATTAACCAGCTAGGTCATATTTAATCTCCAACTAGCAAGCCGCTAACAAGTCTACCGCTAAATGAGCAATTTAAAGTAATTTCACTACGAAGATTAAAAACGAAATTTGGAGAAAGGATTTTATGTGTCTGCAAAGACTTTCAAGTTTTTTTAACCTAATAGATTTAGCGTGCTAACTGATTTAGAAATAGAAGAACTAAATCAACGTTCTATTTTCATTATATATCGCGGCATAGAGAACAAATCTTGTGTTATTAGTTTTACTGACGCGTAAAAGCATGTACATACAAGAATTACATCGAGAAAGCAAAAGTACGCAAACATCACTACAAGTAAAATCATTCATGATAAAACTAGTACATACAAGATGTAAATAAATACTGTAGAATTAGCATATTCTTTTATTTTAGATTAGGTATTACCTTCTCCTCCTACTCCTTCCTCTCGAAGAAGAATAAGAGCAAGAAAGAAAATGTTGATTAAATTCGTAAGTATGTTATCGTCTAGCACAGTAAGTATGTTGAGAAGAGATTTTTTTTCCTAAACAGTGTTTGATTCTAGTCTTGCAATGTAGTGTACTACAACATCGCACTATAGTATGTGTATATATGTTTTTTGAACGGTAGTATGTATTCAAGTCTAAACTTGCACACTCTCGCTTTGCAATGCATGTTCGTTAAAGATGTACCTTGGCAGAGTAAGTAAAGGAAGTTATACACATCAATTAATGTTCTGATCACATGTTAAAGTTAACAACATCGAGTGCAGTGTTCGATTCTAGTCTTGTTATGTTTCAATCTGATTTTCTTAGAACAAAGGTATCCCCTAACATGTTCTAAATACATGTTATATCGAGTAGAGTGTTCGAATCTAGTCTTGATCACTTATATAGTGTTTTGAACACATCAATTAATGTTCTGATCACATGTTAAGGTTAACAACATCGAGTGCAGTGTTCGAATCTAGTCTTGATCACTTATCTAGTGTTTTGAGCACATCAATTAATGTTCTGATTACATGTTAAGGTTAACAACATCGAGTGCAGTGTTCGATTCTAGTCTTGCTATGTTTTAATCTCATTTCATGTTCTAATCACATGTTGAAGTTAACAACATCGAGTGCAGTGTTTGATTCTTGTCTTATTATGTTTTACAATCTTGTTTTTGCAATGCATATTCGATAGAGGTGTACCTTGAAAGAGTAGGAAGAGTTCGATTCTAGTCTTGCTATGTTTGAACCTGATTTAATGTTCTAATCACATGTTGAAGTTAACATCAAGTGCAGTGTTCGATTCTAGTCTTGTTATGTTTTACAATCTTGCTTTTGCAATGCACGTTCGATAGAGATGTACCTTCACTGAGCAGGAAGAGCAGCTCAGTAAGTATGTTGAGAAGAGAATTTTTTGTTTTTCTAAACAGTGCTTGATTCCAGTCTCGCAATGCTGTGTTCTGCAACATCGAACTATAGTACGCGATTCTAGTTGTAATAGGTTTTTAACAGCAGTATGTGTTCAAGTCTAAAAATGCATCACTCTAGTTACGCGATATGTATAAAGGTATTCTCAAACATGTCGTATCGTGTTCTATTCTAGTCTTGATCACTTATCTAGTGTTTTGAACACATCAATTAATGTTCTGATCACATCTTAAGGTTAACAGTATCGAGTGCAGTGTTCGATTCTAGTATTGCTATGTTTTAATGTTCTAATCACATGTTGAAGCTAAGCAAACAATAGCTATCTTACGCAAGCTATTCAAAACTGTAGTCTTGTTTTCTCTTAGAAAAATCGATGTTCTGATCATATGTTGTATCAAGTACAGTGTTCGATTATATTCTCAATCGCTTCTTTTTAAATTGTCCGCTACTACGATCAAGAGCGCAGCACGGTGCTCTCAGATGGCGGATGTGGAATTTGCCGCCACCACATGTCGAAGAATAAAGATGCTAACACGATGCTCTCTTGGCAGCTTTTCAAATTGTCTGCCACCACATTTCAACTAAAGAGTGCGGCACTGCGCTCTCTTGATTAAAGATGGCGGATGACAGCTGACGAAATTGCCCCGCATGAGGGCAGCACGGTGCTCTGTTCATTAAAAGATGGCGGATGACAGCTGACGAAAAATCCCCGCATGAGGGCAGCACGGTGCTCTGTTCATTAAAGATGGTGGATGACAGCTAACGAAATTGCCCCGCATGAGGGCAGCACGGTGCTCTGTTCATTAAAGATGGTGGATGACAGCTAACGAAATTGCCCGCATGATAGCAGCATAGTGCTCTGTTGGTTAAAGATGGCGGGTGACAGCTGTCAAAAGAGCATGTGGCTTTGTTTCCAAACAAGAGCACGTGGAATTTGCCGCCATAACAAAGAGGGCAGCACTGCACTCTGTTGCTTAAAGATGGCGGATGATGGCTGTCAAAAAAAAGCGCGTGGGTTTGTTTCCAAACAAGAGCATGTAGAATTTGCCGCCACCACATAGAGGGTAGCACGGTTCTCAAAGATGGCTGCTGTCAAAAAGATTTTTCAAATTATCCGCCACCACATTTCAAAGGTATCTAGCTAAAGAGGGCAGCACGGTGCTCTCTACGGTGCTCTCTGGATTAAAGATGGCGGATGATAGCTGACAAAAAAAAGCGCATAGGTTTGTTTCCAAACAGGAGCATAAAGAATTTTTCAAATTGCCGCCACTACATTTCAAAGGTATCTAGCTAAAGAGTGCAGCACTGAGGTTTGCGATGCAAGATGGCGGATGACAGCTGTGTCGTACCACATTTCAAAGGTAAGTAGCTAAAGAGGGCAGCACGGTGCTCTCTGGATTAAAGATGGCGGATGACAGCTGTCAAAAAAGCACGTGGCTTTGTTTCCAAACAAGAGCATAAAGAATTTCTCAAATTGCCGCCACTACATTTCAAAGGTATCTAGCTAAAGAGTGCAGCACTGAGATTTGCGATGCAAGATGGCGGATGACAGCTGTGACGTACCACATTTCAAAGGTAAGTAGCTAAAGAGGGCAGCACGGTGCTCTATAGATTAAAGATGGCGGATGTCAGCTGCACGTGGATTTGTTTATCTCACGCTAGTGAGGTTAAGTTGGTAGCACTAAGGTTTAGGCCCGCCAAGATGGCAGCACTGCCGATGACAGGTGACGAATTTACATCTACTACGATAAAGAGGGCAGCACAGTGCTCTGTGGTTTAAAGATGGCGGATGACAACTGTCAAAAAAGCACGTGGCTGTCAAAAAGCACGTGGCTTTGTTTACCACGCGCTAGTTAGGTTAAGTTGGTACTACTGAGGTTTAGGCCCATCAAGATGGCAGTACTGAGGTTAGCGATGCGTTGTTGTCTGTCAAAAAGCACATGGCTGTCAAAAAACACGTGGCTTTGTTTACCTCGCGCTAGTTAGGTTACGTTGGTACTACTGAGGTTTAGGACCGTCAAGATGGCAGTACTGAGGTTAGCGATGCGTTGTTGTCGATGACAGCTGTCAAAAAGCACGTGGCTTTGTTTACAAATTCAAATTTCCCGCGGGTGGTGGAGGAGACCTCTGGGAGGCCTCTGGCTGTGGTGGTGGTGGAGGAGGCATCTGGGAGGCCTCTGGCTGTGGTGGTGGTGGTGGAGGTGGTCTCTGGGAGCCGGTGGGGGTGGTGGCGGCCGAACTGTCCAATTATACTACTAAGGGGGATTTAAAAAAGAAAAGAACAGTGGACAATATAATGATAGTGAAGACGGTTTTGGAGAACTATATGAGCATGTCAAGAGGTAAGGTGTATGTAGCGGCAATTGACTTTGAAAAGGCGTTTGATAAGGTGAATAGATTGGCTATATTAGAGGTCGGTTGGGGTTTTCGGAAAAGATGATACGGGCGGTGGAGGCAATATATAAGGTGGTCAGGTGCTGTGTAAAATTGGGTGATAATAGGTTGAGCAGACCCTCGGGGCCGATTGCAGAAACGGCATTTAGACGATGTCTACGGATAAACAATGCCTAAGTATGTCTGGCGCATTGCAGAGACGTTATTTATCACTTAGACACTGTCTAAAAGCGATGTTCAACCAGTCATGCTTAAACACTGCCGAGAGCACTGTTTAACCTCAAATGAGAGGAGTGAATCACAATCAGAGGTTAGGTAACCATGAAATATTTAATTTGTATTATCATGTTGAGACGCCGGGAAGAAAGGTTGGTCCGAAGGCCTCTCTGTGGGTCGCCCACTGCTAATTCGAAGCAATTTGTTTGACATACACGGGGAGATGATCATTAAATAAGGTTTCGCTTTTCGAGAGACTTGTTTCTTGAGAGTGACAAAGTGACAGTCCGGTAACTGTCAACTTAAATGCAATTCTTGGCAACCGATATATTTTATTATATACATGGAATAATAGGTCACTTCGACTACATACATTTCAGAATTACGTGTCCTGATCGTCAGAGGACTGTCAGATACATCAACCGGGAAAGATTCACTTATATTTACTGCCAAGTAAACACACATAATAGTGAAAACTAAAAAGTAGGTTGTATGTTTTTTATATATAATCGTATAAGTGTTCAGCAACTATCAGATAGGAAAAGGCAAGTGGTGGTGATTATTGTTTAAAGAGGACTGGGGAAGAAGAGCCGTGGCCATAATAACAGCCCTGGTATTTGCCTGGTGTAAAAATATGGAAACTACGGAAAACAATCTTCACAGCTGCCGATGTTGCGTTTCGATCCTACGATCTCCAGAATAAAAGCTATATATATATGGCCCGTAGAACACACTCGGTTACACATTACTATTGCTTCATCTTCCCTTCGTCGAAGCTACTGTATTTATGAGTAGATTACACTCACTGTAACAACGCTACAATGAAAGCTACACTTCCCCTTACGGTGGCTCTTCGCGTTAGTGTCGATAATATTGTGAGATTTAATTTCCACCGAAAGCGATACTTTTACCTGTGGGCAAGTCATGCTCAGCCATATTTGAGTAATATGTGGGAAGGCAAACAGCTAACTGGCGTTCGGCGCGCGCACCGACGAATTTCATTGGTTGCGACAAGCAGAGTTGCATGAAAGATACTTCTGTCTCGATTTTCAATCAAAAATTGAAACTTTAAGCGATGTCTAGTTAAACATCGACTGAACATTGTTTATGCAATGGAAGATCGTGCTCGATTTAGACGTTGTTTAGGTAGACTATGTCTAATGCTTAAAACTAGTCATCGTTTCTGTAATAGGCCCTTAGAGTCTAAGGTGGGTTTAAAGCAAGGGTGTACATTATCGCCGTTATTGTTTATTTTGTTCATTAACGATATCTTGGAGGGACACGGGGGAAACAAATGGGCCGTGCCGGTGATTAATGGGTTGGAGATACCGGGATTGATTTTGCTGATGATGTGATATTGATGATTCTAACTTCAGGTGAGATGCAGAAGGGCTTAAACGCAGTGTCGGAATCCGCAAAGAAATGGGGCTTGAAAATTAACGGGAACAAATCTAAAGCGCTAATCGCTCAGGTACACAAAGGAAGCAAGGAGGATGGAAAATTGGTCGTGCAGGGAGAAAGGGTGGAACAAGTAAGTAGGTTGGAATATTTCGGAGTCATTATTAACAGAAAAGAGTCTTGGGATGATCAAATTAAAAGAGCGAGAAGCAAGGGCGTGGCCGCCCTAGCATCAGTTAAAAACTTGCTGACTAAATTTCCGGGTATCAGTTATAAATCCTTGAGCTTAGTTGTAAGATGTGTGGTTTTTGGAAGGGTAATGTATGGGCAGATGTATGGGGTTGGATGAGAAAAGAGTGGAATTAAGACGAATTATGTGTAATTTCGGTAGGTCGGTGATGCGGCCCCTCCAGTGCACAGCGAATGTAGTGGTTGAATTAATATGTGGGGAAGATTTGGGATTTGAGGGTGTGAAAAGAATACTTACATACTGGATGATTTTGAAAAGACAAGAATGTGGGAGGGTTTTACAAGCCGCGTACGAACAACAACTGAAGAGCATCTATAAGGGATGCTGGCTAGAAAAAATTAAGGGAACTTTGAAATGATAGGCTCGGGGTACACGTGAGGAGAGGTGTGGACGAAGACAGAAGCCAGAGGGCTGAAGGTGCTTTCGAGGAGGATATGAGATATGAATAGGCAGAAATTATTGGAAGAAAGTAGGCTAAGAAGTTCCCTTAGTGTTTTAATAAAGTAGAGGAAGTAACGGGGATATATATTAGATACGTTGATGGGTTAAACAGGGGTCAATAACTACTCATCTTCATTTAGGGCAGTCGCCCAGGTGGCAAATTCCCTACCTGTTGTTTACCTAGCCTTTTCTAAAATGATTGGTATGGTGGTTAGTGGGCCTACACAAGAAAGAGGGTTGGCTAAAAGGTAGAGATAAGGTAGTATGTGTACTATGTTGGGCAGTGAACAACGATTTTCACTTAATAGAGTGACCGTTCACAACGTCACCTATAGTATGTCATGATACCCAGCAGATGAAATATGCCGTTTTCCGCGTCATTGTACGATAAAAGCTGCTCAAGTTAGAATTTTTCCACCCGCTCCGGTATACGATTGGCAGTATCGTGAGTCGCGCGACCCGACTCTAGTTGCTGGTAATTAGCAGCGAGGCGGTGCAAGAGCGCTTGTACTTGAAGTTTTCTCACTCCAACCACGAGCAAGACAGAAAGAGACGCGTTATCATGTGACAGAGAATCTAGGTCACTAGCCGAGCCCAGGGAGTATATCCAACGTGTGAACAAACATTATACCCTATTTCCCTCAGTCATTCACCACTGCCAACTCATCGAGTTCAATTGTTTTCCCTGTTAATTTTTATAAATCGCAAGATACTCAACGGATAATCACGTGTAAACATTTATTCGAATCAGGGAATTTTACGCATAATTATGAGACCGAGAAGTGCTCTACTTAACTGAAAGAACGGTAGCTACGCCGTAACAAGGGCGCGTCTTAATGGCTAACAGATGTTGAGCCCCAACCGTGGCAGCGAACCGAAGGATTCCCCTAGCGCTCGTCATCATTCACCGATAGAGACAAAAGGACGCTTTTAAGATTGCTTGAGAATCTACGAAGCTATTTCAATAATATTCACTCAGTGAAAATGGGAATACAGGAGCTACAGATTGAAACCCGTTCGTCACTCTACGTTGCGTATTACCGGAGCACATCTTGAGAAGGGATTGTGTCTTTCCTCCACTGCTAGTACCAGAGCATCTCGCCTATATAGGAAGGAGCTGGAGAGCAGACACCATCAGTTCATTTTCAGTGCAATGCCAGTTCGTTAGCAGTTCGTCGTGATTTGTGTGTGAGTCGTTTATGAAGAAATCATCCTGTAAATTGAGCAGTGTAATGCAGTGACTTATTAAAGTTTGTAAATATATGTGGAAGTGACCACAAACTGAATAAGCTGTTTGCGCGTACAGTGTGCCGCTAATTAATGTAGTAGGAACGGTACGAAACCGTAATGACCGCTGTCCATGTGTAGAAGAGGTCATGCATCGGGCCTCATATATGCCTAAACTGAGACGGCTCAATTAACATAAATAGGCACGTATCTGAGTGGAGTGTGTGTACTCTATATAAATGAGAAATATAAAGAAAATGAATGAACGGCTCATTGTCGACATGATAGAGGGCAGTGCCACCTTAGATCGATCCCTAACGCAGTATCACTAATAATGACTTACGTATGATTAAGTGCAATAGAGTACGCCTGAATTATTGTAGTGAATCACGAGAGTACTCACCCAGTAGTGGCCTAACCAGTGACGTTTCTAAGTTAACCAGTGGAATTTCAGGGCCCAGATTAACTGTCTGCTGTCTATAAAAAAGGATAAAAGTCTACAAGAACGTCGGAGTGAACCAGACATCTAGCTGTCTGCCGAAATTTCACCTGTGTAGCAGAGAACGTCTGGAACGTCGCACGAGATTAAGCCATCATGTTCGTGACTTGCCAGTTGGTCATCAAGGGACTTCACATCGCTGATGACGTTATGAGAGCAGAGTAAATTCATGGCGTGCCCTCCTGTAATGCTGTGAACGTGGTATCCTGAAGGCTAAGTACATTTCCAAGTATTTATATCTTTGATGGTCGTTACCCATTGTAAATATAGAGTAAATTTGCATGTAGACGTAATGTAGATCGCTAATATGCCATTTCAGAGGGATAATAATAATAATAATAATAATAATAATAATAATAATAATAATAATAATAATAATAATAATAATAATAATTTCATTTTATTTTGGGTCTGTTATGGAATATTTTCATCATGGTTTGGGACGACCATATTTTACTTCCATTCTTTTTAAAAGGGTTCGATAATGCATGACGTAATTCTAAGGACCTTAGATTAATTATGTGTGAAGTGCTGTCAAGTAAAGAGGGCTTAATATTCTGTAAAAATGACTCCAGTTATCATCTTTTCTATAGCAAATATGAGTCATCAAAGATATCTCAGTAATTGATTTTTTTGTACTTCACAAGCTCTTAGGGAGTTCTCCTAACTAGTAATTAAGGGTGCTGAAACAATGGATGAAGACGTGAGATTGGGGTATATATTGTTAAATTAGTTCGTGGATGCGTGAGGTAATTTGGAGCCGTGCGGCAGGGGTTCCTCATTAAATAGCATTGTAGTCGAGGTACTGAGAGACGGAATGTGATGGCTAGGCAGGCTGTAGCCCTAATGTAAATGGTGCAGTAAAGGCGTAAGATTTTCCTTGGAATCTGTTATTAATAAGCGCGAAGTGGATACCGCGCTACGAAGATGATGATTACGGCCGGATCTCAAGCCGATATTTAATGTACTGCCATTGTGGCCAGGAAAGATAGAATGAGATTATTACCGTGAAGCAATTGTATGAGAATACCCAGTGGTCCGCTCTCTGGAAGTGTGTCATGGGTGGCTAACAGCTGGGAGATTTATGAGCCCATTCAGAGGGGCGAAGTAAAAGTGTTTTCTTCAGCAAAAGGGAATAGAATACAAGTAGCTCGTTTCTTTCCTCTGGGCGCAGCGATTACGTGCATCAATTTAAATATTGCCAACGTCGCATAGTTTCCAATGTGTATTAAAAGAAGGATCCAACCAATTTATTTCTTAATTATTTATAGCGTGTAGGGGGTTCCAGGTTAGATATACCCCGTCTCAGAAGATCCTGGGTTCATTCCAGGAGACAGTGAAAGCTTCTACTCACTGCCATCAGCAACAGATGATTTGTACCATCTGTGACTCATCGTGTGTGTGTGAAATGTATTTGTTCTTGTCCATTTCTTGCAGGAAGTGATATGGTACTCTGTGTATGATGTCTGGTATTCGAGTCGCTCTATGCTTGTCCACAGATAACAACGTTGTGTAAATAATGTCCTGATATGTGTATTGATAGAAATCCTAATGAAATGATCGTGTTTATTGCATTGCCTATTAAGCAATGATTAACTTAGGAAAATGTTGTGTACGACTTTCAAAGGCTTGGGAGTGTACGCATAGGTAGCCTTCGTATATTTCAGTTCATAAATGTTCGAAGGCCTATATCATAATCTGATATAGTTTGAATATATTAATTATCGGCAAATAAACAGGATTATAGCAGGGTATGTCCATACTGATTAAATTTGTGCGTAAAGTGATCAGTGTAAGTGTAGAGTGAAATAATTCGAGAGGAAACGCCTCTCTAAGTCTGAGATAGTGTAAATAGTTCAAGAGGGAACGCCTCTTAAGTTTGAATAATTGAACGTATAATGAAGTGTAGTGAAAGACTACCGAACATTTAAAGGTCAAGATCACCCTCAATATCATATGTAAGGTGCGTTTTATGGCATATCCATGTAAATAATATGTGTTTCACTAGTATAGTAAAATTGTTATACAAGATATTGTGTCTCTTCTCATTAGTAATGAACTAGTATTCCTATCATAATTAATATTCCCCTGCTATAAAAATTATTAGAAGATCACAGCCCCATCGGACGGTCCAGTCAGCCCGATAATGCCCACCGACTCAGCAAGCGAATCATTCTAGTAGGGGAGGGTGAGACTTCAACAACCGGGCTGACTTCGAGGCTCACCGAAGATGCTCCATTCTAATGTCATATTAGTGAACAACGGTAATTTGTTTATGTACTGAAGCCTTGGACAAGTACATAACGTAATTGTAAAGAAACAAGTAAGATAAGAAATAGTTTATTGAGTACCAAACATCGGAAACTATTAGGAAAAGGAGATGAGCAGATTATTATAAGGTGGATTATCAAGCAATGGGAAGACGGAGGAGAATTGAACAGGTACTTATGTTCGATAACAAATCCTCTGAGTGAAAGATGAAAGAGGAAGGGTCATAGAAAGAATACGTGTATGTATAAAGGATGTAAAGTGAGACTTGTGAATAAGGAGGCGGAATTGGTGTGTGGGGTTGGAGCCTTTTTGGTAAGAATGAGGGTGGTTATGAGTTCGGATATGCATTGTGGTGTGTGTTTTCATGATGAAATGATTGGGGATATGTGTTATGGAGGTATGTGCAGTAAATTCAAGGATGATGAATTATAGCTTAGAGGGGGTATGGGGGGTATGTGTTTGG
Source organism: Anabrus simplex (assembly GCF_040414725.1). Lineage (NCBI taxonomy): Eukaryota > Metazoa > Arthropoda > Insecta > Orthoptera > Tettigoniidae > Anabrus > Anabrus simplex. The sequence goes on along the minus strand of NC_090270.1, from coordinate 74,418,228 downwards.
AATGGTGATGTGTGTTTATGGGGGCTTCTTTAATAGTTTGATGATATTCAGTCGATGGAGTTTGTATGGTAAATTTAATGGTAAGTGGAGTTCTGGAGTAGTGTACATAGTTTAGAAGGTAGAATTTTAGCCAGGAGGTTAGGTACGACCAAGTTACATCGAAGAGTGTTGAGTTGGTTAGTTAGAAGAGTATGTGAATTTTGTGGTATTTTGTAACTGTAGAGGCCTTATTGATCGTGATATTGCAGGATAGTACGTAATTGTTGACAATTAGTGTACTAGAATCCGGGGAGTAGTAGGTCAGTGGACAAGGAACGCGAAGCAATTACGTAGCTGAGTAAACAAGGACACGTGCTGAGTTTGTTGAAACGCGAAGTCAGAGGTTCTTGCAGCAACAATATGTTGTAACTTATATGTGTAGAATGTAAGCCAGAGAAGGGCTAGATTAGTTTTATTTAAGGTATCCAATTAGTATATAGATTCTTATCTTATTATTATTATTATTATTATTATTATTATTATTATTATTATTATTATTATTATTATTATTATTATTATTATTATTACATTTTGAACATGTATTTGGGCTGAACGCCTGTTATGTTCAATAATAAACACTTAGTGAGTATTCAAAGCTTGTAGCGAGACGGTATTTCACCGATGATTTACTGTTTAAACTTACTTTTTGGAAAGGAATATTTCCATACGAATATATCACTAGTATGGAGGTGTTAGAAGACAGTAGTTTGCCGCCAAAGAGTTCATTCTTTAGCTCTTTGGAGGTTGAAACTTTATCGGAAGAAAACTACGCGTTTGCTCACCTTATATGGAAAAAGTTTAACTGTAAATGATTGGGTGAGTATTCCGTTCCTTTCTTGAAAATGGACGCTTTACTCTTGGCTGATGTATTCAAAATTTTTAGACTGAGTTGAAAAGAGACATTTGGTATTGATGCCGCTCATTTCTACACGGGACACAGTGGTCTAAACCCCGATCCTAGCCGGCAATAAATTGTATCATCTTTCCGGCTTCAGAGAAACCGATGAAAATTCACACTCTGGGGTTTTCGAGGTCGCTGTTTACGAATCCGTTAATGGATTTTCGATTAACGGAGTAGGGGATCCACTACGCGTCCGCTAACCCGCAAAACTGAAGGTAGCCGGACAAAATTTAGTATTCCGCGAATGGATTCATGACGAATGGCGTGCTACGCTCCCGTTAACTCGTTAATGAAATTATGAATAGGGTTTAGAAAGAAAAACGTATGGAATCCTTGACAAATATCATGATTTTATTTTCATAAGAATCGGAGTAATGCGATACACTTTGGGCTAAATTTAAAGGAATCATTTGGGAAGGAGAGAAGAGATTTGTACCTGTTAAGAAGGGTGAAATGACCTCAGACCCTGTTTATTATACAAGAGAAATAAGAAAATGAAAAAGAAAATGTAGAATAGTACACAGGAAAATCAAAGCGGGTAGGGAGAATAGAGAAACTAGAAAACAGCTAATGGGGGAACTGAATAAAGTGAAAAATGAAGCAAAAGAGTATTATATGAATGGCATACTTCAAGAGGGTAATGACCACAAAGGGAAATGGAAAAAGCTGTATTCATATATTAGGAATCAAAAAGGAAAAGGAATTCAAATTCCTATAATGGTGGGAGAAGGGGGTGAACACTATTTAACAGATACTGAGAAAGAAATCTATTTAGTAGGGAATTCAGAGATTCAGCAGAAGATTGTCAGGAGTTACAAACCGTAAAAGAAAAGGGAGAGACACAGAGGGAAACAAGAAGCTTCTCATTCACAAATGAAGATATTTTCAGAGAAAGCCAACTGCTTCAGCAAGGAAAAGCAGCAGGAAGTGATCAAATTACTGGGGAGGTATTAAAGACAATGGGGTGGTACATAGTGCCTTATTTAAAAATTCTCTTTGACTATGTCATAAATAATAGTGTAATACCAAAGGAACGGAAGGAATCTATAATAATACCAATTTATAAAGGAAAGGGTGATGAAAGGAAACCAGGGAACTACAGACCAATCAGCCTGACCAGTATAGTTTGTAAAATACTGGAGAGTTTAATAGCAAAGTACATCAGAGGGATATGTGATGATAAAATTGGTTCATGAGGAGCCAGTATGGTTTAGGAAGAAATGTTCATGTGAGGCACAACTGGTGGGATTTCAGCAGGATATTTCAGATCAATTGGAATCAGGAGGCCAGTTAGATTGCATAGCGATAGATATTTCCAAAGCCTTTGACAGAGTGGAACATGGAATATTATTAAATTGGAGGTAATAGGATTGGACGTATGTGTTATACGTTGGATAAGAACATTTCTTAATTCAAGGGTTCAGAAAGGCAAAGTAGGAAATAATATACCACAGGAAGAGAAAGTTTGGAAGGGAATTGCACAGGGTAGTATAATCGGTCCGTTACTTTTCTTAATATAAGCAAACGATTTAGGGAACAATATAACATCAAAAATAAGATTGTACTGTATGCAGATTACATAATTGTTTATGGGGAAATAAATAACACTGAGGATTGTTCAGAATTACAAAGGGACCTTGAGAGTATCCAAAATGGGTTGAAGAAAATAATATGAAGGTTAATGGAGGCAAATCAACTGTTACAACATTTACAAACAGGGGCTTAAAACAAAATTTGAATATACTTTGGATGAGGTAGTTCTCCTAAAAGGTAGCAAGTGCAAATACTTAGGTGTGAGATTTGAAAGTAATTTGCACTGGAAGGGTCTCGTTACATGTCATAATGAGGCTACTTAAAGGATGCATCAAAGAATTAATAGAAAAAGTTACCTAAGTATGGTACGTCCAATATTGGAATATGCAAACAGTGCTTGGGATCATCACCAAGAATACCTAATAAAATAAATAGATAGTGTGCAGAGGAAAGCAGCAAGATTTGTAACAGGGGATTTCAGGAGAAACAGTAGTGTTTCAGAAATTAGAGGAATATGGGTGGGAAACTTTAAATAAGAGAAGAAAGAAAACTAGACTTATAGGATTATATAGAGCTCATACAGGAGAAGAAGCATGGGAGAAACCCGTTAAAGTATTGGCTGAGAGGTGATGATAGGGGTAAATAATGAAGTGTGTGTGGTATGATGAAATGGGGTGTTAGAGAAGTAGGGTGAGGTGATGGTGTATGTATTGTGTAAATTTATTTGTGGTGGAATTGAGGAGATGGAGGGGTGTATGGTGTATTCATTGCTGTAAGGTGGAGGTGGAGAAAATATGGTAGAGGTGTGTCTTTTGGCTATATTGTATTTGGGAGAAGTGGTACATAGGGGTCTGTATGTATTTGTGAGAGTTTGGCAAATTGTGGTTTGTGGATGAGATGGTAAATTTAATGTAGAGTACGGCTTGGTATTTCAATCAGATCAAGTATGGTTAAGCAAGGACGAAGTTGCAACAGGAGAGGAATAAAGTATGTGTGAGATATTGAAATGCGGTACTGGAGTAGTATAGAAGTGTGGTGGTGTATTTATTGTTGTAATAAATTATTAAAGAGTGAAGTTAAAGTATTGGCTGAGAGGTGATGGTAGAGGTAAATAATGAAGTGTGTGTGGTATGATGTAATGGGGTGTTTGAGAAGTAGGGTGAGGTTGATGGTGTAGGTATTGTGTATTATGTAAATCAATTTGTGGCGGAAGTGAGGAGATGGAGGGTGTGTGGTGTATGTCTTTTAACTATATGGTATTTTAGAGAAGTAGCACATAGGGGTCTATATGTATTTGTGAAAGTTGGCAAATTGTGGTTTTGGGGACGAGAAGGCAAATTTAATGTAGAGTATGGCTTGGTATTTGAATTAGATCTAGCGTGATTAAGCAAGGATGAAGCAAGGATGAAGTTGCAACAGGAGATGGAGAATGTAAACACAGACGCTACTGGTGAGGTAAGGTTGTCTGGGCTCAGCAATCCGGAGTAGGTCAAGCAGAAGAACAATGGCGGTGATGTGATGGAATGTGCCGTGTCGACAAGGACTGTGGGTAGAAGGTGTAGTCTTGCTCCGGGATTGCATATGTGGTATGCTACGTTTATATTTAAGTATGTGCAGGCCTTTCTTTGTGTATTTTTTTCTTCTTTCTATGGCCAACGGTTCATTGAGGGAAATGACCGTGGGCCATTTGTTTGTTTATATGTAGTTTCGTAATTACAGAGAAATGATGGTGTAGATGGCAAGGAAAGAGGGGCAAGGGTGCAAGGAAAGAGGGACAAGGGTGAGGAGGACTCACCCGTAAGAAGCTGAGGTGGGGAAGGACCCAAGACAAATATATTTAGGCTGGACATGACATGAAAACACTGAGGATGACTACTGGGTGAACCTATCATCGGGAGTCACATATCCGGAGTATCCGAAGGACCTCATGGCATGTACAAGGGGTACGTTTAGAAATGGAATGGTGAGAGGGAAAACATGTAAGGGTGGCATAATGGTAAGGGCTGGGTGTTTTTGAAGTGATTATTTAAGGCTGAATTTTATGCTGGAAGGTGATGCAGGAGAAGTAGAGAGAAATGATGGTGTAGATGGCAAGGAAAGAGGGACAAGGGTGAGGAGGACTCACCCGTAAGAAGTTGGGGTGGGGAAGGGCCCAAGACAAATATACTTAGGCGGGACATGACATGAAAACACTGAGGATGATAACATTATCATCTGGTTAGATCTTGGGGCCTTCAGGAGGTCTCCACGGGCAGGGCCGGTTGGGTCATCATCGGGAGGGCGGCCATCTTCTCACCAGGGGTGATGGCTCGGCCGGACAGTAGGTTTTTATGTGGTCTTCTTTTCTTTTTGTCTTTGCCTATAATCTGTGGTGTTCTTTTCTTTCTTTGTATGTATATTAACTATGTCTGTTTGTTTTAAAGTTAGTAGAAGTTGTGTGTGTGGCTAAAGTTGAACGCTGTTATTTTTCTGATTCAACGGATCAATTTGGTATTTGTTTACTGTGATCTAGAGAAAAATAATAATAAAGAATAAAGAATTCATAAAACTATCCTTAATATATACAATAACATAATTTACAATATGATGAAAGACAGGATGCCATGTAGGCTATAACTCACCAAAACAGCTGCAGCCAATCAATGTACAAATATATGATAGAACGCAGGAAACAAATATTTACATGTAAGTTATTCACCATTCTTCTCCAGGATGAAGATCAGGAATGTTTTGAAATCCAGAGAACTGCATGTTTTCACAATACTTTACTAAATCACTGATGATTGAACAACATGTTCTTGTTCAATACACTTCTTACTTTCTTTCTGTCTCTTTTTTCCTCTTCCTTAGCACATTCATGTCGCATTCTGAAATTGACATAATACTTCATAATTAACTTAACCAAGTAACTTCATGGCCCTGTACAAATTCTTGCTCAAGTAAATGGTTCTTTGTCATATAAAACATGGTTCCATTTACTGATCTCAACACCCTACAGAGCCAACAGCCGTAGCCGTGGTGAAACACCGGATCCCGTGAGATCTCCGAAGTTAAGCAAGATTGGGCGTGGTCAGGAGTTGGATGGTTGCCACGCACTGTTGGTGGGGGTAAGGGAATGGAGGAGCGGAAAGGAACTGGCCACCCTACCGCACGTAAACTCCGGCTCATGAACACCTCTGCGGAGGTTCGGACCTGCCTTCGGGCAGAATAACCCTTACCTTACACCCTACAGAGGACCTTACAGTATGATTAACTTCTCTGCTTCTTAGTACATTGATATTTCTGAATGCACGTTCAGTCAACTTACACAACACTATCACATCCTTGGAGGACACGATTAATTCCTCACCACCAGTGTACATCTTCTCCTTGATTAAAGCATAGTCTATGTAGGTCTCTCAGGCAATTCTCAGAGCACTCTAGCATAGTGCACATTTGATAAGGCATTCCACCTTCCTCACCACAAATCCAGCAATATATGTCACAACATGACTCACATATGGGGACAACTGTTCAAATGCTGTATGAGTACAGTAAGCACGATAAAAATCCGGAATGAGTGGGATATCTGCAACCACTAAGTGCTAATGCAAGAATTGCATGACACTGATAATCTATTTATTATATTAATATATTAATTTGATCCAAGGCAATGCAGTTGCTTGAATCTGCTCCTTTTACCTCATAGTGGACCAGCAATATTTTGTATGCAGCTTTAAACTGAGCGGCAGTAGGGTTATTGTTATCACTACATCTCCTTCTAATAGCAGAGAACAATACCTCCAAGCGGTCCTGAATGAATTTGTACAATAACAAATATTTCAGTTTAGGCTGTTCACTGAGTACTAAATACTTTTAGAGGCCAAGGCAAGTTCTTATGCACACCAATTATCCAAGAAATCCAGTCTTTTTTTTTAGGGAAGAGCAGAAGAATGTGATGAATTTGATGTTCATAGCCACATGATGTATGATTCTGCCTTGCTGAGGAAATCCTTCATAAAAACCTGTGTTTTTGGAGAGAATGCACACTTAAATCACTTTTGTAATATATTCCTGCTGTTCAAAATGTCAAATATGTTATTAAACATTTCTACAAATTCAGCTGTAGCTTCACAGTCTTCAAACAAATCATACCCTGAATTTTCCAAATACCTGAGTGCCTGAGTCACGCTGTTACGGCTGTGTTGTGAGGTCCGGAAATAAATTTAGGATACCAGGAAAACGAGTATGTCAAAAGGTTCAAAGTAATATAAGTCCACGATAAAGTTATAAGTCAGACCTGAGTGCCTGAGTCACGCTGTTAGGGCTGTGTTGTGAGGTCCGGAAATAAATTTGGGATACCAGGAAAACGAGTATGTCAAAAGGTTCAAAGTAATATAAGTCCACGATGAAGTTATAAGTCAGAACTAAACTACATATATCCCTCGCTCTGATATTTCATTTGATCCTAACGGTACAAGTAAACCTAATGAAGTCCAAAACTACGATAATAATTTAGGAATTGTTCGCCGGGTTCCCACCATCGATCCTGTGACTGACACATTTTTCTTTATAATACGAGACTGTAGGGACATCAATTCTCTTCTTCTCTAAATCCGCTGCTTCCGGTTGACCAGAATGTGATTCAAACGCACCGATGTGTCAATGATCATTCCGTTCTTGTTTTCTGGTTTAAAGGTCTGGTGCTTCCATTTGCCGCCAATCCAGGCACTTCCTCGTAGACCATATAGCTTCGTTCTTTCAGTGCGCCGGCCATCATGTGTCGAATGTTGTGGTGTCGACTATTCCTTAAACCATCTGCGAACGAACAAGACCCCCGACATGGGCAGGTGTTCCGTGCTCTCTGTATTAATGCCGAGAGCGGGTGTTGTCCTGGGACCTGCTCGGTATGGAGCGAACTGCAACAACGTTAGCTATCATCTTGATTGCTTCGCACCATTCTGAACATAACAGACCATGGTGATCAGATATTCACTTATTAGTTGGTGTGCATTCCTTAAATAATGTGATACCCTTATGGGGTAATTTACCCCAGTGAAAAAAATTCACGTCCTCGCAATTCGGTACGAACCTACCTGGTATCAGGAAACTGAGTGCGACTGTTCAAGGATCATGTAAGATGATTAATGATTAGGTCAGACGCTTCAATACCAAGTTGATTCGAGCACTCATAACTCTCTGCTTTAAAGTGCCGTGTGCCATTTATACGAAGGCGAATCAAATATAAACAGGAATTTAAATGTACTGCTGCTGTTAGTAATAATTTTGAGGTAGGGCTTTGTCAGGATGTTGGTGGGGGTGTCTGGAAAAGGGGTTTGCGCGCGCGAGCGACGGTGAAGAGCTGGGCTGCTTCAGTACGCCATGAGTGAGTAAGAGGTGCACACGTTTGTTGCGCAATGCATCATTAACAAATTTCTCTCAAAAGAGGGCACCAAACGTTCCAAAATTTTGAGACGGCTTCACGCATACTTTGGGGAAGAAACTCCTTTGCAGACTCGAGTGTATGAGTGGGCTAAGGAATTTGTGGCAGGAAGAGAAGCTGTGGAAAATGAATCTCATGAAAGGAGATCGCGGACAAGCATCACTGCAGACAACAATTGTTGCCATTCATGACATTATTGGTGAAGATCGGCGAATAAAAATTTCGCACATTGTTTTAGCCATAGGAATAACGTACGTAAGAGTTCAAACCATCATTCGAGATGAATTCCACTTCAGAAAATTGTCTGCCAGGTGAGTTCCTCGTCTCTTCAACCAGGAACATAAAGCTTTACGCTAGGATGTATGTCAGAGACTCTTGAGTTGTTATGAGGAGGAACGAGAGGATTTCTTGAATCTCAGTGTCACTTGTGATGAAACTTGGGCGCATCATTACACTCTAGAGTCAAAAGAAGCCAGCACGGAGTGGCGGCGAAGAGACGAATCAGGCCCGGTCAAGGACAAAACACGCCCATCTGTTGGAAAGGTGCTTGAAACCGTTTTCTGTGACCTCGCGGGCGTTTTGCTGGTGGATTTTTCTTCACAAACAAAGGGCAATTAATGCAACTTATTGTTGTTGCATTTTAGATGAAGCGAACGCTACGTATCGCAACAAGCGACGCCGGCAACCGATCCGAAACATCATTCTTCTCCATGACAATGCAAGGCCACGTTTTGCCGCTTTAACACGGGAAAAACTGGACGAAATTCATTGCATACCTCTGGAACACCCTCCGTACCGTCCAGATTTATCGCCCTGCGGCTACCATTTGTTTGGACCACTCAAACAAGATATAGGGGGACAGCGGTTCGATGATGATGCAATTGTGGAAGAGTTCTTGCTATACTAGCTGCGCACACGTCCCTCTTCTTTCTATCTGGACGGTATCAAAAACTGGTTGCCGGACAATTGCGGTCACGGACATTTGCGGTCGCCGGACATTTGCGGTCACTGAGATAAACTTGTGCCCACTCAGAGAAATTCCCCAGTTGTCACAGGACATTTGCGGTCACTGCAGCAGGGGGTGGGCCTCATCAGCTTAATCTCGGGGTATCCCCGTTAAACTACAGCTGATTTTAAACAATCATTATACCAGTCCAAAGCATGGATAAAGTGTGATGCTAATCAGCATTTTATTTTGCTAGTTGCTTTACGTCGCACCGACACAGATAGGTCTTATACCGACGATGGGACAGGAAAGGCCTAGGAATGGGAAGGAAGCGGCCATGGCCTTAATTAAGGTACAGCCCCAGCATTTGCCTGGTGTGAAGCCCACTATCTCCCGAATGCGAGCTCACAGCTGTGCGCTCCTAACCGCACGGCTAACTCGCCCGGTAATCAGCATTTTAAAATATAATTTACTGTCGACCAAATTATTGTATGTACTCGAGTTTGGAGGTTTTTACCCCCTGTGGGTGGGGGACACAGACGACGAATACATCCACGGCATCCCCTGCCTGTCGTAAGGGGTGACTAAATGGGTCTCCGGGGGCTCACAACTTGGAAGCGTGGATTGGCAGGATCAAACTTGCCAAGTAGGGGCCAGAAGGCCAGCGCCTCAACCGTGTGAGCCACTGAGTCCGGCATTTCTAATTCTTTCCCATCCCATTTTGTCCAAAAAATATGTTAAAGTGACGTTAGACTACCATAAATAAATAAATAAATAAATAAATAAATAAATAAATAAATAAATAAATAAATAAATAAATAAATAAATAAATAAATAAATAAATAAATAAATTTTAATTAATTAACGATGGATTAACTTTAGTTTTTCTAAAAGTGAAGGACTGGTCTGTAATAAAACAGTGTTCTTTACCCTGACCTAACTTTAATTATTCCACGATAAATAAATAGGAAACTAATTCATTTTAGTTAGCCTCTGATGTCTGTATATAAAAATTCACTTTTGATGTATTAGAGTATAAATGTAAAATATACGAGCTTGTATATCTGCGAGAATGTTTATATCGTGGTTGCCACGGGACCTTTTCGTGATGGTGGTGATTACTGTTTTTCGTGAGAAAGTAGAAAGGTGCCATCATCCTCCCTTAAAAATAACCAGAATAAAAGACGAATAGATCCGGCTCTGTTTTAGGGAAGAAGAAGGGAAAAGCCACGAAGGACGTGAACATGTATGACTGCCTGGGCTTGGCAAACATCTTACTGTGGGGGTCGGAAGAGAAGAAGAATTGACCAAGGGATGTTGGATAGGAAATAGAATAGAATAGAATAGAATAGAATAGATTTATTTATCATCTACAGAACTATATGTTTCCAAAAACATGACATAACTTGTTCTTCTCCTTCAGACACACCCAGGTGACAATTTCATGTTGACTTTCCCTATACTTTCTGTGCATATAACCATTTGTCTTATTAGTAACTGTCAAATCCATTACAGCACAGAACAGTAAATACTTACACCAGAACGTTTAGATATAGATTTGTGTTTGTGTCTCTAAATAATGCCTGCGAGAGAAAAATGTTGATCTGCAAGGAGCGAGCGGGAGATCAGGCAGGTCAGCGGGGATATTCCGAGATTAAACTAATGAGACCCACCCCCTGCTGCAGTGACCGCAAATTTCTGTGACAACTGGGGAATTTTTGTGACTGGGCACAAGTTTATCTCATTGACCGGAAATGTCCGTGATTTTGTGATGACCGCAAATGTCCGTGACCGCAAATGTCCGGACACCTCAAAAACTTACCAATCCGATGGGGAACATTTGTATCGAAGGCAGGACACTATGTAGAAAAGTGATCTCTATATGTGTAATTTTTTTGGATGATGCAATAAATGAAAAAATTCCCGTATATATTTGATCCACCCTCTTCTAAGGGTTTTTCTCTCTGCTCAAAACCTGGCAGATGTTTATATGTTGAAGTCGAGCTTCCCAAGAAGTGCAGAAGAGACCAAGGCTTTTGTACGATATTTCCTTGCCGCGTGTAGCATATGGTCTGGTGTATCGGTCAGTAGTCAAAGCAAGACCGACTTCAATCCTCAGACCTTAATGCTACTCACGATCGTTCAAAGATGGCGAATCGAGTAGCCGAACAAGTTGGAAATGTGGGTTTGTTTTGGTTTGTTGTTATCGTATGTAGTCGGTGTAATTTCATGAAATTTAACGATAAATGTTAGTTTACTTGTGGAATATAAGTGTGTGAGTGTATTTATATGAGTCAGTGGACACTTAGGATCTGTAATTATACGCAGTATGTGCGAATGTTGTCATGTTGTGATCCAGGTTTAAGTCTAACTATGTGCCTCTCATACAACTATTCTTAATTTATCTATAGATTAAAACATTAAGAGAGAAATGAGTTAGGCATATTTTGAAGTCGATGACAAAGCTGTAGTGTGCATACATCGTTTTGAGAATAAGTCTGAGGTTATGGAAAAAATTTCTCTAATTCCAAGCGGTGAACCTATTCGTGTTCCTCAAAGTATATTAATTTAGATAGAATATAATTGATATTGTTATATTCCGTCAGTGCCTATGTGCTTTAAAGTGTCGAGTGATTTAGGTGCAAGTGTATTTTACAAAAATCTGTGCTTGCCTGCGGAAATGTTTGGCTGGGTCTTGGAGAATAACAACATTTATAATAATAATAATAATAATAATAATATAATTTATTGCAGCCAATGGCCATATGTTACAATAAATAAAGAATAGATAAGTAGTCGCATAATTCTTTCTAAGACTTCCTCTTCGGGGACTAATCGAAATGGTAACGATCACAAGTATTATCGCAGAGAGAGCATATACAGTTCACGGTAGGTGTATGAAACTTGTGTGCTGCAAACTTTATGGTAAAATCCTTGTGCCGCAAATCTAGTAACAAGATGGCGTAACTCGTAGTTAGAAACTCATCATTCTCTGCTCCATTCACTCCAAATCTCCAAATCTCTGCTTTTTCTTCGATAATGCTTTAGCAGTAGTTCGTAATAAGGCGTCGTTGAAGGTAGTAGGCGAAATCTCAGGTCTTCCAAGAACATTGGTTGTCGAGATAATTCATAGACCAGTCTGGATGGTGTCCACTTAGAAACACAAAGCACCCTTTTCAGAAAAGTAGCCTTAAGCTTCTCGATACTTTTCAAATTTGATTTAGTGAGATGTTCCCATATTAAATGAAGTCCATATATGATTATTTGTTTTACTTTCATCTGAAATAACGCTAGTGCACTTCTCAGAGATAATTTTTGCAGGTGCTGAATATCATGAATAGCAAGAATCGCTGCCGACAACCTCTCCTTAACATGGATTGTTTGAAACGTTATGCCTAGATATTTAAATTTGCTTACTGTTTCCAGCTCTTCACTCTCGTACGTAATGGTACAAAATTTATAAGTGTGACAGATGGAGCAATCTGTATACTGTTACACAGGAGAGATAGTGACATGGGAGACTATACAGAACTGAACCTCGTTCATGTGGTTAAATATCAATGTTTAGAGTCAATAGATATTTTGCACTCGTGTTCTTTAACGGGTACAAACCTATTACATTTTTAGTTTCTGAAAGTTTCATTACTAAGGTTACCATCGTTGTGTGAAGTGTTTCTATGTCATACACCAACATTATGTTAACATCACCAGGGTCATTCATTGGGTTAACATAATCATTTCGGGTGTACTTGGGTTGAGTGGCTCAGACGGTTAAGGCGCTGGCCTTCTGATCGCAAGTAGGTAGGCTTATCCTGGCTCAGTCCGGTGGTATTTGAAGGTACCCAAATACATCAGCTCGTGTCGGTTGATTTACTAGCACGTAAAAGAACTACTGCAGGACTAAATTCCGGCACTTCGGCATCTCCGACAGCCGTAAAAAATTAGTTGGTAGGACGTAAATTTCTAAATAATCAGCTTGTTGTTCTCTTTTCAAGTAGAATATATGTGATTTTAGTCTATTATATGTGGTGCGTACTTGTTGTCGAAGCATTTTCATGCGCGAAAAAGTTAATTTTCCCTCTGATATTATATTATAATATTAAATTACCACCATTTCACGTGATATTTTCGCGTTAGCCAATCCCAGCAATCCGGCTACTTCAGCCGACGTGTTTTTCTTAAGGCCGGTCTCCACTGATTATCATTTAACAACATGTTTAATGTTAAAAGTGTTAAATGTTAACTGGTGACACCATCAACATGTTCAATGTTAAATGTTGAATTCTATTTCATTTAACATTGTGTCCGCACTTATTAAACATGTTAAACTTGACTTTCTTCGTTTATATATAGGCCCTAAGTAGTTCGTCATAACAATTTGTGGTAATACATTTAGGTGGTGTCTAGTATTTTCAAATAAGGACAATGTACTCAGATGAAGAGGATTTTGGCCCTTAGTTATTGCCATTGTTGCTTCTTGTTTTGACTTAGAAATCCAGTTTTATTAGACACATTTCCTCCCCTCCTCCTTCTCATTGCTTCAAAAGCAAACCAGTTTGAAGTATAAACTTCGTCCGCTCCCGCACCCGATTTGTGATTATTTTTGCAATACTCGACTGTACTGGGAGCGGAGGGACGCTAGGTTTTTTATCGTTGCACTCGCGGGAACAATTAAGGATAATTTAGAATTCCTGTAAAATGTCGGCTTTCTTCGCTTTATCCCTGCATTCCTTTTATGAGACATCCCATAAACAAGGCCTTTCTATTATATCATTAATAAAGTCCAAAGTAATCTTGCTCCACTCCATTTCTGACCATAAATTTTAGTATAGTGCACAGAGAACGACACACTTGCGCGTATCGGTACCAGTACTGTATTTGTAGCTTATAACAAAGAGAATGAGTGTTGCGGAGTGTTGTAACTATAATCCTACTTCACGAGAAACACGTCGTTTGTATCGTTTGCCTATCTGTTGACATGGAACCAGAAAGGAAGTTGCCGAAGCTGTGCCAACATCTCACGAACAACGAATTGACTTGTTTTCCACTTGGAGCGGAAAACACGCCAACATGTTAAAAGTGTTAACCTCAACATTCTGAGTTAACATGCAAAGTCAATTGGAAGACACAATCACAATATACATGTCAATTGTAACATGTTAAATTTAACATGTTGGTGTTAAATGTTAATCAGTGGAGACCGGCCTTTATATTTCGATCTGAGGATTGGAGTCGGCCTTGGTTGAAAGACTTCTTTCAGAGTGTATCGGATAGAAAGTTTATATAATACCTTGTAATTTGTGAGAAATAAAATAAGATGAATACAAAGAAAGAGGGAAAGAAAAAAGCTCAAGAGCAAGGAAGATACATGGTTCGATCTACAGAAGATTCTACAATTAAGTACCGAGCAACATTCGACAAGTTCTCCTTTTCATTAAGTCACAGCCTTATATCAAGTCTACTATTTTCACGGATGCGCAAAATGTCCTTCATGCCTTATGCTCGCCTTTCTCTTCTCCTAATTGGTACTTATATAACGTTAAATGCCAGCCCCGTGATGTAGGGGTGGCGTGCCTGCCTCTTACTTGGAGGCCCCGGGCTCGATTTCCGGCCAGGTCAGGGATTTTTACCTGGACCTGAGAGCTGGTTCGAGGTCCACTCAGCCTACGTGATTAGAATTGAGGAGCTATGTGACGGTGAGATGGTGGCCCCGGTCTTAAAGCCAAGAATAACGGCCGAGAGGATTCGTCGTGCTGACCACACGACACCTCGTATTCTGCAGGCCTTCGGGCTGAGCAGCGGTCGCTTGGTAGACCAAGGCCCTTCAAGTGCTGTAGTGCCTTGGGGTTTGGTTTGGTTTTATAACGTTAAATATCTTTTATATATCTTCACTCGTTCAGGTGTTTATGTTACCGTACTTTGGTTTGGATCCTCAGTCATGCTGGTATCATCGGTAATGAGACTGCTGATAATGCCGCTAAACGAGCATCACAACAATTCTCCCCTCTCTCCCTCCCTCTGATCTCTTGCATGAAGTGCGGGCTACAGCGTATCAGCAATGGCAGTTTGAATGGAATGCATCGTCGCGTGACAAGGGACATTTTTATTATCACTTGCAACCCATTATTCCTCCTAAACCATGGTTTCTTTATGGCACATAATCTCGGCAACATATTACATTTATCATACGTTTACGTTTTAATCATTCTCTTACTCCCCAATATGAAAATCGTTTTAATCTTTCTCTCCCTACTTCCTGTGTTTGTGGTTTGCCTGATGCTGATAGTAATTACCTATTTTTTCACTGTCCTACTTATACTGTTCCCCGATAGCGCTTTCTCTCCTCTTTGGTTAAACCGAACATCCCCTTTCATATTAGTATTTCGTGTTTATTATTCTCCCTCACTCCTACTCTTGTTAACAGCTTAAACCAGTTTCTTGATGATGCACGTATTGTTTTATTAACCTCTGACAACTTTTTTGTGTCAGCTTTTCCATTGCAAAATATGTATCATACCCTTTGATCTCCCTCTTCCCCTTATTATGTGAGGTCATCATGTCTCGTGTGATTCATGTGGCGTGTTTTTCTGACAACCACACTATTTCTGTTAATTGTGAGTGATACATGTGTAAAATCCCATTCACAATGCAAACGTAACGTAAACTTAAAATTAACGTCAACTTAGAAGTTAGCGGCCATGTTATCTAATAGAATCATTTACAATGCGCGGACGTAAACTCAATGGCGAGTCCGTAACATTAAGGCCCCATTCACAATGCATACGTAACCGTAAACTTAACGACGTAACTTAACCGTAATATTAACGTAAAATGTGTGGTATTCACAACGGAAGAATGTAACGAGTACACAGCAGTCAATCAAAACACTGCCATGTTATTTAGCACGGAAATAGGGTTTTAGGCTATCTCGCAGTTTTATATTTTAATATCTCGATGGAATCAAACAACGTGGTAGCGGAATTCATATTACTTCAAACATCTCTTGCTTTGCTCCTGGGAGTTGTGTACATGAAAAGGAGAACTAAACACCGGTGCAGAAAATGGGTTCATCCCTTGAATCCAAGCAGGTTATCTCAGGGCGATTTCGGTAATCTACTCTAAGAAATTACTCTCGTCAGTTCGTTTTGTACACCTCAACTGTCTTATCTAACGATTTGATTCCCCTTTCCTAATAAAAAGAAGTGTAAGGTCTCCTTTACCGACATTTATGTGCCTAGTTATCACAATCCGATGAGATGGTTGGATGATATCGTTTTTGTAAACTAGCAGTCTGGCATAATGTTAAGAAATATACAGGGACACTGTGTTATCTATGACAGGAATTGTCTCTTGTCCGGTTGCCAGAGCTGCGAGCTTGTCTCCTGCCATTTCCCGTCAGATTTCATTGCTACAGTATATTATTATTTCCACGTATTCTTTAATTTTACGGACTCTCAGTTACGTTTACGTCGGCGCATTGTGAATGGTTCCATTAGATAACATGGCCGCTAACTTCTAAGTTAACGTTAATTTTAAGTTTACGTACGTTACGTTTGCATTGTGAATGGGATTGCAAACTCCAAACTCTTGCGGTTAATTTTACGTTAGGTTTAGGAATCAGCCAATCAGAGCAAACGTAAACATTGTATTTTGCGCGCGATACAATCACTTCTTTCGACGATACATTTGCAATTCTCTTTCAAAATAATATTTGTGTGTATGTATGACAAAAGGAAACTAGGCACATACATGTCGGTAAAGGAGACTTTACACTTCTTTTTACACTGACTGACAGAGCAAATGCAACACTAAGAAGGAGTGGTCAGAACTTTATGCCAATTGCAGGGTAGACTGACGTCACTGAGGTATGCTCATGATGTGAAATGCGCCGCTGTGCTGCGCACGTAGCGAACGATAAATGGGACACGGCGTTGGCGAATGGCCCACTTCGTTCCATGATTTCTCAGCCGACAGTCATTGTAGAACGTGTTGTCGTGTGCCACAGGACACGTGTATAGCTAAGAATGCCAGGCCGCCGTCAACGGAGGCATTTCCAGCAGACAGACGACTTTACGAGTGGTATGGTGATCGGGCTGAGAAGGGCAGGTTGGTCGCTTCGTCAAATCGCAGCCGATACCCATAGGGATGTGTCCACGGTGCAGCGCCTGTGGCGAAGATGGTTGGCGCAGGGACATGTGGCACGTGCGAGGGGTCCAGGCGCAGCCCGAGTGACGTCAGCACGCGAGGATCGGCGCATCCGCCGCCAAGCGGTGGCAGCCCCGCACGCCACGTCAACCGCCATTCTTCAGCATGTGCAAGACACCCTGGCTGTTCCAATATCGACCAGAACAATTTCCCGTCGATTGGTTGAAGGAGGCCTGCACTCCCGGCGTCCGCTCAGAAGACTACCATTGACTCCACAGCATAGACGTGCACGCCTGGCAGCCTGGCATGGTGCCGGGCTAGAGCGACTTGGATGAGGGAATGGCGGAACGTCGTGTTCTCCGATGAGTCACACTTCTGTTCTGTCAGTGATAGTCACCGCAGACGAGTGTGGCGTCGGCGTGGAGAAAGGTCAAATCCGGCAGTAACTGTGGAGCGCCCTACCGCTAGACAACGCGGCATCATGGTTTGGGGCGCTATTGCGTATGATTCCACGTCACCTCCAGTGCGTATTCAAGGCACGTTAAATGCCCACCGCTACGTGCAGCATGTGCTGCGGCCGGTGGCACTCCCGTACCTTCAGGGGCTGCCCAATGCTCTGTTTCAGCAGGATAATGCCCGCCCACACACTGCTCGCATCTCCCAACAGGCTCTACGAGGTGTACAGATGCTTCCGTGGCCAGCGTACTCTCCGGATCTCTCACCAATCGAACACGTGTGGGATCTCATTGGACGCCGTTTGCAAACTCTGCCCCAGCCTCGTACGGACGACCAACTGTGGCAAATATTTGACAGAGAATGGAGAACCATCCCTCAGGACACCATCCGCACTCTTATTGACTCTGTACCTCGACGTGTTGCTGCGTGCATCGCCGCTCGCGGTGGTCCTACATCCTACTGAGTCGATGCCGTGCGCATTGTGTAACCTGCATATCGGTTTAAAATAAACATTAATTATTCGTCCGTGCCGTCTCTGTTTTTTCCCCAACTTTCATCCCTTTCGAACCACTCCTTCTTGGTGTTGCATTTGCTCTGTCAGTCAGTGTATTAGGAAAGGGGAATCAAATCGTAAGATAGTGTCAAACAGTTCATGTTACATCCCCATGTACAAAACGAACTGATGAGGGTCATTTCTTACAGTAGATTACCGAAATCGCTCTGAAATAAACTTCTTTGATTCAAGGGATGAACCCATTTTCTGCACCGTTGTTTAGTTCGCCTTTTCATATACATAAAGTAGCTCCCAGGAGCAAAGCAAGAGATGTTTGAAGTAATATGACTTTCGCTACCACGTTGTTTGATTCCATCAAACCAAACCAAACCAAACCCATGGCACTACAGCCCTTGAAGGGCCTTGGCCTACCAAGCGACCGCTGCTCAGCCCGAAGGCCTGCAGATTACGAGGTGTCGTGTGGTCAACACGACGAATCCTCTCGGCCGTTATTCTTGGCTTTCTAGACCGGGGCCGCTATCTCACCGTCAGATAGCTCCTCAATTCTAATCACGTGGGCTGAGTGGACTTCAAACCAGCCCTCAGGTCCAGGTAAAAATCCCTGACCTGGCCGGGAATCGAACCCGGGGCTTCCGGGTAAGAAGCAGGCTGTTTGATTCCATCGAGATATTAAAATATAAAACTGCGAGATAGCCTAAGACCCTATTTCCGTGCTAAATAACATGGCAGTGTTTTGATTGGCTGCTGTGTACACTTTACGTCCATGTTACGTTCCTCCATTATGAACACCACGAATTTTACGTTAATATTATGGTTACGTTACGTCGTTAAATTTACGGTTACGTTTGTATTGTGAATGAAGCCTAAGTGTTGACTTTAATAACCTGTGTTTGTGACTGGACCTGGACTGGACGATAACACATGAATCCAACCCACCACCGTCTCGATCCTATATACTGCCTGCTCTATGCTATGCGGTTAACATGCTTCTCTTAGTATCACCAACTTCCGCTAGGGGAGCCAGCTAACGCACCCAACTTATCTCCGTACCCACGTTCATTTTCATCTGGTTGTTGTCTGTTGTCTCTGGTTGTACAATGATGAATTGTTGTGTTCCTGTCTGTATATCATAGAAAAGTATCCAAATTCTTCAGGTGTGAAGTTTCATGAAATCCCCCTCCCCCCTCCTCCAAGTAAAGAACTTTAGGGAAATTGGCTAAACCCTATATCAAGGCAAGGATCAACCAAGGTTAGTTAATATTCTCCTGTTTGTAGCGTGGATTTTGGGGATGGTGATAAAAGATAAAACTAAAAGAAAAATATATTGAAGCCAGAGAGTATGCCTAGTCGGTTTTCGAATTATCGTATTCGTATTCAATCCAGAATAATAGCTCCACGAAAGACACGGCAGCGGCAAGATATTTCTTTGGAACAAATCTATGAGGAGACAAGCTCTTCGACCGTAGGAAATACATTGGATGACGAGTACGAGATTCATGTGAACCTTCGATCATATATCCAATAGATGGCTGATGACGTCACATTCTTGAAGCAACTATCTCAATCAGCTGACTGGGGGGTAGTGCGAGAGTTTTGAACATTGTGTTATAGGCGAGAATAGTGATCAGCGTACTTAAAAGTGACTTTTAGCTACTGTTAATGAAACGATGGTGCACTATTGCGTAGCGTATGGATGCAAGGAGACCTTCAAAAAAGGATCTGGCATTTCCTTTCACGGGTAAGCAAATATTTACGTAAATATGATGATGATGATTTAAGGTGTTTCATACAGTTGTTGTCAGGTATCTGTAGAATACGTACAATTACATGTAATTTATTTTATTGGTTACAGTTCCAGTTTCTCGGTTACAGCAATTTTGAATACTGTGCTTTTATTGATTTCAGTTTTCCTACTGATGAGACAAGAAAAAATCAATGGGTAGTTGCATTAAGAAGAGAGAATTTCTTGCCTGGAAAGCATTCAAGATTATGCTCTAAGCATTTTTCACCGGAATGTTTTGATAATGAAGCACTTGGTGTAGGAATTAAACTGAAGCCAAATGCAGTACCAACATTTTTTTTAAATTTTCCACCCCACCTTTTACCAGCTGAGAAGAGGAGAAAACCTCCTGTGAAGAGGAAACTTGAAGTGGATCCTGTTGCATCAACAAGTTGTGTGTGAGCAGATTTTCTTTTTTAAAAATTATTTTCCCTAGATTTATGCAGGAATGTGTCCTGTCATCCTTATGTGAAATATTTGTGTTTAAGACATTTAACATACTGTTCAACTGCAACATCTATTGCAGCATATCAGGTTACTATATTACACATAGGTAAGACATTTTTGTTGTTGACCCTTATAATTTTCATATTTTTTCAGTGTTCCTCAGGAAGAGGAGAATGAGTCTCTTCCTAAAACAAAGGTGTTCAGAAAATCTTGTGTTGGTGATTACACTAAGAAAATGGTAATGTCACCAAGGAAAGCCCAGACCTTCATGCAGGTTGCCAGGGAAGTTATTCATAAATCCCATAAGAAGCTAAAATTGGAAAGGCAGAAGTATCGGCGAGCTATTAATCAGTTGCAGAATGGGAAAGCCTTAGTAAACCATCTGAAGGAGAAAATGATGATAACTGAAGATGCCGCTTGCACGCTTGAGGTAAGAAAACAACAGCTTAAATAATTTTTTTCGGTTTCCCTATATCTGCTAGCCTTTGGTGGTGCTATTTGAGGATCCAACCAGTCTCTGGGTTGATGACCTAAGAGACAGACGTGCATACATAAAATTTTGAAGTCTGTAATTTGTTTTTATTGTATCACAATCTCTGTTAAACAAATATTTCAAAAATAATGTAATACCATACATGAACTTGTGAAAAAGCATAATGCACCTTTCAACTTCCATTGTTCCAGAAATGTCTTTCTCCTGCTGCTGCCCAACTTCTGATGTAACAAAGGATGCTGATACAAGAGCAGAGTATCCTCCTGAACTACGCTGCTTTGCACTCACTTACATTGAATTTCTATTCAAGTCGTGCATACAGCTACTTGAGGGATATATTTCCTCAAGGTTTGCCCCATCCACGTACACTGCGGAGGTGGTATCAGTTGGTGGATGGTAAGCCAGGATTCAGTTCAGAGGCCGCAACTGCTCTCATTTCGAAAGGGAAGGAGATGGCTATCAATGGAAAGCCCGTAGTGTGTGCATTGATGATGGATGAAATGTGCATCCGGAAGCACATTGAATTTGATGGAAAACAATTTCTTGTTTATGTGAATTGTGGTACTGAAATCGAGGATCAGGATTTACCAGAAGCCAAGGAGGCTTTAGTGTTTATGGTGGTCTCACTAAATGGACACTGGAAAATTCCAGTGGGTTATTTTTTGATTAACGGTTTAAGTGGCTCGGAGAGAGCAAACCTAGTGATTGAATGCCTTAAATTTTTAAATGACCTAAATGTAATTGTAGTGTCACTTTTGATAGTGCTGCTTCTAATTTATCCATGGCCCGTTGTCTGGAAGCTTCTTTTGATGAAATAATATGGTGAACTGGTTTGAAAATCCCTCAAATGATTCCAAAGTGTTTAATTCTTCTAGATGCTTGCCATGCTATAAAATTAGTGAGGAATACTTTAGGAGCTAAGAGAACTTTTGCCAGGGTAATAATGTCATAGATTGGAGGTACGTAGAAGAGTTAGGGAAACTTCAGAGTATTGAGGGCCTTCATCTAGGAACAAAACTTACCAAGAGGCACATTCACTGGGAGAAGGAACCCATGAAAGTAAAGCTCGCCACACAAACATTCAGTGAAAGTGTTGCAAGTGCAATGACATATTGTAACAGAGACTTAAATCTTCCTCAGTTTCAAGGGTGTGAGGAGACTGTAAAATTTGTTAGGCTCATGAACAATATATTTGATATCTTGAACAGCCATAATTTTTGTTCAAAGGGATGGCAGTAACCATTGAAAGCAGAGAATATCCACAGTACGAGGGCTTTATAATATAATTATTGCATTTGCTATATAAACGTGTTAGAGTGTGTAGGCCTATATGAGGATTTCTATGCTTCCTGTGACTGGAATATTTATATAGACTCAAGTTGCTTATGTAAGAGGATGCTGGTGTGGTATGCTAGTTTCACTGATTTATATTAGTGTTCTACTTTTAGGCATATTCCCTCTAATCATTCTGTCTATGAGTCAGGTTGATTTTTATAGAAATTCATTCTTAAATTACTTTTATATTGGCATGTCTTGTTTCTGTACTTTGGGAACAACATTACTGAATGCTGCAGGATGTTTTCTTTTCTTCAGATGTGACCTCCTATTTTTAGGCCTACTTCAAATGTGGCATGTACATTAGTTTATGTTGGGCTTTAAACTAAGCTTAATTTAGTACGTGGCAGTGGAGTGAAATTTTACCTGTGTAGCATTTTATGTATCCCTTTATTATTATTATTATTATTATTATTATTATTATTATTATTATTATTATTATTATTATTATTATTATTTTGTTGAAGCAGCATACTATAACAGATCCCTGCTTCATGGGCATAAATATGTACTACAACCAGTGCCAACTGATATGCAGTTGACCCTACTGTATTGTGAATTTTTATAACTTATGATAAGTGAATATTTCTTGTTATGGTATCTGTTTATCATTTACCCTGGAGAGTTCATTTTTGTTGCCATCTGTTGGTGGTGTATGGTTCACTTACAGTAGGGCCCACGAGAGTTGAAGTCTGACGTTTAGCGCCACCGGCGAGAAAAAGTTGACTAACGCTGTTCGAAAATGGTCTGTTGCTATGGCAACGATAACAGAGTTGCAACATTTTAGGACGCTATCACCACGTGGGTTGGCTTGCTCTCAGTACATTTTATTGCTATTTTCTGAGCAATTACGGGGGAAAGTCTAAATGTCTCCTTAATTCCATTATTGTCATTCATATTCTGACTGATTTCTTTTCTCGATGAAGTATCGTCTTCCTATTGTGTTCATTATACCGTAGTTTATTCCTGAACTGTACAAGTACCGTTAACAATCGGCGTTAAATAATAAAAACTATCAATGTGGGTAGTGTTGTTCTATACTGTAATTAACATGCGCATTTGTTGAGGTTATTGTCAGAAACTGATGTTTTTGTAAGTGATTATGAAATCTTTTATATATATCGACAATGTCGTGTTCTGTCTTAAATGCTGGAATTATTAACACGAGCTTAGGAACCGGTCAAGGGTAAATGAATTGCATTAGGCCTAGGCCTACATGTTTTATTAAACACTCGGCCTGTCTGAAAGGATGGTAGGCCGCAAATGGAGTTAACTATGACAACGCAGCGTACTTCGTAGTTACAGCTTTCGCCGCTCACCTGTCAGACTTCAACTCTCGTGAGCCCTACTATAAGTATGATACTTCTGTTATTTTCTTTCCATAATGGTCCTGTAGGCTATGTGCCAAGCTCAAATGTGAAATGTTAGTTTCTGCACGTGCGTTATCTTCTCAATTAGTAACATATGAAGGATTATTTTTCATTTTATATTGGTATTACGGACGAACTCTCATTTAACCAACACTTAGGCCTAGTGTGGGTGCGGTAAAGGCCGGTCTCCACTGATTAACATTTAGCAACAACATGTTAAATGTTAACTGGTGACACCATCAGCATGTTAAATGTTAAATGTCAAATACTGTTTCATTTAACATTGTGTCCACACTCAATAAACATGTTAAACTTAACATCCTTTGTTTATATACAGGTAGTTCATCATATCAATTTATGGTAATACATTTAGATGGTGTCCAGTATTTTTAAATAAGGACAATGGACTCAGATGAAGAGGAATTGGCCTTTGTTATTGCCACTGTTGCAATTTAGAAAAGCAGTTTTATTAGGAACATTTCCTCCCCTCATTCTGCTCATTGCTTCAAAAGCAAACCACTTTGAAGTATAAATTTCGTCCGCTCCCGACTACCGAATTTTCTGAACTTTCTGCAATTCTCGACTGTACTGGGAGCGGAGGGACGCTAGTTTTTTTTTTTTTTCATTTACTCGCGGGAACAATTATAGGTATTTTCGAGTTCCTGAAAACTGTCTGCTTTCTTCGCTTTATATCTGTATTCCTCTGATGAGACATCCCACAAATAAGGCTTTTCTATTATATCATTAATTAAGTCCAGATTAATCTTCTTGCTCTACTCCATTCCTGACTATACATTTTATAGTGCAGAGAGAGCGACACACGTGCGTGTACTGTATTTGTAGCTTATAACAAAGAGAAGGAGTGTTGCGGAGTGTTGTAATTATAATCCTACTTCATGAGGAGCACGTCGTTTGCGTCGTTTAGGTTATGTGTTGGCATGGAAACATCATGGAAGTTGCCGAAGCTGTGCCGACAACGCACGAACAACGAATTGACTTGACATGTTTTCCACTTGGAGCGGAAAACACACCAACATGTTAAAAGTGTTAACTCAACATTCTGAGTAAACATGCAAAGTCAATTGGAAGACACAATCACAATATACATGTCAACTGTAACATGTTAAATTCAACATGTTGGTGTTAAATGTTAAACAGTGGAGACCGGCCTTTAGTGTTGGCATCTGCAATATTGCTGTAAACTCAATTCTCGCGAAACAGAGCACGCAGTATAGTGATTGAACTGGCGGTGGTTAGAACGAACTGTCAACTGGCGTACAGGTACAGGCTTGTTATATATTGGTATTCTGTGCTTGTTTGTAACTACCGAATTGACCAATCGTATGTCTTCCTGATGTAAATAAAAATACGATACGCGAAACATGGTTGCGGAGTTGAAAACTTATTGAACTAAAGTTGAATTGTGTATTTCAAAACCATCCCCTGTTTTTGGAACTGCATAACGTAAAGCCTCGTAGTTGGCTAATGTGAATATGTAATATACGAACAAGTAGGTTATGTTGAACTTGAATAGTTTTTTTTAAACTCCTAAAGCTGTGAACCGTCGATCTCGTGGCTGGCACATGAAAGATTGATAAATGCCTCTCTCTTCTGCACTGGGAGTGGGGAGTACTTTTCATAAAGGACTTCTGTTTCTTGTGAAATTGGCTTGGGATAGTCGTTTTCGACTGCCCATATTAATAACGGTTGGTTTCATGGTTTTGGACGTTCGAATGCAGCTAGAAATCAATATAGACATTGATCAAAGGAACATGTTGCATGATGAGGACGACGACGACGATGAGGACGAAGATGAAGACGACGATGACATGAGCTTCATGAGTGGAAGTGAATTTGAAGGCGATGAAACTAGTGACGAATTAGCTGACATCAGTCTTGAAGGAGGCCGTCTGGAAACGAGTGATTTGTCCCAACAATCAAAAGATGGGGATAGATAGCCCTTAAGAAATGTTAGTGAAAAATGTGACATCACTCAGGAAGTGGTAAATTCCAGTAACTATTTTAAATCTAACCTATCTTCTGTAATTTTTGTTGAGGTATATAGTGTACCAGTACTAAATATTCTTACTGGGGACTGCAGTGGACAATAGTTTTTTACCTGTAGGCTATTCAGTCATTCCCCTGTTAACCTTGCAATGGTAATTACTTTTATAAATCAGAGTTTCAGATGTTTATCTTAACATAGGTCTACTTGAGAGAATTTCTGTTATTGATCTTCTCCATGTATTAATAAGGCTTCACTTAAAATTTTTATGCATCATTTTTCTCCCTTAAATTATGTATGAGAATGACAATTCTCAGTTGAAAATGGTTAAAATATGTTTTTATTAATATTATAGCAGTATTAATTCATGCAAATAGTAACAGATTGCAAATTACTTTTTCTTCTTTAACTCCTCTTCCTCTTATGCTTGGCATCAGAATTTCAGAGATGAGATAGAACACTTCTAGTGATGCAGGCTAGATTAAGGTGGAATTTAGAATGGTTTAATAATAATAGGAATATATTTGCCTAAAAGTCTGCATTAGGACTAGTGAGAATGCGTAATTGAATTGTGAAGTTTGAGATGTGTTATAAGTTAGTTCAGTAGGCCTAATATCTGAAAGTTTGCATGTTCAAATAACATATGGTTTAGCCTAAGAGATATTTCCATACAGTTTATTAAAAATACACACTTTCATTAAGTTATTGCATGATCCATTTGAAACATTGTCTCTCCAAAGGTAGGTAAGGAAAAGGGAAGTTATTGTGTTGTGTATTTCAGCCCTACTTGATGCAGTGGCTACATGTTAGGCCTACTAATTCTATAAATTAAATGATCCAGTTAACCTTAATAACAATCTGATCAATCAGTCTGAAAGACAATGTTTTAAATTATTTTATGATAAATTATTAACTGGCCAGTTTCAGTAAAGACCCTAGTAGAGTGGCTGCTCTTCAATACCATATCAAAGACTCAGGTATTATCGGCACACTTTATCTTGGTGCATTTACACCCTAGTGCTGAAATCGGTCAACCTCAGCAATCTTCGAAATTCATACTGGCAACCTTTGAAACGCAAACTATGAATCGCTTAAGCATCGTTGTACAACATCTGGCATACACTTTACGGACTAGTACTGTTGTTGTTTACACAGCAAAGCCAAACTATAGAATTCATGCTAGGAACAAGATTCGCATCGAGAAATGTTATATAATGTGTATGTGACATAGTTGTTGGCTTAAGATAATAACGGTTTAGAAACTTCATATCGATTGATCATTAATCTCGATTCAATTCAGATTTCATTTTCATTCAGTTGGCAGCACTATTGGAACCGGGACAGCTCCCTCCTTACTCCTCACTCCCGTACACAAATGCACCAAGATAAAGTGTGCCAATAATAAATGAAGATTTTATCTGATGTACATTGTCACAGGATGTAGGCTATTACACCATGAAGAGGCATATTTGTTCCTAAATTTACTTAGGCCTATATCAAATTTGAGTGTTGTTTCAACTGTGCTAATTGAAGATAATGGTAGTTTTGATTTACCTGCAGTGACTGTTTTAACTCTTGTTGAGAACAATTTCAGTCTGCTGTCAGAAGTCAATTAATAGGCTACTAACAGGGAAATGTCATTTCAAGATACAGGGTGGAAGGTACCTCTACCACTAGAATTAAACATCAGTAGATATGGGCAAAATGAATGAACAATGTTAAGTTCTGTGTCTGGAACTTTAATAATTTCCAACTGAATGGTGGTGGTTCTGCATTGTAAATTGCAATGTGGGTGCTGTTGCCACAAGCCCAGACATTTGCCAGCCAGCTGTGGTACATGCAGTGGCCATGTGGCCAAATGCTAGCCTCACGTGTGAACATCATCGCCTAGTGCCGTCTTCCTCTCACTGCATTTCTGTCATGCTCCCTTTTCTCCCTATTTCAAATTCTCCACTGGCTGTCCCAACTGGTCTGTCCTTCCAATGACTGCTACCTTTTCTGAGCTTGTACAAGACACAAAACACTTGCCCTGTTTCAAGGTGTAATTAGGCCCTTTATGTAGTATTTCTGGCTAAATGCATTCATTTACAACTAATAGACAGAGATGCCTTGGTTGAGGTAACTTCTATTATGCGCACACTTTATGTTGGTGCATTTACACCCTAGTGCTGAATTGGTCGACCTCGGCGATCTTCGAGATTCGTACTGGCAACCTTTGAAACACAAACTATGAATCGCTTAAGCATCGTTGTGCGACATCTGGCGTACACTTTACGTACTAGTACTGTTGTTGTTTACACAACAAAGCCAAAGTATAGAATTCATGCTAGGAACAAGATTCGCATCGAGAAATGTTTTATAATGTTATATAATGTGTATGTGACATAGTTGTTGGCTTAAGATGATAACGGTTTAGAAACTTCGTATCGATCGATCATATTCTCGATTCAATTCAGATTTCATTTTCCTTCCGTTGGTAGCCTATCGATACCGGGACACCTCCCTCCTTACTCCTCACCGCGGTACACAAATGCACCAACATAAAGTGTGCGGACTATACCTTTCCCTTTATAGAGTCATTCGCCTCATGTTTTAAGCCATGCATGTGGAAGGTCACTGCAAACATTTGACAATAATTATTTTAATTTCCTTAATGGTACTTAATTCAATAAAAGTATCATACATGTTTTGTTATATGTATCATGTTGAATAATCTCACAAAGTATGATGGTACCATTACCTTCCAGCCTGTATGGTTAACATAAGTAATGTTGAGATCATTTTTATATTTTATTTGCATGATGTAAGAATATCTAGTAAACCAGTGATAGCATGGAATTGCTGGAACAGATACTCTGTTTCTTCAGTGTGATTAGCATTCATACATTCATACATTGCTTATCTTAGGGTAGTATAGTACCTTTTTGAATTTATTATTAATAAGAACAAGAAATGTATTTACCTCTTCTTTCGGGTTGAACCGTGTTTTTTTGTTTTGTATACACTCCGTACAGTTTGCAGACATTTCAATTAGCCCTACTCGATCCGAGGTAATCAGTCTCCCAGGCAGCAATCAAACGACGAGAGTAGTTACTGACCTTGGCCTTATATATCCTACTCTCTCTGGCTTGACGTAAGCCCCTGGTGGTCCCATGAGAATTCTTGAACATTATGTGTCACAACCAGGTGGTGGGAATTGCTGGTGGTGTTACGTAACTTGAGGTTCGTCCTGCGTTTTTATGTTGTGGTTTTCATATCTTAATCTGTGTATGATAGGCATCCAAGAATTGTTGATTTTATATTCTTCATCTAAATTCATATTGTTTGGGTGTTTCTTAATTTTGATAGTCTCATGGATTTACCTCTTGAGATTCCAGGGGATAGCTGGAAAGATCCTCGTCCTGTCTTTGTCCGTTTCATGAGCCGAGGGACAGACCCCCTCTGCAGGATGTCAGAACAGAATTTAGCAAGCCATATTCTAGCATATTTTCCACAGTGTATCAAAAATTCAGGGTGAATGCCATCAAACCCAGGGGCGTTGCCTGACTTTATATCTTGTAAGGCATTTGATATATCTTGTGGAGTGCATGGCTTGGAATAAGTATTGTATGCGCACTTTTTAGTGATAGATTTTTGTACTGGGTTGAGGAGTAAGGAGGGAGCACTGCCAGTTCCGGTAATACTGCCAACTGAATGGAAATTAAATCTGAATTGAATCAATAATATGATCGATCGATATGAATTTTCTAAACCTTTATTATCTTACGCCAACAACTGTGTCACACACACAATATATAATACTATATAACATTTCTCGATGCGAAACTTGTTCCTAGCATGAATTGTATAGTTTGGCTTTGCTGTGTAAACAACAACAGTACAAGTACGTAAAGTATACGCCAGATGTCGCACAGCGATCATAAGCGATTCTTAGTTTGTGTTTCAAAGGTTGCCAATACGATTCTCGAAGATAACCGAAGTCGACTGATTCAGCACTAGGATGTAAATCTATCGCAAAAAAGTGCGCAGATAATAGGCTACTCTCTTCTGGAAAGATCTTGAAGCTTCAGAAGATTGGGATTATACTACATGGATAAAACGTGAACTGAAAACGCTGAAGGCAACCACAACATAAACACGCATGATGAACCTCAAGTTACGTTACAGCGCTGGGAATTGCCACCACCTGGCTGTGACACATAATGTTCCAGAATTCTCACAAGACCGCCAGGGGCTTACGTCAAGCCAGAGAGAGTAGGATATACAAGGCCAAGGCTAGTAACTACTCTCATAGTTTGATTGCTGGCTGGGAGACTGATTACCTCGGATCAAGTAGACTATTTCAGTCTCCTTGACAAAGAATACTGCAGCGTATTCGAAACGTCGGCAAACTGCACGGAATGTACAGAAAACAACAACACGATTCAGCCCGGAAGAAGAACTAAATAACTACACACCGTGGAAGCTTCATTTCTAAGATAAGAAATTTATGTTGTCATTGACATACGGTTTATGAACATTAAGGATATAGTAATATAATGATTAAGGGATTGGGAAGTCAGTTTGCAGCCTGATTTTAAAAGTATCTTAACATATCGTCCCTACTCTGGCAAACTAACGAATCTGCAAATTGTCAAAAGGTTAAGAGAGCTGAAAGAAGTTGTGATTACTCATGTCAAATCAATTTTTATATTTAATGATTGGTTTTATGTGTTAGCCATACAGAACGAGCTGCAGATGTGAGACTTTGTCAAAGGGTAGACAATATATAAATAATAAAATCTAGACCAAAACTTCACAACTACAGATTCCCCAGTTTGTCACTTTCGCTAGTTTGCCAGAGTGGGGACGATATCACTTTTGTGTTATAAGTAAGCATTCCTTCTCCAGGGTTAAAAATTTAAGCTTTGCTGGGAGGAGAGATTTTCATACAAAATTTTCTTTTTCCCCAGGGGGCTCACATCTTGTGCGATGTGGAGTGGTGACAAAGGTCTCAAACTGGAGTTCGGCATTACCAAGTAGAATTGACCTAAAACATGTTTGAATCTGCAAGAATTCTTATCTGATTATATATACTTCCAGCCAGGTACTCTAGAGTGGTTCCCTTTAAGACCCTCAGTCATATTTTGTTATTATCCCAAGGTGATAATGAAGTGAGATGTAAAGCTTAGTGAGATACTACAGGGTATTTATTTCATAACGGTGCAGAAGTACCACTCAAGCCATGGCTAGTTGGTAAAATGCACGCCAAATCGGCACACTACTCGGCGTCAAATGACATTCATAGAGAATTATTTCTGGCAAAACTAAGAGACTAAAACCTTACCTGACATTAAAGGAGTTGCTCAAAGTGACGTTCTTCAGCTCTCAAATGTGTAGCACTTCCTGAACAAGTTTGCAGACATAAGGCGAATCATCCTCTGAGATGTTCAATATAACGTACCAAATGTTCTCCTGAACTTCTTTTCTTGTGTAAGGGTTATTGGCGTGCACATTTCAATCAGTCAGCCAGTTAGCGCTGTCAGCCAGGTGGCAGATTCCCTGTCAGTTGTTTACCTAGTCCTTTCTTAAATGATTTCAAAGAACTTGGAAATTTATCAATTTTTTCATTTGATAAATCATTCCATTCCCTGATTCCTCTTCGTATAAATTAATATTGGCCATTGGGCTCAGTGGCTCAGACGGTTGAGGCACTGGCCTTCCTACCCAACTTGGCAGGTTCGATCCTGGCAGAGTACAGTGGTATTTGAAGGTACTCAAATGGGCCTGCTTCAGCCTTGTGTTGGTAGATTTACTGGCACGTAAAAGAAGTTCTGTGGGACGAAATTTCGGCACTTGAGTATCTCTGAAAACCATCAGAAGTAGTTAGTGGGATGTAGAAAAAGCAATAACATTATGTTTTTAAATTATTATTATTATTATTATTATTATTATTATTATTATTATTATTATTATTATTATTATTATTATTATTATTATTATTATTATTTATTTATTTTTTTTTTAATTAATTTTTTTTTTTTTGGCCTCTTGAATTCCAACTTCATCTTCATATTATGATCATTCCTACCTTTAAAAGCTTCACTCAGGCTTATTTATCTGCTGATGTCATTACACAGCATCTCTGTACTGACTGCTTGGAACATACCACTTAGCAGCTTGTGTCCTTACTTCCAAGTCTTCCCAGCCCAAAGTTTGCAACATTTTCCTGACACTACTCCTTTGTTGGATATCACTCAGAACAAATTATGCAGCTTTTCTTTGGATCTTTTCCAGTTCATGTATCAAGTAATCCTGGTGAGGGTCCCATACACTAAAATATTTCCTTTTGTCATGCCCAAGGATTTAAATAGCGGATCCAGTAGGCCAGTTAACCACACCATTCTCGGATCTCTTAGGCCTATTGCTACCATGGATCAATTAACAGTGTGTGCTGTTGCATTATCTTCCATGAAGTAACCATTAGGCCTTTCTTCAACTGTCAGCTCTTGAAAGAAGAGTCTCAAAATAAGGTCTATGCATTGGTCAGCATTTATAGTTTCATGTGAAAATATAGACCTGATAACCCTGAATGCATGTATAGTATTTTATTTCATTTTTGAATTAACATGTTTCTTCTTCTCCTCCTCGATTTTGGCTGTCTGTGAACCGTGTAAATTAACCCGATGGATTGATCTTTGTGCTTTGCTTTTCTTCTTCCTCTTACAATTTTGCTTTACGTCCCTCTGACACAGATAGGTTTTATGGTGACTGCTTCTTTTCTTCTTCTTCTCTTCCATCCAGATGTTATTCCTTTTCCTCTTCTCATTCTGCTGGAACCCCTTGAAGTTTAGGTTTTTCAAAGTATTGTGCAAAAATTTTGCAATGTCCTTGTTGTTGAGCCCAATTTTTCCATTTTCTTAATACCAAGGCCAAGTGATTAACACTTTGTTGTCTCCTCTTTGAATGTTTCATAAAAATTTCTTGTTTTGTGTTTAATAAAATCTTCATCAGTTAGCATGAGTCTACTTTTTTCATACATCCTCGTGGCATTTACTTATAGGCCTAGTTTTAAAGGTTTGTTTTCAGACTTTCTTGAAGGTTTGAAAATTCTCATTGGTTTTAGACGAATGCCATCTTTTCCAGGCTTTCAGCTTCTCAGTGATGGCCGCTTTACATTATTTATTGTCCTCTATGTTTATTA
Organism: Anabrus simplex; assembly: GCF_040414725.1. Classification (NCBI taxonomy): domain Eukaryota; kingdom Metazoa; phylum Arthropoda; class Insecta; order Orthoptera; family Tettigoniidae; genus Anabrus; species Anabrus simplex. Next base: position 74,385,659 of record NC_090270.1, on the reverse strand, counting down.
TTTGGCTATCCATGGCATAATGTTGTTATTTTCTAACTTTTCTTCAAAATTTTGGTTTATTTGCGAGTTTACTTCAAATTTCTACGTCGCACATGATTCTCTTTCAAGTCGATGAAAAACAACTGATAGGACAACCAAGACAGTGTTGGCTTGACACCCTGCATGGAGATCTTATGGTTATAGGCCTGCAACCTGTTCAGGCTCATGATCATGTCTAATGGTGACAGAACCAAAACGGCAGACCCTGCCAATATATGGAACAAGTACTGAAGAGTAAGAATAAAGAGAAAAAGTAATTTTATTCTTGTGCTTGCTTTGGATCTGTTTTGAGGGATCAGGCTCATTTTTATGGTCATGAAGTAATGGTCACTCTCAATATAAGCTCCTGTCTGGCTTGTGACAAACTGGTTTGCATGCTTGTCTTTGGTCCAATGGGTCTTGGGTTTGATTCCCACCAAGTTGGAATTTTAACTTCATTGACTCTTTTGTCGTGCTTGGGGACTGAGTGTTTCTGCTGTCTTCAATGTTAGATATCATCCTAGATTGAACCTCATCCTCATAAACTTGCAATTCGTTGATTGATGTCAACCCAAAAGACCTAGGCACCAGTCCTCTCTGCGAGGTCACTTGCCATTGTTGTTATTAAAGTGGGCTCCTTTCTTCACCTTGACATTTGGGTTCTTTTTTCTGTTCTTGGAGGAGATAGCTTGAAACTCTCGTAAGTTTGGGTATGGGGACCGTCAGGTGGTTTATTTTTTACTCATTTTACATCAGTTAGAGATTAATGGGAGCATGAGCATTGAATAACGTGTCATTTTTATTTCTACATCTTGGTGTCAAAGGAGACAGTCTTTTGGAGGGTGAGCAGAAATTTTGGACTGATTCCACTGTGTTCTTATGTAATATGAAAACAGTTCTAAGGCACAGAACTTTCTTCATTATTCTTTTCTCAGGTTTTACTTTGTATATCTTGTAATTTTCTGAATCTAGCATATTTTCATCTGTATGTTTTCTTTCCTGAAGGGAAAATATTAGGATTTTCTAATTACCAAGAATTTTAATTAGTTTTTTCAGTTTTCCAACTCTCAGAAAACTATCTTCAGTTTATCACAGTTATTTCTGACGTTGCCACACAGGCTCATTTTGGTTTTGGTTTTGTTCGGGGGTTTAAGACTGGATGCCCTTGCTGATGCCATGTGATTTTTGAGATGAAAATCTCAACTAAGAATCGACCAGGATACGAACAACTGAGCTAATCACACTTGGCGGGTTCCCCTCGTGAGTTTAACTTTGCCTTTCGAATGGTTGTTTACATATTAACCATCCTTATATCTCGTGATCATTCATATGACACAAGAACATATCGTTCATATCGTTCATTGCATGTGCTGTGACGTTTCAAGCGACATCAATTCTATCTCCATAAATATATTAATTATTTCTCTATCCTCGCGCTTTTTCAGTACAACTGTGCCTTGATTGTAACCTTTATAATTGATTGTATTTATCCTTATCTTTTACCTTATTGTAACTGTTGTTTAATCTCCACTACTTTAATCTATTACTCTAGCCGTGCCTACTGGTTCTGCTGTGTAAACACTATTGTCATCATCGTCATCATCCTTATAAGTATTGGGCCATGTGGCCCGTTACGGTCTTGCATTTTCTTTCCATTGCTTCATTAGACGTCCTATAGTTCTGTGTCCTCTTGGTTGGTAGCGTAGGATCTCCTTTGGTAGTCTTCCAGATTCCATCCTTTGTACGTGACGTTTCCAGTTTTCTTGGTAATCATAGATGTAATTGATTACTGGTTTCACATTCAGTCCCTTAAGCACATGTTCATGTCTTTCATGATATCATTTTGTATAGCCTGCTGTGCTGCGCTTGAACGTGATTTCACGTACTGTAATTTTGGAAATGTCTCGAGTTCTTATTATCCATGCCTCACTGCTGTAGCAAAGGGTTGGTCTGGATGAAGTGTATAAAGTCATAAGTGAGTGTGTTTTTGGACAAGAGATGGCTTCATAATGTGATTTATAATTCCTGTTGTTCTGGTAAACTTGGTAATTTTTGCAGAGATATCAATTTCCCCTTGGTAAGATAAATTGTATCCCATATAATTAAATTCATTGACTCTTTCCAAAATTTTATTATCGAAACAGATTTTACTGGGGATGTGGTCCTTCCCCTTAAAGGCCATTATTTTGCTTTTTTCTGGTGAAATGATCATGTCGAATTTTGAAGAGACTTTGTGGATATAGATTATGAACAACAAAGGAGAAAGTCCACAACCTTGTCTCACACCTCTGCTGATCGAACAAAGGAGAAAGTCCACAACCTTGTCTCACACCTCTGCTGATCGGTCCCTATTCAGTCTGATGACTTGCTAACTTTACTGCAATAAGGTTGCCACTGTACATGTTATATATGTTTTCTATTAACTGTTGTGAGACATTTGCTAAGATATGAAGAAGTCTGTTTCTGTTAACTAGGTCAAAGGCTTTCTTAAAATCAACAAATGCTATGTGAATTTCCAAGTTAAATTCCCTGTGTTTTTCTACTAAGATTTTCTAGGTAAAGTAAGCATCAACACACGAGTGTCCCTTTTGAAATCCGTGTTCATTTCCAATCTTATCTTCATAATGCCTGAATAATTTTTCTTTGACAATATTAGAGTAAATTTTGTAACCTGAGTTGAATATACTTATCCCTCTGTAATTTCCACATCTTTCACACTGCCCTTCATATGAAGAGAAATAACTATGGTCTGTTGCCATTCCAAATTAAATTGATGAGCTGAGAAATCTTTGCTTGAAGATGTCACTGGAGTACTTGAATATATCTGCATTTATTGGGTCTTCCCCAGATGCTTTTCCATTTCTAAGTTTTCTTAGTACTAGCTCAAGTTTTTTGAGTGTAATGGTTTCCGAAGACTTGTTAAGTGATGTAGGCAGAAGAAATGGCTCCATGTTCGAACCCCTCCAAAGGTTCCAGAAATAAATGAGCCACTCCGTTAGAGGTATTGCATTAATGTGTATGTTTTCTTTTACATCATTATTCAGTTTCTGGAATATTTTATAGGTCTGTGGTTGTGGTCAGGTGTGAAATAAAGTTTTCCCAACTCGTTCTGTGCTTTTTCCACACTTCCCTTTTTGCTATTGCTCTCTTGTGGTAATACTCAACTTTATCTTCTAATTTACTAGTTGACAAAAAAAATTTATAAGCATTTCTTTTCTCTGAAATAAATTTTTCAGTTTCTTCATCCCAGATTTTTAAACCCTTTTTCCTCTACCATATTTTTCTTAAATCCCAAACTCTCAAAAGCAGACTGCTTTAAAATTAAATTAGACCACTCCATTTCCACATTGTCACTAACTGGTGTGATCTGTGTAAGTTTATTAAGTCTGTTCTGGTACAGCCATTTTATACTAGGGACTCGTAATAGGTTAACCTTGCAAGAAGTTTTGATTTCTTGTGTTGTTTGTTTGTTTCTTTTATACCATCTAGGCCTCAGACGAATAGGTGCTACTAATAGATAGTGGTCAGTTTCCAATTCAGGGCCTTCATAGACTCTTGTATCCAAGATCTGCCAATTTACCATTGCAAATTATTTAATCAGTAATTGATTTTGTGCAGACCACGTGTACTTGTGGCTGTCCTTGTGTGGGAACATTATGTTCATGATCTTTAATTGATTGAAGACAGTGAAAAAAAAAATTTTTCCATTGTTATCATGGGTTGTTTCTCCATGAATTCCGATGTTGTTGTGAATTTTCTCATTACCAACTCTAGCATTGAAGTCTCCCAGTAATAGTAGCATATCTTGTTTGTTAATTTTATTGACTATCTTTTGCAGATTATTATAGAACCAATTACTTTCTGTTGAATTGTTCTCCACTGAAGCATTTACCACTATAACTGTAACATAGTCCATGGATAGTTTTAGTCTTAACTGGATAACTGGATAATCCTTTCATTCCAAAAAGTGTAGCTATCAATTGTTTACCTTAATCTTTTGTGTACCATGAGCAGTGCACCTGCCTGTGCTCTAGTGTGTCTGTCAACCCCAATGTAAAACTGTTAATAATTTACTGTCTCTTTTGATCCCTGAAACTTTCTTTTTGTTTCTGAAATTGTCGCAATTAAAACTTCTTTTTTGCGAGAATGTCGTCCAGTTGGTCATCTTTGTGTGAGATACCTTGTACATTACAGGTAGCACATCCAGAAATATTTTGCTTCTTCCAGTCTTCGTCCTTTTCTTTGCCAAGTTCGTCACGGCAGGATAACTGTTACATCGAGTACAGAGGAAATTCTGTACTACAGCCAGTCCATGATCTGAGAGATGGCACCCCCAGCAATGGTCTTACTTTCTTCAGGCTAGCAACTTGTCGGAAGAACATTTGGTTGCTTTCTTTACAATAGAAAGAAAAACTGGGTGGATTATAAAGATGACACTATTATTCCTTGTTTAATAATGTGTTATTTTACAGGAACGTTATAGTGTAATATTTATATTTAATTTGTGTGTTCAACAGACTGAAAAGCTTATAAGTTACATATAACAAGTCAACACTGGAAAGTATGGCTTCCTTCTTAACAGAGGATGTGAATTAATATTTAGAGTCCAAAGAAGTATTTTAGTTTCGATCTTGGTTTGTCGTTAGTATCCCCTGCCTGTCGTAAGGGGCAAGTAACAGTGCCCCCAGGGGTTCTTAACTTGGGAGAGTGGGATGGTGACCATGGGGCCCTCAGCTGAGTCCTGGCATTGCTTCCACATACTCGTGCCCGGCTGTTCACTCTAGTCTATCCTATCCAACCTCGCTTGGTCAACTCTTGTTCTTTTCCAACCCCGACGGTATTAGAAGAGGCCTAGGGAGTCTTTCATTTTCATGCCTTTCGTGGCCCTTGTCTGTCTTTGGCCGGCACTTTCATTTTTCAAAGGGTCGGATCCCTTTCATATTTTCTTTCTGATTGTTATATAGAGGATGGTTGCCTAGTTGTACTTCCTCTTGAAACAGTAATCACCATCACCACTTGTTGTTAGTTGATGAATTATCAGTAGGTGTTGATTCCTTGCATTCTGCTCTGGGCTCTCCATTGGTTTACAATATGCATGCAGATTATTTGACTTGTCTTGGGGAATGGTTTGTGGGCTGCTCCAAGTTTAAAATTATGGTTATGAATTGTTTTCAGTTATACACATAACTTGTGTCATTGTTACAGTACACCCGAAAAGACAAAGCTGCTTTGGTGGATGTGAGGTTGAGCATCCAACTCATAATTCCTGGTGTGTGGGGATGATCCCAGCCAAGGTAGTAGATTTCTGTAGGATGGACAAAAATATTAGTTAAAAAGACCTCTGGTGGTGCAGTTAGGTCACCCAACAAAAACAACCTGGCATTAAGAGCTGTTTAGTAGAGTTCTACTTTCGCTGGTAGACAGCAACAAAATTGGAGTGTTGATATCGTTGGGCAGGCTGCCTGTATGGCACCACTTCAGAAGGTTTGCAACATGCTAGGAGGCCTGGTGCAAGTCTTCCAAATTGACACACGTGGGTGACCACGTCTGTGAGAATGGAGCTTGACCTATTTATTGTTGCACAAACACCAGTCCGATGCTCAAAGGAAATAACCAGTGAAGGTGAAAACTGCAATCTGGCTGGGAATCAAACCTGAAACCACTTCGACCAAAGGACAGCATGGTAACCAGTCAGCCATGGAGGCAGACAGTGGAAAGGTACCGTAGAAATGAGAGAGAAGTCTCCTCTTCTCGCATTGACTTATTGTGTTTACCCTAGTACATGTTACTTTCGTGTTTCAGATTTTCCTGTATATGACTTAATTTGGAAAATATGAGTAAATTTCAAAATTAAATGTTAGGACCGTGTCTGAAAATAGTAAACGTACTGAAGGCTGAAGGACTTGAGTCATAGTTTGCTGGCAACACGTTACATAAGGGACAACTTTTAAAAAGGAATCAAATTCAATTGTCATGTAAGACATATTCTTTAAATGATTTCACAAGATTGTCAGATCAGTTGGAGATACGAGATGTGGTGTATGGACAAAATACTTACATAAGTTTTATGGTTGAACAACTGCAGAATTGTATTGTCTTATTTACTCATAACCAGGATTACCACTTAGTTTGAAATGAAAAAAAGGACAGTTTCTAGAAATTTAATAAATTAACAAAACATTTTTGCATGAAAATGCATGCGCATGTTAAGGTATTACAGTCTTAAGGGAACATGTACGCAAATTTTTTTGAAAAAGTCGAATTTTATTTTGCCCTTATAACATCCCCCTGTCTTTCCTGAATCTAACCATATACAATAAGTACATATTATTAATGTTTCAGGACCTTTTACAACCCTAACCTTAGATATCTGCAGAACTCTGCCACGCCCCTTTACATGTCAAATGTATTTAAACATAATATTTCCTGAACAAGTCACTTTGGGCAGCAAAGGTAATTTTTATGCAAAAACAGTAAATATAACTTTCAAAAATTTGGCTAACCTGCACAATGTTCATCTTTCTCCACATCAGTAATATATATAAACAACAGTGTTGATCACTATAGTTTTTCTTAAAAGATAAGTAGTAAATGTTTCCATAGATATGCAGAGAACAAGGAAATTTGGTGCTGGCAGGCACAGGTTCTATGGAAATAGATTTACATCTAAAGAGCAAGAAACACAAATCAATACCAGTAATGGTTCTGGTGAGAGTGAGGTTAAGGTGCAATCAAGTGCTTCAAAAAAGAAACTGAAATATTTGGACTATTCATGCAGAAGTAGATTTAGTGAAGAAAAGAGGCAAGAAAGGCGGCAAGAACAAGAAAAAGGAACACAAATAGGAAGAAAGAGGATGAATAACTTCTGAACCAAGATGATTGTGGGGTTGGGATGCATTAAACACATCAGGTTAGGCCACAACTTTCATTAAAAGCAAAGTTAAACTTTAAGTCCAATTTCCCGAAAGTTAAGTTTTCTGACATATTTAATTTAACAGACCAGAAACTACTTAAGCTAGAAGGCTGAAACTTTGTACATAGAATCAATATGATAATTGAAGAAAAGTAGACTACAATCATGGACCTACCTTGAAAAATAAGGACGTGACTTCAGCTACGCCCAACAAAAAATTGCTGTATTTTTATATATCAAGTTTTAATTAATGCTGTTAATTCATTTCTTGCTGTATGTTCCCTATAGTAGTCTACTTTGTGCACACAAACATTCTCTGTATACAGTAAAAAAATTGGTGGATTTTATTGATAGATTTCAAAGGTATAGGTACCTAAAAAACTGTCTACACTCCTAAAAAGTAAATTACTTAAGAAGGATAAATTAGGCTAACTACCAAAATACTTGACTAACTAATTTGTCTTTGTTGTTTTATGGTTCTAAAGGGTTAATTCCACTTGTACAGTGAATTTCAGGTGTATATGTAGCATACTACTGGTGATATCTTGTGTGTGATTTGTAGTTGAAATAATGGTCCTTCACAGATATGTACCCTTAAGCATAATTTTACCTTACCAATGCAGACCATTTAATGAAACTTCTCCCAGATATATATCAAAATACAGTTTAAGGCAGTTCACAACCAGTCACTATTTTGTTTTGCCCGATCATAACTATCAGATGATCCTGTTTTATTCAATAATTTTGGCATTCCTTTCACGTATTGAGAAAACTGTTAAGATCTATCTTCAAACTTTTACTAAAGAAGTAAAATATTCTTATCAGAATCAGGAGTTAGCTTATTTTTTACTTTGGACGTTAGTGTCTGTATGAAAGAAATTACCCTCTCAACATTGGCATTATGAACTGGAATATTAAAACAAAACTGGACAAGTTTGAATCATTCAGGTAATTAATAGCATTGTCACCTGTGGAACACACATCAGACAAGACTGTTTTCAATTGTCTTCTACAATATCGATCAATTCATGGTCTCTAGTGGATGGATTGTTATTTCAGTTAATATATTCTATTTCTAACACTTCAGTTTTTAAGGATTTTTAGAAAACTTGAAAAATCCAGACTTTATAATGTGAAAAGAAAACCCAGTCGGATGGCCTTTTTTCCCTTACAAAGAAGAGGACATGTCTGGGAAAGAGAGTACATACAGTAACCCTGCTCTCAACTTATCACACTTTGAAGCAGTTGAAAATAATGGTACAGTGGACTCGGTTAATTCAACATTGGGTGATTCGAATAAAAGTTTATTCCCCTTGAAATTCATGTTCTAAACAATGCAAAAGAATTGTATTTAATTAATATTTTTGAAGCTTAAATTTGGATAATTCGAAGTCAGGATTTTATCAGAAGTTACTTTTGTAATAGTTCTACGAACTGAAGCCTTCAAATAATTTCCAAGAATTCTTTGTTTTTATTGTAGTTTTCTAGTTATGGTCAGGTAGTCACTATTGTTAAGACTTAACCTTTATCATTGCGACTGTCAAAGAGTGTAGGATTGGCATGACCTTGACCATCGCTTGTCTATGGGCATCCTCACTTGGTCACTGGAAATCTTCTCCTCCCCCCATCCCGAACTCATTCATGTGAGCAAACAGTTGCAAGCTGTTTCCATAAAGTATGTTTCAAAAATAAAGAAACCAATGCAGAAATTGTTCTAGAAGAACTAGAATTGCATGTGGAGCCTGAACGATGGCAAGAAGTAGTGACTGATGTCAGTTATGATGTGTATTTACCTGTTGGTAATGAAGTTCCAGTATGTGAAGGTCTGACAAGAGACAGTATTCTGCGAAAAGTACTATAAAATTCCAATCCATCCAGTGATGAAGAGAACAGTCATGACGTCATAGAGGAGCTGTACCGACAACTTTTGAATCTTTCAAAATGGTAGGAAGTTTAAGAAGATTTGTTGAAGCTTAGTCAGATGTTTAATGATGAGACATTTCAAGCTTTAAATGTCCACTTTTCCTCTGCTGTAGATATAATTCCCATCATTTCTTGGACATCACTGGACTTGACATGATCTAGTGCCATGAGTATCCAGCGAAGTATGTAGATCTCCAATATGTGCATAACTTGCTCCTGTTAGACTAAGGCTGGTAAGTATTCAGAGCTATTGAGGTGTGCTGGACGCATGTTGCTCTTTTAAATCTTGATCTCCAGGTGGATGGGTATCCTGCGATCAAGTAGGACTCTAGTGACGTCGCTCCAATTCGGCCAGCTTGCATCGACACAAACACGGGTATCAGAAAGTGTGTCACTGTCTTAACAGATAAGGGAACCAAGGTATCTACACTACTGCCCATAAACATTTCAGAACCATCTCAATCACATTTATTGGACAGAATACACATCATGCACAGGTGACATCCTTACTCTTGCAGCTCAGTATGATGTACAGAACTGTATAGCCCCACCCTCAAGTGGCACTAAACACTGCTACATGACGCTGCATTGTGAGAAAGTCTTTGGTTGTCTGTGCCCATGCTTCTTTTATGCAAGGCCAAAGTTCATTCGTTCTGGCCACGGGTGTTCTGTGGCAGGCCAGTCATCATCCGGCCAATGCTTTTGATAATAGGCAAAAGACTGGGTCAGTGGGAAGGTCAAGGCAGTAATATGACATGGTGGTCATACAGGAACTGTTGGACGATGTATGCTACATGCGGTTGCGTATGTCCTGTTGGTACAGGGCCCTAGTCTGGCCCTGAAAATATGGGAAAACACAGGCTTCAACTTAAAGGTTGCAGACTGGTCACAATGTGACTGGAATCCATACTATAACTCCAGATGCTGGGCATGTATGACAATGCGTAATGCAGGACTCAGCCAGGCGTGCACCACAATGCTTCCAGACGTGGATGGGACCAACTCGTAGTGCTCCAAGCAGGAAGGAGATGAAGGCATTCTGTTCTTTCCTCCTGGCCTAATGTTCCACGTACCGTTGCAGCCACAGACACCTGTGGTGGATTGTCAGTGGTAGCTGCACTAATGGGCAACTAAATAAGATGCCCTATTGCTGTAGACTGTGACAGGCCATGCATGTGAACACAGATTGATGTGCCACATGCCTAAAATGCTGAGTGAGGGTGTTTGATGTGACTGCAGTCCATAATCTTCCTGCACATCAGAAGTCTGCCCTTGTACTCATTAGTGCAACAGGGCTGTTGACTTGTTGCACATTGCTCAGCCCATCCCTCCTCACCACACTGATTCCATATAGGCTTCACTGTGGTGGCATTCCTTCCAACTAGAACCAATTTTGCAGTAGAATAATTTACAATCCTGACAGGTCATAATTCTCCTGGAGTCAAAGACAGAAACCTGTTTAGTGTATATGGCTGTCGTATCCTTCAACGTTGCAATTCCGTATGTGCACAATTATGATACGGAAACACAATGTCAGCACCTCTCAGCAGTTGAGGATGGTTGCCTAGTTGTACTTCCTCTTAAAACAATAATCACCATCTCAGCAGTTTTCTCACCTCCACTTACATATTGATTATCAGTGTCACTGTTGGCACATGTGCTATGCCACTCAACTTAACAACCAATGCTTTACATATTCCTCCAATGTGGAGTCCATCAGGTATGTTCCTCTTGGTGCTGCCATTTTAATGGCAAGTAGTGTGGAGGCTCTTTTGCTCCGTTTTCTTGAGATCCTGGCTGCCCAGATATCTATGGTCTGCCCTCATATATTTGGTTTTCTTGGTGTTCAGTCACAATCCACTTTTTGCCAATACGGTGTTCGACTTCTGCAGTTGTTTTTTGAGAATGTGGTTTTCTACGCTGTCATGATGCAGGAACATCCATTAGTGTTGTGTTTGTAAGTTATCGTATACTTAGAAAGTATGATGATAGGTTTGTGGACTGAATCTTGGTAGATACCGATGTAAATGAGATGGTTAAATATCACTTCTGCTCATTACACCATGCTGTCACATTTATGATCCATGAGTTGCACCAAAATGACGTACACCTTAGGAACATAATGCAGTTGGAGTGTGCGACAAATCAGTTCCAGAGTAGCTGTGTGAACAGGTATGTTCTTTTCACAGCAAGTTAATTTGAGCAACCTGGTGGTTTGTGTAGTAGCTTTGGTTCTACTTCTGTTATCAAAGGCATTCTGGTTGCGTGTGACTTTCAGAATGTCACAGAGGTGACTGTCAAAAATATGTTCAAAGATTTTTCATAGGGTGATAGAGCAGGCAGATTGTTCCGCTGATTCAGAGTGGTGGTAGGCGATTTTCTTCTGATGAACGATGACAGGAGCTGACAGACAGGTATTCTGCAAAGATTCGATTGCAGGTATCCAAAAGAAATCCAGAATGGCGTGGCTCGGATGACATCACAATTCAGTAAACGGGGCAGCCAGTATTCACACACCAGGCGGGTTGGCTGTGCGGTTAGAGGCGTGCAGCTGTGAGCTTGAACAGTTTGGTGATGAGAGTTTTGGTAACAATAAGTACAAGTTCTCACTTTCAGTAAGCAGCATTACACACAAATGTGTTATTGAACCTTCTTTCAAGAGTGATTTAAAAATCACAATCTGATTCGATTGGACCGTTGCTCGGATTTTCATCCGTAGAACTAACACCAAATACAGTAGAGACAATACGCGACACTTACGGATTTCGCCTTGCTAAAATGGGAGATAATTCGACGGTGGCGCTCTTAGTGACTTGACCTGAACAAATCGCGCTAAATTCAAATATCAATGGAAATGTATATACGGAAATGGATAAATAAATTACGTCTAGAAAGAAAGTGGTATTGAGATATTAACTTCGAAGTTGCTAAAGCAATTCTGGATAAATGAATGTAAAATTATTTAAAAGGTTATTATTCAAAGACTGAAATTAGACACATAAACAAGATATGAAATGGGCTGCTGTAAAATGGCTTGATCTTTCATTTATGCATTACTTTTTTAGCTTTAGCATTCCTGCCTGAACTTTTACGGTTGAATTTGTCTTTTTTCTCATTAAAAAAAACATTGTATGATCACTTTAAGACACTTGTCAATAAAAATATCGGCACATTCCTTATACACATGATGCAATGAATTAACATTTAAAAGCTGGACAATTTTCCTCTTAACATGAAGCCTACTAACAGAAAGAAAATCTATATATTTCCGGCTTTAATCTGAGAAGAGGGATCAAAGAAAGAAAAGTATGAAAATGTTGTCGATAGTGATGCTTTGAGGAATATTTACGTACAATTAGAGAAAAAATGTAACATACCCTTGGCTGTATAGTCGAGGATTTTTAAAGTTGCTGGCCTGGAAATGATCTGAACAGATCTTATAATTTTTATATATAAGCGTAACGTCCCTTCTTTCTTGTACACCTTATCCAAATCACTTCTGTGACATTTCAAAACACACAGATCACACCTACAACAACACATCGGTATTGAAGGTTAACTGCTGCACTATACAATAGAATATGCGTATTACATTTTATGCCAGTTAAAATATGGGTCGAGCAGGTTAGGAGATTATGAAGTATTATAAAAACCTCTGTCACTGGAAGAATATACATGCAAACTATAACTTACATGTTCTTGTCACGAGGGAACCTGAAGAACGACCGCGCATTTTTCTCTACTTCGTAATTACTGCAGCCAAACACAGCACATACCTTTCCCCTCATGTTGAGAGGAGATATCAAGGAATGACACACGCTACTATTTAATTATGTCAACTCACTGAAAACGCATAAATAACACCAAAATCTTCACACGAAAATAAACGTGCTCTTATGAGAGAATCAGTACTGTTCAGGTCTATCCGCTAGAGTGAGCTCCAATAGCTGTCCCTCGATATCTCGCTCAGTGTCGCGTATTGTCTCTACTGTATTATTTTGCTAACACCCACCGTACGTCATGAGTCTGATCAACCCATAACACTTTTCGATGACCATCTCGTAAGCATTACTTGTAATATTATTACAGACTTGTGTAGTAATCAACAACCTTCACACGTTCTGCACGACTTTATCATTACAAAAGAAGGTGGTTACAGTATTCGTGAGAAGCCGCCAGTTGTGCTTTATCACCTAAAGACTGTAGAACACATCAGTAACATTACCCGTAGACTTGTGAATAAACATAGTCAGCGCATTAATTTAGATCGTCACACGTACGTAGCTTACAAACTTCAGCTTAAATAAATATGAAACAAATCTATAAAATACGGTGTACATGGAGGAGACATGCCACATGTTTGTGAGGAGTTATCGAGCTAACAAATGCGTATAGGCAGATTCTCCAAGATTTAGGTTATACGCTACTACAACAGCAATATGGAAGAGAGCTAGACATCATGAACACAGTAAAAACTCAAGGTGTAGTACGAAGTGAGTTCCATTCTTATCAAGCTTTTACGTTTGGAGTTAATAACAATGGTGAAATTCGCATGATTATCAATCAGCAAGATGTACACCCTACCTCATGAAAGCTACCTCTATATCGAAGAACGAATAGATAAGGCTGATGGGAGTGGGCCGAGCACATCTCAACTAAACAACCATGGTCTAGCTTCTCTCTTTTCGGAGGCGCGTTGTGAAGTAAATTGTGTTGAAATAGATCGAATAATGTTGGTATTAAAAGTGCAATGAAACTCTACCCTTCTTTTAGTGTTGAAGAAAGTAATCTTTTACGGATGGCAGGATGGTGTACAAAAGCTATTAACAACGGGATGATTAATGAGGTCAGTACTTTTTTCTAGTGGCTTTACATCGCACCGACACAGATAGGTCTTATGGCGACGATGGGATAGGAAAGGGCTAGGAGTTGGAAGGAAGCGGCCGTGGCCTTAATTAAAGTACAGCCCCAGCATTTGCCTGGTGTGAAAATGGGAAACCACGGAAAACCATTTTCAGGGCTGCCGACAGTGGGATTCGAACCCACTATCTCCCGTATTCAAGCTCACAGCTGCGCGCTCCTAACCGCACGGTAGCGATGGGCAACGCTCTCGCTCGAGACTGGCGTCGCAGATCTCGAGACTCTCGCGAGAATCCCGAGACCGATCCTCCTGTAGCGCAAGCTGTGCGACGTACCAGTAACTACGACTGTAAACTTGATAGTATATCATTGGCAGTTATTGCATGAAATAACATTATCTTATGAAAACGTATGAACCAATACATTTTGTCAAAAGCCTGGAAAATTACTGCATGTTCAACTATGAACCCCTTAATACCATTAACTGAAGTGAAAACAGAATGTCAGTATCTTAAACTGTTCACGACTTATTTGGGGTGAACATCTTAGCTGAATAACCATGCATAATTTGTGAATAACTGTAGGTAGGATGTACACCTACTTGGATACTGGAGGCGTGCATTATTCGAACCTGAGACGGGGAAGATGCGCTTTGCTACATACGCAACCCCCATTACACATGAGTGGAACGTGTAACAGCGGTGATGGGTAACGCTCTCGAGACCGATTCTCGTGTGCTGCGAGCTGTGCGAGTGTAAGCTTGATAGTTATCATCAGCAGTTCTCACATGGAAACGTGTGTGACGATAAATTTTGTCAAAATCCTATGAAAGCACTGCATGTTGAACTATGAGCTCCTTACCATTAACGAAAGTGAATGCAGAATGCCAGTATCTTAAACTGATCACGAGTTATGTCAGGTGGACTTCTTAGCTGAATAACCCGTATAATTTGTTAATAATTGTTATTAGGATGTAATCTTACCTGGATGCCTCACAATCGTCGGCAGGGTAGTTTATTGTGATTCAGACCGGGCCGGAGTGTTCTGTGACGATTCCTCTTCATTGATATTAAGCGTTTGTAAGTGCCGGATCATCCCAGGAGTATTTCTGCCGACGTATTTTACTTCTTTTGAATAAGCTACACAGTGGACTATGCTATGTGACATCTCTTAAAAATAACCGACATCCACGACTTACGTTGCATTGCGGACATCGTCTTCAAGTTGTCGCGTACAGTTCGACACAGTTCACATTGCACCGTCATATATCGAAATACCTACCTAATTATGACGCGAATACTCTATAGCAATTTAGATTGCACATTCCACTCATGCCTAATGGTGGTTGCATATGCAGCAAGGTGCATCTTGCCTCGTCTCGAGTTAGAATAATGCACGCCTCTAGTATCCAGTTACGTGTACTTACAGTAGCCGTCAGGTTCTGTACTTGAACCACTCATTCGTGTACCTACCAGTGCATACAATGCCCAAATGCGTATCCTTTATAATGATGTTATACTGCGTCAAAATAGACCTCGGTATAAATGAACGCCCTAGTCGCTTGTTGACACGTATTTACGAAAATGAGAAGGCCCGTGGTTGGCTATTCGCATATTCGGAACAAACATTCTGCTCCGACTACCTGCAGGCCTACGACACGCTGCTCGCCGCACATTGTGGGGACAACGCTCTCGATATTTCCCGAAATTTCTCGCGAGAAATAATGCCTGCGGTAATCTCGAGACCTCGTCTCAGACTGCCCATCACTACCGCACTGTCAACTCGCCCGGTAGGACGGTACTTTTACAGGTATGTTAACATTGAAACATACTCTTGGCTTCGCTGAAGACTATTAGACGTATTATAATCAACGCAAAACAAGAGCTAATTCTGATCCGTGATCGCAGTGATTACAATGCTCTTAAAGCAGCAGCAGTACCTGTAGACTCAAAAATTACCCTTCAAAGTATCCTGTGGAGGATTCCACATGTAACATTAGCTGATCGAGAAAAACTTCGATTGCTCAAGATTGTAGAAAATGATACACTGTTACCAATACGGTTTTGAAGTTGGGAGCTGCATGAGTATCCTGTATTACCACCTACAAACAAGCATAGCTGGGCAGTAAGAACATCACGTTTCACTGAAAAACCTCTGTACATCATTTATGGATTTCAAGCGGATCGTAAATTCCACCATGAAAAAGATAGCTCTCAGTGTGATCACTGCAAATTAAGAAATATCACACTATCTCAACGAAGTTACTTACCCCTACGAAAACATGAGTATTAATTTCGAGAAAAATAAATTAGGCTTGCTCTATGACATGTTTTGTAAATTTCAATCATCATATTATCAGAAAAAGGATCGCCCGCTATTTTCTCCTGAAGAATTTAAGAATTAAGCACCGATGGTTGTTATAGACTGCTCTTATAATGAAGAGTCTATAAAAGAATCTCCTGTCGATATTCGTATAGAACTTGAGGCATCTGAAAATACAGTCATCCGTTTGGGATGTCAGAAAAGTAAAACGCTATACACAAGAAACTATGCACATTTAGTGCTTGTTAACGGTACATACATGTTAAAGAGAGTCTGGAGTTTGTGTCACAGCACATTAGCACTCAACATGTCCGCCAACGCGCGTGCGGCAAGAACGATACCTAGAATCTATGTTGCGCCACGTGGCACGCAGCATTTCTGGAGTGATTTGCTGAAAGGCCGCTGTAATCTCTCTCCGTAGGTCAGCCAGATTTTGTGGTCTTCGTGTGTACACTGTCGACTTGATGTAGCCCCATACAAACAATCTGGAGGGGTTAAGTCAGGGCTATTAGGAGGCCATGGGATAGCTCCATCACGGCCGCACCAGCGATCGTTGAATATGAGGTTTAATTGTTCCTTCACTATGATAGCCCAATGCGGTGGAGCACCATCCTGTTGATAGATAATGGTGTTCAGTATCCCATCTTGCGGTAATTGAGGGACCACATACTGCTCGATCATGTCAAGATAATAGACGGCGCGACCAGTCTCTTCCGCAAAAAAGAATGGTCCGTAGACTTTCTCAAAGGTCACACCGCACCACACATTCACTTTAGGGCTGGCTCTTTCGAGTTCGTATGAGACAAGTGGATTTTCTGTTCCCCAAATGATGCAGTTATGCGTGTTGACTCGGCCACTCATATGGAATGTGGCTTCGTCCGTGAACATCCATCGTTTTAACCATTGATCGTCACCTTCCTACCGCTCACACATCATCGTACCAAAATTGAGTCGAGCTCAGTAATTCAGCTGTGTCAGTGCTTGCATGCGCTGCATACGGTATGGATGCATATGAAGATAACGCCTAACAATCCTGTGACATGGTGTATTCTGCTCTGCTGATAAGCGGCTGAGTGACTTTCGTGGACTCCGCGTCATGGCTTGTCGAATTTCGTCCTCCTTGTTGTTATCACGCCGCCTTCCACCTGTGTGAGGCATCTGCAATCCATTTTTCCAAAAAACATGTTGTACCATTTAACAATGTCCCGATGTGATGAGACATACCTAACATTGTACGGACGTCTGAAAGCTCGCTGGGTCTCCACTACACTAGAAAATTTGGCATACCATACGACTCACCGAGCGCGTTGTGGTGTAACGACCATCTTCACTCAACTCTGTATGAACACTGAGCGCGCGCTAACTTGTACCGCCCCTGTACCTGACATCTGGTGATTGCACTATGAACTACACTGCTGGTTTGTCTTGCGGAAGTCATTGTTGCAAAGAGAGTCATTGTTAACTGCCATCATTGTCACGAACATTACAGAAAATTTCATAGATATTGCGTTAACATAATAGCTATAACGTTATACTTTTCTGACATCTCAAACGGATGACCCTGTATCCGCTAACACTACGGCCTATTATCTTATTATTCACATGCCTGGTGTTACTTACCATCCACTATCGAATATCGTCACAAGACTATAAAAATAATATGTTTACTTCATCATTATTAGCGCGCGCGCGCGCGCGCGCGCGTGTGTGTGTGTGCGTGTGTGTGTGTGCTTGTTCATCGATGATCATGGATAGGAAAGAAGAAAGCAGAGACGATGAAGTAAGAAAAACTTCTTCGTGCAAATCTTGCATTGAAACTAATGATACACTATACTGCTAATAATAAGAGTTGGCGTCTGACATTTCTTAGAGGGAGGTCCGTTTACTGCCTGCCGAGGCGGGATGGGAGTGGCTGTGTGGTTGCCGTGGAAACGAGGGTGGGGTGACTGCGGTTGCCATGGAGATAAAACTTCAGGGTAGCTCGTCTTGCTGGGAGTTGCCAAACCTGTCACTGTCACTGATAAGAACCTGATTGTTTGTATAAGAGTGATCGCAAATGGGACGACACCGCCTGGCCAGGTAGTCTACAACAGATCACAGCGATCAGAATGAAGGAGGGAACAAGTGAGCCGGAAGCGAGGGGTAAGAGCATGTAGAAAGGAATGCTGGAATGCGTCAACATCGTGAAATGGCACGTACAATGCTCCTCCCTCCAACATTACCTGTCAGACGCCAACTTTATTTAAGTCTAGTATAGTAAGTGAGGCTATTACAGTTTTCTATAAACATAAACGCTTACGTTGTATGCCACAGCATTTGATTATGTATTTACCATCTGGTTTTCTATCAACGTACGCTACTTACGTTATACATTCCGTTTGGGGAAGGTTACATTTCCATTGTAAGGTGTCATTAGAAGTAGCCGCATGCAGACGTTGCCAGCAACACCACAAAAATCGAGGTAAAAACGGTAATACCGATTGGGATGGATTAAATCCAATGATTTAAGGACTGTAGACTGTGTATGCGTGAATTAAGCAATATATTTTAAACCTGTATCTCAGATGTGTTAATATATATGTGATAAACTAAACAAAGTTATTTATTTCAATAAGCCTATCCCTTTATTCACCATTCCTAATACCGCAATCTACTTTCGTCAATGAACATACGCACAGCTATCCAGAGTAAATTTTTTGCAACGCGCTACGGGTAAGTATTATTTATGTTCCAGTTACGTTTTGAAAATGTCGTCAGTATATATCAGGAAAGTCTTAACCTATCTTATTAGGTACCCGGTAAGTAGTGCAAAACAGTTTCCGGTTCCAAACACAAGGGTTTAGTCTCCGCGTAATATCAACAATATTGTAAGCTACTATAAGTCTCTAGAATTCAAATCTATAAGCTCTAAAGTTCAAATAAAAAACTGAGTGTTCAAGATACTAAAAAACGAACCGCGCGTTACGCGTCAGCACAGGCACCATCTTGTTCCAAGTACAGCTCCAAGCTCTCTTATGGCTGGTTTACACGTGGACAGTGTTTAGTACAGTAGTAAGTGGTAAGTTACTACTTAACTCACGTAGGCTTGTTTAAACGTAAGACAGCGTTTAGTACAGTGGTACATGGCAGTTTGTCACTCAAGCCACGTGATTCAGTCGTTCCTGTGTCGTCAACTACAGCAGAGATAAGATGGACGGCCATCAACAACGTGTTAGATAACATTTTAGAGGAAGTTGAGGATGAGGTGACCAAAGTTAGGAGAAAAAGAGAATGGGAGCGAAAATAGATTACCAGAAGGAATAATCTCGGGGCAAGTACAATTCTCTTTAAAGAATTAGCCGAGGAGGATCGACAGGAATATTTGTTATCCTTGCGAATGTCACAAGCAACATTTAAAGAGTTACTGCATAAAGTTGAACCGATGATACAAAAGACAGATACCATCATGCGTAGAGCATTATCAGCAAAGCTGAAACTGCATATCGTGCTGTACATGCTCGCGACGGGATATAATGTCCGAAGCCTTCATCATTTCTTCAGAGTTTCCAAAGCCAGTATATCTAGTGTTTCCGGAAGTATATGAAGCTATATATATACTGCTCTGAAAGATTTCATACAGGTAAGGAAAAATACAAACACATATTGGTTACAATATTATATATAAGCAATTGTTTAGCAAAACGACTATTATCAAAGGTTTATTGCTTTTAAATTTCAGTGAATACACATCAAAAACCTATCACAATAATTAGTATTGTTTCCATTCTGCAGTGACTTAAAAGCTTCTATCCATCTAGCCATTGTTGTCGGCAATTAGAATGAACGATCAAAACAGGAACTCACAACGATGATCAGCTCCGTAGCTTTACCCACAACTAATGAACTTGACTAAATTGCGCCCGTTCGCACGTGGTAAGTTGCAAGTACAGTGCTCCCCCACTACTCCGATGGGTGCGCACGCAGCTGGTGAGAAGTCTACTTGAAAGGAAAAATAGACTGGATTCTATTCCACTTGACTAAATTGTTACTTAATCGTTTACTTACCACTTACCACTAAAGACACAGTTCACACGCTGCAAGTCACTTAAAATTAAGTTAAAAATTTAGTTACCACTAAATTACTGTCCGCGTGTAAACAGGCCATTAAGTCGCTTTCGAACGTTACGTTCCGTATGACTAAAATATATGTATTAAGCCTTACACCATTTCCCTAGTCCAATGTGCATCCGCCATCTTGTTCCTAGTTTAGCTTTGAGGCCCCGAAGTCACCTTCCGATATTACGCCCCTATCAATAAAGCATACGTATTAAGCCTTATAGCCGCCATCTTGTTCCAAGTTCAACTCCAAATCCTGGGAGATTAAGTTAGGTTAACGCGAGGTCAGCGTAACGTTAGACCTGCAGTTAGCCCGAGTATCGATATAGAACTTGAAGTCCTAAAGCATACGTATTAAGCCTTATAGCCACTATTTTGTTCCAAGTTCAGCTCCAAGTCCTGCGAGGTTTAAGTTAGGTTAACGCGTGGTCAGCGATAAATTTCCAAGTTCTTTTAATCGTTTAAGAAAATACTAAGTAAACAATAAATAGGGAATCTGCCACCTGGATGACAGTGCTAAATGCAGATCAGGCACGATTGATTGATTGATTGATTGATTGATTGATTGATTGATTGATTGATTGATTGATTGATTGATTGATTGATTGATTGATTGATTGATTTGTTAATAACATAGCATGTCGTTCGTTACAAAAATGAATAAGAAGAGAATGTATCGGCAAAAAGGGTTTGTAGTAATAGAGTACCTGCGATATAACAGGTCAATACCAACAGCTGCTACACCGAACTAGTTGGCTGCGTGGTTTGGATCACGTAACTGTCAGCTTGCATTCGGGAGATAGTGGGTTCAATCCCTACTGTCGGTAGTCCTAAAGATGATTTTCCACGGTTTTCCATCCTCACACCAGGTAACTCCCACGGGCTTTCGAATGGAGAGCGTGAGATGGCTGTCACGGGAATCTTAGCTTAGTCTGGCATTGCTTCTGATTTCTTGTCCGGCTTCATGGCTAAATGGTTAGCGTGCTGGCCTTTGATCACAAGAGTCCCGGGTTGGATTTTAACGATCATTGGTTAATTTCGCTGACACGGGGGCTGGGTGTATGTGTCGTCTTCGTCATCATTTCATCCTACGGGCGTCAAATCAAAAGACCTGCATCTGGCGAGCCGAACTTGTCCTCGGACATTCCCGGCACTAAAAGCCATACGCCATTTCATTTAATTTCTGATTTCTTACTTGTACTGTATTATGCTCCCCAGTTTCACCTTTCCTAGAATAACACCCACGGTGCCCTAAGAGGTGACTAAAAGTAAAGACTTTAATATTACTTATCTAGACTCACAGAGCGCGCTGATGCTATGCGGAATATGGAACACTTTCGCGCATCGCCATGTTGCGGGCGCTTTAGCTCCGAATGCATGGTTAGTACGTGGTAATGTTTACAGTCCCTTGCATGTTTTCGATTTGAATCATGTCTGTTAGTGGATTTATTGTAGTATTTATGTGACGGAGTGATACTATATTGTCAAATATCTTCAAGGAATGTGAGAGCTTGTACGATACGCTAGTTAAATTTTTCGGCAATATTAAAGGGAAGTAAGTTAGGTCTTACGTGTGGAATGGAAAGGTATCGTATTCACCAAGGTGAATTCCTGTGCAATCTTTATTTGTACAGATCGCTATCAGATGGGATTTGGTATTTCTTTTCACATGTGAGTAGAAATTGAACTGTTATACAATGACTTTCAATGACCATAATCGAAAACTAAACAGGTTACAAGGTGGTTGATTCAGACAACGTATGGACATTAAATTTAGCATTCTTAGGCTTCTTATTTTCCCTCTTTGCCTCTTTCCAATTCATCGGGGATAAGTTTGTAGAACTAAACAGCTGTTCTGAAAAAGCATACATATTTTTCGTACAGACTGTGTACCGGTATTACAAATTTGATAAACTTGGGCCTAGAAACCGTAAGATATGACTGATAAAGCTTGATGAAACCCTTTTAATATTAGGGTAAGGTATTGCTTCAAATTATTATCAATTATCTGAAAAATGATTTAATAGTATCGTAACTTATGTCTTAAGTTCTCCCAAATCCAAATCACACAGAAATGATCATTTAAGTTCTACTCATACCATTACGTTATGTCATATATAAACCAAACCGAAAGGCCATGGCCTACCAAGCAAGAGCTGCTCAGCCTGAAGGCCTGCAGATTACGAGGTGTCGTGTGGTCAGCACGACGAATCCTCTCGGCCGTTATTCTTGGCTTTCTAGACCTGGGCCACTATCTCACCCGCAGATAGCTCCACAATTGTAATCACGTAGGCTGAGTGGACCTCGAACTAGCCCTAAGATCCAGGTAAAATTCCCTACCCTGAGCGGGGACTGAACCCGGGGCCTCCGGGTAAGTGGTAGGCACGCTGCCCCTACACCATGGAACCGGCATTTCATAATCAGAAAATGATAAATGTATCTGGTATTTTAGAAAGATTTTCGCAGTTATGTGCGTTTTAAACTAACTGTTCAGAGATTGAGTAAAATTTGCTGTAATGACTTATCAGAGAGGAATGATAAGCTATGTACCGTTCATAGAAATATTTTGTTTCACAAGTTTCCTTTTTGTTGATACTGAAGATTATTGTTATCGGTACAGGAGTTTGTAAATATTTAACTAATGTGTTCTCCAGTCTGCCGAGAGACGGGCAATTTTTCTCTCGCGATATGTAATCGTACTTAAGTTGTAGACCGTTGTCATTTGAACATGTCTTCGTATTTTCAATAAAGTGTAGACCGTAGGTTTCAATTACATGTATCTGTTCCGAATGTTCAAACATATCAGTTACAAACATGACCCTTATATTAAAATGAGCGACATGATTATGTTTAAGTACCACTAAGCTTATATACTGGGTTTTTTCAATTTCGGGGACTGAATTTAAAATAGGAGGTATGTATATTTACTTTTGTTAGTAGTGTATTTTTCAGTCTTCTTATTCAGTCTGCTAAAGGTTTTCTTTTTTTAATTTTATTTTATGTGCGCCACGTATACACTATCCGAAGGATTTGTGTAGATTGTTTAGTACAATGCAAAATGTGTTCAGTTTTTATACACAAGTATTTTAAAATTTTACCACAGTCTTGATATTATGTATACTGCTTCGCTACGGGATCCTCAGAAAGACTGTCTTTGTCGTTTTCCTCAATACAGTTAACATAGGTCATTACAAATACGTCAGTAGGAATGTAGGGATTGAAACCAATGTTATCATATAAAATACTCGCTCAAATGAAAACCGCACATTTTCTCAAACGAACAGTACTACGATGCCGATCTAACAGCCCAAAGTTCCAATGCTAGAATGACCAGGCCGCAGACAGCCGTGAACACTCCTCTATCACTGTTCCGTTCAATATACACATTGCTCATTCCAATCAGTGCCTCAAAGTTGGGATTGAATAGTTCGAATGCTATGACGAACCAGTTTGTTACGTACCAGTAGTGTCAGGAAATTTATGAACCAGAGGAATGGCATGGTTAAGAAGAAAGTAATCTAACTCCTCAGCTACTTCCCGCCAATATTCAGGCAGGCTGTTATGTTCGGTACGACCAGGCGAGCTGGCTGTACGGTTAGGGGCACGCAGTTGTGAGTTTGCATCCGGGAGGTAGTGGGTTCGAAAACCACTGTCGACAGCCCTGAAGATGGTTTTCCGTGGTCTCCCATTTTCACACCAGGCAAATGCTGGGGTTGTACCGTAATTAACGCCAGGGCCGCTTCCTTTCCATTCCTAGCCTTTTCCTATCCCATGTCGGTGCGACGTAAAGCACATTTTAAAAAGATACTTGGTATACAGCAGTAATCCCATACATCGGGCATGACTGGCAACAGAAGACACAAAGCACGTCACAACAAACACTGGTCAATGTAATGTTATTGTTGTTCAATGTTATGAGCTTTCTGTATTGTAGGTCTTTACATTTAGTTTTCTTTCGACTCTGTGATATTAGGGCATCTTACGAAATTATTTATAGCGTAGACTGTAGTTCCTTATTCCCCGACTTAACATACCGATTTTCATTACATTCTGTTAACCCAGGTGCTGATATGGACTTAGCAAAAAAATCCAAATTCATGAATATCTCTGTTATCATAGCCGTACGGTAAAAATATATAAGAGATAAATGACCGGAAATTTAATACTATATAACTTAAGTAATGTAGTGTTTATAGATAGGACCACTAATAACACAAATATTTGAGTTAAATTTTAGGCCTTCTCCTATACTACCATTCCACTCAGCGTGAAGAAATTTATTTATGGCGTAGATTATAGCGGCTTATTTTCTGACTTTGCATACTGATTTTCATTAAGATAGGACTACTAATAACATAAAAATTTGAGATTTTAAATTTAGGCCTTCCCCTAAACTACCATTTCTCTCAGCGTGAATAAAATTATTTATAGCCTAGATTGTAGTGGCTTATTTCCGGACACTACATGCCGATTTTCATTAAATTCTCTTCAGCCGTTTTCTCGTGATGCGTGTACATACATACAGACAGATAGATAGACAGACAGACAGAAATTACGGAAAATAAAAAAAAGGCATTTCCTTGCTAGTATGGACACGGCCGATACAGAAATACCATCCTTTTTTAATTCTGAGCAATGTACAGACAAAACTCTTATTTTATATATATAGATTTATTGCGTGTGTACATGGTAGCCTATGTAGACTGTCATTAATTTACCAGGGCAGGTGTTTTCATATGTGCAAAATGTAAGTTAATGCATGAATTCCATACTACGGTCTCCTCGGCGAGCTGTGGAGTGCCCGCAACATGGCGGTACGCGCATGGACACATCTTCCCCAGTCACACGCTTCTGCGCAGCCAGCGGTGTGGGGCCTTGACTAAAAGGAGCTCTTAACTTGGGAGCGTGTGTTGGCAACCACGGGGCTCTCAGCTGAGTCCTGGCATTCCACTTACTTGTGCCAGGCTCCTCACTTTCATCTATCTCATCCGGCCTCCCTTGGTCAACTCTTGTTCTTTTCCGACCCCGACGGTATTAGAGCACTTGAGGCCTAGGGTGTCTTTCATTTCCATGCCCTTCGTGGCCCTTGTCTTTCTTTGGCCAATATCTTCATTTTTCGAAGTGTCGGATCCCTTCAATTTTTCTCTCTGATTAGTGTTATAACGAGCTCGATAGCTGCAGTCGCTTAAGTGCGGCCAGTATCCAGTAATCGGGAGATAGTGGGTTCGAGCCCCACTGTCGGCAGCCCTGAAGATTAGTGTTATATAGAGGATTGTTGCCTAGTTGCACTTCCTCCTTTGGCTATTTGCTTTACGTCGCACCGACACAGATATGTCTTATGGCGACGATGGGATAGGAAAGGCCTAGGAATGGGTAGGAAGCGGCTGTGGCCTTAATTAAGGTACAGCCCCAGCATTTGCCTGGTGTGAAAATGGGGAAATTACTGAAAACCATCTTCAGGGCTGCCGACAGTGGGGTTCGAACCCACTATCTCTCGATTACTGGATACTGGCCGCACTTAAGCGACTGCAAGCTATCGAGCTCATTGCACTTCCTCCTAAAACAGTAATCACCATCACCACGTCTTTTCTATCCGTCCTCCCTTGGTCAACTCTTGGTCCCTTCCAGTGTCGACGGTATTAGGTTTGTGAGACCTAGATAGTCTTTCATTTTCACACCCTTCGTCCTTCCCTTTTTTGCCGATACCTTCATTTTTCGAAGTGTCAGACTTATCCCTTTTCTCCTCATATGTTATGGTTACCCAGTTGTAGTTGCTCTTAAAATAATAATCACGCCCGGTTGAGTAGCTCGGACGATTGAGGCGTTGGCCTTCTGACCCCAACGTGTCAGGTTCGATCCTGACTCAGTCCGGTGGTATCTGAAGGTGCTCAAATACGTACGTCAGCCTGCTGTCGGTAGATTTACTGGAACTTAAAAGAATTTCTGCGGGACAAAATTCCGGCACCGTGGCGTCTCCGTAAACTGCAAAAGTAGTCATTGGGACTTTAAAGCATATACAATTAATTATTAATTAACAATAATCACCAACATCACCTCCCTTACTGCGTTATTCTTTTAGGATTCGGATCATCTTGCTATGCGACAATAAAGTGTCAAGTGCGCTATCTTTAGATATTGTCGTGTGTCTTTTGGCTTCAGAGTTATTACTTGCACACCACAGATCACAGACTCCCTTCTCCCCGCCACATTTAACTGAGGCCCATCGAGTATCATATTTTCTCTCAAGTCCCTCATTTTCACTCAAACGATAGCTCAACTATTCAGATCGATTTTGAATTCCGGATTTAAGTACGATTTTGAACATATGATTCCGTTGCATTTAAGGTTCGAATGTAGCCTGATTATACAGACATTATCAATCGCATTTAAAATAGAATAGCCTGGTCAGAATCGAGCACACAAACTTGAGTTCATTTTTCTTTTGATCCAAAGAAGAAGCTGAAATGCCCAGGCAACAAAAACAGTGTTCTCAACCGTGAATATAAAGATGTGTCGCCTCTGTGGTGTAGTGGTTAGTGTGATTAGCTGCCACCCCCGGAGGCCCGGGTTCGATTCCCGGTTCTGCCACGAAATTTGAAAAGTGGTATGAGGGCTGGAACGGGGTCCACTCAGCCTCGGGAGGTCAACTGAGTAGAAGTGGGTTCGATTCCCACCTCAGCCATCCTAGAAGTGGTTTTCCGTGGTTTCCCACTTCTCCTCCAGGCGAATGCCGGGATGGTACCTAACATAAGGCCACGGCCGCTTCCTTCCCTCTTCCTTGCCTATCCCTTCCAATCTTCCCATCCCTCCACAAGGCCCCTGTTCAGCATAGCAGGTGAGGCCGCCTGGGCGAGGTACTGGTCATTCTCCTCAGTTGTATCCCCGACCAAGAGTCTGAAGCTCCAGGACACTGCCCTTGAGGCGGTAGAGGTGGGATCCCTCGCTAAGTCCGAGGGAAAAACCGAACCTGGAGGGTAAATAGATGATGATGATGAATATAAAGATGTACTCGCCAAGGACGTGGAGGGGAGGTTCTTGCTTTCATTTAAACCGTCTGTAAGTACGGACTCCGAAAACCGTCAAACGCAGTTAGTGGGGCGTAGAAACAATAACATTATTAATGTAAGAAATGGGCTACGTACAGTGATAGTGATGATGATGATGATGCTTGTTGTTTAAAGGGTCCCAACATTGAAGGTCATCGGCCCTACAGTGATATTGTAACTGGACAACGGAGTAATTAACTTCCCCGCAAACGCTACTTGCTTATGCTGATCACCAAGAATATTATCGTTCTTTTCCTTTCCACTTCTTTATCGCTGTTTACTATGACGCAAAACCGTGCCTTCTCCTCTCCTTTCTCCCCTCCCAACCTGAGCGTTTGTTACTGCAAGGTGACGACGGTGTAGTTGGGAACGGTGTGAAATAATATGTACTCGATTAGTCGGTTTAGGTGGTCTCTAGGAATGGCATCAGTCCGTCATGAAACGTCTGACATTAAACGTGTGTTTAGTACTAGTATTCTCCATCGCTTGGACAGCAGGAGTTGATCCTAATGCGTGGGAAGTGCTGGATGCGTTAAGTCATGTTATTCAGTATATAAAAGACCAAACCACCGGTGAACTTGTGCCTGATTTGTTGTATGGTGTTGTACTGGCCATAGGTAATGTATGTTTTATATCTTGTATTTGACTTTCATTGTTCACGAAATACGGACTGACTTGTACTTGATGCTGTTTAAGAGGGTATTACTTCAGGTTTAATAAGTAAGACAACATGGTCAACTTAGTGGCCTTCAGTTCATAGGGCCCCGGGTTCGATTCCCGGTCGGATTAGGGATTTTAACTTCGTCTAGTTCACTCTTCTAGCTCGGCGAATGGGTGTTTGTGCTTGTCTTAACATTCACCTTCTTTTACATACAACGCATTGCAGAAACACAATAGTAAATGCATCTCTCCACATAGAGTTGGCACCGGGCGATTTGGCAGTGCGGTTGGGGGCGCGTAGCTGTGAGCTTGCATCCGCGAGATAGTGGGTTCGAACCCCACTGTCGGCAGCCCTGAAGATGGTTTTCCGTGGTTTCCCATTTTCACACGAGGCAAATGCTGGGGCTGTACCTTAATTAAGGCCACGGCCGCTTCCTTCCCACTCCTAATCCTTTCCTATCATGTCGTCGCCATAAGACCTATCTGTGTCGGTGCGACGTAAAGCGAATAATATTAACATAGAGTTGGCATCAGGGAAGGCATCCGTCCGAAAAACAGGCCTAAAACCACACAGAGTGCCGACCCAGGTAATTGAAAATAAGGCCAGGAAGAAGAAGAAGAAGAAGAAGGCGACGACGACGACGACGACGACGAAGAAGAAGAAGAAGAAAACATTTACAGTCGCTCTCACATGGGAACACTTTGCGTTGGACCTGACAGATTTCAATAAAACATGGGTGAGCAAAACAA
This sequence comes from Anabrus simplex, assembly GCF_040414725.1. NCBI lineage: Eukaryota > Metazoa > Arthropoda > Insecta > Orthoptera > Tettigoniidae > Anabrus > Anabrus simplex. The sequence goes on along the minus strand of NC_090270.1, from coordinate 74,357,072 downwards.
ATTTCTTAGATACCTTACGTAAAATAATAACTAACAATTGCTAGTTGCTTTACGTCGCACCGACACAGATAGGTCTTATGGCGACGATGGGACAAGGAAGGGCTAGGAGTGGGAAGGAAGCGGCCGTGGCCTTAATTAAGGTACAGCCCCAGCATTTGCCTGGCGTGAAAATGGGAAACCACGGAAAACGATTTTCAGGGCTGCCGATAGTGGGGTTCGAACCTACTATCTCCCGAATACTGGATACTGGCCGCATTTAAGCGACTGCAGCTATCGAGCTCGGTAAACTAACAATTAGGCCTACCCTAAATTTGATTCTTATGATGACTTAATGAAGCAGCTTTGCTATAAGCCCTTAGCAAAAATAATTCCGAGGCCTAGGGAGTCTTTCATTTTCACGCCCTTCGTGGCCCTTGTCTTTCTTTGGCCGATAACTTCATTTTTCGAAGTGTCGGACCTCTTCGTTCTGTTCCTTCCAATTAGTGTAATGTAGAGGATGGTTGCCTAGTTGTACTACCTCTTAATTCAATAATCACCACCTTAGCAAACACACGAGCATTCGCAGGTCTTCTATTTATCTATAAACGATTACTTTCTTTCTCCGTTTACCCTCCAGAGTTGGTTTTTCCCTCGGACTCAACGAGGGATCCCACCTCTACCATCTCATGGGCAGTGTTCTGGAGCGTGAGACTTTGGGTCAGGGAATACAACTACAGAGGAGGACAAGTATCTCACCCAGGCGGCCTCACTTGCTATGATGAACAGGGGCCTTGTAGCGTGGGGGGGGGGGAGGGGATCGGAAGGGCTCTAGATAAGGAAGCGGAAAGGAAGCGGCCGTGGCCTTAAGTTAAGTACCATCGCTGCATTTGCCTGGAGGAGAAGTTGGAAACCACGGAAAACAACTTCCAGGATGGCTGAGGTGGGAATCGAACCCCCATCTACTCAGTTGACCTCCCGAGGCTGAGTGAACCTTGTTCCAGCCCTCGTACCATTTTTCAAATTTCGTTGCAGAGCCGGGAATCGAACCCGGGCCTCCGGCGGTGGCAGCTAATCTCACTGACCACTACACCACAGAGACGGGCTACAAATAATTTAACAATCTTATTGGTAGCCATAAGTTGCTCTCTCTGTTCAATTTGTCTCTCCTTAACCCTCTACTGCATGAATTATTTTTCGTTTTCGTTTGGTGAAGAAAATTTCAAGCTTTAATGTTCAACATACGTTCAGTGTATTAGATGTACCAGCAATTCTTAACTGGGGCTAATAGCTTAACACTCATATGTGATGTGGATTGCCATAGTTGAATATATATACGATTTTTCACGATTTTACGCTAAGCTTTTAACATTCAAAGACCGAACATTACTACCTACTGGCCATGGGTACGTACCTGCAAGGCGCAAGTACAACTTGCAGAACCGTAGGTCGGTAATGTCTTTGAGGTTGAGCCAGAGGTACTCCTGAAGCCTGTGGTAATGTGATGGGGAGGGCCCACGTAAAATAAACGGTGGTTGGTTCGCTTGGATGTTGACGGGGGCCTCCGGCGGTGGCAGCTAATCTCACTGACCACTACACCACAGAGACGGGCTATAAATAATTTAACAATCTTATTGGTAGCCATAAGTTGCTCTCTCTGTTCAATTTGTCTCTCCTTAATACATATACATGACCAAAACGTATTACCTTCCACTGCTCAAGTTCAAGAACCCAACAACTTAGTAGTTCATCAGTGTTAAAGTCTTTTAAAATATTTAATAAATATAGCAATGAGTACAGTCTAGATATATTTGCAACTACATACTCTTCCATAGTAAAACAATGTAAAAAGTATAATAATTGTTTTCTTCTTCTTCTTTGTCTACCGCTTTTCCCACACCTGTGGGGTCGCGGGTGCGAAGTGTGTCACACATATGTGGATTTGGCCCTGTTTTACGGCCGGATGCCATTCCTGACGCCAACCCTATATGGAGGGATGTAATCACTAGTGCGTGTTTCTGTAGTGGTTAGTAGTGTAGTGTGTTGTATGAATATGAAGAGGGAAATGTTGGGACAAACACAAACACCCAGTCCCCAGGCCAGAAGAAATAATCAGAGGTGATTAAAATCCCCGACCCAGCCGGGAATCGAACCCGGGACCATCTAAACCGAAGGGCTCAACCCTGACCATTCAGACAATGTGTCGGACTATCTTAATTGCTTTCTATTTTAATTTAAAATCTCACTTTGTTGAATCTTAATGTTAACTTCATAGTTTCTAATACCATCACCGAACGAGTTGGCCGGGCGGTTAGGAGCGCGCAGTTGTTAGCTTACATTCGAGAGATAGTGCATTTGAACCCGACTGCCGGCAGCCCCTCAGATGGTTTTCCGTGGTTTCCAATTTTCACACCAGGCAATTGCAGGGGCTGTACCTTAATTAAGGCCACGGTCGCTTCCTTCCCACTCCAAGCCCTTTTCTATCCCATCCTCGCCATAAGACCTACCTGTGTCGGTGCGACGTAAATCAACTTAAACAAACTCTAATACCATCTACATCATCCTTACCATCTTCAGTAACGTCACTAACATCATCATTTATAATTATTAAAATACTAATACAGGTTTAAAACTGTTAGTAAATATCTCGTTACATTATGTGCATATACACTAGTGCCTAATGCGGGGTCACAATCGATTTGGAAAGTTTTCGTTACAATCGCAGGCATCCTTTCCTACTTCCAGACAGATTACAGTTGAGGAGTTTTTATTATAATGGCGGGCAACTTGCCTACTGCCAGTCAAAATTGAGTTGTGCTATTACCATTATAATGGCGGGCCCCTTTTTCCTAATGCCAGCCAGCTCACTGCCATTCACACCGAGTTGGTGATTTTCCATTAAAATAGCAGACCACTATGCCTAATGTCAGTTACATTTTAGATGGGTACATTTGTTCATAATTGTGGACACTCTTGCCCACAGCCAAACACAAATTGGGTAGCGGAGTTTTGAACAAAATTATACGGTCCCTTGCATTCTGCAAGTGAAATCGAGAAGGGAATTATTCTTTACAATGGTGGGCTCTCCTTACTGATCCCACTTACACAGGAGTTGGAAAAAGACTTCATGCCTTCTGCCAGTCAAAGTCGATATGGGGAATACTGGTTACAATAGCAGACACGCCCTTTCTTGATCGCTACCAATCGACATCATTATATATATCGGCATACAAAAGTATATGCGTTTTTAAAATATTGCAGACCTTCATTTACAGATTAACTGGTGCTAAACTGTACGTCACCGAGCTCGATAGCTGCAGTCGCTTAAGTGCGGCCAATATCCAGTAATCGGGAGATAGTGGGTTCGAGCCCCACTGTTGGCAGCCCTGAAGATGGTTTTCCGTGGTTTCCCATTTTCACATCAGGCAAATGCCGGGGCTTAACTTAATTAAGGCCACGGCTGCTTCCTTCCAATTCCTAGGCCTTTCCTATCCCATCGTCGCCATAAGACCTATCTGTGTCGGTGCGACGTAAAGCAAATAGCAAAAACTGTACGTCATATCGACAAACGGATTGTACCGTAAGAGGACTATTTAGCGGCTTAATGACTGGTCGTATGATATTGTCTCGTATCTCATCTATTCATTGGGCAGATTGAGGAACGGTTAATAGGGTGAAATTTGGGTAAGATTATGTCAGAGTGCATTACTTTTCGGATAATTACGTGACAGCTACAAACATAGCATTTGGCTCACATATGGCTACTGTGTGGGCAATGACCGTGTAGAATTTGATGATTCTATCTTTCCTATAAGTGATTTAAAGTATAAATTATGCGTGTAAAAAGTGCAAAATTTACATACAATCGAGAAATACAGCCAAATCTAAGGTATAAGGGAGAGAGATACGACAAAAAATCATAGGACCAAAGTTGTAGATCACTCCAAATTGAACTGAGATTGTGCCACCCGTTTTGTGATAGGACTTGCCGTTTAGCCACGAAATACCCCGAAACGAAGGTCTGTACCGTGATTAGAATCTGCTCCACGTACACCTTTCGGGCTATGTCCGCTGGACTTAGCCTGAAAAACCGACCGTTCATAATATCTCCCTTATTAATCCTATCGAAATGATGCACATGAGAAAAAAGTTTTAGAAATTGTTTTCCACTAAAGGAGGGTATATTTCCATTAATTTTGGATGTGCATATTTTGATGGTTTCGGTTTCGAATAAACCCCCAGTAAATTTAGGTATTCAGAAATAAAATTGGTCCTAAAACCTACCCAAGGACAGGTGGATTCTAAATATAAAGTTTAGTAGAAATATATCCAATAGTTTTCAAGTTATAAGAATTCAAACAAACAAATAGACAGAAAAGCAAAGCTAAAAAATATGCAGATGGACATTATTACACCTGAAACGGATAACTGTAGGAAAATTTCGCCAAAATAGTCAATGTACAGACACACGGTCGTTACTATTTTATTTATATAGATAGATTATGCTACTGAAGAAAAATGTATTTCTATTTAATAGGCCTATATCACTTTATTTTACAAGGACTTTCATATGAGTTTAATTTTCATCCCCCTGTGGGTAGGGGTGGTAGACTAACACTCACGGTATCCCCTGCGTGTCGTAAGAGTTCCCGCTGTGGATGGGGTGGTAGAATAACACACAGGTATCCCCTGTCTATCGTAAGAGGTGATGAAAAGGGCCTCCAGGAGCTCTCAACTTGGGAGCGTGGGTTGGTGACTACGGGGCCCTGAGCAGAGTCCTGGCATTGCTTCTACTTACTTGTGCCAGGCTCCTCACTTTGACCTATCACATCCAACCTCCTTGGTCGGCTCTTGTTCTTTTCCGTCCCCGACGGTATTAGAGCACTCAAGGCCTAGGGAGTCTTTCATTTTCAGCCCTTCGTGGCCCTTGTCTTTCTTTGGTCGTTGCCTTCAGATTTTGACAATAATCACCACCACCCCACCTGTCGTAAGAGGTGACTAAAAGGGGCCCCAGCGCCTATGAACTTTGGAAATTGGGTTGGCGACCACGGAGCTCTGAACTGAATCCCAACATTGCTTCCACTTACTTGTGCCAGGCTCCTCACTTTCATCTATCCTAACTGACTTCCCTTGGTCACTCTTGTTCTTTTCTGACCCCGACGATTTTAGATATCGAGGCCTTGGGAGTCTTTCATTTTCACGCCCGTCATGGCCCTTGTCTTTCTTTGACCGATACCTTCATTTTTTCGACGTATCGGCTCCCTTCCATTTTTTCTCTCTGATTAATGTTGTATAGAATATGGTTGCCTAGTTGTCCTTCCTCTTAAAACAGCAATCATCACAACTACCTTTAATTTTAAGTTGATATTTGTTTTCATGTAATATAATACATAATATTGTATATGTAAATGCGTTCCACATGATTGGGTTAATACCTGTCTGAAGCACAATACAGTATTTATTTATTTACCGTATGGTTTTCAGTGCCGCGTGTGTTCAAGGACATGATCGGTTCGCCTGGTACAGATCTTTCTACTTGATACCTTTGACGACCTGCACGTTTGGGTGTGAGTTGATGATGGTAATGAGGTAGGGAGAAGGTGAAACCCGGTGTCGGCACATAGCCTACCACTGTCGAATAACACCAAGGGGTCTGCTCAAGACGTAATCTTCCTATCCGACGGACGAATCAACATCAACAGCGCCATATGCCATTCCATATGAACACTGCAGAAAAGTTTGGAATTGTATTGAGGCTTATCGCACACGCAATCTAGTGATTAGAAATTGTATACCACCATCTATCCTACCCTGCAGGTCTCCTATGGGCGTTTAATAGAAGGACATGCACCAGTTGAGCCGAACATGTCCTCGGGCACTCCCAGCGCTAAACCCCAAACACTAAATTAAAATGTTTTAAAAATATTATTATTATTATTATTATTATTATTATTATTATTATTATTATTATTATTATTATTATTATTAATTTTAGCATTTACATTAAAATTGAGGTTAGACGTTAAACAAATAACATTGACTGGGATTTATTGCATGACTAGTATTTTAAACATTAACTTCTTTTCAGGTCAGTTGCGCGTGTTACTGCGACATCTTCAGCAACAGAATACCTGCACAGTGGATGTGACTAATAAAGAGAAGAAGATATTGATAACGATACTTTCTCAGCTTGAAGAAAATATGAAGACTCTACTAGAACAGAAGAGAGACGCCGTGTCAAAGAGGACGGACCCAGACTTCAACTTTTGTGAGTACTTTTCATCTATTTGAAATCTTCAATCACAAAATATTTAAATATCATATGTTGATGTGTTTTGAGTGGGTGGCATAATTAGTTCAGTGGCTCAGCTACTGGCTTGCCACCTGGAAGGTTGAGTTTTGAAGCCCGGTTGATCCTGGGTCGAGATATACATTTTAGGAATCACGTGGCGTCAGGGAGGGCATCCGGTTTTAAATTCCCGGCCAAAACCAAAATAAGCCTGGGTAGCTCCACTCCAGAAATAAGTGGAACAAGCTGGAGAAGCTTTTTGATGGCTCTTTGAGCGTGTAATTTAAGTGTTATTTACTGAAGAAAAATAAACTGTTTTTGTAAGAATATAATGCGTAGAATAGCGTTTTAATAAAAGATGAAACCACTTTCCCCTTTGCGATAATCATATGATCATAAATACATGTCTATCGGTCATGGCCATCCATCAACGGCTGTTAATTTCCGATGACCGCGAGCCTGCACGGTGGTGTCCGGACATTTCGTACCACGGACATTCCGTACCACTTGATTTTTGAGGACATTTCGTACCACGTAGGTCGTTATCTGCGAACGGTTTTCCAGTAATCCTCAAATATTTACACCAGGGCAATCCGTACCACCTGATGTCAAATTGGAATTTAATTTCCATGCCAGCGGGTATTATGAGTCTGACAGACAAATTTTGGAAATCACAAACAAAAAAAATTACATCATTTGTTGAAGGAAACTTCTACTGTATGTTATTTTACTAATTGCCCTTTAAACTATACTTATCACTTAAGTTTACGTAATTATTATCATAGGAAAGTCGGTTTTTTGAAGTACAAATCCTGAAACAAAACAATACAATCGAGATACACATCGTGTTTGGGCGCAATGTGCCTGACGAGCACAAGAATGGATAATATTACTATTAAGTTATTGTGGATATTTGTAAACTACCGCATCATTTCATTATCAAGTAGGTAAAATAAAAGATTCTGATGAACTGGCCGATATGCGCTTGAAGGTCACGCGGAAACAGGAAACTACTGAAAGTTGGAAGTAGCTAGGTCCCTGCGAATGACGAATACGATATAAGAATTAACACGTGTGCCAATGAGATCAGTTATGCCCGACGGAAAGTTAACATCAGTAGTGGTCACACCGTGCACCAGTAGTGGACAATGGATATACAAATGAATACATGCAGTAGGATATCGTTCTTACTTCGGAATATTTCCCACTCTTTCAAGTGGTACGGAATGTCTTCTCCTAAATATTTTAAAGTCATTAACTGACACTTCGCAGGTAAACAGCCGGTCAAGTGGTACGAAATGTCCGGTGGTACGAAATGTCCGTGGTACGAAATGTCCTAGAACCCTGCACGGTTGCCAGGTTACACTTCCGCAATACATTTTGTGACAGCAATTTCGTAACGCAAATTTTCAGATGACCTGCAGCCACAAGACATGCCAAAAAATGATTATCCGATATTACTCGCTCCTTTTTAAAGGAACTTTCACTTATCCCAAGTATCAACTACCAAGAGATTAAGCTCGGACTTTATTAGTTTATGAATATTGTATAACTATTTACAATGTGTGTTTGTTTCTGATTTTGAAGTAAAGAAACTTGGTGCCTTCTATACTTTATTGCATTTGATATGTCTTAATGATGCGATATCCCAAATTGATGACGGACATGACTGTTGCATGCGTAACCATTTTCAACAATACAAAATCATCTGACCAATCGGTAATAGGCTTGGAAAGTGCCAACTTCAATTAATGAAATACATTTGCAAAAATTAAAAGTCTCTTCATAACAATGTGTTTATAATTATATCTACTATTACTGTTTGATTAACCGAGCAAGTGGCTGCGTGAATTGGATCACGTAGCTATCACCTTTCATTCAGGTGGCAGTGGGTTCGAACCCCACTGTCGACAGCCCTGAAGATGGTTTTCCATGATTTCCCATTTTCTTACCACGTAAATGCTGGGGCTGAACCTTAATTAAAGACACGGTCGCATCCTTCCTACTCTTACCCCTTTCTTATCCAGTCGTCCCTATAAGACCTGTCTGTGTCGGTTCGTCTAGCACACAATAATTATTTGCCCTTGCACAGATAGGTAAACGAAACATGTAAAACCTGTCCTCGGTGGAAATCCAATGGACCGGAGTTTTCTTTTCGCTGTATACAGGATTCCGGTTCATAAGAGTGATTTAAAAATAATATAAAAATCATAAGTGTATTCCTCCATTATATAATCCAGGAGTATATTTATACGATTTTTTGGATTAGTAGATAAAAATGACTCTAATCACAGACTAATATACAGTAGTTCATCAGCACTAACACAAATCTGTTCTTGCTTAGAACCTCCTCACAATGTACATTAATACAGTACATACACTTACTTAATGCACGGCATGTTTTTATAGAAATAACACCAATAGTAATACTGTACAGTCATTTAATTCTTCCAGTAATCCAGTATTGTACATTGGACACATGGCAAATAATGCAGAACAATTCCGCGTCATTTTTCGTTATTGAAATAGACGGAATGTTCTTAATGGCTGATAGGGCATGCCGGCGGTTACATACACCATCTTTTTCATCGTCTTCGTTCTTGTCTTCGTCGCCGTCAATTTCTGTTTCGTTTCCTTGGAGGTGATGGGTGACAACTCCTCGATGTTTTCTGACGCCGCCTCTGCCTCAACTTCTAGATCAATGGCCATGTAATCTTATGCACTGATATTACCATAATTTCACAGCTCGAGAGTGTGCTGCAGCATCAGTCTCCCAGCCATCTTAGATCCATTTGGAATATACTGTACATGTACCGAAAAGGATTAGGAAGGAAATTATTTTTTTTCCGTTATAGTGCAAAATCTCCTTCCGTTTCCACTTCAGACAGGTTTCGCTAAATACGGGTAAACTTACATATATATTAAGCCATAATTCATAGGACCGGGAACATTTTCCAATACGGGCAGTTTTGCGGTTCTTAAACGTTCCGCCGAAGGGAGATTTTACTGTATGTTGTAACGTGACGGGGATGATAAATGAAGACGCAACTCGTAGCGTTTAATTCTCTCTCCAGTACTACAAACTTACCCAGTCTCACCGGTACAAAGTTACACATTACACAGTTTCAGACGTGCGCGTCGTGCACTGTCTGTCATCTACGAGCCTCAACATTCGTCTGTTGGACGTAATTCAGCAGTCGTCGTTCGATTACACTCGCTGAATTTCCACGCTGTCACGACGCTCGCAGACGGGAGACAGAGATTGAACTCACGGCGGAGCCGAACACAGCTTCACGGCAGACACTTAACTGGAACGCAACAACTGACCTTAACCGCACCACACACACACACACACACACACACACACATTACTCGGTCCTCCACAGCGACAGTCTCTCGGCACATTGATACTGAACTGAGTTCAACTGAACCAGACATAACCGAGCCGAGCTCAACCAGTCTGCCTTATATAGGTCGGCATTAGTAACCAAGAATAACCCAGAACGCGGATTCACCCCTAGCATTCTCGATATCCAATCCTCTCAAGGTTTTTAGTTGTCTAAGTATTTCCAGAGAGACGTCAAAACAGGTCGGTCTTTCATTCCTAATATGTCTTTCCCAAGTGGTGGCTGATCGTCGCGAGAACCTGGCAGTAAGGGCTGGCTGGAGTTAGGTGTTAGGTAAAAGTGGAAACATCGCGGAACAAACCCATTGTGATTTATCAGGTCTTTTTGCTGTTGCTCTTTTGGGTCATCAGTCCACATGGACTGGGTTGATGCAGCTCTCCATGCCATCCAGTCCTTGCTAACCTTATCATTTCTACGTAACTACTACCATCCTACATCTTCTGTAATCTGTTTGGCATATTCAAGTCTTAGTCTACCCTTACCATTCTCACTGCCTACACTTCGCTCTTTAGGATCTCATGTGCAACAGAAAATTATCCATGGTGTGTTTTACTAGCAAAGAAAAGTGAACAGTTTCCACAAAAATTAATACATGCATAGGCATAAATATAGAACAAGAAAGAATAGAAAATCATGTGCTTAAGGTTTCATTGCTAATAATAGTAATAATAATATGTTTTGCATTACGTCCCACTAACTATTTTTACGGTTTTCGGAGACAATGAGGTGCCGGAATTTAGTCCCGTAGGAGTTATTTTACTTGCCAGTAAATCTACCGACACGAGGTTGACGTATTTGAGTGCCTTCAAATATAACCGGACTGACCCAGAATCGAACCTGTCAAGCTGCGGTTAGAGGCCAGCGTCTCAACCGTCTGAGCCACTCAGCCCGGCATTTCTCTCTTACTGTATGTATGGTCTCTGAGGAACATATACTTCAAAAAATGATTGATGTGTACTTCAAAGAATGGTAATTTAACATAGCACTTCTAGGAACTTCTCCCGTGTCCCTAAATAATGTCATAAAATGCGGTTCCTGTACGAATGTTTAATTCACACGTGAGCGTTTTTATAATTTATACCCTGTTTTAGTCATGCCTCTTAAAAATGTGTAATTGAAGTTTTAGGCCTATTGTAATTGATAGCTATAATTTAGCTATGCCCTGTTTTGTACAGTGGCTGTAAAATTACCTTAAACTCTGCTATACATGCATGAGAGGAAGGAGGATTTCTTTACCGATTCACTCGAAAGGAAGATAATTGTTCCGTGAAAAGTAATGGCAGTTATAATGTAATGTTATGATTTGCCATACCAACACGAGCATTACTGCTCTGTAAAGATAAGGTTGCCATAAAGATAATTTACGTTGCGTAACTTAATTGCTTACTAAACCTTGATATAAAATTTTTATAGTGTTGATTTTATGAAATTGTTAACAAGAAAAACCGCCTTACAAACGTAAGAGTTACCCCATTCTGAGTATTTTCTTCACCTGGTCGTATGGGGGTAGCATACCTGTCTTTTACCTGGAGTCCCCAGATTCGATTCCCGGCCAGTCCAAGGATTTTAATTGTGGACTGAGGACTGGAACGGGATTTACTCAGCCCTAATGAGACTAATTGAGGAACTGTTTGAAATTAGAGACAGCGGAGCCGGTCGCGAAATCCAAGCTATACGGCTGTGGACTGAGAATATCGTTACACTGAACATGTTGCGTTCCTGTATCTGCAGGTCGTCTGGTTGGGGAGCAGCTGTCTTGGTAGACCAAAGCTCTTGACTTGTTGCTCCATACGATTAAATATAAGTTATATACCTCAGAAAAGTTCGGAATGTTGTGGGCTTAGGCACATTATTTAGTACGGCGTGTGTAGTCCTGTCGTAAGTGGCAGAGAGCACTGTATACACACAAGTACCGAGTGAGTTGGCCGTGCGGTTAGGGACGCACAGTTGTGAGCTTACATTCAGGAGATAGTGGGCTCGAACTCCACTGCCGGCAGCCCTGAATATGGTTTTCCGTGGTTTCCCATTTTCACACCAGACACATGCTTGGGCTGTACCTTAATTATGGCCACGACCGATTCCTTCCCATTCCTAGTTCTTTCCTCTCCCATCGTCATCATAGGATAATTTACCTTAAATAACTTATTAATAAACCCCCAAAACCCTCCGGGCGTCACGTAATACATATTTAATAGTATATAATCATAAAAAAATTATGTACTGTATAATTCTTGAAATATATACTTAAATGGGTATATTTGCTATAAATGTATATATGTTAATAAATACTTTAATATATTGTTTAAAACTAAATAGATGAGGAATATAGGTTATATTTAAATCTCAGTATCTCATGTATATATTATATAAACATTTATTAATATATAAATTTATATTTAATATATATGTAGATATATACCCCCTACAATGCTAGAAATATTTTTAAGATCCTATTTCTCTCTCTCAAGTATACATGTTGTTAACTTTATCGGGGATTTGTATATCACTAAGTTATTATTAATTAATGTACCTTTTCTATATGTAATTAATATTATATAAATGTATAGATATATATATAAAACGATTACACCTGACCAAAAATTGTTACTAAGACTTATCAACTAATTTAATATGAATCTTAAATCTACCCTTTATTCAAACATTTCAAAATTTCAGGTAATTTCAAAACTGTTACTAATTTTAATCAACCACATTTATTCTAATCAATTTTTTTAAACTTAAGTTTTTCAAAATTTGACGTCACTCAAAATTGCAGAAAAGTACACTTTTTCGAAAATTGTATCTTCAAATAGCACTGTCCTCCTTTTTCAATCAGCTATTTTTATACAAATAGTTATTCTGCACCATTACTTATCATTCGTACTTAAAAGTTTTTAGTCCGCCTCTGTGGTGTAGTGGTTAGCGTGATTAGCTGCCACCCCCGGAGGTCCGGGTTCGATTCCCGGCTCTGCCACGAAATTTTCAAAGTGGTACGAGGGCTGGAACGGGGTCCACTCAGCCTCGGGAGGTCAACTGAGTAGAGGTGGGTTCGATTCCCACCTCAGCCATCCTCGAAGTGGTTTTCCGTGGTTTCCCACTTCAACTCCAGGCGAATGCCGGGATGGTACCTAACTTAAGGCCACGGCCGCTTCCTTCCCTCATCCTTGCCTATCCCTTCCAATCTTCCCATCCCCCTACAAGGCCCCTGTTCACCATAGCAGGTGAGGCTGCCTGGGCGAGGTACTGGTCATACTCCCCAGTTGTATCCCCCGACCAAGAGTCTGAAGCTCCAGGACACTGCCCTTGTGGCGGTAGAGGTGGGATCCCTCGCTGAGTCCGAGGGAAAAAGCCGAACCTGGAGGGCAAACAGATGATGATGATGATGACTTAAAAGTTTTTAACAATGAAGTGCCTTATTAAAAGGATTACTGTAATAGAGTAAATCATGTTAATGCTGGGGCTGTACCTTAATTAAGGCCACGGCCGCTACGTTCCCAGTCATAGCCCTTTCCCATCCTTCCGTTGCCGAAAACCTGCGATGTGTTGTTAGTGTGACGTTAAAAAAAGTAGGGGGAAATGATTATGACTGCAGAAAAAAGAAATGCATTCTACTAATGTGAAATGACGACGATGGGATAGGAAAGGCCCAGGAGTGGGAAGGAACCGGCCGTGGCCTTTACTAAGTTACAGCCCCAGCATTTGCCTGGTGTGAAAATGGGAAACCACGGAAAACCATCTTCAGGGCTCCGGACAGTGGGGCTCGAGCCCACTATCTCCCGGATGCAAGCTCACAGCCGCGTGCCCCTAACCGCACGGCCGACTCGGCCGTTCAAGATCGGTAAATCCGCGTAACAGTGCATCAGAGACCAACTTCGACTGCTCAGCAATTGCGAGTGTCTTCTTGAGGGAAGCCGGGCCAGTTAAGGCCATTTCGACCAAATCGACGTGTTCCACTTGAGAATCGCCATCGTCTTGAGAGAGTATCTTAGTTGGGGGTTGGATAAATGGCGTAATGTCATGTTCGCAGATGAAATACTGATATCACTTAGGCGAGATACCAGTGGCGTGCGGTAAACACTTTCGTTACCCCAGCTGCAAAAAAAAAAAAGCAGCCCCACCACTCTCTCCCTAAAGTCAATATTTTATAAACCCACTTGATGACAAAGCCGCTGACGATTCGTAGTAATACAGTCATGTTTTTCATAGAAAAATACTGGGACTAATTCTGCTTTTTAACTTAAAAAGTCTAACCTAAACTGAATGAGCAAAATTTAGAAGGAATTGTACAGTCGCCGAAGTTTAACAGTTTCACAAACGAGATAAAATATTCCTCACGACGTATACCACTGTTATATTCACGAATAATGCCATAGAACTTGCAAAAACTTCACCTATAATCCAGGAGGAACGCTACGAAAATTCACAATAATAATAATACCACCATTACAGGCAAACTCACTCGTACAGAGCAACTGCAGTAAATACAAAATTCTTGTACTTCGCGCTTGGCCCTGTGTTCATGCTGGGCAACCTAAATGCTTTTCCGTGTGCATCGAAAAACATACTCTACAAGTGCCCTCAGTGAGTCGTTCTCAACAACTTCATGCATGCCGAAATCCAAAAATAAAATCAATACTTTTATTACAATTGATTTCATAAAGTGGGTATTTTTACTAGCAAGATTATGTGCAACTGGCTATTCTGTTTTCTTCTTGTAGCCTCTGGCGTGTGGCGCTGAACACTAATATGTAACCAAGCTAGCTGCTCTCTCGCCGTATGACGCCCACAGGTGTTACCCCGCCTCCCCAAGAGAACGAGGCTTAAAAAGCCCACGCGTCAACCAAGCGACTTGAATTTCGCTGGGGATAGCTCACTTTCGTGTGGCAAAGAAACCCAGCTCGCTGGAGAGACTTGAACTGCGTTAGAGCGAACGGGTTATCGAAACAGCTGTACTTGCCCTGACTCTAAGGAATAATAAAATGTAGGCTAAATACAAAATATTATTTGCCCCACCAGCGCTGGGGTAGCAGGAGTTTAGTGCACGCCACTGCGAGATACATACCGACAAAGGGTGTGGAGACGTAAAGGACGCGGTGGAAAGTACCGGCATGTTTAAAATGCATGCATTTGGAGGTGGTGGTATAATGTTTTGGGCTGGGATTATACATGGCTGCCGTTCACCTTTGATACCAATTAGAGGGAAGTTAACTGACCAGTGGTATACCGATGACAATAATACTATTATTATTATTATTATTATTATTATTATTATTATTATTATTATTATTATTATTATTATTATTATGTCCGACTCGTTGGCTGAATGGTCAGCGTACTGACCTTCGGTTCAGAGGGTCCCGGGTCGATTCCCGGCCGGGTCGGGGATTTTAACCTTCATTAGTTAATTCCAGTGGCCCGGGGGCTGGGTATTTGTGCTGTTTCCAACTTCCCTGCAACTCACACACCACACATAACACTATCCTCCACCACAATAACACGCAGCTACCTACCACATGGCAGATGGCGCCCACCCTCATCGGAGGGTCTGCCTTACAAGGGCTGCACTCGGCTAGAAATAACCACACGAAATTATTATTATTATTATTATTATTATTATTATTATTAATAGACATGATAATAAGCCTTTGGGCTTTTGTCGTGTCAGATAACGAGGTGAAATTCCGTTTCGCAGAGAATATTGGTTCACGTCTTCAGAAGAAAATCTTATTTTCACAGATAAAGTATACAATTACGGGCTTTGAAAGCATTAATCCAAATAATAATAATAATAATAATAATAATAATAATAATAATAATAATAATAATAATAATAACGCTATTGGATTCACGTGCCACTAAATACTTCTACGGTTTTTGGAGAACCGATGAAATTCTTTGACTACTTTGGGGTTGAATATGGTGCTGAATTCATTTTCGTTAACGGTATAAATGAAATGAAATGACGAATGACTTTTAGTGCCGGGAGTGTCCGAGGACATGTTCGGCTCGCTAGATGTAGGTCTTTTGATTTGACTCCCGTAGGCGACCTGCGCGTCGTGATGATGAAATGATGATGAAGACGACACATACACTCAGCCCCCGTGCCAGCGAAATTAACCAATTATGTTTAAAATTCCCGACCCTGCCTGGAATCGAACCCGGGACCCCTGTGACCAAAGGCTAGCATGCTCACCATTTAGCCATGGAGCCAGACTTCGTTGACGGTAATGGTCGCCCTCATCGACGTGCGTTAGTGAGGAACTTAATGAGTGAGGTGGAGTAATTCAACCATATGAATTGACCGGCTAATTCATCGGACATGAACAGCATTGAGGATGCATGGGACAGGTTGAAATCATCCACAATCTCCACAGACGCTCCCAGACCCCATAGAATGGGACCTTCTTCCTCGAGATGACCTCAATGTAGAGACCTCAACAGTGCCAGCGGAGGCCATACAGTGTACTAAGCCAGAGTGAAGAAGGGACAAGTTTCACTAAAACAAAACAGAACGAAGCTAAACTAATCTAAATTTAAATTTAAATTGTAACCTTTTTATTTGCATTAGATATTGGAAGAAAACATTTGAATTTGTAAAAGTTTACATTTCCAGGTCATGTTTCTCTGTGAGACAATAAATAACGTTCTGTAAGTTTGTTAAATTAGGAAATGAAGTCTTAAAGGAAGTAAATGAATATTGTTACTTGGGTAGTAAAATAACTAACGATGGCAGAAGTAAGGAGGACATAAAATGCAGATTAGCACAAGCAAGGAAGAGCTTTCTTAAGAAATTTGCTCACTTCAAACGTTGATATTGGAATTAGAAAGATGTTTTTGAAGACTTTAGTGTGGAGCGTGTCATTGAATGGAAGTGAAACATGGGCGATAACTAGCTAAGAAAGAAAGAGAATAGAAGCTTTTGAAATGTCGCGTTACAGAAGGATGCTGAAGGTGAGATGGATAGAACGGATCACAAATGAAGAGATACTGAATCAGATTGGCGAGAGGAGATTGATTTGGCTAAATTTGACGAGGAGAAGAGATGATAATAATAATAATAATAATAATAATAATAATAATAATAATAATAATAATAATAATTTCGTGTGGCTATTTCTAGCCGAGTGCAGCTCTTGTAAGGCAGACCCTCCGATGAGGGTGTGCGGCATCTGCCATATGTAGGTAACTGCGTGTTATTGTGGTGGAGGATAGTGTTATGTGTGGTGTGTGGGTTGCAGGGATGTTGGGGACAGCACAATTAACCAATGAAGGTTAAAATCCCCGACCCGGCCGGGAATCGAACCCGGGACCCTCTGAACCGAAGGCCAGTACGCTGACCATTCAGCCAACGAGTCGGACAGGAGAATAGATAGAATGATAGGACACATCTTAAGACACCCAGGACTTGTGCAGTTGGTTTTTGAAGGAAGTGTAGGTGGTAAGAATCGTAGGGGTAGACCAAGGTATGAATATGACAAGCAGATTAGAGCAGATGTAGGATGCAATAATTACGTAGAAATGAAAAGGTTAGCACAGGATAGGGTGGCACGGAGAGCTGCATCAAACCAGTCTATAGACTGATGACTCAAACAACAACAACAACAACAACAACACCAAGTTTGTTATTGCATTGCATGCTTGATCTACCTGTTGCCATTTCTTGATGGATGTAGTATGTCTGCATCTGTCTCTTGGCACAGGCCACCGTAGCTCCTCAGTTGTTCTCACGTAAGCTGAGTGGACCTCCAACAGTCCTCACACCCAGGTATGAATCCATGACCTGGTCGGGAATCGAACCTGGGACCTCGTGGGTAAAATGAACGCTCGCTACCCCTAGACTGCGAAGCCTACTATTATACAATATAATATGGTTTCTAATATGTACATCGTATAGCTAGATTAGGTGTACTGAGCGGAGTGGCCGGGCATGTTAACCTCGCTACGGCTGGAGCCAAACTCTGTGTTCGGGAGACGAGTCGGTTAGAACCGCACCTTCGGCTGTCCCGAGAATGGTTTTCTGTGGTTTCCTATTTTTACTTCCAGGCAAATACCGAGACAGTTCCAGTTCATAGGCCATCGCCGATTTCTTCCACGATCTTACTTGATTTCATTTACCGTCATTCATTTCATCTCCAGTAGCTCCTCGGTTGAGGCTGACATCAGGAAGGACATCCGGCCGTAAAAAACATGGCATGTAATTTCATCTCACCTCATTCCCGACCCCGTATCAAGAAACGAGACTAAGGGGCAGACATGCATTGCTAGATTAGGTCATAGGCTGCCTAGCATAGGTCGTCATACCATGCTTAGTTCACTCAGAACGACGTGGTTTCGACTCCTTGTTATGAAGTCGAAAAAATATAGAAACGTCTGAAGGGGTACATGTCTCAGAGATTCACACTCTACGACATAAATATGTACTAAACAATAAAGCCTTTAACTTCCCCTCCTCTAGGAGTCTTCCTGGCATGTGAAGATGACTTTGTGCCCTTTTTCTAGAGACTAAATGTGGTATATTCAGAAGTGTTTGCTGAGATTTTAAGAGTTGCTAACCACTACGCCATCAACTCTTTGTCATGAAGGGAGCAATGCTAACTCTGTAATGAATGAGGATATCGAGTAAACAAATAAAAGGACATAGACGTAAGAAGAATGAGAGGCTCTCATGGCATCGGGAACTATACTGTACATCGTACGAGATGTTGACCTAAGAGCAAATAAAATATACGAGCTTGCCAAAATTTGAGAATAATAATAATAATAATAATAATAATAATAATAATAATAATAATAATAATAATAATAATAATAATAATAATAATAATAATGTTTGTCCAACCCTTGTCCCGTTTCTCTACGGGATCGGATATGAGGTGACATGAATCTGTCGTGGTGGTTTTTATGACCGGATGCCCTTCCTGGCGTCAACCTCATCAGAGGAGTTCGTGAGATGAAATGAATGATGTAATAATATGATAAAAGACAGGGAGCGGGTGAAACCCAATGCCGGCACATAGTCTACTCCTGTCGAATAGCACTAAGCGGCCTGCTTAAGGCTTAACGTCTTCATCCGACGGACGAATTACCATCAACAGCGTCATATGCCCTCACACTCCATATGAGTACTGCGGAGATGTTTGGAATTGAATCCAGGCTTTTGTGACGCAATCTAGTGATTATAAACTGTATACCATCTCCCCTACCCTGCCGGCCAACATTCTAATGGTGAAAATGTTTTCGACCACGGTGCCAGTCTGTTTAGACTTCAACGCTTTAACGATCATGGCCAACGGGTGGGCTTTATAATAATAATAATAATAATAATAATAATAATAATAATAATAATAATAATAATAATAATAATAATAATAATAATAATAATAATAATAATAATAATAAATCATATGACCTCTTGTACCGAGTAGAGGCATTTTGATGTGACGTCATATAGGCTGACTGCAGATCAATTTCGACGTTCCGCTTTTCTCTACCATTTCACTGAAAAAGGAGTTTTAACTAATTTTCTCCGATAATGACCAAATGTATCACCAAAAATCTTTTATATGCTTATGTCATACGACACCGATGCCGAATGGGCATTTTTCTGCACTTCAAAAATCCTACTACCTCCGCGAGTTTTGAACCCGCGATCTTGGGATCTGGAGGCCGACATTCTACCAATGAAGTCCTCTATTATCTTGGTAGTCAAAGAGAAACGAACACATTAAGTTCGAATATTACGAGTATACTGGTGCTTATGTCTGTGTAATGTTCTCTTGGTTAACTCAACTTGCTTTCCCGTCCTGAAAGACAGTTCACTATACCATTGTCTTCCAGGCGAATGCTTATTACCTGCAGCTGTGGAAATATATGACGTAAGAAGGCTAATGGAAACAGCTGAAGCTAATTTGAACATGGAGGGATGGGAAAGTGCAAGGGCTTAGAAGATCGCGGCCGGAACCTTAATTAACGTACATCCCCTGATGCCTGGTGTCGATGGTGGAGTTCGAACCTACCATCTTACGAGATCAAGATTACAGCTACACGACTCGTACCACGTAGCCAATTCGTCGGTACTTTGTACTTCGTTGGGATAGAGATTTTTTTTTTTTCGTTATTGTGCTTATACTGAAGTTAGCTTTTGAAGGCCGTAAGTGCAACCAAGTACCTACGTCGTAGGATGAGGACTTTGATAGAGAATCATTTTACTGTTTGCCCTTATAACAAAACCAGCCTCGATTATTTCCGTATTTATGAATTCATCATCATCATCATCATCATCAATTTCCTTCGTCAAGCTTTCGTCGGGTTGGGATGTTTATTGCAACTTTCCATCTTCCTCTAACCAACCACTACTGTTCCTCCTTAACTGTGTTCCAGTCCAGATCTTTTAATTATACTACTCTTGATCGTTTTCAACCGCCTTATTTTGGGTCTCCCTCTTGCTCTCCTTCCTTCTATCTGGGTCTCCACCCTTCTTCCATCGTCTTAACGTGTCTACACCATCCAAATTTATCCCCTCTCCTTTCTGTCGTAAAGCTTTTACACTCGGATTTCCTTCCTAACATCCTCATTACTTACTCTGTCCTTTCTTACCTTTCCTACATCTTAAAAATTCCATTTCACTGGCCTGGATTTTATTCTCCTGTCTTTTTGTCAGTGTCCGGGTTTCCTCTGCATATGTTAGTATTGGGCAGTAGTACATCTTATACCCACCTCTTTATTGGTACTTCCTTCCTCCACACCATGTTTCTCACACTCTGATATTATGCATTTGCCTTCCGAATCCTTTTACTGCCCTCCATGCCCAGTCCTACGTCCTGCATCAGCTAACTTCCCAAGTACTTGGAGCTTTCCAAAATTTCAAGGTTTTGTCCCCTAATGTTTAAAATTTCTTTCCCTTCCCTTTCTCCCCCAGTCAACACTATCACCTTACTGTTTTCTACACTGATTCTAATTCCATAATTTTCAATTTGTGAATTATTGGTATTTTTCTAGTGGTGGATAAGATGTTGATCCCGGAGTTATGGGAAGTGGACCAACCATTGGTCAGTGGATCACTTCCAGAGCCTTCTGATACGAGGAACGCCACTATGGATCTTATGACCATAGTGAACAGGCTCTACAAAGGTTTGCCTGACGAGAAAGTGTCAGATTTTTGTATCGGCGAAGTCCTGGGTGCCAAATCTTCGCCCTGTGAAGTCTCTAACATGTGCAGGAATGTGGAACTAGAAGCTGCCCGTTCTGTGGGATATCCACTCACTCACAGACTGCTCTATGTCCAGGCTGCAAGACAGGTAAATAGGATGCTCCACTTAGCAATAAGTTTACATTTTAAAACTATAAATTTATTCTAAAAATACTGAAACCGTCGCATATATTGCTGCTAAAATACAGCGGCAATATGAAGTATTCTGCTAACGTACAGAGTATCCCTAAAGGTACTTAACACATTTTAACATCTAGACATTATATAGGTTTTCGGGCTTATGCCGCGTCAAGAAAAAGGACAGTCGAGATTTTCTTCTGAAGACGCGGAACAAGTTCTGTGCGAAACATAAAGAGTTTCACCTTGTTTCTTGACACGGCATAAGCCCAAAAGCCCATAAAATGTCATGTCTACAAGTACAGGCCGTGAAAGCATCAATGTTAAAAGTTTTAACATCATCCGGATCCACTTGTAATTGACATATAAGAATAAGCTTTGATTTATACGGATCACCAAATCAAAAAAAAAAAAAAAAAATGTTCAGTCCACTGTTTCTAATATTTAATCGAGATTTTACACCTGTCCACACCCAAAGACTTAAAAATCAAGTGTGGATGTGGCTTTGGTAATTCTGGCCTTCAAATCACCAAGGTCAGTCACAGGTGTACTGTACACTCTGTCTTTGACATAACCATGCGCTGAGCTTTTGGCTAGATAACACGGTATGAGGTATGAGTTACATTAAAAAAATCATTTATCACTAACCGAGCTCGATAGCTGCAGTCGCTTAAGTGCGGCCAGTATCCAGTATTCGGGAGATAGTAGGTTCGAACCCCACTGTCGGCAGCCCTGAAAGTGGTTTTCCGTGGTTTCCCATTTTCACACCAGGCAAATGCTGGGACCGTACCTTAATTAAGGCCACGGCCGCTTCCTTCCCACTCCTAGCCCTTTCCTGTCCTATCGTCGCCATAAGACCTATCTGTGTCGGTGCGACGAGAAGCAACTAGCAAATATATATATCAGTATGACCAACCCTCTAATGCGTATATGCCCATTTCATGTTGTTTCTGACCACTCTGTATATTTTTCCATGTTCATAATAATAATAATAATAATAATAATAATAATAATAATAATAATAATAATAATAATAATAATAATAATAATAATAATAATAGACCCTAATAATAATAATAATAATCATCATCATCGTATGGCCTCAGCTACCGTGTGCAGACATTTCAGTTTGACGTCATCTGGCTGTCTGCTCGTCAATTTCGACGTTCCGTTTCACTCTAGGCCTACTAGATGGCAGACCGAGTAAACCGAAACTCTCTTGTGCGTCTATGGCTGAGATTTAATGAATTTTGTCGGGTAAACACACTGATCTCTATACCTGGATGGCTGGTAGCTTGGGTAGCAGTAAGCCGAATAGAAGGTGACTGGCGTCGTAAGATGGCAGCGAGCGCATGGTGCAATAGACCACGAGGAGCGCGCTTGCTTTGTTTATGCTTAGTTCAGTGACGCCAGGCCTCTTGATTGTAGTTTCACGAGTGTTCTGTGCTGTGTTATTGCAAAGTAAATAGTAGTGTATTTTACGAATTTAGGTTCGTTGCCTTGTAGTATGCTTGTGAATTACAAGATTAAATTTAAATATGTATGTGTTTATCTGAAATATGAATGAAGAAACATTCTACGGGGTATTAACATACCGCAGTATTCAGCTTATGGATGTACAAACAGAACCGATCAGCAGAAGGAGAAATCATTTCATCGGGGAGTTTTAATAATAATGCTATTTGCTTTACGTCCCACTAACTACTTTTTTAAGGTCTTCGGAGACGCCGAGGTGCCGGAATTTAGTCCCGCAGGAGTTCTTTTACTTGCCAGTAAATCTACCGACACGGGGCTGTCGTATTTGAGCACCTTCAAATACCACCGGACTGAGCCAGGATCGAACCTGCCAAGTTGGGGTTAGAAGGCCAGCGCCTTAACCGTCTGAGCCACTCAGCCCGGCTCGGGGAGTTTTATACTGTACATAAGAATCTTCCTAGGGTAGTGTTTTGAGTTTTAGGTTTATTGTGTCTTATTTCGCATATTCCGGGAGCAAAATGGCAATTAATTTTTGTAGGTTTCCTTTCTCGAGACCCGAACATCTAAGATCATCGATTAGGAGTATCAGGCGGGAGAATTGGGAGCCTTCTAAAACAGCTGTTCTCTGCTCGGATCACTTAGAGGAAGACTGTTTTGATAGAAATGGACAAACTGTACACCTTAGAAGTGATGTACAGCCAACTGTTTTCAATTTTGCTGAACATTAACTGCAAGTAAAGATTTACTTATATATTTTTTTTTTAATTTTAAACTGACGGTTTCGATGAAATAATTGACGTGACCTTATAACAATCTTAGAAAATGAAGTCTGGAGGAATTCTAGACCTTATTTACATCAGTAATAATTATGGGTTTCAGACACTGGAGTGGTGGGAGAAGGGAAAGTGTGGTGGGTGTTTGGGGCTATTCCATTATACTATTCGTGGTATTTGGGACTCTTTTAACTGGTGTTACATATTTCTGATGATGACTATCAATATCGCTTTGCTAGCTGAATTTAATTAAAGAGGTCTGTAATAGTACATTAAGCTGCAGGTAATGTGATATATTGACTAGTTTTGAATATTTGCTGGTTTTATAAATGTGTACATTTGCTTCAATGATATTTTAATTTGATAATATGCGCGTTATTTCTTGGAAACAGGAAACAGACATTCATTATCAAGCACCGATTACGATATGTCGAATCTAGGCCTGTATATTGAGCTACGTTTATAGGTACATCATTTTAAGAATGCATAATTTCGTGGCATACATGTATACAATTTACAGCAATGTTTCCAGAAACTGGTTTTCACTCGTATTGTGTTACCGATCGCTAATTGCATGTATTCAGCACCTAAGTTAATATTTGCCGGCCGTTATTATACACTCATTTTTATTGCTATCCCGGAGATTTACTGACCTCGGAATGACGTGTCAGTGATCCCAATGTCCTTATGCTTTGAGTGAACATGTCTCTATATTTTTAATTATTCCAATGCGCCATTAATTGCGACTTAAAATTGACTATATTATCATTGCTTCCCCATAAGGAGAGCTCGAGGTTGGGTACGCCAACATGGCGAACCGCGCGTTCAACTTGGCGTACTTTCTCCTGCAGCGGAGACCTGCCATCAGCGATCCATGTATAGAGATCAGTGGGTAAACACCAAATATGTCACCACCAGAGATCTTTTACATGCCGACATTGTACGACATGGAGTGTCGAGTGGACTTTTTTCCGCCCTTCAAAACTCGACTACCTCTGCCGGGTTTGAACCCGCTATCTTGGGATCCGGAGGCCGACACTTACAATAAATACAGTATATGGCTTTACATGTCTCTGGTATAAGTTTACTCGAAATTGTGTAGGATATTTCTGTAGTGAACTTTACACCCTAAACGAACTTCAGCTTCAATGATGAAACAAAATGATGCTCGACAAAGAGCAAATTCATAACTCCTGCACAGAAACTGCCATCTGCGCCTGGCAAGAAGTCACGGCAGCTTGTAGGTACAGCTTGAGTAAGAGATATTGCACTCTTAGCTACAAACATTAGTCGTAACAGACAATATGAGCTACTGCATATTCCTTATTAAATTATCTATTATGCAGTACAATCTTCTTCTTCTCCTCCTTCTTCTTCTTATTAATCTGTTTACCCTCCAGGGTCGGTTTTTCCCTTGGACTCAGCGAGGGATCCCACCTCTACCGCCTTAAGGGCAGTGTCCTGGAGCTTCAGACATTGGGTCGGGGGTTACAACTGGGGAGAATGACCAGTACCTCGCCTAGGCGGCCTTACCTGCTATGCTGAACAGGGGCCTTGTGGAGGGATGGGAAGATTGGATGGGACAGGCAAGGAAGAGGGAAGGAAGCGGCCGTGGCTTTAAGTTAGGTACCATCCCGGCATTTGCCTGAAGGACAAGTGGGAAATCACGGAAAACCATTTCGAGGATGGCTGAGGTGGGAATCGAACCCACCTCTACTAAGTTGACCTCCCGAGGCTGAATGGACCCCGTTCCAGCCCTCATACCACTTTTCAAATTTCGTGGACCTCCGGGGGTGGCAGCTAATCACGCTAACCACCACACCGCAGAGGCGGACTGCAGTACTTATCAATATTATTATAAATGTGTAACTAAAGAACTATTGGGGCCGATGACCTTAGATGTTAGGCCCCTTTAAAGAACAAGCATCATTATCATATTGCTTTAACACTTTGAAAGTTCATGATACCACCTCAGTTCGCAAGAGTCATCAAGGACGGAACTGATGTCTATTGTCAGGCGTTGAGACTTGAGATAGGCACACGCGCGGCAGCCATGCTTATCTCTCACACCTCTTACAACGCAATCACTCGACTTCTCGTCACACGACTATAGTAAATAATGTTCTTAAAGCGCATAAAATTTCAAATGTTTTATGCAAAATAGTGGTCTGCCTGGCCGAGGCGGTAAAGGTGTGGACGGTTCACCCGGAAGTGTTCGATTCCCCGCCAGGAAGTCGAAAAATTTAAGAAACGAGATTTCCACTTGCGGAGGTGCATATGGTCCTGGGGTTCACTCAGCCTACACCAAAAGTGAATACCAGGTTAACTTCTGGGGGCAAAGGCGGCCAGGTGTAAAGCTAACCGCTCTACTTCGCCGAGTGCCGAGGTTAGGGATAGTGGAAGCCTTTACCTTCCACCCCTCCATGGGCCTTTATAACCTGTACGGAGATAACTTTGCTTTTTATTAACGTAAAATAATCCTGTGTTTGTTTTACTCAAAGGTACCGCAGATTTAATGTTACATCGAATTTGGAAATATTAATAGTTGTACGTACCGTACACTTCTTTGTTTTTGCTAGTGTGTTTTGCTATTTGCTTTACGTCGCACCGACACAGATAGGTCTTATGGCGACGACTGGATAGGAAAGGGCTAGGACTGGGAAGGAATCGGTTGTGGCCTTAATTAAGGTACAGCCCCA
This sequence comes from Anabrus simplex, assembly GCF_040414725.1. Classification (NCBI taxonomy): domain Eukaryota; kingdom Metazoa; phylum Arthropoda; class Insecta; order Orthoptera; family Tettigoniidae; genus Anabrus; species Anabrus simplex. The sequence goes on along the minus strand of NC_090270.1, from coordinate 74,331,126 downwards.
GCATTTGCCTGGTGTGAAAATGGGAAACCACGGAAAATCATCTTCAGGGCTGCCGACAGTGGAGTTCGAACTCACTATCTCCCGGATGCAAGCTAGTGGTTTAACGACGCACTAACACATTGAAGTTTTTCGGTGATGGAAGGCTGGCGTGATAGGTCTTATGGCGACGACTGGATAGGAAAGGGCTAGGACTGGGAAGGAATCGATTGTGGCCTTAATTAAGGTACAGCCCCAGCATTTGCCTGGTGTGAAAATGGGAGGCCACGGAAAACCATCTTCAGGGCTGCTGACGATGGGATTCGAACCCACCATCTCCCGAATGCAAGCCCACATTTACACGACCCTAACCGCGTGACCAACTCGCTCGGTCATCAGAATGTTGGCCAGCAGGATAGTGGAGGTGGTGTTATACAATTTCTAATCACTAGATTATGTGTCCTAAGTCTTGGTTAAATTTCAAACCTCTCCGCAGTGTTCGTCAACTACAGAAACCTGCATTTTACGTGGTTATTTTTGTTTTCCTAATCCTAAATGTTCTCTTATTTGTTTTCCAGAGAGGCTGCGATACGCTCGGGTCCCCTAAGGAAGTAGCTGCATATGTCAAGGATTTTTGTGGTATGATTCTGAATGACGCGCAGCTTACTGAGAATTTGGACTTCCCTCTTATTATGATTGATCTATTCGCAGAGCAAGGTGAGCAATATCACGAGAGGAAAGATAGGTTGAAAATGTTTCCTACAAATGTGACAAATAATTAATTAGTTCGTATCAGTTGCCGATGCATTTGCTGGTGAGACCTAATGTTTACAGTGCACTAAGTCTTCTGGTATGGGCTAGAGCAATTCTGTTACTTTCATTGATCTCTGTCTTATCCTTGGCTTTGACTATATGAAAGTGACTGAGGTATGGGCGATGCTATTAATGCCATTTCTTATGCAGCTAGTCCCTGTTATGAATGCTGTGAAAATGTTGCTCATGGGGTCGGTTGGTGCATGCATTTCAGTGGGCTTGGCAGACTGATATGTAATAGCAAACTTCTGGCTCGGTGAGGAAAGCAACGGGAAACTACCTGACTCCTCATTTCCCTAGTACGCCTCTTCAGTGATGTCTAGGTCATCATAGATGTCATAGACAGCTGATGGCGGAGCTGTTGAAGATCCAATAAACCTTAGAGCTAAGGACTGAATATACATACATACATCAGGTGCCGAAAATTTATAAAGAATACTAGCCCCGAGGTCTAGGGATAACGTGCCTGTCTCTTATCCAGTGGCCTCGGGTTCAGTTTCCGTACAGGTCATGGATTTTTACCTAGATGAGGGCTGGTTTGAGGTCCACTCAGTCTACGTGATCTGACGGTGAGATAGCGGCCCCGGTCTAGAAAGGCATGAATAACGGCCTCGAGCAGGGTTGGCAAACCTTTACCGATTATCGTTTCAATTAAGGTCTTGTTTATTACTTTTCACTGTCTGGTGTACCAGCGGTTATTTTCCTTTAAAATCATCATGTAACCCCTCATTTGACTTAATTTAGATACTAAATTGCACTACATATAAATCCATTCGACTGCATGATTCATGGGGCCGATGACCTTCGATGTTAGGCCCCTTTAAACAACAAGCATCACCATCATCATCATCATCATGCATAATTCATGATTTTATTTGGCAAACATCACTGAAAATTACAAAACAGGTAAATTTTAAGAATAAGATATATATTTGCTTTAACCCAATAAAGTTTGTAAAAATATTGCAATAGAATTAATTGAAACATATTTCTTTATTAAAGCGTAATGCATGGTGCTAGATTTCGATCTATTTTTTTTTTTTACATCGAAACCGACTTTCAACCTATTAGCTCGTGTTACGTACATTTAGTACGTGTTGAAGAGATGTTAAGTACAGAGATCCGAACCCACAACCTTCCGATTTCGCGTCGGTTGATCTACCAACTGAGCTATGGTGGCCTAGGCCATCTTTATAATAATATTTAATGCAGCCAGTGGCCATATAATAATACAGTTATAGCCATAGTGGTCACTTAACTATTACAGAATTTTGTCAGAGAGATTTGTCTGCTTTTGCATTTTATCACATGGTATCTATCACATTGGTCGCCACAGAGTTTACACTGGCACAGTTCACTTGGATCATGGTAGGTATCTCTCTTGCAGATTTTGTAGTGGAAACCAGTGCCTCAGTTCATAGTTAGCCGTTATCCATTTCCCGTTGATCATCGCGTCTGTGGAGAAGAAATCTAGCCATATATCTTCTCTTTTGTCCTGAAGTTCCTTTAATAGGCCATCTTTGTTCTGTTGGAAATGTTCTGTAAGGACACAGAATCTTAAACTATTTTTTCTTTACTATTTAACGTTTTTTGTTTGTTGGAGTTGGTAACATATGTGTACATAGCAACAAGCGTGTTAATCTTGTTTAATGATGTGTTTTTAATAGTGTCGGTGTAAACATTTAAAGTAATAAAAGGTTTAGGTGGACGTGAATATTATATTGGACTACATCTAGACAATACTATTAACAGGAGTGGTACAATTTGGTGACCCCGACGTGATTTAGAGAAGATATGGCAAATAACGAAAGCGTGCCCGAAGATCGACCAGAAGCGAATAAGGTTAGCGTAAAATTTCCACCTTTTTGGACAGAGAGACCGGAAATTTGGTTTTATCAAGTGGAGGCTCAGTTTAGTATTTGTAAAATTAAGGCAGAAGAAACTAAATTTAACCATTTAATGTCTCAACTACGGTAGATCCTAAATATATAGAAAATATATGGGACATTATTAAGGGTAGTGATGAGAACAGATACTCGTGGCTAAGGAACGACTATTAAATAAAGACGGCAAACTATCGATAGTTATCGCCATCGATATTTTCCGATATTATGAGCTCTACTATCGATAGTAATCGATAGTTTTCAAAAATTGGATCGAATCATGTAATTATGCCTGAAAATACAAAACATTTATTGAACATAATCTACAAAAAATCAATAGAAAGCACAAGTATTTCATGCTATGTAATTTCTGAAATTCAAATCGGAATCACTCATAAATCTCTTCAGTGGCACGTCCGAGACATTCTCGGGCTGCACGCGCTTTCCCATAACGTGACCGCCCGAGAAATTATCGTTGAGTTGCAGTGTTCATTTTGCGATCGCCCCACATATTCTCGGGTATTGTAATAACTTTGGAAAAATGTTTTACAGCATTCTCAACAGATGGCAGGAGACTTTTCAGTTGGTTTGACCTAAAATGTGCCTTATCTTCTCTCGCCTACATACAATCTCTGACAACTTACAAATATAATTTTTTAGTCCCGTATTGGCATCAACTCAACTAATGCTAAGTCGTAGGTACACCGAGATACTTAAATGCACACCTATGAATTGGAACAAACTCCTTACCAGCTAACTGCAAACAGCTGTACAATTTCTGTTAGCGCGAAAAATAAGCCAGAAGGGGGGGGGGACTATCGTTGAACTAACTATCGATAGTTTTCCGCCTCTACTATTAAATATATTTAAGGAAAGTGAGGATAAACGCATTAAGGGCCGTTTTCCCCAAATGAGTTTAAACTAGGTTTATTTTAATCTGGTTTAAGTCTGAGTTTAAACTAACATTCATTTTCCCCATATTGGTTTAAACTTTGTATCAAGTTTAAGCCTGACTCAGAGTTAAACCTTCTATATTGTTGGTTTAAACTGCTGTTTATATTCAACCTTCTTGACATTTTATTAACTTATCTGTGATTTTCCTAATAGAAGGGTTAGTTTTGACTACCAGTACTGCAGCTCTTTAATGAAAAACGTACTAAAATTATAACCTAGTATTAGCATTAGAAAAATGGGAGAATTTATTGAAGTCTTTGGTTAAATAGGAAATAATTTTGATGTGCAAGAGAGGTTAAGAAGCCGCGTTCCAACAAAAGTTTACAATCTTGGAAAATCGGATGTAACGGAGTTCTTTGATGGATTTATAATTCATAAGCGAACAGCAAGGATTGTATAGTATCGAAGAAGGATTCATTTAAAACGTCAACTGCACGAAATAATGCTATTTCGCTAGAAGCAATGATTCTGGTTGCTTTAAGATATGATGCAGCAGGCATTTTTTTCATTAACAACGGGGACCACAGACCTTAAATTGCAGTCTCCTTATAATATTATATACTGTAAAATACTGTTGGTGGTATGAATACTGTAATGTGAAGCATAAAAATATTCCTACATAAATCATGTAATACGACCGCCTTCATGCGGTACCTGGTGGCTGTGGTCGCTAAAGCGTTAAGTCAGGATCGTCCGAATTCGTGACAAAACGGTTCGAATCCAATTTGTCGAAAATATTTTTACCATCAGAATGTTGATCGGCACGGTAGGAGAGGCGGTGGTATACAATTTTAAGTGTAAGAAAGGGCCAAGAGCCCTAACTTCGCCACAGAAAATAAAGGCTTTATCTGTCTATCTATATTTATACGATCAGAAAAACAATAAAGTGTTTCATGCTTGCTAGTAAATTTGTAATAGAATAAATTATAGTTAAGAATGTTTCATCGTATCTATTGCCAGCATACCAGCAATAGAAATATTAATGCTATAGGGAGAAGAGTATTATGCATACAGTACGACATATCGCGAACTTGGTTATGTGATAAACGAATATGGAATCAGGTAATACATCTCCAAATAATACATCCTCAGTGGTCTGTCTGCTGGATCCAAGGTTTGTGAGATTGATCCCGGCCGAGGGCGATGGATTTTGATAGGAGATAGATCCCGAGCATGCTTGGAATTTGTTTACTTGAAATTCACATAAATGTTGATTTTCTGAGGAAAGGAATACCGTAGGCCTATTGCTGAAAGACCAGGATTTTAATATTTCAACGTTCCCGTGTGTTCCGTAAGACAATACATCATCAGAAGACACGTATTAGGCCCACGGTACTTGTTTATGGTAAAGCATGACAGAGAAAAATAAGAAATAAAAGTGCGTTCCAATAAATTGTAGACAGCAATAGGTAGAATTATATGACACAACACTTCGCACAAATGTAAACATTTTATTTATCAGTAAAGCTAATATCCCGCCGAATTTGTTCATTATTCACTACGTACGATAGCATTAATTCGCCACAAACAGCTGATATTATTACAAAAATGTCGGTCATTGAATTACTTGGCTCTGATTGGCCAATTCCAATCGACCATGCCTTCGACTATTCCTTCAGTGCAGCCAACGTTAACGCCAACGATAGCTCGCCCGTTTAAACTAAACGAGTGTCGGAAATTGGTGGAGAAAATGGACGCAACTTTAAACTGGGTACTAAAGTTAAACGGGTTTAATTTATACCAGGTTTAACTCGATGTGGAGAAAATGGCCCTAAGAGACTAATTATTAGAACTTCAGTCTATGTCACGCAACGTTAGTACCATGGTTACCGCTTGCATCGGCAATATCTACGCGCGGTATGACTGTCCTATGTTTATTTTTCTCGCAGACGACTTGCACGACTCGCCGATGCTGCCAACCACTGTACTTAGGAACTAAATGGTACTGAGCCCTGGACCACAATTACATTTGTTGAGCCCTGGACCACAATTACATTTGTTTTCACATAGGTTAGGTTAGGTTAGGTTAGGACTATGTTTAATTTTATCGCAGGTTAGGTTAGGTTATTTATTTTTCTCGCAGACGACTCGCGGTTAGGTTAGGTTAGGTTAGGTTAGCCCTGGACTATGTTTATTTTTCTCGCAGACGACTCGCACGACTTAGCCCTGGACCACAATGACGTTTCTCTTCACATTAATACACCACGGCATTCTATGTCGCTTACTGGTCACGAAATGATAGGATTGATAGAAGCAAAGCCTACGGTACTACTTCTTTCTTCGTACATAGCGCATCCAGTGCATCTGGCCATTGTTGATACAGAAAACATATCTAATTATATTGACATGGCATCGTTCGATGGATGTGTTATTAATGTAACACGTTTTTCAGCGAATTACAAGAACAACTTCAATGATTTACTTCAATTCTATGTACGTCACAATATGATTTCAAATAGCAGAGTATGTGAATGGTGTTACCGTCACGTCAAATTATTAGTGAATGAGAAGTTCAATCGTGTTGTTTTTTCGTGTCGTCGCCTAACCTCCACTACATTAAGGTTGGTTCCATTTACATACATTCTTCTTCTCTATTATAGCCTACATTGTTTATCATTCAGGTTACATTTCCTTGTGATTTTTTCTTCCGGTGTCGGGAACGCTACGTACTACTAATAATTAGGCCTCTATTTCTTTTTTATATTCAGTCACAAGTCGCGCGGATTTAAGCCTCTATTTCGTATTCATATTTCAGCATAACTAGCGATATCTATGGTTTCAAGTGTTTAGAATCGTAATTACTGCATCGAAACGTCTCAACTATTTCATCACGTTGTTATATAATCGTGGCTGGCGTTGGCACGAATGGACTCTGCATCGCCTGAAGATTTGCCCTATGAAATGTCACTACCATAGTTCAACATAGCCAGATATTCTTACTCTTATTTGTTTCATATGGTTATTCTTTGACATTGCCTCACTCTTAGGTCTTTTCATCGCGTAAGTTGGTCATAACTTCTGTCTGTATTGAATTATGGGAACGACATTTCACTGGACTAGCCTTCAACCAATGGCAGTGTCCATTCGCCCACCGTCAGCCATGATTACTATGATACAAACTTGCGTGACAAGGTCTGAAGTTTTACCGACTAATTACTGGAATTGAGTTGGGAGACCAGAAGCCTAGTCAGTTATTGCGCAAAATGCAAGCTTTAGCCGGAGTAGATGTGTCGGATAAGGTCTTAAAAACTCTGTGGTTAGAAAAACTCCCCGATTCCTTAAGAACATTTTGATTGTTAGTGATGAAGGACTTGATAAAGTGGCTATCATGGCCGATAAAATAATGGAAATGAATCCCCGTCATGAATCATATTCAGTTAAACATGGTGACCGGGAACAGCAACCTGCCGTCCCTGTCACTCTGGACGACATCATGGCTCGGATTTCGGGACTGGAGGAACAAATATCTTCATTATCCATCGGTCATCAGCGTAGATCTCAGCATAGGGGTGAACACCGCCGTCGTAGCAATAGCTGTAGTAAACCCAGGAAGAGGTTTAACCCCGGAGGCAAATATTGCTACTACCATTTTCGATTTGGACGTCACTGTAAACCAGAAAAATGTACTCCTTCATGTAGTTGGTCAGGTCAGGGAAACGGGAAATCGCAGCTGAATTCGCGGCGAATTCCGCTGCTCAAGTCAATAGTCGCAAAACTCGCCTATTTGTCACGGACAAAAAATCGGGATTGCAATTTTTAGTTGACAGTGGGGCTGATGTCTCACTGGTACCGGCTACACCGAAATCTAAAATTGACTTATAAATTATATGCTGCTAACGGGACCGAAATTCCTACATTCGGAATTGAACTACGTACCATTGATTTAGGACTTCGACGCCATTTCCAGTGGCCATTTATTGTAGCAAAGGTCAATAAGGCCATATTGGGAGCTGATTTTCTGAGTAAATTCCAGTTACTAGTGGATGTGCGCAACAAGAGATTGATAGATGGTGTAACCAATCTCTGCACTGAGAGTGAAGTTATGCCAATCTCAGAAGAAAATGCTGTCAGTTCTATGTGTCAAAACATTAAATTTTCAGACCTATTGTTGCAGTACCCAGATATAGCTAAGCCGAATTTAATTCCTGGAGAAATTAAGCATGATATCAAACACCATATTACCACTGAAGGTCCACCCGTATTTTCTAGGGCTAGACAGCTAGATCCAAAACGCATGGAAGAGGCAAAACAAGAATTCAAATTCATGATAGACAATGGAATTATTAGGCCATTTAAATCCTCATGGGCTAGTCCTCTTCACATGGTTCCCAAAAAGGACGGCACAGTACGCCCATGTGGTGATAATAGGCGATTAAATGAAAGACCAGTTTCAGACCGTTACCCTGTTCCCAGGATAGAAGATTTCCACTGGATCCTGCAAGGCAAGAAAATATTTTCCAAAATTGATCTATTCAAAGCATACTTTCAGATACCTATAGCTGAAGAAGATAAGCCTAAGACTGCTATCATCACACCGTTTGGACTATATGAATTTAACGTTATGAGTTTTGGCCTTCGAAATGCACCTTCAACATTTCAGCGATTTATAAATGAAGTTCTGTATGGACTGGATTTCGTGTTTCCGTACTTGGATGATATTTTAATCGCATCAGCCAGTATAGAAGAGCATAAGTCACATCTACAACTAGTCCTGGAACGACTTTCTAGGTATGGACTTCGTATCAATATCTCAAAGTCAGTATTTGGAGTAAATGAATTAGGCTTCCTTGGATATTGGATAACACCAGAGGGCTCTCGTCCCCTACCTCAGAAAGTACAAGCAATTTTGGATTACAAGTTACCTGACAAAATCCATGAGCTCCGTACGTTTCTTGGTGTAGTCAACTACTACAGACGTTACCTGAAAGACGCTGCACAAACTCAAGCCGTTCTGCACGACTACCTTAAGGGAGCAAGAAAGAAGGACAATAGACCTATTCAGTGGACTGAGGAAGCGAGGGAAATGTTTGAAAAGTGTAAATATGATATCGCGAATGCAGCATTATTATCTTTTCCTAACCCTGACCTGCCTCTAGCACTGTTCACTGATGCATCAGATTTTGCGGTTGGTTCTGTACTCCAGCAATTGGAAAATGGAAGTTGGAGACCGATTTCATTCTTTTCACAGAAGCTGGGTCAGTCACAGAAGGTTTATAGTACCTACGACCGAGAATTGTTGGGAATTTATCTTTCTGTAAAGAAGTTCAAACATCTACTGGAGGGTAGAAACTTTATTATGTTCACTGACCACAAGCCGCTCACGTTTGCTTTCAAGCAAAGAAACGAAAAGGCATCTCCTAGGCAGATGAGACAACTGCAGTACATATCGCAGTTTTCAACCGATATTCGTCATGTCAGTGGTTAAGACAACATTGTTGCTGACGCATTATCTAGAGTTGAAGTATCAATAATGGACTATGACAACATTGCTAAAAGCCAGCTTCAAGATGAAGAATTGCAGCAACTTCGGAATGACAATAAATCCCTACATTTTAAGCAATATCAGCTTCCATCAGGAGGAAAGCTTTGGTGCGACACTTCCACTGCAAATATCAGACCTTACATTCCGAAGCCATTTCGTCGCCAAATATTTCTGCATTTACATGGTTTCGCTCATCCTGGAATAAAGACTACAGTGAAGATGCTAATTACTCGATTTATTTGGCCTAGCATAAGAAGTGATACACGACAATGGGCTAGATCCTGTATCAGCTGCCAGAAAACAAAGACCACTCGACATACTAAATCGCAACTTGAAGAATATGAAGAGCCTGATGATCGCTTCTGTGTTGTACACATTGACCTCATCGGACCACTGCCACCCTCCAATGGCATGACCTACTGTTTAACCTGTATTGACCGCTTCACATCCTGGATGGAAGTTATCCCCCTTGAAGATGCAACAGCGGAAAAAGTGTCAAAAGCTTTCTACCATCACTGGAATGCAAGATTCGGCGTTCCGTTACGTGTAATCACTGATCGAGGAGCACAGTTCAGATCTCAGTTGTTTCAAAACTTGGCTATAATTTGTGGGATAAAATTTCAGCATACTACACATATCATCCCCAGGGTAATAGCAAAGTTGAGAGACTGCATAGGACTCTGAAGTCAGCTATCAAGGCTCATAATACCACTAAATGGACAGAAATCTTACCTACTGTCTTACTAGGATTGCGGACTGCGCTTCGAGAAACGTCAAGCCACTCAATTGCACAGATGGTATATGGGAAAACTATCAAACTTCCAGGTGAATTGTTTGAGGAACCAACAACCAAGATTGATCCTGATACGTTTGCATCTGATTTACAAGCGCAAATGCTAAAGCTAAAACCCAGTACACATACATGCACCACATCAAGATCAGTGTTTGTTCCAAAAGATCTACAGACCTGTACTCATGTATTTCTAAGATGTGACAGGGTCAGGAAACCCTTAGAACCCGTTTATGAGGGCCCTTTCCCTGTTATAACAAGACACGAGAAATATTTCACCATTAAGATCAAGGGAAAATTTGCTAATCTATCAGTGGACAGACTGAAACCAAATTACCTGTTGCAGGAAGAAGATGGTTCATCTGAGAGCAATCCTATACATTTTCCAAAGGACACCCAACCTCAACACACTGTTGATAAGTCAGCATCAACCACCAGAGTGTCAAAGTCAGGCAGAACAATAAAATTTCCGGCTCGCTTCTTAGAGCAAGTTGTTCATGTTTAGAATTAGTGACTAGTATCATCAAGAATTTCTTTTTTTTTAAAACATTACTTTATTGTGTTATGTGTATTCATTTTTGTGTTTTTTACAGACACTCTCCTCACTATCATGAACTATAATTTGTTCGTAACACAGTTACTGGAGGGGGAGTAGTGTAAGGACACAGAGTCTTGAACTACTTTTCTTTACTATTTAACGTTTTTTTTGTTTGTTGAAGTTGGTAACATATGTGTACATAGCAACAAGCGTGTTAATCTTGTTTAATAATGTGTTTTAATAGTGTCGGTGTAAACATTTAAAGTAATAAAAGGTCTAGGTGGACGTGAATATTATATTGGACCACATCTAGACAATAATATTAACAAGAGTGGTACAGTTCTAAGGTTCTAAGCTACAGGTCTGGCACTACTGCCATCACAATGTAGAGTGCGTTTAAGTCGCCCGTTGTGGGCCCAGTCAATGAATATTGAATTTTCACGACTGCATTGTAATCGGATCCGGATCCCACTGGTGTCCGGTTGGCCATTTTTGTTCTGTACTTAACATCTCTTCAACACGTACTAAATGTACGTAACACGACCTAATAGGTTGAAAGTCGGTTTCGATTACAATGCGGTCGTGAAAATTCAATATTCATTGACTACTTTTTACATGTTAAAAACATTACAATATGTTAGTATGTTGTCTGACGTGCGACAGAAGTCGTCTTCGCGTGTCATAGGTTCGCCATCCCTGGCCTAGAGGATTCGTCGTGCCGACCATACGACAGCTCGTAATCTGCAGACCTTCGGGCTGAGCAGCGGTCGCTTGGTAGGCCATGGACCTTCGGGGCTGTTATGCCATGGGGTTTTGTTTGGTTTTCGGTTCTCAAACGGTTGCTTACTATTTTACTTCCTCTTAAAACAATGGTCACCGAGCTCGATAGTTGCAGTCGCTTAAGTGCGGCCAGTATCCAGTAATCGGGAGATAGTGGGTTCGAGCACCACTGTCGGCAACCCTGAAGATGGTTTTCCATGGTTTGCCATTTTCACACCAGGCAAATGCCGGGGCTGTACCTTAATTAAGGCCACGGCCGCTTCCCTCGTCGCCGTAAGACATATCTGTGTCGGTGCGACGTAAAGCAAATAGAAAAAAAAAAAAAAAAAAAAAAAAAGTCACCACCACCATCGAACTTCATGTTGTAGGTACATTGCAAAGGCGTGATGTAATACAGCAGACCATGGAGTGTGAGGTAAAGTTACTTTATCGCACGTGTTTAGTAAAATAACTTTATTTCACAGTGTCTAGGAAAGGCCTTCATTCCAAACGATAAACCGCTTAGATAACATCTACTTTTCGTTGTGGCAATACCGTATTTAAATGGAGTTTAGTCTAAAAGGTATACTTATAAGTTGTTTAGATGCTATATATAAATCATGAATATTAATGATTACTGAGAAATGATCTTTCGTATTTTTTTAATTTCTTAATCCGTTTACCCTCGAGGGTTGGTTTTTCCCTCGGACTCAGCGAAGGATCTCACCTCTACCACCCCAAGGGCGGTGTCCTGGAGCGTAGGACTTTGAGTCGGGGATACAACTGGGAAGGAGGACAAATGCCTCGCCCAGGTGGCCTCACCTGCTATGCTGAACAGGGGCCTTGCGGGGGGATGGGAAGATCGGAAGAGATAGACAGGGAAGAGGGAAGGAAGTGGCCGTGGCCTTGAGTTAGGTACCATCCCGGGATTTGCCTGGAGGAGAAGTGGTAAACCACGGAAAACCATTTCAAGATAGCAGAGGTGGGAATCGAACCCCCCTCTACTCAGTTGACCTCCCGAAGCTGAGTGTGCCCCGTTACTGAGAAATGATACCAGCCTAAATGTTTTATGTAATTATGCATCGAGTAACAACTTCAAAATGAATCCCCTTAAAACGCAAGCAAGAAACATCGGCACTTCGGAAAACTTAAAACCTCTTAAAACAGTACGAAATTCCTCCTCTACCACTGAACAATACCATTATTCCTTATTGTGAATCAGTTATGAATCTTGGTGTGGCTATAAGCGAAACATTAAACTGGTCGCAACATGTGATAAATGTGTGTTCAAATTGATATAAAAGTCTGCATCCCCTGAAGCGGTTTAAAAGTATATTTCCTTGGTCCCTGGAAATAAAGCTCGTTCATTTACTTTTGTTTCTACTTCTTGAATACTGATGTACAGCTTTTATTGATATAAATAATGAGCAAGTCATGAGACTGCAACGTGCCCGAAATGTATGTATCAGGTATGCGTTCGACGTATGTCCATGTGCCCACGTATCCTCTTTCTATAGACAGTTTATCGGCTTACGAGTGGCCACGGCTGGTCCGTGGTCCGACAGCTCTGCACTCCGACCGACTGAGGGGAGGACGGGTGGCCACAGTTCTACCGTGGCTCTGTGCATAATGGGCCAGAATGCAATTCTAGCGCGACAAAATTACTTAGCATAAGATACGGTTTGAATAGGTACTATAATGATTTAATATTGTATGGTGTGATTAAATAAGGCAAGTTAACATGAAAGTCACACACACACACACACACACACACACACACACACACACACACACAAAGAGAAAGAAAAGCATCAAATTCTCCTGAGCACAGTGGTCAGCCATCATAAACGTTACATTTTAGAAGCAACCTAACTTACCTATATGAAAGTGTGGTAGACATCTGTTACACTAGTCATTTGTAGGAAGATCATCTTCCTCATCACTGTCCTGGTCATTCATCAACATCATCATCATCATCATCACATTCATCGTCACTGTGCATGTCACCTTCTTGCTCAGATGCGGCACTGGTTACTGTTCGTTCCTTCTGCAAACAACGGACGTCCAGTGGTAATGATCTCTTTTTCTTGTTCCTTGATACTGCACTTAGCTGTGAAATTATGGGGTCAGAACTTACAAGTAAGATATTAAAAATATCCTGCATAGTAGACCTTCGCGAGAACTTTCTCGCATGGCTCTAAATTCGTAAGTGCTTATTTCTTGTTTCTACGTCTTCTTGTGATAGCAATCCAGTCGGCAATATAGCGGCCTATATTACTTTTGCACCATGAATTAGTATTTTGTGGACATAAGGAGGTATGTAAAACCATGAATATATATCTAAATATAATTTTGCGGTTTCCAGAGCGTACTTGTTGAAAGCTTCTACGTTTACGTAGGCACTTGATCTGGTCCCTAATATTGTGAAAAATACGTTCTTCACTGATACCTGTAATTTCGGCGTATAAGTCATAGTTCTCAAACCAAACCAAACCAAACCAAACCAAACCAAACCAAACCAAACCAAACCAAACCAAACCAAACCAAACCAAACCAAACCAAACCAAACCAAACCAAACCAAACCAAACCAAACCAAACCAAACCAAACCAAACCAAACCAAACCAAACCAAACCAAACCAAACCAAACCAAACCAAACCAAACCAAACCAAACCAAACTAAACTAAACTAAATAAACTAAACTAAAATAAACTGAACTGTGTTTCCATAGTTTGAAGCTCCATTGCCTCCTGCTCTTGGTTCATCAGTTATCAGTACCATTTCGGATCGAAATCTCTTTTAAATTATGCACTTTTTCTCCCTATTCTCCTGCAATAAGGGGAATGCCGGGATAGTTCCTAGTATAGGCCACGGCCGTCAACTTCCTCACCTTCGAGCATCTCCTACACTGTAACAAATCTCATGGTCTGAGAGACGGCTTCACCGTCTAAGAGGCCCGCCTCCCCCTTCAGGAGAGGAATGAAAACATTTTAGTAGTAGTAGACAGTCATCTTGGTTACTACTGACGTAGACTCCATGCAACTATTTTGGTGTAGCAAGTGTTTTCTGGAAACACTCCTTACTTGTTCACCACACTTCGCTACCTTAATTCACCACACTTGTTCAGTACTCGGTCAGGCTGTGCGCTAGAAATTCCTGTTCATCGAACCACAACCTACAACAGATCTTTCACGCTCACCGCCACGAGCTGCTGGAGTTAATTCCCCAATGACATTAGGGACGCTAAATCTAAGACAAAGTTTAAAACCCTCTGTCACCTTCATCTTATAAACACTTTCAGGCTTTCTTGAGTGTGAATGGGACGCATGAACGAGTGTAAATATGGTTGTTTATTGTTACGTGTTACATAATGTAGTTTTAATTTATACTTTAGGTCAAAAAAGCAAAGTCACCTCGGTACAGGCCATGAAGGCCCTTGGAGGAGTGGAAGATAAAGGCTTCCACCATAGTTAACCTCGGCACGTGATGAGGTAGAGTGGTTAGCTCTACGCCTGGCCGCCTTTGCCCCCAGGAATTAACCTGGTACTCATTTTTGGTGTGGGCTGAGTGAACCTCAGGGCCATATGCACCTCCGGAAGTGGAAATCTCGTTTCTTAAATTTTACGACTTCCTGATGGGGATTCGAACGCACGTCCTTCCCGGCGAACCGAGCACGCCTTTACCGCCTCGGCCAGGCATTCCCTATACTTTAGGTCATAAAAGTTTAAATGTGTTTAGGTTAGGTATCTCAATTTTTTAAACTGTTATTGTATATTAAATTGTTAAATTTTGAACTTGTTAAAAAGTAAAATTGTAAAAATTATATTGTAAATTAGGTGCTCGTTTATACAGATGAAGTGGTTACGTGTAACAGGGGGCCAGAAGTCCAAACTTAGTGACAATAAAGTCACTTTAATAATAATAATAATAATAATAATAATAATAATAATAATAATAATAATAATAATAATAATAATAATAATTGTCCGCCTCTGTGGTGTAGTGGTTAGCGTGATTAGCTGCCACCCCCGGAGGCCCGGGTTCGATTCCCGGCTCTGCCACGAAATTTGAAAAGTGGTATGAGGGCTGGAACGGGGTCCACTCAGCCTCGGGAGGTCAACTGAGTAGAGGTGGGTTCGATTCCTACCTCAGCCATCCTGGAAGTGGTTTTCCGTGGTTTCCCACTTCTCCTCCAGGCGAATGCCGGGATGGTACCTAACATAAGGCCACGGCCGCTTCCTTCCCTCTTCCTTGCTTATCCCTTCCAATCTTCCCATCCCTCCACAAGGCCCCTGTTCAGCATAGCAGGTGAGGGCGCCTGGGCGAGGTACTGGTCATTCTCCCCAGTTGTATCCCCAACCAAGAGTCTGAAGCTCCAGGACACTGCCCTTGAGGCGGTAGAGGTGAGATCCCTCGCTGTGTCCGAGGGAAAAGCCGACCCTGGAGGGTAAACAGATGATGATGATGATGATGATGATGATGATGATAATAATAATAATAATAATAATAATAATAATAATAATAATAATAATAATAAGCGTGCGTACAGATATGGACTATGGTTTCATTACAGTAATGTACATGTATCGAACTGTTCACAGTGGCTCTTTGCGGAATGGAGGGTTTCAAGGAATTCACCAAACCGAGCTGGGTGAAGAAAATCCTCAGCTGGGTGCGACCTGAGGGTTGTTTCGGAAACAGAGAAGAAATGATACGTTATGAGACCAAAGTTACGTAAGTTCTTTAAGTTCTTGTTTATAATATATCTTTATCTTAAAATGGAGATGTCTGTTGGAATTGCAGGTTCATATGAACCAGGAAATTTGTATGTAGAAATGAAAAGGGCATGGTAATGACTTTTCTGAATATGTGTTTGAGTCATCAGTCCATAGACTGGTTTGATGCAGCTCTCCATGCTACCCTATCCTGTGCTAACCTTTTCATTTCTACGTAACTATTGCATCCTACATCTGCTCTAATCTGCTTGTCATATTCATACCTTGGTCTACCCCTACCGTTCTTACCACCTACACTTCCTTCAAAAACCAACTGAACAAGTCCTGGGTGTCTCAAGATGTATCCTACCATTCTATCTCTTCTTCTCGTCAAATTTAGCCAAATCGATCTCCTCTCACCAATTCGATTCAGTATCTCTTCATTCGTGATTCGATCTATCCATCTCACCTTCAGCATTCTTTTGTAACACCACATTTCAAAAGCTTGTATTCTCTTTCTTTCTGAGCTAGTTATCGTCCATGTTTCACTTCCACACAATGCCACGCTCCACACGAAAGTCTTCAAAAACATCTTTCTAATTCCGATATCAATGTTTGAAGTGAGCAAATTTATTTTCTTAAGCTCTTCCTTGCTTGTGCTAATCTGCATTTTATGTCCTCCTTACTTCTGCCATCGTTAGTTATTTTACTACCCAAGTAGCAATATTCATTTACTTCCTTTCAGACTTCATTTCCTGGTATGGGAAACGTTGAATGAGAGATAGATTGGGAATGAAACAATGCAGATGGTAATAGCATTATATCAAAACTGTAAAAACTATGTCAGAATCAATGTAGATCAAACTGAATAGTTCAGAGTTCAGACAGGCTTAAGACAGGGAAGTGCATAGTCCCCCTTATTCTTTATTATCATCAGGTATATAATTCGACATAATGTCAAAGTGAAGATGATGGGAGAGCAAGCAAAATCAATGCTATTCGCTGACGATATTATAATTTGGGAAGATAATGAAGAGGAAGTACAGTCACAAGTTGATTTATGGAATGACGAGATGAGACATTTTGGAATGAAGATTAATGCTGTGGGCAGCAAGGTTTTTATCATGACGAGAGGTCATAGAACAGCCAGGGGAATGTTAAGAATCTCTTGAGGTAGTGACAGATTTTGAATAGGGCAGCATGACTTCACAGGGTGGAAATTTGGATTGAGAAATTAATTTAAGAATGCAGCAATGTGCAAGTTTCTACGAATGTGCGAGAGACATTGTATGGAACAAGGATGTGCCAGTGAAGTGCTAGACCTATGCTTCAGTAGCCTGGACCTTGACTAAGGGAAACCAAAGTAAGATCCAAGCAGCCGAAATGAAGTTTTTGAGGAACATACAGGAGAAGACAAAGACAAGTTAGAATACAAATTGAGGAAATAAGGAGAAGAGTGTAAACTTCAAGAATAAATTGACATAGCAAACGTAAAATGGTTTGGACAAACGATGACATTTTTTTTGCTAGTGGTTTTACGTCGCAACGACACAGATAGGTCTTATGGCGACGATGGGTTAGGAAAGGTCTAGGAGTTGGAAGGAAACGGCCGTGGCCTTAATTAAGGTACAGCCCTAGCATTTGCCTAGTGTGAAAATGGGAAACCACGGAAAACCATCTTCAGAGCTGCCGACAGTGGGATTCGAACCCACTATCTCCCGGATGCGTACGATGAAAATGCCAGGGGAGAGGATTCCAAAGAGAACATTCATGGATACAGCAACTGAAGAGGCCAAGGAACGGCCTAGGATGTGATGTAGGAGCGCTGTAACGAACGTTATTGTAACTAGAGGAATTGATAACGATATAGTGCTAGAAGACAAATGATGGAAAGGTCGACAAAGCTGGAGGGCTTTGGTACGCCCTACTCAGGGAAAATATGGAAAAGTGAATGGAAGAAGAAGAAGAAGAAGAAGAAGAAGAAGTGGATCATTGAAGATAAGCTCCATGCTTACCACTGAAGGGGTAAGGTCAATTTATCCTCTGTACCTTAAGTTACTTGTCTATTTCCTCTATTTTCATCTCGCTAGACGTTGTGTATCAGGGGAGAAAACAATTTTAGTATGCAGGGCGTAGAAAATCCTGTCCAATAATTACAGGCCATGTTAAAATGGACCAGTACAATTAAAATTAAAATTAGGATTGAGACCAGTCTTCTAACTCGTAATTTCTATCCAGAATCAACATGGGGAAATTAACGTAATTCAATTTTACATTTATATTTTATCAGTTTGGGAATCCCGTGGTTATTCTGCTTTACCTCTATTCCATTTTTTAAAAAACTTCCATATTAATAATAATATTTGTTTTATGTTCCACTAACTACTTTTAGGTATTTTGGAGACACCGAGGTGTCGAAAGTTTGTCCCACGGAAGTTCTTGTACGTGCCGGTGAATCTAACGGCACGAGGTTGACGTATTTGTGCTTTTCCAAACAGCACCGGACTGAATCAGGATTGAATCCGCCAAGTAGAGCTCAGAAGGCCATCTCTCTACCCCTGAGCTACTCAACCCGCCCATTTTTACTTTTGAACGGCGATAAGAGTGAAGGAAATTCATGCAAAAAAGTTCGTCCATTTGCTTTTTATTTTGACGTTTCTTGACCTCCAGACGCCAAAAAAAAAAAAAAAAAAGTGGTTTCGCAATATAACTGTGATTTAAACGTAACGGTGGTTTCTTTTGAGGCACCGAATATCTCATCTAAAACGGCATGTAGGTATATAAACATTTTAATTCCATTCACTTTTTCATTTACGTACAAATAGAATAACATCGACAGTATCCCCTGCCTATCATAAGAGGCGACTAAAAGGGGCTTTTTACCTTGGGAGCGTGGGTTGGCGACACACTTACTTTGTGTCAAGCATCTCGCTTTCATCTATCCTGTCCGACCTCCCTTGTTCAACTCTTGTTCTTTTCCGACCCGACAGTAGGTTTGTTAGGCCTAGGGAGTCTTTCATTTTCACGCCCTTCTGGGCCCTTGCCTACATTTGGCCGATATCTTCATTTTTCGAAGTGTTGGGCCCCTTCAAGTTTTTCTTCTGATTAGTGGTTAACGAGAACAGTTACCCACTTGTACTTCCTCTTAAACTAATCACCACTCCCATCACCACCCCTATCACCACCACCACTCAATCATTCCTGAGTCAAGAGCACCTGTTCCTCAAATTGTAAGCAGTGTTCTCCAAGAATCTTAACGTTTTATTCCCCTGTGGTGGGGGCGGTATCCCCTGCCTCTCGTAAGAGGCGACTAAAAGGGGCCTCAGGGGTCTGAACTTTGAAGCGTGGGTTGGCAACCACAGGGCTCTTAGCTGAGTTCTGGTATTGCTTCCACTTACTTGAGCCAGGCTCCTCACTTTCATCTATCCTATCCGACCACACTTGATCAACGATTGTTCTTTTCCGCCACCGATTAGAGCATTTGAAGGCTAGAGAGTCTTTCATTTTCACGCCCTTCGTGGCCCTTGTCTTTCTTTGACTGATATCTTCATTTTTTGAAGTGTCGGATCCCTCAGATTATTTTCTCTCTGATTAGTGTTAATATAGGATGGTTGCCTAGTTGTATTTCCTCTTAAAACAGTAATCAACACCACTACCACCATCACCACCATCACCACCGCCACCACTTAACCTTTTAATAATTAGAAACGTGCCGGTACGTTCGCTATCGCATATGCCATATGGCCTATGAACATACTGGTAGGTTTTGGAAAGTTTTGCCTCAGTTACTATGCACGCACTTGTACAATCCCTTCAACAATACATTTGGTGTCATCTGTCTTTCTGCTTTTGATGTTATTCATAGCTTCAATATCATTGATGGCCTACAGTTTTTACTGTAATAAGAGGGTCTATTGATTCATCAAGTAGATAGAGAAGTCGAAGAGATGGAAGGGCAATGAAAATAAGTGTGATTGCAGGGAGAATTGTTCAAATTACTTCAATTGTTTGTCCCTGTATTTGTCGATACAGAATGAACAATATTTTTGTACAGTAGTGTCTTGATTATCCGAGTCTCAACTAAGTGAGGTTCCATGTTATCCGTGTCCGATAAAATAAATTTGATCGCGTTTCCATCAACGCCAAACAATTCTGTTTCATGGCTCGAGTCTAACCGGTCATTTCTAGTCAGTATCGGACTGAATGCTCAGCTCAACGACTCCATTGTTTCGTGGCTCTAGTTCAAGATCTATACACCCAGGACAGGAGGACAAGAATGTTACTTATGTAGCCGCCATTTTGGCACTAAGTCTGGGCGTTCCCCGTAGCATTTCCACGTTGCATACAGGCGAGTTTCGGATTTAAAATACGGATTTAAGAACACAAAAGCTGTTCAAATTAGTTCTTTGCTCTTGATTACATGGAACTAATAGTTTTCCTATAACCTGCGAATTGTGAAATCACGTTAAGGTATATATTTCGTCGTCTATAAGAACTCGGTTTCCACATATTGTGAACAGTTGCAATGGCATTAAAACAGACTATATGACAAAATTATCACAATGCATTTTTCAGACAGTAGGCATAATTTAGAGTACTTAAGCATGGTGTGATTACTCATTGGTTTAAAAAATGAAATTGAATTGAAATATTCAATCGTCGAACTATGTACTCACACTTAGTACTTACCGGTACCTGATTACATACATATACAATAATTGTTGATGGGCGCCAGCTACAAATAAATGTAACGATAATAGAATGAGAGTCTTAAGTATCTCTAGGGTGTGAGGTAATAAGCTTACTTTGACAGCATAACATATAGGTTCTGGGAAAATGACATTGAAGTTTGGTTTCCCTACTAAAATTTGAGGTCATCTAATCTACCTTTGAAATAAAACAATGAATTGTATTCGATACTAAACAAAATGTATTCTTTAAATTTATAATTGAAATGGCAAGACTTCAGATGATAATATAAAATTCTGACATTACAACCGAAAGAAACTCTAGGCATTAAATTTGAAATCCTCTAGACCGGGCATTTAAAAGTTACACAATAATTTTATCTCTCACTGGTTCACTTAACAGTACCTTCAACACTTTGAGTGTTATTACGACTATTCCTTTGAGTTGGTATCTGCGGTAGGTATCTCAAACCTAATTTGGTGATTTACCCATCCTTTTAGTTTCAGAAATGAGATATAGCATGGCTTGAAATTATATTCACACTTCACAATAAACTTTACAAGTAATTCACTGATAATTGTTAATCTGCATTACGACGACTCGGTATTCAGCTGTCACCGAACTCACACAAGAACTCGACCGAACAGATACACGAAACACACTCCGAACATATAATCCATTTGGTCACTGACGATTATGCATTCTTGTCATCGTTCTATCTTCAACTGGCTGACTGACCAACTTTGGCGTCACTCTCCAAATTACTATCCATCGACCAAGGCTCCATCCATCTGATTACAACACTTAATGGCAAGCCTCTCCATTCAACTCCTTCCAACCAACTGTGGCCTCACTCTCCTTCCAACTGACTATCTCACTGTTCACCATCCGTCTCCTTCCAATTGACTCCAATTGACTAGCTGCTATAAAATACAGCCATCTATATAGACATTAGTTGTCACACCCACGTCATCTCTCAAAGAGTACATGGTGCCATGAAATAGCTTCAGGCAAAGTAGAAACTCCCAGAATATTATCCCATAGTCTAAATGAATACAATGACAGAGCGATGACTCGACAGTTACTGTAACAGTATTGCACCGTATGTTGCAATGTTTTAAAAGTAGTATCACATATAATATACCATATCTGATATTAGGCAGTATGTCTCACTCTACATTATTTTGATGCTAACAAATATATACATAATAAATTAAATACAATAACACAAGCGATGAAATGAAATGGCGTATGGCTTTTAGAGCCGGGAGATCCCAGGACGGGTTCGGCTCGCCAGGTGCAGGTCGTTTGATTTGACTCCCGTAGGCGACCTGCGCGTAGTGATGAGAATGAAATGTTGATGAAGACAAAACATACACCCAGCCCCCCGTGCTAGGGAAATTAATGATGGTTTAATGATGGTTAAAATTGTCGACCCTGCTGAGAATCGAACCCGGGACCCCTGTGACCAAAGGCCAGCACGCTAACCATTTAGCCAATGGAGCCGGACAAGCAAGCGATAATTAGTTAATACATAGCGAAATCAGATTATAGAATTGAATCAAACAATAATAATAGTTACAATAATAATAATAATAATAATAATAATAATAATAATAATAATAATAATAATAATAATAATAATAATAATAATAATAATAATAATAATAATACAGAGAAATATTTGTGACAGGATTTGAACCGTTACAATGGACAAAGTAATATAATGATAAAAAATGTTTTAATTTAAATTTTTACCGTACAAAATTGCAATAATGTTATAATGGTAAACTCGTGTCCTCTTCCCGAGGAGGGAAGGGAGTTTCGGATTTAAAATATGGATTTAAGAATACGAAAGCTGTTCAAATTAGTTTTTTTGCTTTTTGATTACATATAATTAATAGTTTTCCTATAATCTGCGAATAGTGAAATAATGTTAAGGTGTATATTTTGTCCCCGAGGAGGGAAGAGGTCACGGAAGAGCCGAGGTGGTACGGCTCTTTTTTTCAGACTCACCCGCAATGGATGTGAACTGCATGTACCATTTCGACCAGATACCAGCCCTTCTGCCATTCTTAAATTTTCGGCAATACCGGGAATCGAACCCGGGCCCCGAGAACGGCAGCTAATAACACTAACCGTTACGCTACGAAGATAGTTTTCTAATGTATGTACAGTATGTATTCCTGTTATTAAGAATGTAGCCTAAGTTGCTGGCTGTAATTTTTATTTCAATAATGTTGTGTTGGGTCTTAACCTAACCTGTGAGACCGGATGCCCTTCCTGACGTCAACCTCATCAGATAAACTAATGAGATGAAATGAATGGCGTGATATATGATAGTCGGAAAGGAGAGGGTGAAATCTGGTGCCGGCACATAGCCTCCTCCTGTCGAATTGCACCAAGGGGTTTGCTCGATGCTTAAACTCTCCATCCGACGGATGAATCACCATCAGCGGCGTCATATGACCTCACTCCATATGAGCACTGCGGAGAGGTTTGGAATTTAATCCAGGCTTTCGGCATGCAATCTAGTGATTATAAATTGTATATAGGCCTACCACAATCTCCCCTACCTTGCCGGCCAACATTCTGATGGTGCAAACATTTTTGACCAACGGGACTCGAACCGGCTAACCACGGTGTGAGATCGTTTAGACGTCAATGCCTTAATGATCATGGCCACCAGGCGGGCAAAGGGAAGACCAAGAGTGATTAGGGTATATTTATGTTTTTAATAGAATAAGAAATCTTGTCACACTAGATAGTTCTAGGATTTTTAAAAATGTGCCAGATCAGACAGTAGAACCCTCGTGATTATCATCATTGAACGCCACTGTATTGTTTTGTTCCAGTTCGAACCGCTATAAGAGAGAAGACGGGGTGATGTCCCATGGCTGCCTTATGCACTTCACAGCTGTAGGTACTGCTGCCCTTGCAACGTCCCTCCGTTCCATGGTGGAATGTTCATCGAATTAACTTGGATTTACGGAAATAATAAAGAAAATAGGTTACTGCATGCATGTAATCCTGAGTCAGCTTTTCATCAAGTCACAAGATTCCTATACACAGAATTAGCAACCATTTATTCAAAATAAACTGTCATTGTATTAGATCGTGTTCAGTGCATATCGAAGCGATAGTTAAGTATAAAAGAAAAGCGGCCAACCGGACACCAGTGGGATCTGAATTCGGGTACGTGAACGAAACGTATCCATATCATTTTTGTAATAAATGGAAGATAATAATTGCTTTTGGTGAAATTACGAGTAAAATTAGCGGGAGATATATAAATACGATTATTACCAGAGAAATATATATACATACATACTTTGCTACATTACGACTATGAATTCTACTTCGTCAGTGTTTCAGTATGTCATTTGTTCATGTAACACTTTTGTGTGTGAAGTCTTTGCTCTCGTAACTTCTTTGAACTTCTTTGCTTGATATTACTTGGTGGGGAGAGTTGTTGACTTGGGCTCATAACTCACTATTTAATATAATTATTGCAGGGATCATGCTATTTTTCTTTCGGCGAAAATCGTATTTGTGTTATTTACGATATTCTTTTCACCTTCATTTTCCCGTCTGAACTGCCCACGCTAGTCATGATGGACAAAGATATTGAGAATTGAAAGACACAGCACTTACATTCATCGGTGCTATCCCAGGACCTCAGGAAGGAAACAAAAGACGGCACGATGAAGCGGAATGCCACAGAAGAGAGTCGTGTCTACAGCGAAATACTGTAGTCACCGTAGTTACGTATCTATATTTCTCTAGCAATAATGGTATTTATTAATTTACCGCTATTTTTATTGTTGATTGTGTGAAAGCAATTATTATCCTCCATTTAGGATAAAAATTACAGTCCGCCTCTGTGGTGTAGTGGTTAGTGTGATTAGCTGCCACCCCCGGAGGCCCGGGTTCGATTCCCGGCTCTGCCACGAAATTTGAAAAGTGGTACGAGGGCTGGAACGGGGTCCAGTTAGCCTCGGGAGGTCAAATGAGTAGAGGTGGGTTCGATTCCCACCTCAGCCATCCTGGAAGTGGTTTTCCGTGGTTTCCCACTTCTCCTCCAAGCAAATGCCGGGATGGTACCTAATTTAAGGCCACGACCGCTTCCTTCCGTCTTCCTTATCTATCCTTTCCCCACCAAGGCCCCTGTTCAGCATAGCAGATGAGGCCGCCTTGGCGAGGTACTGCTCATCCTCCCCAGTTGTATCCCCCGACCCAGAGTCTGAAGTTCCAGGACACTGCCCTTGAGGCGGTAGAGGTGGGATCCCTCACTGAGTCCGAGGGAAAAACCGACCATGGAGGGTAAACAGATTAAGAAGAATTACAATGAATTTTCATGGATACGATTCGTTCACATAACATACCCTCTGAACTCATAACTTCCGATTATGCGTCGGATGTTCTTACCAACTGAGCTGTGGCGGCCTGGGCCATATTTGTTCTGTTGGAAAGGATTTAAACTGCAGATCTGAGACTACTGCTATCACAAATGTATAGGCTAGTGCGCGCAAGTCGCCCGTGTTTGTACTGAACATGACTTAATATACTTAAAGTTTATTTCGAGTACAGTGCGGTCTTGAAAATGAAATAATCATTATACGGCATAAGCCCATATCATGTCTACAATTACCATTTACTATTCAAAACATTATGGTATTAAGAGCAACTTAGGAAGGTTTATGGATTTCTCCGAATTATCTTGACGGGCTGAGTGGTTCTGACGGTTGAGGCGCTGGCCTTCTGACCTCAATTTGGCAGGTTCGATCCTGGCTTAGTCCGGTGGTATTTAAAGGCGCTCAAATACGTCAGCCTCGTGTCGGTAGATTTACTGGCACGTTAAATAACGCTCCGTGAGAAAGGATTTCAAGTGCATGAGGAAGTCCATGGCACTGGAGTAAATGGCAGCACGAGAAGGATAGATATGATCGCCATTAAAGGGAAGAAAGGGTACATACACATTAGACCCCACAATAAGATTTGAAATGCACTCCGACCAACCAGACGAAGTGGACCTAGAAAAGAAGTCTATCTACCTGCCGACAGTGCTGTATTATAAGGATAAATTCGAGCTGGACGATGTAGAAGTGAGGGGTCTCATAATCGGTGTGAGAGGGACAGTCCTTAAGAAGACGATAGAGCTAATGAAGACCTTTAATATCAGTACCAAGGAGTTCATCGAGTGGGGGCTGAAAGCGCTTAGGGGTTCTCTTTTGATACTCAGACACCACTTATATTCGCCAGACTGAGACATAATTTAATTGTTTTTGTGTATTATTTATCTTAGCCTCCGAGTGGAGGAAGATTTTGAAAAGAAAAAAATATATATTATTGCGAATTATCCTTGGAGATGCTTTAAAAAAGAAGAACAAAGAGAGAGATTTGAATTGATGTAAATCAGATTGAATTTATTTATAATTCATATATCGCTGAGATAATAACAGTTTAATGTAGGGTCTCCATAATGTGAATAGAGATCATTATCTATACTTATTCTGAATTAATTTAAAATAATAAATAACAATATAACAAATAAATAAATAATAAAATAACAAATGCGGTTAGGCATGCGCAGCTGTGAGCTTGCATTCGGGAGAGAGTGGGTTCGAATCCCACCATCGGCAGCTCTGAAGATGATTTTCCGTGGTTTCCCATTTTCATACGAGGTTAATGCTGGGGCTGTACCTTAATTAAGGCCACGGCCGCTACGTTCCCAGTCATAGCCCTTTCCCATCCTTCCGTTGCCGAAAACCTGCCATGTGTTGTTAGTGTGACGTTAAAAAAAGTAGGGGGAAATGATTATCACTGCAGAAAAAAGAAATGCATTCTACTAATGTGAAATGTATAATTATTTCTCAAAATCTGAAGATCGCCCGTCAGCGTCAATAGACCTACGACCTGAACTACCTGTTTACTTCCATCGAAGCGGGCGCTTAGTCACAAAATAATCTGGGAATTGTTCCCCTGCATTCCTCCACTAAATGTCATTAAATGTAATTGTAACATAATCTGCACTAATAAATGAAGTCTATGTAAAGGTAGGTATATAAAAAAAACATACATCTAGGCACCCGAGAACATTATAATCGAAAAAAAAATAACAGACTACAGTTGTAGTGTTTAAATTTCTTCTTCTTCTCTCTCTCTCTCTCTCTCTCTCTCTCTCTCTCTCTGTGAGTATTCTGTAGGAACTCAGAACTATTAGAACTAAGAAATCCTGTAAGTGCATATTTCCTGTTCATATTTTTGTATTCCAATGTATTTGTAGCTGGCTGTTTGGTCTGTTACCTAAAGCCAATAAATTTAAAAAAATACCCTCCCCAACGTCACAAAACTCTAATGTGCAACATTGGCAACATTCTCTTTGCCCTTGATACAACTTATTTTCTATGGGCGCAGATGACCCTATAGTTTAACGTGGGCTTAAAAGTATCCTGAAAGTCCAGATTAATATTCTACATCAAACCCAGAGAAAGTATAAGGGGAACGATTTTGAGATACTGAGGAGATTATAATATATCCATGGGTAAAAACACATGCATCATTGAGCTTTTTTCTGAAAACTCGTTGTGATTTGTATGTGCAGCCAAGTGTGTGTTATCATCTCAACGTAGATTAGATGTAAGTTATTCTGTAGGTTAGAACCTAAAACATTACCAGAAATTACTTCTGAGATACTGCGTAAGATTTACACATAGTGGGAGAGGACGTCCCAATATTAATATGAAAATTTCCCATGTGGTGGTGTCAGTTCAAAAAGACATTTCTCGTCAAATGTTATTGAATGTTCTAGAAGAGTATGGGGTGGATGCTACATCCATAAACTTGATCAAGCCGACTCTCACCAACACAATATCAAAGGTAAAGAATGAAATCTCAGAGCCCTTCGAGATAAAGGCTGGGGTTAGACAAGAGGATAGACTTTCTCCACTTTTCAATTGTGTATCTTGGAAAATGTTATTCTAGAATGGAGAAAATCGCTAAACAAGAAGAAGGAAACGAAGATCGGTTTCGATTAGGCCCCAAACACAAAGGAGTGTATGTTGACTGTCTGGCTTTCGTGGATGACATCCATATTTGCCAACAACATCAGTTCAGCAATCAGGAAGATAAACCTTCTTAAAAATACAGCAAACAAATATTAGGATTACAAATCTCATTTGAGAAGGCAAAACACGTGATGACCATCAGTGATGGTCAAGAATGCTTGTTAAAAGACCATGGCAAGATTGGAAGAGTCAGGAAGTACCTGGGTGAAGTAATCCAAGAGAATGAGCTGGAACAAGAAGCGACCAATATCCGCATTCAGAAATTAGAGCGAATGCTCTAATTGACTAAAAACATCTAAAATAAGAAGAAATAAGAAAATTAAGACATTACAGCACTATTGCTTGACCAGAAGGCTTATGTGCTTCGGAGACCCTGTGCATGAATCAAAAAGGAGAAGTCAAGAGAAAGAGAACACAGGCTACTACGGAAGATCTCTGGCAGCAGATGGGTTGACGGGCAGGTTCAACTGAAATCCGACAAAGTATACAGCAAGATGCAACCGATAATAACAACAATTAGCAAGGAAGATTGCTGCTTTATGGGCTTACCTTCCGTATGAATAATGACCGGCTCACAAAGAAAATCTGAAATATTCTAAAACCAAAGGCATCACTGCTGAGATGGTTCCAACAGTGTGAAAAAGATCTCAGAGAGGTGGGCATTACGGAGGATAAAATAGATGACAGGATTAGTTTCAGAAGGATAGTGAAAAGCTATCGGGCTTTTATGGTGGAGACAGAACCCAGAGGACCGAGAGGCTCTTTACCGGAGGAGCGGAAGAAAGTGCTGATCGATGGACTCAAGCAGGATGTCAAAGCCGGCAGACGAACTAGACATAGACAGTGAAAATGAGAATGGTTGTTAAAATGCAGTCCACTGAGGCTCAATTCGAAAAGGAAAAATAAGAAAAATCAAATCGGGAGCCTAAAGAGCTAGAAATAATCAAGTGAACCGAAAAGGTTTAAGTATCTGCGAGAGTAGGTAGAACCTAATATCTCCGAAATAGACGCCTTCCCGTCACGCATGAACACAGTCGAAGCGGCGTACCAGCTAACGAAGGGTGTCTATAACAAATGCTTATTATATTTCAATGTCTATCCTTTATTTACCACTCAGTTCAGAGAGGCTAAAGAGTAACCTTTTGTTTTCGGCCTCCGCCTCGATTCTTCGCGATTCCAGTCGCAACCCATAACTTAACTAGCACTTCTCGCAACTCTGTTCGCATTGTAGTCAGGCAATTAGATTTGCGCACTATTGGTAAAAGTAGTGAACAGTTCAATAACAACATACCCTGATCTGATCATGCTAAATTTCTCCTCGGCCACTACATCAATTAGTTGCCATAGCCTGGAAACAGTACCTTTCTCAGATCCTGTACCTACTTTTAAAAGATTAAACAGCGTGTTCTTTTTAAGGGTCCCAGGCGTGCTTTATCTTTTCTTTCCTTGTACCTGCATTTTGCCTCAAATTTTCTCGCACAGGTGTTTGGACTTGGCATGACTAGTGGATTCAAATAACGATTTTAACCCTTAACTAGGGAGACGTCTGACTACGCATGTGAGCCTACCTGCTTCCACCTCCCCTATCGTGCCACCTGCTCAGCACTCTCACGGTTCAGGTGGCCTGGAAGTACTGCCGAGCGTATTGACCAATGAGAATGGGACATTTTCTTTCATAATTTAAAAATATACGGCAAGAAATGTTCATGCTTTTAAATATACTCTGAAAATCTACAGGCCAAGAGGTTTCGTCAAAATGTTTTATGATGTCAATCGGTTAAGCCGTTCTCTCAAAATCAATGTAACGAAAATAAGCATAGTGTTTTAAATATATAGATAATAAAGTTTTGATACCATACTGTACCTGTCCAAGGCTTCAGTACATAAACAAATTACCGTTGTTCACTAATATGACATTAGAATGGAGCATCTTCGGTGAGCCTCGAACTCAGCCCGGTTGAGTTGAAGTCTCACCCTCCCCTACTAGAATGGTCCGCTAGCTGAGTCGGTAGGCATTATCGGGCTGACTGGACCGTCCGATGGGGCGGTGATCTTCCAATAATCTCTATAGTAGGGGAATGTTAATTATGAGAGGAATACTAGTTCATTATTAATGAGAAGAGACACAATACCTTGTATAACAATTTTACTATACTAGTGAAACACATCTTACTAACATGGATATGCCATACAACACACTTTACATATGATATTTAAGGTGATCTTGACGTTTAAATGTTCGGTAGTCTTTCTCTACACTTCATTATACGTTCAATTATTCAAACTTAAGAGGCGTTCCCTCTTGAACTATTTACACTATCTCAGACTTCGAGAGGCGCTTCCTCTCGAATTATTTCACTCTACACTTACACTTATCACTTTACACACATATTTAATCAGTATGGACATACCCTGCTATAATCCTGTTTACCTGCCGAGAATTAATACCTTCAAATTATATCAAGTTACGATATAAGTCTGCAAAAATCGGACGAACTAATATGTACACTCCCAATCCTTTGAAAGTCGTATCCCAACACTTCCCTAAGTTAAGCATTGCCGAATAGGCAATATAATAAACACGCTCATTTCATTAGGATTTGTTTCAATGCACATAACAGGACATTATTTACACAACGTTGCTACCTAGGGACAAGCTTATGGCGACTTCAATACCAAACATCATAAACAGAGTATCATAGCACTTCCTGTAAGAGATAGACAAGGGCAAATACACTCCAAACACACACGATGAGGCACAGATGGCACAAGCCACCCGCTGTTGGTAACAGTAAGCTTTCACTGTCTCCTGGAATGAACCCAGGATCTTCTGCGACAGGGTATATCCAACCTGGAACTCCCTACACGCTGTAAATAATTAAGAAATAAATTGGAGGGATCCTTCCTTTAATGCACATTGGAATTTATGCGACGTTGGCCATATTTAAGTTGATGCACGTAATCGTTGTGCCGAGAGGAATAAAACAGCTACTTGTATTTTGATCCCTTTCAGTGGAGAAAAAACACTTCCGTTCGTCCATATAGACGGGCTCATAAATTACCCAGCTGTTAGCTGCCCACGAAACACTTCCAAAGAGCGGGGCACTGGGTCTTTCCATACAATAGCTTCCCGGAAAATGACCTCGCTTCTTTTCTTCCTGGCCACAATGGCATCACATTTGATATTGGCTATATATCCGGCCATAATCAACATATTCATAGCGCGGTATCCACTTCGCACACCTTAATAACAAATTCCAGGGGAACTTCACATCCTTGCTTTACAATATACCTGAAAGCTACAGCCCGCTCAGCCATCACATTTCACCTCTCGGTACCTCGACTACAATGCTATTCAATGCTGAAACCCTGCCACACGGATCCAAATTACCTCACGCCTTCACGAGCTAAATAATACGACGATATATACCCCATGTCTCCATCCGTTGTTTCACAGCAGCCTTAGTTACTAGTGAGGAGGACTCCCTACGAGCTTATGAAATGCAAAAAAGAAAAAAGAAAATCAATTACTGAGAGATCTTTGATGACTCATATTTGCTATAGAGAAGATGATAACTGGAGTCATTTTACAGAATATTTAAGCCCAATTTACTTGACAGCACTTCACCTTTAATTAATCTAATGTCCTTAAAATTACGTCATGCATTACGAAACCCTTATATAAAAATGGAAGTAAAATATGGTTATCCCAACCATGATGAAGGTGTTTCATAAAACCCATAAATATGAAATTATTATTATCCCTCTGAAATAGCATATTGGCGATCTACAGTATAACTGCATGCAAATTTACTGTATATTTACAATAGGAAACGACTTTCAAAGCTACTTATTATTTGGAAATGTACTCAGCCTTTCTGGATACCACGAACAGAGCTTTATAGGTGGGCACGCCCACGAATTACTAGGACATCAAGACGTCTTCAGCGATGTGAAGTTCTTTGGTGATCAACTGGCAAGTCACGAACATGATGGCTTGAACTCGTGTGACGTTCCAGACGGTCTCTGCTACACTAGGCAAATTCCGGCAGACAGTTAGATGTCACGTTCGCTCCGACGTTCTTGTAGACTCCTTATGTAAATGAGGGGAAGTTATATCATGTGAATGCGTTAGTTTGTTACACATCAGAATTTAAATATATGGTTGGATCTGCTCAATGGCACAAGCATTCCGACCCAATGTCGGTAATGTCTCTGAAGCCCGACATTGTTCCCTTCTCACCTGCCAATCCCTTTTATAGACGGCAGACAGTTATTCTAGGCCCTGAATACCCACTGGTTCACCTAAAAACGTCACTGGTTAGGCCACTACTGGGTTAAAACTCTCGTGTCACACGGCAATACTTCAGGCATATTCTATTACACTTAGTCGTAAGACGAGCTCTCTACTGCGTTAGAAATTGATTTAACGTGACACTGCCCTTAACCATGCCGATAATGAGCCGTTCACCTCACTTTATTTGTAATTCACATTTATATCGAGCACGCTCGCTCCACACACTTCGCTAAATACGTGCCTTTTTATGTTAATTTGGCTGCATTAGTTTAGGCATATATGAGGCTCGATGCACGACCTCTTCGACACACGGACAGTGAACATTACGGTTCCGTACCGTTCCTATTATATTTGTTAGCGGCACACTATACGCGCAAACAGCTTAATTAGATTGTGGTTATTTCCACATACATTCACAGACTTTAATACATCACTGCATTGCACTGCTCACTTTACAAAATTATTTCTTCATAAACGACTCTCACACAAATCACGACGAACTACTAACGAACTGGCGTTGCACTGAAAATGAACTGGTGGTGTCTGCCTCTCAGCTTCTTTCTATATAGGCGAGATGCCCGGATGCTGAGAGTGGGGGAAAAATGCAACCCCTTCTGAAAATGTACTCCGGTAATACGCAACGTAGAGTGGCGAACAGGATATCAAATTATAGCTCCTGTATTCCCATTTTCACTGAATGAATGTTATTAAAATAGCTTCGTAGATTCTCAAGCAATCTTAAAAGCGTCCTTTTGTCTCTGTCGGTGAATGATGACGAACACTAGGGGAATCCTTGAACTCGCTGCCACGGTTGGGGTCTAACATCTGGTAACCATTAAAACGGGCCCTTGTTACGGCGTAGTTACCGTTCTTTCAATTAAGTAGAGCACTTCTCGGTCTCATAATTATGTGGAAAATCCCCTGATACGAATGAATGTTTGCACTTGATTATCCATTGAGTATCTTGCGATTTATAAAAATTAACAGGGGAAAAACAAATGAACTCCATGAGTTGGCAGTGATGAATGAATGAGGGAATTAGGGTATAATGTTAGTTTTCACGTTGGATATACTCCCTGGGCTCGGCTAGTGACCTAGATACTCTGTCACGTGATAACGCGTCTCTTTCTGTCTTGCTCGTGGTTGGAGTGAGAAAACTTCGAGTACAAGCGCTCTTGCACCGCCTTGCTGCTAATTACCAGCAACTAGAGTTGGGTCGCGCGATTCAGGATACTGCCAATCGTATCCCGGAGCGGGTGGAAAAATTCTAACTTGGGCAGTTTTTATCGTAGAATGACGCGAAAAACGGCATATTTCATCTCTTGGGTATCATGACATACTATAGGTGACGTTGTGAACGGTCACAACACCTCTGGTTGATCATAAATACAGTGCGGCTTTCGTGGCTTTCTTTCTTTCTTTTAACTCCTGGCTGGCTCTCTCCATCAAGAAATTATGTTGTATTGCTTGTAACACCTAAATATTGTCTACTAGCAATAGTTTAATTGAAATTGCTTGAAGTGTATGTATAATAATGCCAAAACGATTTAAGGGAGTAGAAGGTTGCGTTTTATAAACTGCATTTAGTTCTACCTTTTAGACTGAATTTTGCTTTTACTACGCACGTTCTCAGTATTATCTGATCCAAGAAATAACACAAATATGTAGGTCCACTTGGTTACTGTACTGATCATCTGGGTTACTTTTTGGTGTGTTCTTTATCAACAATAAAACGCACAGCAATAACTCTATATAGGCCTAAGAAGAAGAAAGTAAAAACGTAGAGCTCGGGAAAATGAGTGAAACATACTCCTGTATACTTCGTAATAGTTACATATTAGGTTAGGATGTTCGTCTTCCATCAATGTCTCCTGCCTTCATTCGAAGGAAATGAGAATAATTGGTGTATAGTCACTTGTTTAGTTGGATATTTGTCGTGGTGCACACAACTTCTTGACATTGTGGCAATTTATTTCAATTCGCAACTCATTATATTTTCACAAAAACATGCTACACGATAACATTTCACCGAGTAAACTCCACGAGAAGCATTAAATCCCTTACATTTACATCAGTCCGCCTCTGTGGTGTAGTGGATGGTGTGATTAGCTGACCCCCTGTGGGTGGGGGCGGTAGAATAACACCCACGGTATCCCCTGCCTGTCGTAAGAGGTGACTAATAGGGGCCTCAGGGGCTCTGAACTTTGGAGCGTGGGTTGGCGACCACGGCGCCCTAAGCTAAGTCCTGGCATTGCTTCCACTTACTTGTGCCAGGCTCCTCACTTTCATCTATCCTATCCGACCTCCCTTGGTCAACTCTTGTTCTCTTCCGACCCCGACGCTATTAGGTTTGCGAGGGCTAGGGATTCTTTCATTTTCATGCCCTTCGCGGCCCTTGTCTTCCTTTGGCCGATACCTTCATTTTTCGAAGTGTCGGACCCCTTCCATTTTTATCTCTAATTAGTGTTATATAGAGGATGGTTGCCTAGTTGTACTTCCTCTTAAAACAATAATCACCACCACCACCTGTGATTAGCTGCCACCCCCAGAGGTCCGGGTTCGATTCTCGCCTCTGCCACGAAATTTGAAAAGTGGTATGAGGGCTGGAACGGGGTCCACTCAGCCTCGGGAGGTCAACTGAGTAGAGGTGGGTTCGATTCCCACCTCAGCCATCCTAGCAATGGTTTTCCGTGGTTTCCCACTTCTCCTCCAGGCAAATGCCGGGATGGTATCTAACTTAAGGCCACTGCTGCTTCCTTCCATCTTCCTTGTTTGCCCCATTCAATCTTCCCATCCCTCCACAAGGCCCCTGTTCAGCATAGCAGGTGAGGCTGCCTGGCCCAGGTACTGGTCATTCTCCCCAGTTGTATCCCCCGATCCAAAAGTCTTGAGCTCCAAGACACTGCCCTTGAGGCGGTAGAGGTGGGATCCCTCGCTGAGTCCGAGGAAAAAACCAACCCTGGAGGGTAAACAGATGAAGAAGAAGAAGAAGAAGAAGAAGAAGAAGAAGAAGAAGAAGAAGAAGAAGAAGACATTTACATCAGTCAATCAAAATCAATCAGTACTGATCTGGATTTAGGACAGTCGCCCAGGTGGCAGATTCCCTATCTGTTGTTTTCCTAGCATTTCCTTAAATGATTCCAAAGAAATTGAATATTTATTGAACATCTCTCATGGAAGTTATTCCAATCCGTAACTCCCCTTCCTATAAACGAGTATTTGCCCCAATATATCCTCTTGAATTCCAACTTTATCTTCGTATTGTGATCTTTTCTACTTTTAAAGACACCACTCAAACTTATTCGTCTACTGATGTCATTCCACGCCATCTCTCCGTTGACAACTCGGAACATACCACTCAGTCGAGCAGCTCGTCTCCTCTCTCCCAGTTATTCCCAGCCCAAACTTTGTAAAATTTTTGTCACGCTACTCTTTTTTTTTCGGAAATCACCCAGAACAAATCGAGCCTTTTGTTTTGGATTTTTCCAGTTCTTGAATCAAGGAATCCTGGTGAGGGTCCCATATACTGGAACCATACTCTAGTTGGGGTCTTACCAGAGACTTATATGCCCTCTCCTTTACATCCTTACTACAACCCCTAAATACCCTCATAACCATGTGAAGAGATCTGTGCCCTTTATTTACAATCCCATTTATGCGATTACCCCAATTAAGATCTTTCCTTATATTAACACCTAGGTACTTACAGTGATCCCCATAAGGAAATTTCATCCCATCGACGCAGTAATTAAAACTGAGAGGGCTTTTCCTATTTTTGAAACTCACAACCTGACTTTTAACCCCGTTTATCATCATACCATTGTTTACTGTCCATCTCACAACATTATCGAGGTCATTTTGCAGTTGCTCACAATCTTGTAACTTATTTATTACTCTATACAGAATAACATGTCCGCCTCTGTGGTGTAGTGGTTAGACATGCACGTCGCCTAATAGGCCGTCTACTAGAAAAAGACCTGCACCAGGCCTCTCCGGTGGCCATAGGCTATTATTATTATTATTATTATTATTATTATTATTATTATTATTATTATTATTATTATTATTATAGTTACTCTACTACTCAAGTAACAATATGCATCTACCTGCTTAGGCCATTACCTAATCTAAAATTTCCTGCATCACCTGACTTCGTTCGGCTGCATTACTTTTGCTTTGGATTTATTTATGTTTGTATTTATTAATTATTTGTTTTCGTCTTGCATTCCTCCAAGCCTTGGTGCATACCATTTAGATATTTCTCCAGATCATCTGCAGACTCGGATAAAATAACATCGGGAAACCTCACGGTTTTGATTACCTATCCTTGAACTGTGAATCCTTTCTCCAAATCTCTCTTTGACTTCCTGTCCGGCTCCATGGCTAAGTGGTTATCGTGCTGGCCTTTGGTCACATGGCTCCCGGGTTCGATTCCTGGCAGAGTCGGGAATTTTAACCATCATTGGTTAAATTCCCTGGCATGGGGACTGAGTGTATGTGTTGTCTTCATCATCATTTCATCCTCACCACGACACGCAGGTCGCCTACGGGAGTCAAATCAAAAGACCTGCACCTGGCGAGCCGAACCCGTCCTGGGATCTCCCGGCACTAAAAGCCATGCGCCATTTCATTTTTTTCTTTGAGGAGGGGAAGGAGAAGGTGGTAGTGTTTCACGTTGGTACCAACAACGTAAGGCAAGCTGATATAAGTACCAACATAGTTGGAGATGTGTGGGATCTGATAAATGCAGCACGGGTGCAGTTTAAGAAAGCGGAGATTGTTATTAGTGGAATACTGTGTAGGAGGGATACTGACTGGAGGGTGATTGGGGATTTAAATGAGACTATGTAGTGGGTATGTGGGAAACTGGGAGTGAAATTTCTAGATCCTAATGGGTGGGTAGGAGATAGGGATCTGCGCTCGGATGGCCTTCATTTAAACCGCAGTGGTACGTATAAGTTAGGAAATTTGTTTGGAAGGGTAATAGGGAGGTACATTCAGGGAAACGGGATGGCCTAGGGAGCGGTGATAAGGGAACAGGGAACTGAAAATCAAGTAGGGATGACATAAAATTGTTAGTGTTGAACTGTAGAAGTATTGTAAAGAAAGGAATAGAATTAAGTAATTTAATAGATATATATTTACCAGATATTGTAATAGGAGTTGAATCATGGCTGAGAAATGATATAATGGATGCAGAAATTTTCTCACCGCACTGGAGTGTGTATCGTAGAGATAGGATAAGAATGGTGGGAGGGGGAGTGTTCATTCTGGTGAAAGAAGAATTTGTAAGCTACGAAAAAGTTAAAGATGAGACACATGAAATTCTAGGTGTAAGGCTCATTTCTAAAGGTAATAGGCAACTTGATATATTTGGAGTGTACAGATCGGGAAAGGGTAGCACTGACGCGGATTCGGAATTATTTGATAGGATATTCAGCTATGTGGGAAATGACATGGAAAGAAATGTGATTGTAGCGGGAGATCTGAATTTGCCAGATGTAAATTGGGAAGGAAATGCGAACGACAGGAAGCATGGCCAACAAATGGCAAATAAGTTAATATAGGAAGGACAGCTAATTCAGAAAGTGATGGAACCAACCAGAGGGAAAAATATCCTGGATGTCGTGCTGATAAAACCAGATGAGCTCTATAGGGAAACTGATGCAATAGATGGTATTAGTGATCATGAAGCTGTTTTTGTCGTAGTTAAAAATAAATCTGATAGAAAGGAAGGTCTTAAAAGTAGGACTGTTAGGCAGTACCATAAGCCTGATAA
Source organism: Anabrus simplex (assembly GCF_040414725.1). Lineage (NCBI taxonomy): Eukaryota > Metazoa > Arthropoda > Insecta > Orthoptera > Tettigoniidae > Anabrus > Anabrus simplex. The sequence continues at coordinate 74,293,384 of NC_090270.1, read as the reverse complement.
AGCAGGCATGAGGCAGTTTCTAAAAAGTAACTATGATCGGTGGAAAACGGTAAATAAAAATGTAAACAGACTATGGGATGGGTTTAAAGAAATTGTTGAGGAATGCGAAAACAGGTTTGTACCTTTAAGGGTGGTAAGGAATGGTAAAGACCCACCTTATTATAATAGAGAAATAAAGAGACTAAGAAGGAGGTGCAGACTGGAAAGAAATAGAATTAGAAATGGCTGTGGAAGTAAGGAGAAACTGAAGGAACTTACTAGAAAATTGAATCAAGCAAAGAAGGCAGCTAAGGATAACATGATGGCAAGCATAACTGGCAGTCATACAAATTTTAGTGAAAAATGGAAGGGTATGTATAGGTATTTTAAGGCAGAAACAGGTTCCAAGAAGGACATTCCAGGAATAATTAATTAACAAGGGGAGTGTGTATGTGAGGATCTTCAAAAGGCAGAAGTATTCAGTCAGCAGTATGTAAAGATTGTTGGTTACAAGGATGATGTCGAGATAGAGGAGGAGACTAAGGCCAAAGAAGTAATAAAATTTACATATGATAACAATGACATTTACAATACAAAAGTTGAAAACTAGAAAAGCGGCTGGAATTGATCAGATTTCTGGGGATACGGTATAATAAAGACAATGGGTTGGGATATAGTACAATATCTGAAGTACTTATTTGATTATTGTTTGGTCGGAGGAGCTATACCAGATGAATGGAGAGTTGCTATAGTAGTCCCTGTGTATAAAGGAAAGGGTGATAGACATAAAGGTGAAAGTTACAGGCCAGTAAGTTTGACATGCATTGTATGTAAGCTTTGGGAAGGCATTCTTTCTGATTATATTAGACATGTTTGTGAAATTAATAACTGGTTCGATAGAAGGCAATTCGGTTTTAGGAAAGGTTATTCCACTGAAGCCCGGTCTAGAAAGCCAAGAATAACGGCCGAGAGGAATCGTCGTGCTGACCACATGACACCTCGTAATCTGCAGGCCTTCGGGCTGAGCAGCGGTCGCTTGGTAGGCCAAGGCCCTTCAAGGGCTGTAGTGCCATGGGGTTTGGTTTGGTTTTTATTCCACTGAAGCTCAACTTGTAGGATTCCAGCAAGATATAGCAGATATCTTGGATTCTGGAGGTCAAATGGACTGTATCGCGATTGGCCTGTCTAAAGCATTTGATAGGGTGGATCATGGGAGACTACTGGCAAAAATGAGTGCAATTGAACTAGACAAAAGAGTGACTGAATGGGTTGCTATAGTTCTAGAAAATAGATCTCAGAGAGTTAGAGTAGGTGAAGCTTTGTCTGACCCTGTAATAGTTGAGAGGGGAGTTCCTCAGGGCAGTGTTATCGGACCTTTATGTTTCCTTATATATATAAATGATATGAGTAAAGGAGTGGAATCGGAGGTAAGGCTTTTTGCGGATGATGTTATTCTCTATAGAGTGATAAATAAGTTACAAGATTCCGAGCAACTGCAACGTGACCTCGAAAATGTTGTGAGATGGACAGCAGGCAATGATATGGTGATAAACGGGGTTAAAAGTCAGGTTGTGAGTTTCACAAATAGGAAAAGCCCTCTCAGTTTTAATTACTCCATTGATGGGTGAAAGTTCCTTTTGTTTACCATGTTCGCGCCTTTAAACGTGTGTATTGAGTTGGTTATGAATGTGTGTATTCTTGTGATAATAAGCACTCGCAGGTTCAATCATGGTTTATTGCTGTGTTCCTTATTGTCATTCACGACAAATTAAAGGTAGTGGAATTTCATTTCACAAGTTTCCAGTGAATAGTGCTTTAAAAGAACGGTGGCTTGTTGCTATATCTCGCAGAGGAGACAAACCGGGATCTCTCTGGGTTCCTACAGAAAAATCGAGGGTGTGCAGTAAACACTTCAGAGAAGAAGACTTTAGTATAAGTACATCTAAAAAGACACTCCTGCCTAATAAAGTCCCTTCAGTTTTTACCGAGTTCCCCAAACACAAACAAGTCACTTTAAAATTTAGGAAAGCTCCTAAGAGAAGATAGCTTGAAAAAACGGACAGTGAAAATGAGTATATAAGAAATAAGAGAAAATGTGTGGAACAATCGGATTCTCCTGTGCCTGATTATACTGGAGAATCTGGCCTGATAAATGTAGGCACCACAACAGTAGGTACACAGTTTTCTCCCGTCCTAAAATCAACAGTACCAAAATACATTACCAGGAAATTAAGGAAGGAGATCAGAAGAAATAGAAAGCACGTGACAATTATTAAGAAGTTGCGCGTAAAAATTCGTGACTTGGAAGCAGAACTTAGTAGGGTAAAGAAGGATCCCGGAAATCTTGCCAGTCGAGTTTCTAAAATTCAGAAGGAAGCTGAGGGAGGTAATATGAAAGCAAACGTTTTATTAGAACAACTTCAGAGCTTTGGAGAAAAGAAATTTAAATACCATGAGACTAGAGTTAAAATTTGTGTGCTATTATCTTCGAGGTCGCCAACTGGTTATCGGCTTCTCAGAACACTCGATATTTTGCATCTTCCTCATCCAAGAACGTTGAAATCGTATGTTGGATACTCAAAAGGGGAAACGGGCATAACTTCGCTAACTAAGGCCCGATTACTGGCATAAAAACTGTCGTTAGTGAACGATAACGAAAAGGTTGGTTCCCTTATAATAGATGAAATGTCCATAAAGCCGAGACTTATGTATGACAGGAAATTTGATATGTTTATTGGACTGAATGACATTGACATTGACGCTCTTGGAATCGAAGATAGGTTGGCCAAAAAACTACTCTGCATTTTGTTCAAGGGACTTTCTACATATTACAGAATACCGGTGTCTTTCTATTTCACTTCATCCGTTACGGGCTCACAACTTGCAAAATTAACCTTGGATGCGTTAAATGCTGTTGAAGAGTGTGGTTTCAGAGTGATCAGAATTGTGACCGACAATTCTCAGGTAAATGTTTCGATGTTCGAAACATTATGTGGAGGAAGCATTAATGTTAAAAATTAAATAACTGGAGGTTCAACCTATTCAATACTCAAAAGAAAGAAACGTAGCAATCACATTTCTATTTAAATGGGACCGGTTTCGACCTTAGTCTAAGTCATCATCAGCCATAAAAAACATGTAAAATGTTTAAGAATGTTGGAGGTCAGTTTTTCACTGTTAGGCACAAAGACACGACATCACATTCTGTTCTGCACAAAGTCACAACATTAACAATCAACTTGCGAAGATCAAAAAGGCTTGAATTCGCAGACGAACAGATCTGTAGATGAAAGCCGCCAGCTCCCGGTGACTACGTGGCACACTCAAGGTCACGCGCTGCGGCCAAACACCAAAGTAGAGTGGAGAACGTTTCGAAGGTCCAGAACCTGTCACGGCTGCGGGAAGCCAAGTACGTATATAAAAATGTACGATGCCAATTAGTATAACCGAATGAGCACCCGTACTCCAGCTAAGATCTTGGTAAACAGTTGATTTGAAAAAACAATTGTAGAGAGAAGAAAAAAATGTAGTAAAAAGCGCAATATCGGAAAACAAATGAAAACTTATATGCACAGTGCGCTATTTTAAAAAAAATTTAGGTTATGATTGAAGTAGTCGAAGTTGGCGCAAGACAAAAATTTTTGAAAGAGGAGAATAAATTAAACGAGGAAGAGTGATAGTGAAATAAGAGAAAGAATAAAAGAAATTGAAGTTAGATGGTAATGAGGAAAGATAAGATAGGGAAATGAAGGAGGGGTAGTTTAAGGTGGGTTAGGAGGGTGGGTTATTGGAGGTAGAAAATGTGGGTGGGAACTATGTAAGACATGGAAAATAGAATTGGGGTTTTGGAATTTGGAATTTTTGAGAAGAAGAATTAGGAAGTCAAAAAGGATATTGGGTTTTTCAGAAATGTCGTTTAAATTGAAATTAGGGTTGAAGTACTGGTCAAGGTGGATAAAGCAATTTTCAGTAATGTTTAAGAGGGGGCCTTTGTTAATGATTTTAAGTATGTTTATGTCATTGTCAATACTGGTGAAATTATGTTTGGAGTCTTGTATGTGCTGTCCTATGGCAGAGAATCTGTTGTATTTAATGGCGTTGACATGTTCAGAGTACCTGATATTGAAGTTGCGGCCAGTTTGTCCGACGTAGGAGGAACTGCAGTTGTTGCATTTAAATCTGTATACACCAGATTTAGAAAAGGCATTAGACTTATTTAGAGATTTAGAGTTGTGTAAGATATCAAGACTTCTATTGTTAGTTCTAAAAGAAATTTTCATATTATGTTTTTTAAAGATATTAGTTATTTTATAAGCATCCTGAGTAAAAGTGAAGGTGGAAAAAGCAGTTGGTTTTATTGTGTCTTTAGATAAAGTGGTTTTTGGACGGTGTTTGAATTTGTTGATGATGCGGTTAATGAAGGAGTTGTTAAAGCCATTAAATTTAGCAATGTTGCGGATGGTGTTTAATTCATTATTTAAATCTTTTTTGGACATAGGGGTGTTGAAGGCACGAAAAATTAAGCTGTTATAAGTAGCACGTTTATGAGCTTGGGGGTGCGAAGAATCTTGTCTTATTGTAGTTGCTGTTTGGGTTGGTTTTCTGAAAATTTTGTAAGATAAAGAAGAAGGATGTCTAGTAATAGTTAGGTCTAGAAAATTAAGAGTTTGGTTGTGTTCTGATTCGAGGGTGAATTTAATGTTAGAGTCTAAGTTGTTGAGATGAAGAAGTGTAGAGGCTGCGTTGGTTGATTCCTCATTTAATATTACCAATGTGTCGTCGACATATCTCGCCCAAAAGAGGATGTTGGAGAAATTATTATTATTATTAATTCTTGTGTTTTCTAAGAAGTCGAGGTAAATTTCAGCAAGAATGCCAGAAGCAGGTGAGCCCATAGCCAAGCCATCTTGTTGATAAATGGTGTTGTCAAAGGTAAAATAATTATTGTTGAGAACTAATTTTAAAATAGACATGAAGTCTTGAATTTCAAGTTTACTTAGGTTACTGAATTTGTTTAGGTTGTTGTTTATAATGGGGAATAATTTTGGAATTGGAATACTAGGGTACATGTTGACAATGTCAAAAGAATGGAGAGAAAAATTTGGTTGGATTTCAAAATTTTTTAATTTGTTGATTAGATCAGAAGTGTTTTTGATAGATTTGTTGGATAAAAATCGATAATTTTTTAGTAAAAATGTTTGGATGAATTTAGAAGTGTTGTATAGGGGACTGGGTCTGTAATTGATAATTGGACGGATAGGAATGTTAGTTTTGTGAATTTTAGGGAGGGCTTTGGCAGTGGGTAGTCCAGGGTTCATGTTTATTAGTTTAGTTTTTTCTTGATCTGTGAGGAGAAAGGAAACGTTTTTTAAAGTATGTTTGAGTAGGCGTTGGATTTTTGTGGTTGGGTCTTTTTTTATTATAGAAAAAGAAGGGTCACTGAAAAAGTTTTTGGTTTTATCTAAGTAGTCAGTTTTATCCATTATGACAGTAGTGTTGCCTTTATCAGATTTGGTGATAATGAGATTATTGTCATTGATTTTCTTTTTAAGATCTGAAATGGTTTTATTATCTTTAATTAAATTATTATTATTATTATTATTATAATTAATAAGAGAAGTGTTTTTGTTATTGTTAATGAAGATTTTTTCAAGTTTCCTTTTTACTTCATATCTGATTTCATCTTGTTCATCTGTTGGCATTTTGTTAATGGCTATTTCAGATTCAATAATTAAATTGGTGGCTACATTGAAAGTGTTAAGATTGGGCCAATTGTGTTTGAAGCCCTTCGAAAGGATTGAGTTTTCATCATCACTCAGAGTTGTTTTAGATAGATTTACGATGGGAGGATGGAATTGTTCAATAGTTTTGGAGGGTGTGTTACGGTTCTTAAACTGGAATTTATGTGAAGAAGAGTTGTTCTTGAGAATTTTGAGTTTTTTCTCAAGGGTTTGTTGTTTGATTGACAGTACATGAAATAATTTATCGTCTACTTGAGTTAGGAAGAGGTTCCATTGTGCACTCGGGAGAAGATTAGCAATTTCTAGATGTGTTTCGTATAATCTGTTGTTTAAAAATGATTTTTTCTTGTATAAGAAACAAATTTCGTTTTTTAGCCAAATTTTGTTGGTTATTTTTTGGGTTTTTAACATGTGAGGAGAAGAAATGTTTTTTCTGGTACAACTTTGAAGAAATTTGGGGGTAAGATTGTAGGATATGCATTGTTTCAGGAAGTCGATGTCTTTTCCTAATTTAGCGATCTTGATCTTAAGGCCCATGTAAGAGAAGGCTTTTTGTTTAGCTTGGTTAGCTTGTGCATTTAAGGATAAAAATTTCATTGTTCCGTATTGAAATTATTGATGTTAAAAATTAAATAACTGGAGGTTCAACCTATTCAATACTCAAAAGAAAGAAACGTAGCAATCACATTTCTATTTACGCATGAGATACGACATCCAGCTGATAAAACTAGGCCTCTGTTCCTAAGTTTCGATCCCAGTCACGTCATAAAAAACGTGCGATCCCAACATTTGTCACGAGACTTTTTTGTAAACAATGCTATCGTGACCGGCGATCATTTGAGAGGTCTTTTCAAACTCCAGAAATCTTCAATTATGAACCCGGTGAGGAAACTAACCAGAAAAGTAGTTTACCCTACAAATTTGGAGAAAATGAATGTAGCAAGAGCCAAAATTGTATTTTCCCCTGAAACAATCGCTGGTTTGAAGAGTATGGAGGTGGTTTGTCCCGAGAGCATTAAAGACAGGAACAGTTTAAAAGAAACAATTTCTTTTATGGAGCATTTTATGAAGTCGTTCGATGCCCATGATGTCTGTCATATGGGACATATTCCAGGAATGAGAACAAACCGGCATTTTTCAGCATTGAAGATGAACGCCTCGGTTGGTTAATAAATGATTTCCTGTCATATATCAAGAACATTCAAATGCATCCAGAGAAAGAGAAAAGATTCACGAGGGAAACGTATCAGGCGTTGGTCTTGACTACCCAATCCACGGTGGCCTGCGTAAAATACCTCATAAGTATAAATTTTCATTATGTCTTGACGAGGAATCTAACAAGCGATGATATCGAGCTTTTCTTTAGCCACCTACGACGAAAAGCGGGATACAATGACACAATGGACGCAAGGTCATGCCTTAACGCAATCGAAACAACGCTCCATACAGGAATTATTGCGGCATCAAAACATGGCAATGTTGAGCTGAGGGATGAAAATAAGATCCGCAATGTACGAACCAGTTTACTACAACCAAGAATGTACCAGATGGATGAAAGTTATAGAAGGAATGAAAGTCGCGATGATGTGCAAATTCCGCAGCTTCCTGAACACGTAGGTAATGTCTATCATTACAAAACCCTTGCAAGGTAAATTACATCAGATCTGTGTGAACAATACTTTTTTATTTAAGTGTTCGCTAGTACATAAATATGATTAATTTGTTTCAGATTCAACAGCTACAATACCTGGTATTTCTCTAGCTATGGTAGCAGGATACTTAGTGCGTGTGGCAGAAGAACAAACAGACTGTGAAGGCTGTTTAGAACATATCACTTCTCCAGCTAGTGAAAGTCCAACATTGTGTCTTATTCGCTTTCAAGATCGAGGAGCCCTCAGATACCCGAAATCATCGTTTGTGGCTCTTCTGCAGCGCATGACGGAATTTGTTACCTCTGCTGTGCAGTATTTACCCCGACGACAGTTACTAAAAATGTGTACGTTTTTTCTGAAAGCCAGGTTCATCAGTGAAATTAAGTGTAGAGAGTGTAAAGACGACAAACTACCTCTTTTTCTACTCCAAAAATTTCTGAGACCTGCGTAAAATACCTCATAAGTATAAATTTTCATTATGTCTTGACGAGGAATCTAACAAGCGACTCAAGTAGAAGTGAGAACGTTTTGAAACTCGATAAGAGGCCCCTGAGTAGGAAAGTTTTAAAACTGTAGACACCTACAACATACAGCTCTCTTTATTTAGGACATGATTTACTTATAGACATACACGGCCATGCGATCACAAGGGGGCAACAGCGCGATACTAGTGGATGAATGGTGAACTAAGGTGTCACCCGTTTTCATTAGTGCATTTCAAGGCCTTGTATTATAGCGTAGGCAACGGTACTAATACCGGATCGCGGTCTTGCCCCCGTGTATTCGCATGGCCGTATATGTCAATAAGTAAAGTATATCCTAAATAAAAAGAACTGAATGTTTTTTGCGAGTATTGACAGTACTTTATTTATAGAGCGGTGCTGAATTGGCTTGGATATGTCATTGAAGTTTCAAAACTTTCCTTCTGAGGGGCTTCTTATCAAGTTTCAAAATTGTCTCTCTTCTACTCGAATGGCTCAAAGTAATGTTGTCTAACAGAGGTCTCAGAAATTTTCATAGTAGAAAAAGAGGTGGTTTGTCGCCTTTACACTTTCTACACTTAATTTCACTGTTGAACATGTCTTTCGAAAAAATAAACGTTCACCTTTTAGTAACTCTCTTCGGGACAAGTACTGCGTAGCGGAAGTGTCAAATTACGCCGTTCACTGCAGAAGTGCCACAGACGATGATTTTCGGTATCTGAGGGCTCCTCGATCTTGAAAACGAATAAGACACAATGTTGGACTTTGAGTAGCTGGAGAACAGATATGTTCTAAACAGCCCTTACAGTCTGTTTTTTCTTTTGCCACACGAACCATAATGTCATTGTATTCCGCTTGGCGTCTTAGGTAGCTGAAGAAGAGCTCGATGTCATAGCTCGTTAGGTTCCTCATCAATGCATAATGCAAATGTATAATTATGAGGTATTTTACGCAGGCCACAGTGGACTGGGTAGTCAAGATCTATGCCTGATACATTTCTCTCATGATCCTTTTTTACTTTCTCTGAATGCATTTTAAGTTTCTTAATATATGACAGGAAATCATTAATTAACCAACTGAGGAGTTCATCTTCAGTACTAAAAGATGCTTTTTTTTTTTGCTAGTGACTTTACATCGCACCGACACAAGTAGGTATTATGGCGACGATGGGATAGGAAAGGCCTAGGAGTTGGAAGGAAGCGGCCGTGGCCTTAATTAAGGTACAGCCCCAGCATTTGCCTGGTGTGAAAATGGGAAACCACGGAAAACCATCTTCAGGGCTGCCGACAGTGGGATTCGAACATACTGTCTCCCGGATGCAAGCTCACAGCCGTGCGCCCCTAACCGTACGACCAACTCGCCCGGTTAAATGATGCTCATTTGTTCTCGTTCCTGAATATGTCCCATGTGAGGTGTTGCAGACGTTATGCGCATTAATTAATTTCATAAAATGCTCCATAAAACAAATGGCTTATTTTAAACTGTATTTTATGCTCTCGGGACAAAACCACCTCCATACTTTACAAAGCGGAGATTGTTTCAGGGGAAAATACAATATTTTTAGCTCTTACTACCTTCATTTTCGTGAAATTTGTTGGGCAAATTATTTTCCTCTTTGGTTTCCTAATGTAAGATTTCTGAGTTTGAAGATGTCTCTCAAATGATTGCCGGTCACGGTAGCATAGTTTAAAAAAAGTCCAGTGACAAATTTCGGAATCGCCCGATTCCTATGACGTTACTCGGATCAAAACTTAGGAACAGAGGCCTACTTCGATCAGCTTGAAGTCGTATCTCATGCGTAATACTTCCCCTGTATAATGTTTGGAACATTGAACATTCACTGGAAACTTGTGAAACGAAATTCCACTACCTTTAATTTCTTGTGAATAAACCATGACTGGATTTGCGAATGCTTAACATCAGACAAATACATAATACATTCACAACCAACTCAGTTAATGAACACGTTTAAAGGCGCGAGCCTGGTAGACAGGGGGCAAGATAGCGATCCTAGCGGCCCGGCATTGAACTTCAGTGTAACCACTTCCATAGCGTTTCACAGGCTCTATTTCCAGGCCTTGTATTATAACTTAGGCAACGATTAGTACATGTTGGCAGCCCACCATTTGTTTTCTTTTCTGTTTAACGCTACTGCCATCTAGTGGATAACAATGAGGTGAAATTGGCATATTGTTTCCTTGCCGTATTTTGTGGAAGAAGTGGTGAAAATCCCTATAATTCTTCTATTTTTCCTAAAGAAAGTGGGCGTTTTTAATAATTAATGAAATTCATAATCTCGTCCAGCAGTGATGTGAGTATAATATAGTACGTAAGACCGTAGAAACATAGGACTCATATGCTCGACAATGAGTTATTTTAGAGTATCCAAGCTTAGTGTCATAGTACTAATTGAATTTCAGCTCCTAAGTTACGCTATCGTTTTAAAATAACCTGAACACGAAACAATTTACCTTCATGTAAATTTCATAGCGAGAGTCGAGTTTAACTCATTAGTTTCAGTGTTTCCACTCCCTCTCAATGTGTACCACCTATCAACGTGACGTAAAGCTGTATTTCCTCCCCTCCGTCTTTCCCCTCTCGCCCTCTGTCACTTGGTTGCTACAAGCTGACGACGTTGGGACTCAGTTAAATAAAATACAAGCGTTCCGTCAGTTGGGTAGTCTGCAGGAATGAAGTGTGTGAAACTAGGGATACCAGCATGACTGTTGTGAATCAACCAACATTAACCGTCGCTCTACTGCTACTGATCTCTTTTACCGGAGCTGCAGGAATCGATCCACATGTAGGAAAGGCTTTAGCATCATTAAGTAGAATTATTAAGTTTTTTGAAGAAAGTTTAAACCCAGATGAAGAACTTGTTCCTGATTTGCTGTTTGGCGTTGCATTTGGGATAGGTAATTACGTTATACTTGCAATACTTAGCACATTCAATGAAGTGTGTACTTTCCATATCCCTGTCTGTTTGCATTAATGCTTTCTCATGTTCTGGTGTTAGAGTTGTCAACCGGCCGTATTTGACTTAGTTGTCTCCGAACCGTTCTTGCGAAGAAATTTGAGTTTTTTCATACTTTCTTTTATGTATAGTGCATTTAATTTATTTCCTTTCATTTTACATCGTTATGCCCAACTGAGGAGCACAGTGACAATGTTTTTTAAAACGTAGGTAGGCGTTTGCTTTCTTCTTTTACCAACATCTCTTGCTCTTCTCTTGAGTTTTTCTGTCCAAGTTTCAATTTTGGTATTGTCTGAAAATTAGTGCTTGTCGACTAGTGTTCAGAATGCAGATCTGTCCCGCACAGTTTCACATGTGATGCCGATTTTCTGGAGGTCCCTTTCATTTTCATTTAGCCAATGTTGTTCTTCAGTTTCGGTAAGAGGGCAAGGTTGAGAATTCTTTTGGTTAGCCTATCATTGATCCTGCTGAGAAAGTAACCTTAAAATTTCAATTGCCTTTCCCTGAGTGTCCGAGATTTTTTCAGGAAGCCGATATAGGCCTAGCTCCTGAAATGACCTTTCAGGTGAGATTCCCTCTGTTCACACTAGGCCGAAGATTTTCCGTAGAATTTACTTTTCGTCCGCCTCTGTGGTGTAGTGGTTAGCGTGATTAGCTGCCACCCCCGAAGGCCCGGGTTCGATTCCCGGCTCTGCCACGAAATTTGAAAAGTGGTACGAGGGTTGGAACGGGGTCAACTAAGCCTCGGGAGGTCAACTGAGTAGAGGTGGGTTCGATTTCCACCTCAGCCATCCTGGAAGTGGTTTTCCGTGGTTTCCCACTTCTCCTCCAGGAGAATGCCGGGATGGTACCTAACTTAAGGCCACGGCCGCTTCCTTCCCTCTTCCTTGCCTATCCCTTCCAATCTTCCTATCCCTCCACAAGACCCCTGTTCAGCATAGCAGGTGAGGCCGCCTGGGAGAGGTACTGGTCATACTCCCCAGTTGTATCCCCCGACCAAGAGCCTGAAGCTCCAGGACACTGCCCTTGAGGCGGTAGAGGTGGGATCCCTCGCTAAGTCCGAGGGAAAAACCGAACCTGGAGGGTAAACAGATGATGATGATGATGATGATGATGATGATGATCTTGATTTTCTTGATTTTCTATGTCTTTAATTAGTGTGTACTCTAATGGTCAAGGTTTGTAATTCGCATAAGCTTCTGGTTTAACAGTTTGATTTCTCTTCATAAAACTTCATTTATGATCATTTTTGAAATTATGAACTTAGAAGAAAGTGATTACAAGCAAACAAACATATTTATGTTAATTTGCCTGCAGTGAGAATTGAAGATAGAATGAGTTCTTGGTTGCAAGAAGTCACTTAGCTAAAACCGTTCCCCTTTGTTGTTCATAGTTGATATGGATTATTTCCTGAAAGTTATGAAATGGCAGGATATGGGGGAGGGGTGATTTATTTGGGTGGAAATTAGTAAGCAGTTTGCAGTATGTCAACTACTTTTTCTTCATGGTAGGCCGAGGCGAAAGCTTGTAATATATTTTGGAGCTTTAAAAGGATGCAGCGAGTGTGATACTACGAAAATTGATATTTCCAATATCAGAGTGAAGTCCATTAGGAAGAAATCTGAGTCGGAAACTCCAAATTCGAGTACTTAGATAGTTTTAAAGTATTTTGATGTTGTGAGGTGTTCCAGAATGATAGTATATTAATGGCTCAGGCGGCAGCGCGCTGGCCTCTCACCGGTGGGTTCCGTGGTTCAAATCCCGGTCACTCCATGTGAGATTTGAGCTGGACAAAGCGGAGGCGGGACAGGTTTTTCTCCGGGTACTCCGGTTTTCCCTGTCATTCATTACAGCAACTCTTTCCAATATTTCATTTCATCTGTCAGTCATTAATCATTGCCCCAGAGGAGTGCGACTGGCTTCGGCAGCCGGAACAATTTCTATCCTTGCCGCTGGATGGGGGCTAAATTCATTCCATTCCTGACCCAGTCGAATGACTGGAAACAGGTTGTGGATTATTATTATTATTATTATTATTATTATTATTATTATTATTATTATTATTATTATTATTATACCATCACTCGCGTTAACAAGTATGATTGTCTTCCAAAGGTAAAATTCAAATCACATGAGTTCTTTGATAGCTGTATAATCCAATTATGAAACCACAGACTCTTCCACAATGTTGGCACACGATTTCTTGTGTAGCTACTGGCCCGTGAGGGTTGATATTTCTGCTATTCATACGCTCGTTCCTAGCATTGCGTTTGTCAGCTTGAAGTTTCCCCTGCTGTAGTTGAAAGGGTAGATGCCCTTGGTGGACGAGGTGACGCAATTCTGGACGAGTGGATGCCACAACCTCCCAATTTTTGGGTCAATTTGAAATTTCTTTAGATTCGCGTTCAGAACGTCTTTATAGCGGTTTTTGTTGCCCACCTTGTTTTCTCTGTCTGACATTTAACTGACAATACACATGATTTGTTTTGGGAGACGTGACTCAGGTATGCGAATTACATGACCTGTCCATTGAAACTAAAATTGAATCAAGGTGCACCAAAGCTAACGCAGTGAATTCGCGGTTGCGATCAACTGTACTCTGTAAGAAAGAACTCGGCTCTCAGACGAAACTATCTTTACATCGATCTGTGACCTCCCCCACCCCACCCCCACTCTATAACCAGAAAATATACCTTCGCCACTAGGAGTCTTTGTTTTGTATAGTTCACGTTTCTCATTAACAGCAGTTGGTAAATAGTGGCACGGACTCGTGCAAGAAAGGATTTTACATTCATACTGGACAGTGCTTTCGCCACTGGTAGTGTATACCGTTCACCTCAAATACCTCTGAAGTGTCTGGTCACCGGGGCCCCGGGTTCGATTCCCGGCAGGGTCGGGAATTTTAACCATCATTGGTTAATTTCTCTGGGGCGGGGGCTGGGTGTATGTGTCGTCTTCATCATTTCATCCTCATCACGACACGCAGGTTGCCTACTGGCGTCAAATCAAAAGACCTGTATCTGGCGAGCGAACATGTCCTCGGACACTTCCAGCACTAAAAGCCATACGCCATTTCATTGCATTTACCTCTCAAGTTCAGGGTTACGATCATCACACCCATCTAGAAGGAAATTATTTTTAAATTAATGAAGGCAGTAGTTCTTAAATGTTACCTCCACCTGACAAGAGAATACGCTGTTAGACCTCCTTTCCCATATTAATTCCTCTATTTTGATGATAATTATTGAAATTGTTATTCGGTTCATATTGTGGTACTACTCAGTAGTTTCTTTTCTTTACTAAAGATTGTCGCTAATTTCAAATTCTGACTGGAGGAAATTGTGGCTGCTGCCGAATGCTTAAAGCTGTCTTATTTGGAACACGGATTTTACGTACGGTATGAGGGAAACGCGCCAAGTATAAAAACCCGATATCCCAGAAACTTCGCACATGTTTCGGCTTATTCGTAGATACTACGAACCTACTACGCTGGTTTAGCAGGGGGAGAGGTGATGGTCCCACGTGGCGCGTCGCAGGTGGCAGATAGGGGGGACTTGAGGGAAATAATACTTCTCGCGGACCAAACACACAACCCCCTATGGGTGGGGGACGCAGATGAATACACGCACGGTATCCCCTGCCTGTCGTAAGAGGTGACTAAAAGTGGCCCCAGGGAATCTGAACTTTGAAGCGTGGGTTGGCGAGCACGGGGCCCTTAGCTGAGTTCTGGCATTGCTTCCACTTATTTGTGCCAGGCTCCTCACTTTAATCTATCCTATCCGGTACCGCTTGGTCAACTCTTGTTCTTTTCCGACCCCAACGGTATTATGTATGGAGGCCTAGGGAGTCTTTCGTTTTCACGCTCTTCGTGGCCCTTAGTATTCCTTTGGCCGATACCTTCATTTTTTCGATCTGTCTGACCCCATCCATTTTTTTCTCTCTGATTAGTGTTATATAGAGGATGGCTGCCCAGTTGTACTTCCTCTTGAAACAATAATAGACCGAGCGAGTTGGCCGTGCGTTAGGGGCGCGCAGCTGTGGGGTCTCATCCGGGAGATAGTGGGTTCGAACCACACTGTCGGCAGCCCTGAAGATGGTTTTGCGTGGTTTTCCGTTTTTACACCAGGCATATGCTGGCTTATTACTTATTTCCTGCGGCTCCTTCAGAAGCGTAGGGCTTCGATGAATTTTCGCCAGCGGACTCTGCTGCGGGCCATCCGATGTAGTTCTCCCCAGGTTTTTCCTGCCTCACTAGGCAAATGATGGGGCTGTACCTTAAGGTCATGGCCGCTTCCTTCCCATTCCTAGGCCTTTCCTGTCCTATCGTCGCCGTAAGACCTGTGTCGGTGCGACGTAAAGCAAATAGCAAATATATATATATAAATAAATAAATAAATAAATAAATAAATAAATAAATAAATAAATAAATAATCACCACCACCACCCCCTTGCTGTGTGAACAACAGTATTAGTACGTAAAGTGTACGTCAGATGTCGCACAGCGATGCATAAGCGATTCATACTTAGTGTTTCAAATGTTGCCAATACGAATCTCGAAGGTAACGAGGTTGACCGATTCAGCACTAGGGTGTCCAGCTGTCACTAAATAGTACTTGTCTTACGGCGACGATAGGACAGGAAAGGCCTAGGAATGGGAAGGAAGCGGCCATGGCCTTATTAAGGTACAGTCGCGAATAGTACTTGTGCCAGGCTCTTAACTTTCATCTATCTTATCCGAACTCCCTTGGTCAGTTCTTATTCTTTTCCGACCCCGACTGTATTACGTATGGAGGCCTGGGAGTCTTAAAGGGAAGTTAGGACTGAATTTATAAAAAAACATTAATTATTGACAGAATTGAATGAAATTTGGTTTTTGGTCTCCTAATGGTGAAATAAGGCCATATACCAATTTTCAGTAAAATAGCAACATAACTTTCTGAGAAATTAACACTTACAATTTAATTTTTTTTTAAATCGATAAGCATAAAAAATGCTCCAGCTGAACAGGTACTTCAAATATCACATTGAAAACTGGTGTACAGGGACTTCAATGTATGGAAAGGATTTTAACAGAGAGAGTCTGCATATGTAGTCCATGAATGTGAGGAGAAGATGTGTTTTATGTGTTTATGTTTTTCTCAAATTATGCTAAAAAATACCCCTTTGAAGGCTACTATCTTTTAAAGTATCAACATTATAAAAAATTCCTTCTGTTAATATCAAGATAATACAGGTGTTAACAACCCATGAAATTCTCATGGAATTTGAAACCAAATTGGTTCAGCTGGAACATTTTAAATACCTGAAAATGTATATATGAAAAAGCACATTTTCGTAAGTAAAAGCTAGTGGATGGGGACTCAACCGGACATTTAAATATCACGATAGTACTTTAAAAATGGAGGAACCCGAAAAATACCAGCGCCAAATGATCCGCAGGAGTCCGGCGTACAATAATATGCACAAATTGAAAAATCGATAATTTTTACTTTTTTCACCAAAAACTCAGTCCCAGCCTCCCTTAATTTTCACGCCCTTCGGCCGATATCTTCATTTTTTGAAGTGTCGGGTAACTTCCATTTTTTTCTCTCTAGTTAGCGTTATATGGAGGATGGTTGCCTAGTTGTACTTCCTCTTAAAACCAGCATCACCACCAGCACTACTCACGACAGTATGCCCTTCCTGACGCCAACTTCGTCAGAGGAGTTAGAGACGAAATTAAGTACGTGGTATACGGTAGTAGGAAGGGGGAGAGTGAAACCCGATCCCGTCGAATAGCACCACCGGGTCTGCTCAAGGCTTAACGTTTCCATCCGACGGACGAATCACCATAAACAGAGGCATGCGCCCTCGCTCATTATGGACACTGCGGATATGTTTAGAAGGCAATTCAGGCGTTTGGCACGCCATCTAGTGATTAGAAATTGTATACCACCAGCTCTCCTACCCTGCCGGCCAACATTCTGCTGGTGAAAGTTTTTTCGACCAGCGGGACTCGAACCGGCTAACCACGGTGCCAAACCATACAGACTTCATGCCTTAACGATTACGGCCACCAAGCGGGCTTGTCGGGATGGTAGAAATACATGAATGAATCGTCTGAGCCCTGGGCTCTTAACTTGAAAAGCGTGGGTTGGTGACCACGGGGCACTTCGCTGAGTCCTGGCATTGCTTCCACTTACTTGTACCAGGCTCCTCAGTTTAATCTATCCTACCTGTCTTCCCTTGGTCAACTCTTGTTCTTTTCTAAGTTCGACGATATCAGAACATTCGAGGTGAAGGGAGTATTTCATTTTCACTACCCGTCGTGGTCGTTGTCTTTCTTTGGCTGATAGCTTTATTTTTCAAAGTGTCTGACCCCTTCCATTTTTTTCCCTTTGATTCGTGTTAGATAGGGGATGATTGACCAGTTTTACTTCCTTTTAAAAAATTATCACCACTACCAGCTCCACCTAGTGGGTTGAGGCGGTAGAATAACACCCACGGTATCCCCTGCTTGTCGTAAGAAGCGACTGAAAGGGGGCCCCAAGGGCTCTGAAATTTGGAGTGTGGGTTGGCGACCACGGGGCCCTTAGCATAGTCCTGGCATAGCTTCTACTTACTTGGGCCAGGCTCCTCGCCTCGTTGTACTTCGTCTTAAAACAAAAATCACCACCACCACCTCATCCATCCTCTCCGAGCTCCCTTGGTCAACTCTTGTTCTTTTCCCACCCCGACGCCACTCGAGGCCTAAGGAGTCTTTCATTTTCACGCCCTTCGTGGCCCTTATCCTTCTTTGGCCGATACCTTCATTTTTTTCGAAGTGTCGGATCCCTTCCATTTTTTCTCTGATTAGTGTTATATAGAGGATGTTGCCTATTTGTAATTCCTCTTGAAATAATCACAACCACCACCGCCACCACCACCTTCCCCTAGCTGTGATCTCATAACTCCTACTTCTTCATTTCAGAATTATCTTTCTCTCCTTCCTAATGTTCCTTCTTTATACTTCTAGTCTAAATTGAAGGCGGTATTCCGGTATCTCTTTAAATGTGTACATTTTTGACACGATGTTTCAGGCAGTAAATCTAGTACTCTAACATTAGCATAGACTTGAATTTTATGTTCATATGTATGTTACGTACGTACAATGTGTGTAGTATGATATAATCTTAATATCGTCCGACTCGTTGGCTGAATGGTCAGCGTTACTGGCCTTCGGTTCAGAGGGTCCCGGGTTCGATTCCCGGCCGGGTCGGGGATTTTAACCTTCATTGGTTAATTTCAGCGGCTCGGGGGCTGGGTGTTTGTGCTGTCCCCAACATCCCTGCAACTCACACACCACACATAACACTATCCTCCACCACAATAACACGCAGTTACCTACACATGGAAGATGCCGCCCACCCGGCTAGAAATAGCCACACGAAATTATATCATCTTAATATCACTAGGTTTGATGATTTTATTCATCCTATTAGTTTCATTATTAACATTTTTCTTTTCTTCATCTTATTGTTGTTATTTGCGTAATTTAAAATTAGTTATTAGTATGAGTGTATGAGGTTAAGACTGGTTAAATGTAAGAAAGGGAATACAGCCCTAACTTTCCCAAGATAAATAAAACATCCTAATGTTATCTAATATCGTCGGTTTCGATTTTCCTGCTGTCTTACATTCGATTTTTAATTTCATATAAAGATCTTAAGAATGTGTCCTTTCATTTCAGGTCAAATTCGAGTATTTAACAGACATCTTGAAAAAAACGTATGCACAGTAAATGCAACTGGTCCAGAAAAGGAGGAACTTTCGGGTACGTTAGATGACATCGAAGTTAAAATGAGCCAAATATTGAGAGAGAACAGGAAAAAGGTACCGGATAAGGGAGATAAATACGAAAAATTATGTAAGTATATCTTATTTAATTTTATGTTTTAAATCTATACCAATATTAGGAAGAGAAATTTCGTGGGCTTATTTGTATCATGTACATATCTCTGGAACGCTCCAGTTGATGTTAGTACTTTTTTAATTGAATGAAAAATGAAAACCTACAACCTGTTATCCAGTCATTGACCGGGTCAGGGATGGAATGAACGAAACATATATAGGCTGTTTTTACAATGGGATCGCCACTCCCAAGGTGATTTATTAATGAGTGATAAGTGCTATGAAATGATAATGGAGTGTGTTGCTGGAATGAAAGATGACAGGGAAAACCGGAGTACCCGGAGAAAAACCTGTCCCGCCTCCGCTTTGTCCAGCACAAATCTCACATGGAGTCACCGGGATTTGAACCACGGTATCCAGCGGTGAGAGGCCGACGCGCTGCCGTCTGAGCCACGGAGGCTTACTTTTTTAATTATAAAGATATAATAAACAGTTTTTAAAAAGTAGAGGAAGTCAAAAAATTTGAGAATCTGTTACTCTTAAAAGTGAATACGCTTCCTTGAACAGTTCAACCTACAAAATATTGAGCTTGCCGAGAGCTCTCGGAATTCAATTATCTTACAAAGTCTACCATATGTATTTTCTTCCTACCTCTTAGTTTTCTGTTTTGATAGTTGATTTATCCGATTGTTAGTGTTTAAGAAAAAGGAACATAATGCTGGATTTCGAATAACTTCTACCGCTCTTTCCACACGTGTGGGGTCGCGGGTGCAAACGGTGGCGCACAAGTGGATTTGGCCCTGTTTTATGGCCGGATGCTCTTCCTGACGCTAACTTTATATAAAACGATGTCATCACTCAATGTACTATCTGCGCACTTTTTAGCGATAGATTTATACCCTAGTGCTGAATCGGTCGACTTCGGTTATCTTTCGAGATTCGTATTGGCAACCTATGAAACACAAACTAAGAATCGCTTATCATCGCTGTGCGACATCTGGCGTACACTTTACGTACTCGTGCTGTTGTTGTTTACACAGCAAAGCCAAACTATAGAATTCATACTAGGAACACGTTTCACATTGGCAAATGTTATATAGTATTATATATTGTGTGTGTGACACAGTTGTTGGCGTTAAGACAATAAAGGTTTAGAAAATTGATATCGATCGATCATATTATCGATTCAATTCAGATTTCATTTCCATTCAGTTGGGAGTATTACCGGAACCGGCAGTGCTCCCTTCTTACTCCTCACCAAGTACAAAAATCTATCACTAAAAAGTGCGCGTACAGTAACTAGAATACTAACAGGTAGGCAGTTCCGGGGAGCTGCGGTGCAATTGGCTGGTACGTCGCCCTGAGGATGGTGTTGCCGCCAGATTCAATGCGTTTTGAGTTAATCTTGTTAGGTATTATGACTGTAGGTTTCAGGAAATGCAATGATTTAAGAATATTTTGTTATACGTCTAGACCAGGGCCTCTCAGGGTGCATGCGCGTGGTGCATGCACTGTGCACGGTGCAAAAGACGACTTGGCTTGGTTGACCAGAGTGCAGACCCCCCCACTCCTCGATTTGGAGCAATAGCGCTAACTCTCTCTTTCATCATGCCTGTCTCGCTCGCTCCGCCTGTCTCCCTCTCCCCCACTTGCGCTGTAGCGCTCCAAATCCGGGCCGAGTAGAGCCGAGCATAGCCGAGTAGCCCAGAGACGAAGCGTTGATCCCAGGCACCGATGCACAGTGCACGGAGCTCTTGCGCCTCGCTCTGCACGCGTGAGATTTTGGGCGTTTGAGAGGCCCTGGTCTAGACGACTATAATTTGATCAGAATATGTGATTCTCTGTTTGAAACTAATCAAATTGTATGTATTGTTAGTAAATTAAAATTTGTGCGGGGATTATGACATTATATAATACTATTTCAACAGAATACAATCGTTTTACCTAGCCTTGAAGATGGTTTTCCGTGGCTTCCTATTTTAACACCTTCCCTATCCCATCGTCGCCGTAAGACCTATTTGTGTCGGTGCGACGTAAGGCCAATTAAAAAAAAAACAGCCGTACTAAAGGAACAACCTTTGCTTGTGTTAAGCAGTGATGAGAACAAAAATAGTAATTTAATAATTTCTCGTAATCATATTTAGTAGTAGTAGTAGTAGTAGTAGTAGTAGTAGTAGTAGTAGTATGAAATGCCCATTACAAATTAAATGTAACGGGGGTACGCTACCAAACAAGTTGTGTACTTACAAAGTCTGTGGAATCACATTTCTAATACGTTCATACTAAGGATGTTTGAAAGCAACGTTAGCAGAGTACACTACAAGCATGAATAATAACGTCGAATGTCACGCCCAGTGTCGAAATGTGTAAAGTTATTTCCAGACTACCAGGTTAAATTATTTCATTATTGTGTGGCATAATTCATCCATAACAACCAATAGGACATTTGATTTAAATGGGTGTTATATCATATTATACTGTATACAAAAGAAATATTGATCGTTCGCATTTGCTATCTTATATACGGACGACTCACTCGAGTGAGTGCGCCCAGCCGGATCCCACTGGTGTCCGGTTGGCCATTTTTATTCTGTACTTAACATCTCTTCAACACCTACTAAATGTACGTAACACGACCTGATAGGTTGAAAGTCGGTTTCGATTACAATGGGGTCGTGAAAATTCAGTATTCATTTTTAACAATTTATTTAAAAGCAAAATACGGGCTGTATCAGAACTATACCGGCAAGCAATCAGGTATGCGCTTCGTATTACGTCAAGAATGATGGCGCAATCGGATTGGCGGAGAAAATGAGATTACTTCGTTACTACCGGGCGTGTGATTCAAATAAACGAACTCGTCGTGCACAAGCCCGCTGCCGTGCTTCAGAGGAAAGAAAAGAGAGAGGGGAAGTGGGGTGTATGATGGAGACGGAGATAATGCTCCGCGCGTATGTAGAAGTTTCCTCGTACGACATTGCCTAGCGGCAGAGAATGTATGACCGGGCGAGTTGGCCGTGAGCTTAGGAGAGCGCAGCTATGAGCTTGCATCCGGGAGATAGTGGGTTCGAACCCCTTGTGGCAGCCCTGAAGATGGTTTTCCGTGATTTTTCACACCAGGCAAATGCATGGGCTGTATCGTAATTAAGGCCACGGCCACTTCCTTCCCACTCCTAGACCTTTCCTATCCCATCGTTGCCATAATACCTAACTGTGTCGGTGAGACGTAAAGAATTGTAAAAGAAAAAAGAGAACGTATGCATTTAATCCAGGCGACGGCCGGTTGGAATATCATGCCCCAACACACGTTTTCCGCCGGTTTTTTCGTTCATAACTACCCACTGTATTACAGTCCCAATCTCCCGTAAAGTCCCCTTGCTACCTGTCTTCGAATTATTTCAACGAGGCCTCTGTTCTTATCACTGTCATATATCAGCCATTGAGCGAACGGAAACATCATTGCTCATTTGTGAGTTCATCACCTTCACAGCTTTTAGTGCCACAAATTATTTTGATAGCTCGCAAGACTGAACTATAAACAAATCTATCTTTATGTGAATCATTAATCTCAAGACTATTCTAATAGTGTAACTTCCTTATGGTAGTTAATAAGGCTCAGCTCGGTGGTATTTGAAGGTGCTCAAATACGTCAGCCTCGTGTCGGTAGATTTACTGGCACGTAAAAGGACACCTGCAAGACAAAATTCCGGCACATCGGAATATCCGAAAACCTTCAAAATTAGTTAGTACGACGTGAAAAGCTATCGCCAGTTAGGCAGGGGTTATGTTACTGTTTTAAAAATAGCAGAGCTGATTCCGAGGAGTCATTTTTGCTTTTAATGAGGAGGAGACTGTCACCGGTAGGCAGCAGCTTTTAGAATATTGGGAAACTGATGTAAAGTTGGTTTTTATTCTTACTAAGGCCTGTTTCACACCGTGGGGAAGAAAATTGAAAACTAATGAATTTTCAGTATGCTGTTTCTCGAATGGGCCTAAACATCAAGCTAAATGGTTTTACAAGTCGGAAAAATGTCTTAAACGGTGATCAAAGCCTTCCATTGGCGGAAGACAGTTATCCAACGGCTGTATTTTCTCTTCAGTGACGGGAGGAATCTGGGGAATTACTATACTGTTGCCTGGAGGAATGTCTTCACGACAGCTTTTCTCACTCTAAGAAGTCCAGGAATCTAACAGTAGCAAACGCTTGTCTTCCGTGAATGGGAATAAGGCTTCTTGAAAACAATACCTTAATTCCCTTTTTTCCTCCATTTACCCCTGATTTTGTGGCTGTTACAATTCTATTTTAGGCATGAAAAATTTCTTTGGGAACACTCGAACCGAAAGTTCTAGTTGCCTCCTGTAGTACAATGAATAATTTCGGGAAAAGAGTACCGGCCATACTAACTGTAGGCATAGCGGTGTACGAATGGGTAAGTGCACTAACTGGTTGAGCCACTGTTTTTGTATCTTTCTCACCAACAAACGATGGTCCTTTTCGCTTTCATTTCGTGCCCAGAACCAATCTGATCTGTATTGTATATTGAAGAAGGGAAGTAGTCTAAAAGCCACTCTGTAGCCGCTTCCACAAATTTTTTTTGCGACCTTACCTTTGACGTCTTCTTGCAGATACGCACGGGATGTAAATTTCGTGACTTCTGTTTTTGATTCTGCAGTATTTCTTGAAGCGACTCAACCAACCAATAGATGCACTGAAATTACTTTGTCCCATTGAAATATCTTTTGAAAGCTCCAAGGCCCACAGTCCTAGGTTTTCATTGCGAACATTCCTCCTCAACCTTCTTACTTCTGCAAAGAGAGAAAATAATGTTCTATAAATCAATTTCCTGTGTTCAACGGAACTTACTGACGAAGATTCTACTTGGTTCTTCCATATGGTCAGTTGTCACAGTGACGTTACCATAGGCCTAAGACAAATTTTGCGAACAGTAGTTAATGAAAGCCGCTCCCAACCCCCTTTATTTAACCATAAATCTACAGCTTTCCTGCTGTACGTTAGATCTACAATATGTTTCACTTTCTTCTGTGTACTGGAAGTGTAGCTTGAACTGGTAGATTTGTAAGGTGACTACAATGTCGCTTCACTGGATTAACAGGAATCAGACTCGGGCCTCAAACTCGGATCCGTGACGCCTTTCTCTTTTAGATAATGCAGATGGTGTCACTGCTTCCACTATCACTTTTGCTATTACTGTTTCCAGACAAGACTCCGAGATAATTTTCAGTTAGTTCGATCGCATGTGTACCTATCTTCCTTTCTTTTGAAGTTCTTTCACGGGAAGAAGAGAAACGTTTTTCACGGAAATAACATGAGGCGGATTCGTAACTGCTCTCTCAATGGAACACTTGTTAATTGCCTAGTACAGAAACAGTAGTAGCGATTAGGCATTAAACGTGGGGAGGCAAAAAAGTACAGAAAACAAAAATATCCGGGTTTGTGGGGATAGATTATAGCGGCGGTGCAAGGGAAGGGAGGCGTATATAAATCTATATACAGGGTTGTTCACCTAACATGTTACACGGAAATAACTTCTAAACGATTAAAGATATCGGCATTCTTTTTTCATGTTCGTAAATGTTATCCAGGGTCTTGTAAAATAACGTGCTACTTAGTCTCATGGGAGGGATTAATAACAGAGATATTGATATTAACTCCATATTTTTAAATGGAACGGCACAAATTCATACCGCTGGACTAAAAGATCAACTACATACAAGTTCAAATAAGTTATGCAAGTATTTTCAAAATCGGACAATTACTTTTCGAGATATAAATAACTGCATGCGTGGTTTTGCATGCCACACCTGATGGCGTGAAGTCGGGCAAGGACGTATTGACGCGCAAGCAGTTGCCTGGGAGTGAGTTCAGCCTCACAATTGACACCAGGCTTGTAAGCACCTCGTGCACATGTGATGGGTTTGCAAAGTGGGTATGACAGACGAACTCATGAGAGGACAGGTAGGGTTGATGTGTTTGAAAGGAATGAAGTAAGTACTTTGCCTTGAAACGAACTAAACGAAAGTTATCCCACTGTCGGCAGCCCTGAAGATGGTTTTCCGTGGTTTCCTATTTTCACACCAGGCAAATGCTGGGGATGTACCTTAATTAAGGCCATGGCCGTTTCCTTCCAACTCATAGGCCTTTCTTATCCCATCGTCGCAATGCATGACAAAATCCATATTTTCAAACACTAAATTTACTCCAGAACAGTAATGCTTATACGGTCGCACTTCCAGTAATGCATCTTATTATTGGGGTTCCTCTCCAGAGGCACGTAATTAACACTAGAAGGGGTACAGGGGATAGTTGTTATTTCATTTCCGGGGCTTGGACATCATGGTGGTGTAGCTGTAGCCCCATGTGCTTGGGTGTGTGTGTGTGTGTGTGTGTGTGTGTACTGTATGTCTGTTAGAATGTGTGTGATAACCTGTGTTATTGTGGTGTCTGTAGTACTGTACCGTATTTGTAATTCCGGTGAGGAATTGGGACGGAGGCGGCCGTTGTCGTAAGTAAGCAACCATCCCGGCATTTGCTTGGAGTAGCGGTGGGAAACCACAGAAACACTTCCAGAATAGCTGAGATGGGTAGCGAACCCACCTCTTCCCCGTTTTGCCTCACGAGGCTGATTGTACCCCGTTCCAGAACTCCAACCAGAATTAAATTGCTTATCAGAGCCGGGAATTGAACCCGGATTACCGCGGTGACAGCTACGAATGCTAGCCGCTACACGTGATTACGAAACTCGACAGGCTGCGAGAAGAGTGGCTGTTTGTTATTATTTCATATCCGGGCTTTGACAGCGTGGTCATGTAGCCCCGTTTGCCTGAGTGTCTCTCGTACAAAGCGCATCTCGTTTTGTGCTGGGTTATTTCAGACGAAGGAGCAGTGTTACCAATGCTGGATTATTATGGTTGAGATAGGTGAGACATTAAGGGACAAACAGCTCGACTTATTATGTGGGATATTCAGAGCTGATCGTGGTGAGATGACTGCAACACTGTTATTTATTTATTAATTTATTTTACACGCATTAATCTCCGCGGAGCTCAAGCGCGGCTGTACTAGCGTGCATTCGGGAGAACGTAGGTTCGAGTCCTGCCTCGCCCAACCTGAAAGTGATTTTCATGGTGCCCCATGTCTAACACCAGGCAAATGCCGGATAGGTACCTTTAGGATAGGCCACGGCCGACGTTCTTTCCAAATCCTTCCCATTCCCATCCCTGGGTAAAGACACTAAACTGAGCGCAACCTATTACACATGATGTCGAAACAAAACAAGACACAAAACAAAGCAGAACAACTTTAATCTCCCTTCACCATTGCGTGTTTGCCAGTCATACAATAACGTTGCACACTCAGTGTATGCTAGGGCACATCACATTATTTTTACAGTACATGCCTGGTATCCGTTCTGTGGCTGAACTCACTCACAGGAAACTGCTTGCGCGTCAGTATGTCCTTGCCGACTTCACGCAGTCAGATGGGACATGCAAAACCGCGCATGCTGTTCTTATTTATATCTCAAAAAGTAATTGTCCGATTTTTAAAATACATACATATATGAACTTGTACGCAGTTGAACTTTTAGGCCAGGTGTATGAATGTGTGCCATTCCATTAAAAAATATGGAGTTAGCATCAATATCTCGGGTATTAATCGCCCCATGAGACTAAGTAGCACGTTATTTTACGAGATCCTGGATACCATTTAAGAATATGAAAATAGAATGCCGATATCTTTAATGGTTTAGAAGTTACTTCCGTGTAACATGTTAGGTGAATAACCCTGTATATAAAATAAGAGTTTTGTCTGTACATTGTTCAGAGTTTAGAAAGGATGGTATTTCTGTATCGGTCGAGTCCACAATAACAAGGAAATGCACTTTTTAATTTTCCGTAATTTCTGTCCGTCTGTCTGTATGTGTGTATGTACACGCATCACGAGAAAACGGCTGAAGATAGTTTAATAAAAATCGGTATGCAAAGTCGGAGAATGAGTCGCTACAATCTAGGCCATAAATAATTTTACTCACGCCGAGAGAAATGGTAGTTTAGGGGAAGGCACAAAATTTAATTCTCAAATATTTATTATTAGTCTTATTTTAATGAAATCCAGTACGCAAAATCTGGGAATAAGTCACTACAATCTAGGCTATAAATAATTTTATTCACGTAGAGTGAAATGGTAGTTAGGGCAAGGCCTAAAATATAAGTCTCAGATATTTATATTATTAGAAGTCGTATCGATACATTTTACAGAACTAAAGCTATAAAGCATTAAATTTCTGATCATTTATGCCTTATTCAATTTTACCGTACCGGCTATAATCGCAGAGATATTCATGAATTTGGGTTTTTGTTACTAAGTCCATATCAGCGCCGAGTGACGAGAAAATGGGTAAATAGAATTTAATGAAAACCGGTATGTAAAGTCGGAGAATAAGGAACTACAGTCTACACTATATAAATAATTTTATAGGACGCCCAAACGTCATAGTGTCGAAAGAAAACTACATGTGAAGGCCTACAATATAGAAAACTCAAAATTGATCAACAATAACGTTACATTGACCACTGTTTGTTGTGATGTGTTCTGTATCTTCTGTTGCCGCTCATATCCGATAGATAGGATTACTGCTGCGTACAGAGTTTTTTAAATTTGCTTTACGTCGCACCAACACAGATCTTATGGCGACGATGGGATAGGAAAGGGCTAGGAGTTGGAAGGAAGCGGCCTTGGCCTTAAGGTATAGTCCCAGCATTTGCCTGGTGTGAAAATGGGAATCCACGGAGTACCATCTTCAGGCTGCCAACAGTGGGGTTCGAATCTACTATCTCCCGGATGCAAGCTCACAGCTGCGTGCCCCTAACCACACGGCCAACCCGCCCGGTCGTACAGAGTGTAACAACCTGCCTGAATATTGGCGGGAAGTAGATGGGGAGTTAGATAACTTTCTTCTTTAGCATGCCACTCCTCTGGTTTATGAATTTTCTGATACTACTGGTACATAACAC
The DNA here is from genome assembly GCF_040414725.1 of Anabrus simplex. Lineage (NCBI taxonomy): Eukaryota > Metazoa > Arthropoda > Insecta > Orthoptera > Tettigoniidae > Anabrus > Anabrus simplex. The sequence goes on along the minus strand of NC_090270.1, from coordinate 74,265,654 downwards.
TCGGGTTCATTATACCATTCGAGCTATTCAGTCCCTACTCTGAGGCACTGATTGCTAGTCATAACTGAATTGCTGCAAAATGGTAAGTTTTTGATGCTCTCTGAGCGAATTTCGACAGAGAGGTAACAGCCTACAAACTTAAGTGCAGTAATGATACTTTTTGTTGTTGAGATTTTGATTCAATACTATACAATAAAACTTTCACCAAAGGAACAATATTACACATGTGTAACAATTAAATAGAAGTACGGTGTGATAATACAATCAAAAATCATTTAGTACTTGACTACACACTAACAAACACACTAAAGAGACTGCCAGCAAATACAGTAAAGACAATACGCGACACTTACGGATTTAGCCTTGATAAAATGGGAGACAATTCGACGGTGGCGCTCCTAGTGACTTGACCTGAAAACTCGCGCTAAATTCAAATATCAATGGAAATGCGTATACGAAAATGGATAAATAACGTCTAGAAAGAAAGTATTAATGAGATGATAACTTCGAAGTTGCTAAAGCAATTCTGGATAAATGAAGAATTATTTAAAAGGTTATTATTTGTAACTTTTTGATGACTGATAAATAAATATCATGACTAAAAATATATAAATAAATAAATACTCAAAAGCTATATAAAATACTTGAAATAAATTAATAAAATATTTAATCGAAATATCCGTAGTATGGGCGCCAGAGTTCACCAGAATGGATCCCTCGAATTTTGATAGAGCATGATAAACTTTATATCCCAGGGCGTGTACATAATGCTGCGTACTGGTACATCTGCTGCAGGCCTTGTCTAACCTCCTGAAAACGAATAAATAGCCAGGAACTGCACCTAGGTTCATCAATAACTCCACTGATTCTAAGATAGCTAACTATATTCGTAACAAATCCGTGCATGAGCACCTCATCAACACACAACACATTGCTGGAAGACTCCATATTTACGACAACAACAACAATAATGAAAACCGTTGGAAAACGAAAGCTAGAACTAAGCTACCATTTGTAGATAGTCCGATGAACAATGTACATATATGTAAATAAATACCCTCCACTGTCTCTGCATCAATACGACTTGCTGATTCTCAAAATCGGTACTTATAACATCACACAGATACTGTACCTCGTAATACTGTGTTCACAGGCTTTAACATTTGTTGCAAAGATGTAGACATTTAAGTAACACACGCTTATCGATCCTGAACATAAATTATGGAAAGTCTGAGATAGCTTTCACCAACATATAATGCGAGGCCGCCACAAGTGCTACAATACTTAATTTGCAAACACTCCACAATCAGCCACTTTCCACGAACATAACAAGACTACGCTCCACGAACGTTTTAAGTCCAGTGCATTGCAGCCCTGTCACTCCAGTACCGTGTATCAGCACTACTTCCTTCTCGTACAGTGTGTCAGTTGTCCTTCTTGTCCGTACCGAGTGGTTCTCTTCCGTAGTGATGTCAAACTATATAAAGACCTAAGCATTCCCCTTCATCTCAGATTATACGTCTGGATTGGTCCTTGCCAGCCAATCATGAGTGATCCTCTAATGAAGACCATGCCCTGAACTCATACTTGGTCCCAAGACATAAACAAACGCTCGGGTTTATTACATGAGTCATCGAACTTCCCTAGTACAACAACAAGCTCATCTCATCAGGCTGGGATATATACATGACTCATAGAACTTTCCTAGTACAATAACATAAACACCTCATCAGACAATGGGATGTCCGAATGAGTCATACGAATTACCAGAGTCAAAGATAGCAATGTTTTCCGACTCATGCAAAACAAATTACTCATACTACATATATGGTTACCTTCCAGCTTACAAAGATTAATGACAAAATATACAAATGAATTACTGATAATAATAATAATAATAATAATAATAATAATAATAATAATAATAATAATAAATCGAATACTGACAATGATATCTCTAACTTCTACATACAGTGCGAGGGTGTGATATATGTACTATCACATATTTAAAGACTGAAATTAGACATATAAACAAGATGTGAAATGGACTGCTGTGAAATGGGTTGATCTTTCATTTATGGATTACTTTTTTTGCTTTAGCATTCCTGCCTGAACTTTTACGGTTAGATTTGCCTTTTTTCTCATTTAAGAAACATTGTATCATCACATGAAGACACTTGTCAATAAAAATATCGGCACATTCCTTGCACACATGATGCAATGAATTAACATTTAAAAGCTGGGCAATTTTCCTCTTAACATGAAGCCTGCTAACAGAAAGAACATCTATAAAATCCCGGCTTTAATCTGAGAAGAGGAATAAAAGAAAGAAAAGTATGAAAATGTTGTCGATAGTGATGCTTTGAGGAATATTTACGTACAATTAGAGTAAAAATGTAACAGACCCTTGGGTGTATAGTCGAGGATTTTTAAAGTCGCTGGCCTGGAAATGATCTGAACAGATCTTATAATTCTTATATAAGTGTAACGTCCCTTCTTTCTCGTACACCTTATCCAAATCACTTCTGTGACATTTCAGAACCCACAGATCACACCTACAACACGTCGGTATTGAAGGTTAACTGCTGCACTATACAATAAAATATGTATTATATTTTAAGCCAGTTAAAATATGGGTCGAGCAGGTTAGAAGATTATGAAGTACTATAAAAATATCTTTGTCACTGGAAGAATATATATGCAAACACAATATTACTTAAATTTTCTTGTCACGAGGGTAGCGAAAGAAAGACAGCGCATTCTTCTCTACTTCATAGTTACTGCAGCCGAACACAGCACATACCTTTCCCCTCATGTTGCGAGGAGATATCAAGGAATGACACACGCTACTATTTAATTATGTCAACTCACTGAAAACTTATAAATAACACCAAGAACTTCACACACAAATACACGTGCTCTTATGACAATCAGTAGTTCTCAGGTCTACTCGCTAGAGAGAGCTCCAATAGCTGTCCCTCAATATCTCGCTCAGTGTCGCGTATTGTCTCTACTGCATTTGCTGCCAGACTGACGAATGCGCGCGACAAGCGGGTGAATTGTACCTCAGTGTCCATGATCTTGGCGGGAAAAAATGTATCCCTTCTACCCTTCCTCACAGCACATGCAAATTCTCCACTACTTGCTGTGGCGCTTTACAAATCAGTTAGCCGCGGCGAACGATATTTTGTGCGTATTTCTGCTAATAATTTTGGTAATAATTTAAGAAAATAAAGGAAAGAGCTGATAAGATAACAGGGCTTGTACAAATTGCTTTTTAAAATAAATAATGCATATTTTCAGGTGGCTAAAATGCAATAAATATGCTATTTTCTCCAAAGTGGGGGGGAACTACCCCCCTTACCCCACCCCAATAACCTCTACTGTAGAGAAAGCTCCAGTTGGTCACCACTCACCAGGCTGTTAACGTCCAGCTATATGTTAATGCGTGCAATCTTACTAGACTTTTCAGTGTCGATTTCAGGACCTTGCAGCTCGAAATGGCAGTTTAGTACATTGCTTTCTTATGGTCCCCTCACCATTTCTTTCGAAATGTCACCGACTGTTTCGACATGAACATATTGTACCCGTTATCGCCTTAAGGGTGCAATATCGGTAGTTCTCTTATAAGGTCTAGTGGAAAGATGAGAGGAGCAGATTGGCACAAGTAAGTGGAAGCATAGTCGTCTGTCATAGCTAGTTTTAGTTTAGTAAAAACCAACTACAATTATATTATAAAGGTAATGTAGTTTGTCTTGGTTTAGTGATGGGCAAACGATACCCATGTTCGAGCGGGATCGAACCGACCCGATACGCGCCGAGGTTCGAGCCTGTTCGAAGCAAGCTCGAGCAGTCACGTAGCCGAATTCGGAGTCTGACTCGGGCTACAGTGCGAACACGCAGATATGAAGTGAAGCACCGCTCGTGCAGGCGCGTGTATGATATTGATAACGAAGGTGCGAGCTGTCAGTCATTGATGTACACTTAAGAAAATGGAAATTGCAACACCATGAAGGCGTTGGTCGTTTGTGTTGATTTTCAAGATATGGAAAGATGCCATGTAGGTATGTAAACGATCAAAGTTTCAGACCCATTGGATTGTTGCTACAGGTCTACCCACGTGATTGGTCGCGGAGGAATCAACTCCTGTATACGGACTCTGGTGTAGCGTAGTTGACTTTGCAGTCTGTGCAGTGAAGTGTTCCCCGTCAAACATGCCTCTACGACAGAGAAGAGCACGCTAACAACAACTGTCGCCGTTTGAGAGGGCTCGGATAATTGGGCTGTGTGAGGCTGGATTATCGCTAAGGACTGTCGCTGCACGTGTTGGCCGACAGGCATCTACGGTACAACGTGTATGGCAGCAGTGGTCAAATGAAAGTACCCACGTTCGTAGACCTGGCACAGGCCCAGTGCGACAGACAACTGTGAGAGGATCGCCGCATCATTCGGATGGCCCGGATGGAACCCCATGCAACAGCAGCGCAAATTCGAGCAGCTGTGGCACCCCACGTTACACAACAAACAGTTGGTAATCGCCTGCGTGCAGCTGGCTTACGAGCCCGTGTCCCTGCAGGTGTTCCATTGACCTCACAACAGCGACGTGTAAAGCTGGCCTGGTGTCGAGAAAGATCGACGTGGGTCGACGAATGGCACAGGGTCGTCTTTAGTGACGAATCGCGCTTCTGTCTTGCCCGCAGTGATCGCCGGAATCGTGTGTGCCGACGTACTGGGGGGAGGGGCCGCCCAGATCTTATTGTCGAGAGGCATACAGGGCCAACACCAAGCATTATGATCGGGGAAGCTATTGGTTTTAATGTGAAATCACAATTAGTGCTTGTTGAGGGCAATATGACTGCTCGATAGTACGGTGATAGGTTCTCAGTGCAGTGGTTGTCCCTATGATGGCGAACATTGCTAATGGGATGTTTCAGCAGGACAATGCCCGGGTTCACACTGCACGCATCTCCAGAGAAGCTCTCCACGACATCACAACCTTAGAATGGCCCGCCAGATCCCCGGACCTCAGTCCTATTGAGCATGTGTGGGACATGATGGGTCGACAACTGGCCAACCGTCCTCAGACACCCACAACTCGGGAACTGACCCGTGCAGTGCAGCAAGCATGGGCCACAATTCCTAAGGAAGCGTTCCAGGGCCTTATTGACTCCATGCCTCGACGAATTCATAAATGTATTGCAGCTCGTGGTGGGCACATCCTGTATTGATTGTTGTCCAAACTTGCTGTCAGTGGGACCTGAAAGTGTAACCATCGAATCGCAACCGAACACTCGTCTTGCATGTTGAATTGCAGCAATGTAGCACCACTCCTTCTGGGTGTTGCAATTTCCATTTTCTGCAGTGTATACCTTGTGGGGAATAAAGACTGCTTATAAAATTAAAAGGCTTAGGTTATGATACAGTATATGCTATGAAAAGGACAAAGCATGTATCCGTAATATTGCCCGCGTATTAACGGAAGTAATTGCTCCCAAGGCAGTACTGCTTGTGCATCTTGTAACAACCGTACGTTTGACGTAATATTATGAATACGGTAATATTATTCTTACAACGTAAAGCTTTGGGCGGCGAACACAGTTGTGTTTTTGGGCGGCGAACACAGTTGTGTTGCGCGGCAGGCGAGGTTCTTCTTCTGTCCTCAATGTTGCGGGGTTTGAATCCTCTCCTCGGGAGACGAATTTAAGTAAGAAAGGATTAATATCTCATCAATCGTGTACACACATAAATTTATTATGCAATAATGCTAACTATCCGATTGCGTGAAATATATCAAAGTCAAAAGTACCCCTTCCATGACTCGGGTTATCAAGCTATCTTCTTCTACTACCGCTTTTGCCACATCTGTGGGGTCACGGGTGCGAACTGTGTAGCAAATGGGGATTTGGCCATGTTTTACGGCCGGGTGCCCTTCCTGATGCAAAACTATATTGAGGGATGTAATCACTATTACGTATTTCTGTGGTGGTTGGTAGTATAGTGTGTGGTTTCAATATGAACGCGATTAAAAACCTGACCTGGCCGGGAATCGAACCCGGGACCCTGTGAACGGAAGGCCTCAACGCTGACCATTTAGCCAATGAGTCGGACACTAAGGTTACCAAGTTATATCCTGACCAAATTTCAGGTCAGTCAGTCCAGTAGTTTTTGTTTTTTTGTATTTATACGCCCCAAGCAACACATTTTAGTAGACAATTCGTTTATTCTGATGAAGGCATTTGTAACGAATCATCGCACAAAGACAAATTCTGACTGTCACCGATATACGGATACGGATTACAATGATACTATGTACAAAAGACACGGAAGTAACGGTAAACATAGGACGAACTGATAGTACTGTGCAGCATAATAGGACTAGGGGAACGTTTTTATTCCCCTCCCTGCAGGGGAGGGGCAGGCCACCTAGAAGATAACGCTTTCTCTCTGGCCAGGATATTGGCGGGTTTAGAGGATTGATGGGGTTTTGAGAGCGGGTGCTTTGGTTCTGTGAAGGAGTTGGGAGGGGGTTTCGACCTCTTGGCTAAGTGTTTGTTTTTTTCAGTTCATACAGAATAGTTACAATTTACAAATTTTCTGTTTTTACAATTTGTTTTTACATTGTTAAACTTGATTCTTGCTGAGTTGTTGTTGATTTGAGAATTTGGTATTATTTGATTACAATATGGGGCTTTTACGATTTGTTTTTGGAAATATATCCCTTGCCCCCGGTTTTTCTTTTTTTCAGTTTATTGGGGGGCTATTAGGATATTTACAGTAGGTGTTTACTAGTTTTTACAACATTTTACAGTATTTAGTGTTAACTGTATTTGCCATATTTACAATATAAAGTTTTTGGTTGTGTCAGCTGTACTATTTACAATGTGTTACATTACAGTATTCATTTATTTTTATGAGGCTGATTATTTACAGATAGTACATTCTTGTCTTGTTTGTTGAAGGTATACTTCTTCTGAAACATATGATACATATATTACTATATTTATTTTATTTACATCTGTTGCTTGGTGGAGAGGAGTTCGACGGGGGCTCGTTGGGCTTTTATTGGAGGGTTGGGGATTGAGGATTTCTATGGGGTTATGGGAGTTCGGATGATGGGTTCGGTGTCACAGCTTATTTTTCCTATGGGTTACCGCCATCGGGTGGGGGGCCGGGATCGGTGGTGTGGTGTTAAGGTGGAGTGGGGGTGGTGGAGAGGGGTTTCAGCCTAGGAGTTGGTTGGTTGAGGGGGGGGGGTGTTATCTAGGGTACGGTGGAAAGATCGTTAAGGTTGTTCTAGGTCGTAGGAGTCGAGGCTCGGGGTTGTGGGCTATGTTTATACTAGTGCTTCGAGACGGATGGAGTGGAAGTGGGTGTTCAGTCCGAAGTGGGTAGTTTGGAAGTGGGCGTTTAGTGTTCGGTTGGCCGCTGTCTGGAGTTGAGCTAGGACAAGTGGTCGGTGGTATGGGTGTATGTTGATGAGGGACATGGTTACGAATCGGATTATGTCCTCAAGGGTTGGGGGGGGGGGGGTTGGGTTGGTTGGGTGAGGGAGTCTATGGTTCGGAATGGGGCTACTAATTCAGGACGGTTTTCAGGTGGTTGTTGTGGACGGGCTTTGCATTTGAGGGAGTATGTGGGGTGGGATTCGCCACAGGTTACATTTTGGTGGGAGCTGGGTGTTGTGGCATCGGAAGGTGGAGTGCTGTTGTGAGCAGTGGCTGCACACTGGTTTTACGGAGGTGCAGTGTGCTGTGTCGTGGTTGTTATACGATCGACACCGCTCACATCTAATGGGTTGGGGGTGGGGCTGGTGCTCGGGAGGGTTCCACCCGATGGTGGTGTCTGAAAATAGATACCCCTTGGGCCAGTACTCGGTCCACGTCCTGGAAGGTAGGGAGGAGGATTCTTACCATGAAGGTGGGCCCCGAGTTATTCTTCATTCGAAATGCCTTCTGTACTGGGATGCCTTCCTCGTTAAGCTCCTGAACTATTACCTCGTCAGGGATGTCGGGGTCCACTCCACGGATTACACAACTAAATAAGCTGTGACGGGGTGGTGGGGGTGGGTTTTTGATTGTGGATGGGGAAAGGGGTTTCAGGGGTTCGGATGAGCCGAATTGGGCTGATCCCACTGAGCCCACGAGCCGTCGTGCGGCGTCCTCCCCACTGAGCTTCAGAATGAATCCATTGTTAGTGGGGCGTATATTAGCAATTTCTTCGTTGAAAATTGAACTTTAGAAGTTTTAGGAAGATTTTTTGAGGATTTTTGAATTCAGGGGATGGTTCCTTAATCAGATAGGCGTGGGTTCCAGAGTTTTTTTTTTGGAGGGACCAGGGTTGGAAATGGGTCGTCGGGCTCCGGAGAGGGGGGGGGGGATCTAGGTTGGATGAGGTATTGGGCGGGGGAGGGGGTGTTGTTCATGTTGATTAGCTGCTCGGTCGCTGGTATTTTAGTTCTGGGTTCCTGGTCACTGTTGTCTGAGGGGCTGGTATGGTGTCGCTTGGAGACAGGGTGGAAAGACTCACGGGTAGGAGCTGGGGATATTGGCAGTTGATGGTATCTGGAGGTTGAGTTAGTTGGGCACATCACGGAGCTGTGAGACTGGCTATATAGAAGCTGGCCCATGCAGGTCTGGGAGATGGTGGTAGTCGTGGTGGTGCTGGTCGAGTGGAGCCGATGAAATTTGCTGTGGTTTTCAGTTTGACTTCTCCGTCTATCCTGTTATCGGAAACGAATGTGGACTGTAGTTCCAAAAGAAAAGAAATCGTGGCAAAAATCGTGAAGTAAAAAGAAGCAACAAACCAAACTAAAAACCGCACAATACAAGACTTCTGAACCGGATCCTAAACTTAAGTCGTGTTAGGTTGGTATTCAAGCCTGCAGTTGACGGTGATGGGAAAGACGTTAATTTTGTGTGCTGTATGATCTGCGGTGAACTTTATGAACACACTAGCAGTTACCCGAGGCTTCTCGCGTGGATTTCGTAATTTGATAAATGTAATCGTTCCTCGGTACTGTACTAAGACATTATCTGAAAATCCCTGGAGTATAAAACTTCACTGAAAAATTGAGTTTCTTTTACCCCAGAAACTCTTTGTATACCAAATCTGTGATATTGCCTTTTGGGGCTGAGGTGACCATGCGACATAGAACTGTACACGTGAGAACGTCTTCTCTCAAGTAAAAAAAAGAAATCTTTATTTTTAAAGGACATTCCAAGTACTAAGTTCCATGTTTGGAACATGTAAGGTTTTTGACATACACTGTAGATATACCGGTACTAATTTTAAAAATTCACCTGCTTTTTCAATTCTTTTCAGCCCCTTAATGGTTTCCCGAAAACAAATAATAATAATAATAATAATAATGATAATAATAATAATATAATATAATATAATATAATATAATATAATATAATATAATATAATATAATAATATAATATAATATAATAATAATAATAATTATTATTATTATTATTATAAAGAAGCTGCCAAATACCAATTATCACGACTGTAACATCTTCAGTTCTTGAGATATTTGTTTCCTCATGAAAAAAATTCAACACCTATTTCAACAACCCCCTCAACTCCGAAGTTAATTTTACCCCCCCCCCCCCCATAATGAGTGTTTTTTATTTTTAAAGGTGATTTCAATACCCATTTAATGGTCTGGAACATCTTTAGGTTTTTAAGATATAAGAATCCTCATATAAATAATTCAACTAATATTTCTCTCCTTTCATCCCCCCTTAAGTGGATTTTCCAAAACCAAAAGAATACGTATTTCTTTCTTTTTAAAGGAGACTGTAAATACCAATTTTTACGTCCGTAATAACTTCAGTTTTTGAGATATCACTACCATAATAAAACTAATTCAACCCCCTTTTCAGTCCCTTTTACCTCCCCCTCCACGTTAAGTGGTTTTTCAAAAAAATAATATCTGTACCTGTTTTTTATTTTTAAAATATTAAAAATATCAATTTTCACGTCTGTAACATGTTAAGTGTTTGAGATATACTGTAGATATGCTCATCTTAAAAATTCACGCCAACCCACATTTCAGTCCTTTTTACCCCCCCCCCCCCACTTTTTTCAGAAAACAAAATAATATGTCTCTTTATTTACATGTTAAGTTTTTGAGATATATTGTAGATATGCTCAGGGATTGTGTACAAATTTTGGTTGGCAGTTATGCCCAAACGTACACGCATAATCTCGCTGCTGTAGAATCCTGGAGCTGGCGTTGCCATGGTTACGGCAGTTCATTTCCTTATTCGATTCCGAGAGCAGGTGTAGTGTGGTGCCAATATCTCCATAACGGTCAGTTTTAGGGCCTTAAAACATGGTTTTCGGGCCCGTGCGGCTTACCGAGATTTGTTCTTTGGGTCAAGGGGCTTAAAATGAGGTTAGTATCGTCCTTGCACGACAAATTCGATATTTCGCCTATATTAGCCCATTATGTTTATATCTTCCCCGTCGCCCCCCACCTCATTGTTTTGAAAATAAAGTACAGCCCATGTCCCTCAGGGATAATGTATATTTAGTAAAAGGATTTTAGAAGCGGTCGAGTAGTTTGAGATTACCCTCCAGATATACACAAACTAACAAAATTCGCGCTCTCTCTTTAATATATTAGTATTATTAAAGGAGTCGAACTGATTTTGTCTTTTTATGATTAGATAAAAAACTTACGATGAACGAGGTGTGCTTGAATGACGAGCATTCTAATGTTTCCGTGTCATCAGATCCACGACTATGCCACAACCTGCCAAAGTAATGAATTTTTCTTCGTGGACTGACGTTCATGATGCTCCTATTCCAACAGAAAGGCTGGAAATATATTTAAAGCAAAATTGTGGAATGGAAGAACATAGATATAGCGTCCTATTGGAGAACAAATGAACAAAACTATCCAAAATTTCACCAGATCGCTAAGAAAGTAATACGTATGCAAGCATCAAGTTCAGCTTCAGAGAGAAATTTCAGTTCAGCAGGCTTCATTCTCAACGCACGACGATCTCTTCTACAACTAGACAATGCTGATGATCTTTTCATTCACAGTAATTCCATTCCACCACATTAACAATGACCAATAAACTACGCACACTAAGTAAAAGCTATGTTCAGGTTTGTTTTTGTTGTTGGCATATTGCACATCATTTCTGTTTGTGTTTTATTTTGAGGTACACGCGAATGAAGTCCTATGAATATGCTTCGTGTTATTTAGATTCATTTTCAGTTAACTGGATGTCAATTGCAAACGAATATTAGTTAATAATTGAAAACAAACAGAAACGTTATTATTATTATTATTATTATTATTATTATTATTATTATTATTATTATTATTATTATTATTATTACAGTACAGGAGAAATCTCTACCATTTAATTTCAAAATGCGATTAGCCTACTTTAAAATATGTCACTAGCATACAAGATTTCGTAGAGTGAATGATCCGAATAGTAGTGTGACGTAAACATTTCGTTGTGCACGGCGCACATTTTATTGTGATGAAGTACTCAAGGCTATTCTACTGAGCCCGCCCGGTGTGGTGGACAGCAGTGGGCTGTATGAGACCAGTGCTGTAGGCCAGTACGCTGCCGCGTCAGAAGAGAACGGCACTGCACGGGTTGGGCTGCCGGAGCCCGTGGGTTTGAAGTGCTGCGTGGTGGGCCTGGCTGCAGGACTCTGGCACATCACTACTTAAGTTTACTAAGGGTCTATGATGGTGAAGGCGGCGATTATGTTAAGTTGGAGTGGTGGTGGTGGGGCTTGCTGTCTCTTAATAATCACAACTATCTGCATTTACAAAAATAACACTACATCAGGTCTAGGAGATAAGGCTGGAGCTAATGAAGTAATTGTCCAGCATGTTTTCGTGATACGTTAATTGGTTTGCAGACACTTGTTTTTGTAGCCTACGTTGTCACTGCATTGTATCATATTTTTAGTTTAATTACATTGTTTTCAAAAATAATTTTATTTCATATATCGTAAACCTCCAGATGTTTAGGAGAATGACATCTGATTGATGAACGATAATGTTTTTGTTACAGATAACATTACATGTTCTTATTCATCATAACTTATGCGTGTGGAATAATTCCAGTGGTGGACAAGATGTTGGACCCCGCTTTATGGGCCATCGACCAGCCTTTGCGGGAAGACAGTTTAATACACCCTCATAACTCTCCAAACAGTACCATGAACGAGGAAGAAATGTCAGATCTGCTATTCGGTGGTTTGCCTACCGAAGAAATGTCTGATTTTTGCCTTAGCGAGATCCTTGGCGTCCGTTCTGAACGTTGTTACGTGTCGTCTGTCTGCAAAGAAGTCCTCATAAAAGGCGGCCCCTCCACAGGGTACCCACTCACACATCGGCTAGTTTACGTACAGGCTGCGAGACAGGTAAATATGTTTTGTATTTTCATTTGAAGTGTAATATGGTTCATTCTGTTTCCTAAATACACTTTCTAATAGTTTTCCATGGATTCATTTTTAGAAAGAGGTTTCAGAAAAATAGTTAAAAAGAAAATATTTAAAATTCTTCTTCTACTGCTGGTCTGAGTGGCTCAGACGGTTGAGGCACTTCCCGTGTGACCCCAACTTGGCAGGTTCGATCTTGCCTCAGTTCGATGGTATTTGAAGGTGCTCAGATACGTCAGGCTCGTGTCGGTAGATTTACTGGCACATAAAATAACTCTTGCCAGGCAAAATTCCGGCTCCTCGGTGTCTCCGGAAACCGTAAAAGTAGTTAAGTGGGACGTACATATTATTATTATTATTATTATTATTATTATTATTATTATTATCTATATATTAAAGAAATTATGAAAACTAAAGTCAGTCAGTACGGCCATTCTATCCGGTCGATTTTCTTCATTTTTTTAACTGAAAGGTATTCATGCACAGATTTGTCATCAGGCACTATAAATCACTTAACTTTCGCCTTCCTCAAATTATTTGATTTTTCAATTTTTTGTCTCTTTGAAGCTATCATATCTTTGGCTCTAATTGAGGTACGGGGTTCGTTTTGACCTAAGAAAACTCGGTGGATCAAGGTCTTTCATTTCAGCTCTTAACTATTCAAATTGGTTGATTCTGAGGAAAGTTATGAGTGCACATTCAATTTGACGTCCCATTTCTTCAACATTTTTTTCTCATTGAAGCAATTAAATCTTTCGTTCTAATTAAGGTACGCAGTTTGTTTTGGTCTAAAAACACTCAGTGGATCAAGCGCTTTCTTTTGAGGTAATAACTACTTAAATTGCTAGATTCTGAGAAAAGTTATGAGTACATTTGTCTCCACGACGAAGATCTTCCAAGGACTTTTCAACAATTCAGCGCGTAGTGTTGTTCCAAGGAACGTTTAATTCAATTCCTTTGTGTGATGTATTTTAAAGTATTTTGTTGACATAATATTACATTCTATTACCGTAGCAGATCATGTGCTTTATTTCATTAACTTAAAACTTTGCAAATACATCCGTGAGGATAGTAACGAACACCATACTTTGTACATTGCGGGTGGAGCCAGCGGGAAACTGCTAGTTATTATTATTATTATTATTATTATTATTATTATTATTATTATTATTATTCGAATAACGCTTTCGTGGGTACGATATATCAACTTTGGTTACTTTTATTTGCATTTAACTTTCTTCGTTTCCAGACCACCTTCATTTTCTGAGAATGTTGTTCCTTATCCTTTTGAGTCAGTTTTCTTCCAGTTGTTAATTTCTTTCTCTCCTGAAATCCTGCCTTTCATGTTACTTCTCTGAAACGTTTTCTTTTTTCTATCTTATCTATTTTAATTCCAGCGTTTTTCATATCCTTTTCTTTCAATGAAACACGTTGGCTTGGATTTGTAACTGTTCAATAAGTTCGTTTAGTTTGTCTATTCTTATTCGTTCTATAAATGTGTGCAAACAACTGGAGTCTTCTTTTCCTCATTACAGTTGTCATTTTTTCAACTTCAGCTATCTGTTTGATCGTAGTCTAAATTCGGCATTGTTGTTTCTTATAGGTCCCAGTATTTTTCTCAAAATTCTTCTTCCAACTTTTTCTAACTTTTCAGGATCCCCAATTCTTGTAAGTTTAAAAGTTTCTGCTGCATATAAAATTTATGGCCAGACCACTGTTTGGTAATGTCTTAGTTTAAAGTTTCAGGATAGAGATTTCTTATTGTATATATGTTTTGTCATATGAAACATCCTTTCCATTTCGTTTACTCTTATATCTATATACCTTTTCTTTCGTGTTTGTTATCCATGTATTTAAAGCAATCTGTAAGAGATATTATGTTATTGTTAATTGTGATATTTTAAGGGGCATTAACGATGTTTGTCATGACCTTTGTTTTTTTTTCAAATAATATTTGCAATCCTATTTTGGCCGCTTATTTCTGTAATTCTCGTATTTGTTCTTCAGTCTGTAATTAACGCAATGCCATCTGCGAAAGCTAAACAATCTAGGCCTATAATGATTTTATTTGGATTTCTTCCTAGTTGAACACCTTTAGTATTGATGGCTTTCCTCCATTCTCGAACTACCTTCTCTAATGCACAATTGAAGAGTAGAGGTGACAAACCATCTCTCTGTCGTACACCTGATCGTATTTCACATGGTTTTGAGAGTTCACACAAAAATTGTACTTTGGATGTTGTGTTTGTTAATATTGATTTAACTATTTCAATTGTTTTATTATCAAGTCCGAATTCCTTTAAAGTATCAGATAGAGTATTTATATCAATTGAATCATAGGCCTTTTTAAAGTCTACAAAAGTGATTACAAATTTAGAGTTTCTGATCTTCCTCGTAGCTATTATGTTATTTAGATTTAAAATTTGTTCTGAACATGACCTTTCCTCTCTGAATCCTGCTTGAAACTCTCCTGATTGCGAGTCTAGTATTTCTTCAGCTTTTTTAAAGATTGGCTTGTACACCACACCCGGGAAACTGAAGTTGCGAAATGATGATGATGATGATGGTTTGGACAAAATCTTATATGTAATTAGTAAAAGGGAAATTCCCCTATAGTTATTAAGGTCTGATTTATTCCCTTTTTTGTGTAGCGGATGTATTAATGTTGATGTCCATCCCCCTGGTAAAATGCCTCTTGTCCAGATTTCTTCGATGATTTCTGATAAACATTGTATCATATTGTCACTAGATTATTTACACAATTCAGCAACTATGTTATGTTCCCCAGGTGCTTTATTATTTTTAAGTTCCTTTATGATTTCTTAGATTTCCTCTTTTGTTAGTTGTTTTGAGTCTGGTTGTATTATTGTATTATCATAATTTAATTTATCTTCTGATGAATCGCTGTTATGTAGTTCTTCGAAGTATTCTGCAAGTATCCTACAATTTTCTGTTATAACCAATTTTCTGTGTTTTTGGACCTCTGAAATATAAACTCAGGGGTGTGTGTTTCCTTACGTTTTTTTAAATGCTTTGTCAACGTCTCTTGAGTTCTGTTAAGTCCAATTCCATTGCTGTTAGTTGGTCTTTCATATGTTGTATTTTGATATTTTGAGGGCTTTTGATGCAAGCTTCCTGCCTTCTATGAAGTTGCTTCTATTTTTATCATTGTTTGCATTCCATATGTTCCAAGCTCGTTGTCCTTTTATAATTAATTGATCCCACTCATCATTCCACCAAGCAAGTTTTCTTTCATTTTTAAGAAGAATAGTTCCTTGTGCTGAATGTAAAGTGTCCTTTTGAACTTGCATCCATGCTTTAGGCGTCCTTTTTCCCAAGAGTATTTTGAAACTATTTTCCTTGGCTAATTTTTGTACGTCAAACGTATTAGGTTGATATTCTTTTTTTCTACTTAATGGTTTAATTTTGATAGTGGTCTGAATCCAAACTGGCACTCTTAGCAACCTTTATATTAAATATCTCTGGTGCAGACTGTCTACTTATGGCAACATGGTCAAGTTGTTTTTCACCACAGATTGGATTTGGGGAGACCCATGTAGTCTGTTTTCTAGGAAGTTTTTTAAAGAATGTAGATTTTAGGAGTATATTATGTTCTCTTCATAGACGAATGAGTCTTTCTCTATTAGCATTTTTCCTTCGATGAGCAGGGAATTTACCTACTATAGATCGATGACAACTTTTTTGTCGATTTGAGCATTGAAATCTCCAAGTCATATTATTGAGTTCTTGGATGGAATTTGTTCTAAAGTGTTTGAAAATTCTTGCCAAAATGTTTGTTTGATCATTTTGGGTTTCATTTTTCGTTTGTAGGTGCATGTACATTTAAAATAGTGTAGAGTTTATTCGTTGATTTAAAGGATAGCGTGGAAAGTCTTTCATTAGGAGATTTAAACTCTATTATTGAATCTAGTATATTCTTGTTTACAATAAAACCTGTTCCAGATTGAGGTACATTCTTCATTATGAATACACCAGTGTCCACAAGTTAAGCATAATCACTAAACGAGGCCATGCCGCCTGATAGGAATGTCAGACGGATTGCTGAGCAAATGGAAGCTGACTAACACACCATTTGCCACACAGCTTGTCCAGAGAAAGTGTCAAAAAGGTTCTGATAGTTACGGTACATCTTTGACAACAAGTAACAAAACTTGGCAATGTCTTCCACAACAAAATATGCTGTTAATAGTGTGTATGGTTGTCCCTAACGGCCACACATGCTTCGCAGCGACGTGGCATGCTCTCTGCCAGATGATCAAAGAGCTCTTGTGGGCACTCGGTCCCATTCCTCCGAAAGGGCAATGCGAATGTCTTGGAGGGTCCTTGTTGGAGGCTGACGGGATGCAGTTCTCCTTCCCAATGCATCCCAGGCACGTTCTATAGGATTCAGATCCGCAGACCTCACTGGCCAGTCCATGCGATGAACGTCTTCCACAGCCAGAAATTCATCCACCAGAGCAGCGCGGCGCGGTCGGGCATTATCCTCCATTAAGAGGAAGTCTGGACCAACCGCGCCTCTGAAGAGTGGAACGTGTGGTCTCAGTACCTCATCCCTGCATCTACGAGTGATAAGTGTTCCTCGGACCACCCATGAAGATGTGCAGGTCCGTACGGCCATTCAACATGATGCCGCCCCACACCATGGCGCCACCACCACCACCATACTGGTCCCGTTTCACGATGTTCCTGTGGTTGTATCGGCTACGCGGTTCTCTCCAGACGGGAATCGTTCTGCAAACTGAAGCGGGATTTATCTGTGAGAAGCACATGCCTCCATTCATTCATGGTCCAGTTTCGATGTTGTCGGCTCCACAGTAAACGGGCCCGTCTCTGTGCGGAAGTGAGCGAGACGCACGCCGCTGGACGTCGGATAAACAGCCCTGCTGTTCTGAGCCTCCGGTACACAGTTTGCTGGGAAACGGCAATCCCTGAGACGGCTGCAAGCTCCGCCGACAATTGTCTTGCAGGTGCACTCCGATTTCGTCGGGCGGTTAAGGTCAGATATCGGTCCTGCTGTGGAGTGGTAACCCTTGGTCGACCTGGTACTGGCCCACAAATAACACCGCCTGTGTCTCGAAATCGTCTCCGAAGCCTGGAAATGACACTTTGTGGCACATTCAAGGATACGGCGACTTCGATCTGTGTCTGGCCTGCTTCCAGGCGGCCGAGTATTCTACCCTGCAAAACGGGGTCCAAATGGCGTCGTTGTGCCTTTATGTTGTCCGTTCACCACGAGGCTACGCTCCACACACAACAGGGCAAACACGACTGAGGGAATATGGGGCGCAGGCACTGGCTGTGTTTACCTTACGGTTACGCCGCTAGTCAAAGGAGGGAACACTCCTTTCCTATACAGAGCTAACATGTAAGGTTGGTAGGTGCATATGTCCTGCGATTTGCGGTCTATTTCCTGTTGCCCTGCTTACTCGTAACTTGTGCTTAACTTTTGGACACTAGTATATTTATTATTATTATTATTATTATTAGTAGTAGTAGTAGTAGTAGTAGTATTTTTGTTGTCCATTTTGTGTTAGTGTATTGTGGGTGTCGAGTCAGTGTGGGAGGTTCCACGTTCAGGTTTATCTTATCCGCCCACTTTCTAGTTCCCCTTCAATCTTTTCTTCTTTGTTCAGTTGTACCAGGCCATTTTGAAGTAAACAACTATTAACTGACATATTCCAGAAGCATCGGGCAAGCAATAGACAGGATACCATTTTGCTTTACGTCGGACCGACACAGATTGGTCTTACGGCGACGATGGGAGAGGAAATGGACAGGAGGGGAAGGAAGCGACAGTGACCTTAATTAAGTTACAGCTCCAACATTTGCCTCGTGTGAAAATCTTGAAACCACGGAGAACAGTCTTCAGTACTGCCAACAGTGGGGTTCGAACCCACTATCTTCCGAATGCAAGTTGACAGCTACGTGCCCCAAACGACGCAGCCACTTGCTCGGTGTTAGGCACTCAGTTTACTGTATATAGTTTCTCTGAGAACTGAACGAATCATCACTCTGATACTGTTTCTGAAAACAGAGGTATCTTGTAAGCAGAATAGTTTAGACTTCACGGACTCAGCTAAACAATACAGTTTTTCTATAAAGTAAATTTTCAAAAGTTTCAACATACATTTATCAGTTTAAATGTTAAAGATAACAGGTCGTCTGGCCGATGACCTAGATGTCAGGCCCCTTTAAACAACAAACAAACAAGCAAGAGTTAGTCTGAATCCCATTCATACCCCTCATACTAAGGCAGTGTCCGCCTCTATGGTTACATGGTTAGCGTGCTGGCCTTCGGTCACAGGGGTCCCGGGTTCCATTCCCGGCAGGGTCGGGAATTTTTTTGTGGCTTCGCGGGACGACTATGTTGGAGATTAAGCGCGGAATAATATTTCTCTCCTGATTGGACAGCCACAGTCAGAGTGCGGTATGTCATGACGAAAAAGGTGAGGCATAAATGTGTGGTTGGACTCCGTCCAGTTTTCAGTTTCCATTATTAATTGATTCACTAGTCAGTGAATATTTAGCCATTGTTCTATTGTTGATACATGATAGCCTAGTCATCATCATCATTTTCCAACTCCAGTTTCCCGGGTGTCGTGTATAAGCGCTCGCCATCTCTTCCCGTCTGTATCTCCTGTTCCAGGACATCTTCCTATTTGAGAACTTTCTTCTCCACATGTGATTTCAGTGCCTATACAATGTATTTCTTGGCCCTCCCCTTGGTTCTTTTTCTTGTACTGTAAGTTCGAAGTATTTTCTGGCAGGTCTCTCGCTGTTTATTCTCATAATGTGCCACACGGCCGGTTGGGTTTCGGATTGATAGCTTGTGTCATGATTTGAATATTGATATCGGTGGTTGTCTTGAACGAACTCTTAGCGAGGTACCTCCGTGGTTGGTTCCGTGACCGGATATACGCCTCGATCTGCTCCGTGGACCCAAGATGAACACCGATTCCTCCGTTCATCGGAGGAATTTCCAGGACTTAGTTCACCAATATCCGGTTGCGAGACTTACCTTCACGCATGGTTCTAAAGTCGGAGATAGCGTTGGTTGCTCTTTCGTCATTGAAAATGAGTACGAAGATCTCGCTCCGTAAAATATGTAGCGTGTATACTGCAGAGCTTTACGCCATCTTACAGGCTCTGCAGTTTGCACTACGTGACGAAAGAAGCCACTTTCTGTTGTGTACCGATTCGTTAAGCTCTCTGCAGACCTGTTTCTCGCAACACCCACTGGTGCAGCAGATACATGACCTTCTAGCCAGGTTAGGGAATGCTAGCACCAGAATCACTTTCGCGTGGCTTCCAAGCCACGTTGGGATTGCGGGAAACGAATTTGCGGATGAAGCAGCAAAGGAAGCAGCACTTTTACCTCCAAGACCTGTTAATGTACCTGCTAAGGATATTTGTCTCAGCTACGCCGAACCATCTTGGCGTCCTGGGAATCGGATTGGCTAGATATCCGAACTTCCAACAAGCTGAGAGCAATTAAGAAGGCAACTAGCGTGTGGCGGTCCTCTTTCTGACCTTCACGGAGAGAGGCCATAGTACTGTGCAGGCTGAGGATAGGTCATTTACGATCCACGCACTCTTATCTCTTGAAGAGGGAAGATCCCCCATTGTGTTCTTGTGGTGCCGACTTCACCGTGGCCCACATCCTCACAGAGTGCGCCGACCTCTCTGGCCTAAGACGGAGCCTCGGCCTGCAAGAAACACTCGAACGCATACTAGCTGATGACGCGACTACTGCTGATCTCGTCATCCGCTTTATGTGCGACAGTGGACTTATCAAGGGTGTATAAATTTCAAGTGTACTGTTACTCAGGGAACGTACGTTCCCTTTTGATACGTTAGTGATCCTTTCGGCCTAATTCTATAATTGTTTTGTTTTATTTTGTACTGCGTTTCCAAATTCCTTTGTTGAATAAATAATTTTGTTTTATATTTTAAATTTCTTTTCCACTTATTTGTTCAGAGAGGATGGTTACCTCGTTGTACTTCCTCTTAATACAAAAATCACCACCATCACCTTCCCCTAAACTACAATTTCATCCAGGAAGAATAAAATTGTTTATAGCTTAGCTTAGACTGTAGTTTCTTATTCCCCGACTCTATATACCGATTTTCATTAAATTCTGTTAACCCATTTTCTCGTGGCTCGGCGTTGATATGGACTTAGCAACAAAAATACAAATTCATGAATCTGTGTTATCATAGCCGGTACGGTAAAAATGTATAAGATATAAATGATAGGAAATTTAATTCTCTATAACTTTGTTTATATAGTACTTATCGATACGACAACTAATAATATAAATATTTGAGAATTATATTTAGGCCTTCCCCTAAACTACCATTTCTATCAGCGTGAATAAAATTGTTTATGGCCTAGATTGTAGCGACTTATTCCCCAACTTTGCATAGCGATTTTCATTAAATTCTCTTTGGCCGTTTTCTAGTGATGCGTGGACAGACAGACTGACGGACGGCCATTACGGAAAAGTAAAAAGTGCATTTCCTGGTTATTGTGGACATGACCGATACAGAAATGCCATTATTTTCAAATTCTGAGCAATGTACAGACAAAACTCTTATTTTATATAGATATGTCTCTAAATCATGTCAGAATCGGTACGAAGTAGGTGTAGTACTCTTTTTTTTTTCTTTTTGTGGTACCCTAGTGCTATCTGTATTTTATCACATAACTTGTTGTAGGGAATACTGTGCACTGTTCCAGAATTTTATATAGCAGGCTTGCATAGATATACAATATGATACCTACGTTTCAACTAACGTTTCAAAGGAAAAGGATGCTTGAATCTATGGTACAATTTCAAGGCACAGATAAGCAGTGTGTCTGCTCAAGTGAAAGTATAATTAAACCAACTGATAAAATCGTTGAATATGAAAAGGTACAATATTAAGTGAATTAATTTAGCTCTGGTGCAATGTGTCGATGGCGATATTCTTGTGTTTATACACAAAATCTGGAGGGCATGTTTCGCTACAAATGGTAGTTCATTTTTCGACTTTTTTCCAAATGCTTTAAGTACAGGACCATTTTGTCGTATATAGCGAGAATCTTCTAGCATTTGTTAGTGTTTATTCATAGTGATTATGGTAATATCAGAATATAAAGATAGTTTATTTTTAAATTAGTGTGGAGAATTTATTGAAAAACCTAGGTGCTGTTGCCACCAGTTCCTTTTTTTTCAGTGCGATCTATTTTGCAGGCCAAATGCAGGACCCTCGGACCACCGCAATTGGTGCAAGCATACATAAGGCATTATTGCAGTATGATTCTGGCCGAGACGGAGATGATCGCTGATTTCGACTTCCCTTCGATGATGATTGATTTATTCGTGGAACAAGGTGAGTTCTTATCAGCAATCGTCAAAAGTTTAGTTTGTTAAATCACAATATGGGATTGTCTCCGACAATCTTTTTTTTAAAAAAAGATTTTGCTACACGTCGCACCGACACAGATAGGCCTTATGGCGGGGTTCGAACCCACTATCCTCTATCCCACTATCCCACTCTTTCCTGCCCCATCATCATCGTATGACCTATCTGTGCTGGTGTGACGTAAGACAAATGGAGAAAACCCTCTAATTTTCCACTCGCTGTATATTGCAGGCAAGCACATTGCCCTGTTCTCTTAACCTATTCCCTGAAACTACGGATGTGTTAGAATACGCTCACGGTATCCCCTGTCTCTCGTGAGAAGCAACAAGGGAAGGTCACGATGTCCGCATCACCGATTTTGTTCAAACTTTGTAGGCTGAATCACAAAAACACACTGGTAAAGTAGTAGCGCGCAATTCTCAAATATTTTCGATAAAGGCGATTTTGAAAATGTCGAGAAAAGTTACGAAAGGTTTAGCATGCCAGGTACCATTAAGAGATAAGACTTGGTCGAGTGGTTAAGGTTGTGTAGATGGCGAGTTCGAGTTACGCTTGTCTCAACCTTTTTTTTTTTCCTGGCATTTCCTGATCCCCTTTTTCCTCGTGTTGCGAATGAGAGCAGCAGTTAGTCACAGTCTGACCGCGTTGTGTCGTGTAGCGGTTGTGTGCGATGTTACCATACGTGGTCATCATAAGTTCGATCGGCATGGAGATCTCGCATGTTGAATTATGTTCGAACGGAAGTGTTTTTGAATGTGAAGCTACGCAAAGTGCAAACGAATTCCCGGGAGAGCAAACAACAAAATAACAGTTGAAAAGAGCCGTGGCTTATGTCGAGCGCCTTCTTTGTATGGGAAAGAAATGTTTAAAATCTATTTTGACAGTAATAGAAGAAAATAAATTTGTAATTTGGCATGCTAAACCTCTCGCAACTCTTCTCGACATTTTCAAAATAGCTTTTTTTTTTCGAAAAATTTTGAGAGTTGCTGCTACTACTTTGTCAGTGTGTTTTTAAGACGTTGTCTCCGGTTCCATGGCTAAATGGTTAGCGTGCTGGCCTTTGGTCACAGGTGTCCCGGGTTCGATTCCCGGCAGGTTCGGGAATTTTAACCACCATGGTTAATTTCGCCGGCACGGGGACTGGGTGTATGTGTCGTCTTCATCATCAGTTCCTCATCATGACGCGCAGGTCGCCTACGGGAGTCAAATCAAAAGACCTTCACCTGGCTAGCCAAAAACAGGCCCTCGGACACTCCCGGCGCTAAAAGCCATACGCCATTTCATTTCATTTATGATGTGCTACCAACCTAAGAAAGCTTGAAGAAAATCGGTGATGTGGATATCGTGACCTCCCCTTGTAAGTTACTCCAGGGGCTCTCAGCTTGGGAGCGTGGGTGCCAATCACGGGGTCCTAGCTGAGACCGGCAATTGTTTCCACTTAGTCTAGTCTCCTCACTTTAATCTTTCCTATCCGATCTCCCTTGGTCAAATCGTCTTTTATTCCGACCCTAATTGTGTTAAGTTACGAGGCCTAGGAATTCTTTAATATTCATGCCATTCGTAGCCGTGAGTTGCCGAGTCAACATAGGCAAAAGGGATGTATGAATTTGCACTTACATGAATACATTACATTCAACGCACCCTAACCCTCATATTTACGTTGTTTTATCAGAAGTTAGAGATTCTTAAGGCCATAAGTAATATTTTCACTACCGTTATTTGAATCTTTGTAAATGGTTTAAGTCCTGCACCAGGAGGATGGAACGTACATCATGTTACGTGTTTCTGACACAGGCTGCTAAAATTTCTTACGTATATCCATGAGATTGTCAGTCAATGCAAATAACTAACATCATGACTCTATCTCATCATGTATGCATTTTAAAGACTGGGTTCGTAAGCATGTTGTTAAAGCTTGCTCTAAATCTGACAGCTATTGAGAGGCAGAAAGTTGCTTTAGCTATAGGCATTTTTTTTCATGAAATTGTGGTATTAGAGATGTTATATGATGAGGTTAATGTTATTTTTGAGACCATTATCCAATTTCTGAATTTAATCTCTAAATAGTGGAAAAATATAAGATGTGCTATATGCTGAAGTTACTTCGAATTTTCTTGCATTTCTATCTTAATAATTTTGTAACTGCTCATTTTTGCAAAGCTGTGTGTTAGGTAACTATTGCCTGTGGTGTACATATTATATAATGTACAACATGTATGTTTCGTTAGGTCAGTGTTGTGTTATAAAAATGCACGATGCTAATGTTATGAAATTAACCTACTAATGAATTCATTAGTAACCTCCTTTCAGTTTACTGTGCATCACTTCCATTATTATTTAAAAAGTACATGCTTTTGGCATTAATCTTGGGGTTCCTGGATGAAAGTAATCTAATATGCGAAAATTTCGCCGTTGTGAATTTATTTTTAGATGATGCCCTAAGCTCGAACAATCTGCCTTCTGTTTCCATAATCACGTCCGCAATTTTGGTTTTGATATTAGGATCTGAAATATTGTCGTCGGTCTTGTCTCTGGGTATGATCGTCCACTTGACAGATGACTATAAATACTGCTGTCTGAAAGACCAGCACTGATCTCTCCCTTGTATTTATAACAAAATATAGTATATATCTCTCTCTGTTCAGCTTGTCTGACCCTGATCCATCTACACGCCCAAAACATTTTACCTTCTACTGATCAAGATCCCAGCAACATAGTAATTCACCAATTTTAAAGTCAATGAAAATATTTAATATAGCAATGAGTACATTCGAGATATGTTTGCAACTATATTCCCTTCCATAGTAAAACAATGTAAGCAAACAATTTGTTTTCTATTCTACCGTAAATTAAAATCCCACTTTCTGACTCTTATTTTCATAGTTTTAGTTCATTTCCTAGTTCCTATTAATGCCATCTACCTCACCTTCGATACCATCACTACCATAATGTATAATTACAGTATTAATACAGGTTTAAAGCCGTTAGTATAACTGAATATTTGTAATGATATTATGCTACGGACGAAATGTGTATTGCTATTTCAAATATGACTTTATTGTATAAGGCCTTTCGTAGGAGATAATATAATTTTAAGTTGATATTTGTTTTCATTTAATGTAATAGTTCATGTAAATCATATCATTAGGTCTATACCTGGTTTGAAGCACAATGAATGAATGAATGAATGAATGAATGAATCCAACCTGAAGTAGGACGCTTGGTCACTCTAACCCAAAAGAGCATCAGATTTATTCCAGGAAGTAACATATTCTGTGGTTGGCTTATCGTCTCGGTTTCCCTGATATATTCTTATCACTGTTCATTCAAAGGTGTAATTATATAATGTGACAGGTGGAATTACGTCAGTTAGGCTCTCCTTGACGGTTTAGTTTTTGTAATTGCAGCAGTAATGCCATCTATCGGAGATTTGAGGTACTTTGTACATCGTAGTTCGCCGCATTTGGTTTTCTTCCGGTTGGATGATACGAGGACCTTAGAGACCAGGGCTTCCAGCCTTTCCCCTTCCCTTATACGAATGTTGCACGGTATCCGCTTCCTGTCGTAAGAGGTGACTTACAGGGGTCCCAGGTGCTCTGAACTTGGGAGCATTGGTTGGCGACCACGGGGCCCTTAGCGGAGTACTGGCATTGCTTTAATTTACTTGTGCCAGTCTCCTCACTTTCATCTATCCTATCCGACCTCGCTTGGTCAACTCTTGTTCTTTTCCGACCCGGACGGTATTAGGTATCGAGGCCTAGGGAATCTTTCATTTCCACGCCCTTCGTGGCTCTTGTCTTTCTTTGGCCGATATCTTAATTTTTCGAAGTGTGGGATCCCTTCCAATTTTTCCATTTGATTAGTGTTGATAGGGGTTAGTTGCCTAGTTCTACTCCCTCTTAAAAACGATCAATATCACCTGTACTGAAACAACTTACTCTCCAGCTACTGTACATTACAGTGGACTAGTGTGTAATTTTAGGTTTGTGGTGTAAATGCACGTCTCCTTTCAATCAGGATAGAGGAAATACTCCGGACATGATCGGACTATAGACTACTCTCGGCTGACTGACGAGATATATCAAAGAAAGAAAGGAAGAAAGAAAGAAATTTAGGTGCTTACACTGGCATTTATTACAAAATGTGCACTAACAAAGCATTTTATTCGTTAGTTTGTCTTAAGACGGATTGTTTACTGTTCCTGTTTAATATTTACACTAACAAATAGGCTTTCTGGAAGTAGCCTACCCTCGGTTCAGTCATACGACAGTTCCCTATTTAAAAAAAAATTCGTGGAATTCTGCGCGCCTGTTTAGAAGTGATGTCCCGGTAGGGAAAGAAAGAAAGAAAGAAAGAAAGAAAGAAAGAAAGAAAGAAAGAAAGAAACGCATACTAACAGCAAACTAAAAGCTTCTTTGCAGCCACAGATAGAGGCTCTACAATATATCTACAGTATCTGTGACTGAAGCTGTCCTTATTGTATTGAAGCTAAGGGGACTTCTTTCCTTACAGTTGCTCTCTGCGGTGCGGAAGGCTTCACGGAGTTCACTAGGCAAGAGTGGGTCGACGAGATCTTTAGATGGCAGCGTTCCGAAGGATGTTTCGGAAGCGGTGCAGATTACTATTATGAAACGCAGTAAGTATGTGTGTGTAATTTAAGAGAAGTTTATGAGAGATAGTGGTCTAATTTTAGGGGATTTAACTGAAATACCGAGATCTAGTTATATTTTACCTTTTCCTGTACTGAAATATACAATTATTTTTAGTAACCTTTTTGGTAATTTAACTGTTATTTTATCAACTGATTTTATACTTTAAAGAATGGAGCCGGTAAGATAGTAACAATTACCCTTGAGTCTAATCGGACAAATCATATGTCAATCATTAGCCCTTCAATAGGACAACAATTGTACCAATTTGTAACCCTCTATCGGTACCCTGAGAGGAGATATCAGCTCGAACGTGCTTGTAGGGAAGTGTCTCCGAAACCAGAGATAGAAAAAATTAGGCAAAATGCCAGGAACGTGTGGGACATCAATACGAACATCCTGTAATGTTTGTGAGGTTTAACATTAAATATAATTATTTTATTTTTATAATTTTAAAAAGCAAATAGAAATATTCAAGTAAATTACTCCCTTTGTGTACAGTAGGTACATCATTAAATCTAATACACAATATGGTATCAATCGCAACCCTGTCCTTCGGATGAGTCATAGTGAAAACAATCTAAAACAGTTTCTGCAACACAGGTTGCCTTGTTTTCTTAACAATTCTTTGTTAGAGCCGGGCGTTGGGCTAAATAAAGAAGTTCTTGCATAACTGGAGAGACAGAAGACCATACCAAACACTCTAAGGGCCGGTGTTATAATGAGGGTTTAAACTGAAGATTGAGTTAAACTGTAACGTGAGTTTAAACCGATGGCGAGTCTTATAATGGCCGGTCTAAGTTAAACTGAGGTGAAGAAGGAAATATACGATCTTGGTCGCAGTGACTTGCAAGAAAAGATGACTATCGATGTTTTGTTTACTTTGTGGCAATTTTACTTGTAATAAAATAGAATTGCTTGTGTAATTAGTACAGAAATATTTATATAACCCGTGAAACAGTGGCCTTATGAATACCTCCGAAATCTCCCATTTTAGTAAACATAGATACTACGGGAGGCATAAAACTGCAATGCTATTAGTAGCTGACTGACGTGTTCTACAGCATGATTTCTGAAATAGAAGGAAGTTACTTTATTTTCTGAAATTTACACTTTGACGTTCAAACAGTTCGAAAGAGTCATTTTTACATTCTTACCTTTTTGTTGCATGTTTTATTCTAGCACCAATTTGCTGAAAGAGGGTTATGGCAGTCTGTTTCGTAAGCCTAAATCTATTAAAAAACTATTTTAAATTCCATATATGAAAGTGACGCCCCCTTGCTCGGATAGCTCGTAGTGCCCGTGGTCGTTCAATAATTTGAATCACTTGTTCATCGCTTAGTATTTCTTCAAACAGCTCAAAAATATCTTCGAGATCCATTCGTTCTGCCATGTTCTAAGGTTATGTATTCTTAAACTTCAGTTCAAACGGTAGATGCGTGGCAGTAAAATTAACCTCTAGTTAAACTTAAGATTAAGTTTTATAATACACGATTAACAGATAAACCGAAGTTTAAACTGAATCAACAGTTTAAACCTCTATTATAATACCGGCCCTAAAACGTGGACGAGCAAAGCTGGAAAAAGTAACATCGTCCCTTCCAAACTGTTACATTAGAAATATTCTCGATTTCCCAAAGATGACTTGCTCATATTTTTCACATCTGCTATCATAATCAATTTCATAGTGGGTGGGGGCCGTACAATACATCCACGGTATCCCCTGCCTATTGTAAGAGGCGACTAAAAAGTGACATGGGGCGTGGGCGGGCAACCACGGAACCCTTAACAGAGTCCCGGCTTTGCTTCCACTTACTTGTGCCAGGCTCCTGACTTTCATTATCCTATACGACCTCCCTTGGTCAACTCTTGGTCTCCTCCGATCCCAACGGTATTAGGTTTATGAAGCCTAAGGAGTATTTTATTTTCACGCCCTTCGTGGCCCTCGTCTTCCTTTGGCCGATATGTTAATTTCTGGAAGTGTCGGATCCCTTCCATTTTCCCCCTCAGATTAATATTTATAGAGAATAGTGTCTAGTTGTACTTCCTCTTTAAACAATAATCACCACAACCACATCGATGAAATGATGAATGGAAGTGACTCCTAGACTTTTTTTTTTTTTTTTCGCTTTTTCTCTTAAGAAAGCCCCAACATTGTGAAATTTGAAGTAAGATTGTGACATATGAATAGTAAATCGTAGCGTACCTGTGTTTAGTTAATTATAAATCACGTTTACTTCGGTACTCGGATATCAACCGACAAAAGAAACGCGAGGTGTTGATCCGAAATCGCCGTTATAATATAAAATATGATCGTATATATATAATAAAATATAATCGTTCGTCCAGCACAGATTTTGCATGATTTTCAGTGAAGGCCACTCATGCTCGGTTACCAACCAGGACAGCGATGAGGATTAAAGTCACTGATTGATTCTTTTATTGTCAGTGGACGATAATTTCGGTTCTTGGATAGCCTATACTAACAGTAAGTTACTCGGCGATCTGTTGTATAGAGTTACCGGTCAGTTGAACAAACAGCTGTGTGGTGCAAAATAGATTTTGTTACCCTTAGAAATAGTACATTCTTTATACGGTCATCCGCAGATGGACACAGGCGTTGCTGCAGTAAGTATTCGCTGTAGGGTAAGCAACGAATGCTGCACAAAGGGCTTTTTGAAGTTTCTTTCGCTATGAGTAGTCCGGCTCCATGTCTAAATGGTTAGTGTGCTGGCTTTTGGCCCAGGGGGTCGCGAGTTCGATTCCCGGCCGGGTCTGGGATTTTAACTTTAATTGGCTACTTCGTCTGGCTCGGGGACTAGGGATTTATGAATGTCTTCAGCCTTAGAAATCAACTTAGGTAGGGCTCCATCGTCGCAGACATGCAGGTCGCTTAATAGGCCGTCTACTAGGAAAAAACATGCACCGGGCCTCTCTGGAGCCCGTACGCTATTATTTGTTTGTTTGTTTGTTTGTTTGTTTGTTTGTTTGTTGACAGTGTTTGAACTCGAATATCTCATGACACAATGTTTACTTATTTCCCTTCTTCCTCTTCTCTTCCCAAAATCTTTTCATCCTTTGGCTGTGCTCCTGTTTCCTTTGTTCTGTCCACAATGTTCCTGTCTTCTCATTTACTATAAATTTTGTATTCCTAATTTTTTTTTCTGGATTCTTTCCTGTCTCCTATCATTTGCCTGCTGATCCCACCTGCCTTAAGTCTTCCTCTATTTCATGATATCAATTTGTTTTATTGCTTGAACTGTTTGCTACATCAAGGATTTTCTTTGTAAGTCTGTTGTCCATTCTCTATATGTGCCCATAAAAAATTAGTCTGCGTTCCCTGGTCATGTCTGCGTGAGTCTGTCAGTGTGCTGGTACAGCTCTTCGGTAGGTCGTTTCATCCATATGCCATTTCTGTGTATTGGTCCAAATATTTACCTGAGACTGTTTCGTTCTATTTTTTCTGTCTCTATGATGCCTGATGCTTCAATTGTGGTCGTTTCTGACGCATACAAAGCTTCTGGTAATATGACTGTTTTGTAGAGTCCAAGTTTGGCCTGTCTTGATATGTTTTTCTTATTATAATGTGACCATGTGAGTTTGTATGCTTTCTGGAGTTTTTCCGTTCGGTCTATGTTAGACCCTTGTTTGATCCTGCTATTTGTATGTATTCCCCTAAATATTTAAATTTTTCGACTCCTTTTTACGAATCCATATACAGTATGCATGGTGTGCACATTGTTCTGTCGTTCCATGTATTGGGTCTTCTCGTAAGATATCTGTAGACCTGTTTTGACAGCTATTTCATGCAAGCGTTCCAGTGCTTCCTTTGCCTCCTTTGTATTATTGCTGAGTAGGACTGTGATCTGCAAATGCCAGACATTTTATTATTGGTTTTGTTTCACGTGTTCTTCCCAGCTGTATTCCTTTAACTTGTTCCTCCCACTGTCCTTATCTAACACCATGTTGAACAAGATTGGTGAGAGCCCGGCCCGTATCCTTGACGGACACCTGTGTGTATCTTGGAAGGGTTCCGAAATTTCTCCCATGAACTTAATCTTGGAGGTGGTGTCTGTAAGCGCCTGTTGTATAAGTGCTCTGATTTTTCTGTCAATGCCATATTCTTCCAGTACGTCAAAGAGCGTCTGTCTGTCTATGGAGTCGTACTATTTTTTTAAGTCCACAAAGGTAACTACAGTGTGTGTCTGACTTTCAAAAATGTTCTCAAGTTCCAGATCTGTTCGACGCATGATCTCAGTTTTCTGAAGCCTGCCTGGTATTCCCCTATTTGTAGATCTGCTTGTGATTCTAGCCTGTTTGATAGCACCTTAGAGAAAATTTTGTACGAAACTGGTACTAGCGAAATACCTCTGTAATTATTTGGATCTGACATATCACCCTTTTTGTGTAATGGATGGATTAATGCACATTTCTATTCCTCTGGCACTTTATCTGTGACCCAAATTTCTGTGATAATCTTACGGATTTTTGTGATGTTTTCATGACTGTTTATCTTCAAATATTCCGGATCAGGTTTTTTAATTTTGTTTTGCGCTGTCTTTTTCTGTCTTGGGATTGGCATAATCTTAACTTGTAGTAAATAATGATCAACTCAAGGAATCCTTTACGCGTTCTGACATTTAAAATTTCCCGCGTATTTTTCTTGGAAATGGATACATGATCAATCTGGAATTCTCCACACACTGTGTTGGGTGCTTTCCATGTCGTAAGTTTTCGTCATGGCTTTTGAAATTGCGTTGGCATAATTTTGAGGTTAAACTGTTGACAATATTTTGAGAGGTGTTCCCCATTTTTGTTTGTGCGAATGTGTGCCGAGTAAGGGCCTGTTATTTGTCTGTATTTTCTCTCCTTACCTAATTGCGCATTGAAGTCTTCCATCAAAATTTTCACATGTATTTCTGGTACGCTGTTGGTTACTTCTTCCATGTCTTCCCAGAAGTCTTCAATTTCTTGTGGCTTCTTTCTGTTATGGTCATTTGTAGATGCATGTGCATTGGTAATTGTGTATGCTTTGTTACCTGATTTCAAGGAGAGTGTGGAGATACATTCTGATATGGAATTGAAGTCTATGATGTTATCCGCGAACGATTTGTGTACTGCAAATCCTGTACCAAACAATAACGGCGTGCCTCTTCTGACAGCAGGTTTACCTTTGTAAATCCTCTAATTTTCTGTGTCGAAATGATTTTCATCTAAGAAGCGCGTCTCTTGAATGGTAAGAATTTTGATGTCAAATTTTTCCAGCATGTCTGTAAGTCGTTTTAGTTTTCCAAGTTTGAAGAGTGTGTTTGCATTGAGGATGCCAATGCAGTGTTTGCGAAGAGATTTTAAGAAGCTCCGACTCTTCTCTTCATGATGTTCCTGGTACCCCAGAATCCGATGACCAGGAAAGTCCAGTGCGTTTACTGAGGCCTGGGGTAGGGGACTTCTTTCCTTTTGTTCCATCCTGATTACTTCAAGCTGAAGTTGGTTGTTGTGATCTTCGATAAAGATCACGGTAATTACAGACTTAATTGTTGATATCAAGCCATATTTCACTGCCGTACGAACTAGGTGAACATACGCAGACCACTACTCGCTGGATACCAGAACAGACACTAGTGGATTTCTTGATGTTGTGTGTTTGGTCCGCGAAAGCTATTTTATTTCGCTCCATTCCGCCGGCAAGCCGGTGAGGAGCCCTCCTATCAGCCACCTGAGACGCGCCACGTCGGAGTATCACCTCTCCGCCTGCTACGACACCGTACTAGGTTTGTGGATTGTTGTTGTTATTATTATTATTATTATTTTTATTATTATTATTATTATTATTATTATTATTATTATTATTATTATTATTATTATTATTATTATTATTATTATTATTATTATTATTATTATTCTGCAGCTGAAGGCGAGGGTTGCGATAAATGCCTTATTTACGTTACTAGGGTTTATGAAGTTCCTACAATATGCATAGGACTTCCTGTGGGTGGTGGTGGTGGTGGTGGTGGTAGAATAACACCCACCGTACCCCCTGCCTGTCGTGAAAGGTGACCAAAAGGGTATCCAGGGGATGTTAACTTGAGGGTGTGGGGTGGCGACCACGGAGCCCTTATCTGAGCTATGGCACTGCTTCCACTTGTCAGGCTCCTCACTTTGATCTATCCTATTCAACTTCTCTTGGTCAACTCTTGTTCTTTTCCGACCTCGACGGTATTACGTGCGGAGGCCTAGGGAGTCTTTAATTTTCGCGCCTTTCGTGGTCCTTCTCTTCTTTGGTCGATATCTTCATTTTTCGAAGTGTCTGACCCCTTCCATATGTTTCCTCTCATTAGTGTTAATAGAGGATGGTTGCCTAGTTGTTCGTCCTCTTAAAACAATAATCACCACCACGACCATCTCAGATGTGCAACTTCTCCTGTGTTTGATGATGGTCAGCAATATTCTTCCTCAGTTTTTGCGCTGCGCTTTGTTATCCAGTCCAGTAATTCCATCGTAATTAGAGTGAGATGGTTTTTGAATATGAAGATACCGAGCAAGAGACTGCGCGGTTTGCGTCACGTAGCTATCAGCTTGGATTTGGGAGATGGTGGGTTTGAACTCTGTTGTCGGCAGCCCTGAAGATTTTCCGTAGTTTCAAATTTTCACACCAGGCAAATGCTGGGGCTGTACCTTAATTAACGCCAAGGTGCTTCCTTCACACTTCTAGCCCTTTCCCCTTTCGTATCCGATCGTCGCCATAAGACATTTGTGGGTGCGACGTAAAGCAAACTGTACGAATATGAATATATATAAATGGTCAATCTATCGTGTTTTTTTTTTGCTTTACGTCACAGCGACACAGACAGGTCTTACGGCGACGATGGGACAGGAAAGGGCTAGGAGTGGGAAGGAAGCAGCCGTGGGCTTAATTAAGGTACAGCCCCAGCATTTGCGTAGTGTAAAAATTAGAAACTACGGAAAACTTTTTCCAGGGCTGCCGACAGTGGAGTTCGAACCCACTATCTCCCGAATTACTGGATACTGGCCGCACTTAAGCGACTGCAGCTATCGAGCTCGGTCATCTTTCCTTAAGAATGTGGTGGAAGTTTGTTTTATCTCAAAAGAAGCTCACTGTCAAAAATATTAAGACGGGCTGAGTGGCTCAGACGGTTGTGGCGCTGGCCTTCTGGCCTCACCTTGGCAGATTCGATCCTGGCTCAGTCCGGTGGTAAGTGAAGGTGCTCAAATACGTCATCCTCGTCTCGCTAAACTTACTGGAACGTAAAAGAACTGCAGTGGAACTAAATTACGGCATCTTAGAGTCTCCGAAAACCGTGAAAGTAGTTAGTGGGACGTAAAGCCAATATTATAAAAATATTAACACTATTATAGTTTTATATTTCAGTAGGCGTACAATGATGTGCTGTCGTGTAAATGAGTGATAAATAGCGATGTCTTTTGGACTTGTGCTCGGTTTCATTTTCGTTTGTTTTCTTTATTACCAAGCGAGTTGGCCGTGTGGTTAGGGTCGCGCAGCTGTGAGCTTGCATTCGGGAGAGAGTGGGTTCGAACTTTACTGTCGGCAGCTCTGAATATGGTTTTCTGTGGTTTCCTATTTTCGCACCTGGTACATACTAGGGTTGTACCTTAACTAAGGCCTCGGTCGATCCCTTTCCACTCCTAGCCCTTTTCTATCCCGTCTTCGCCTTAAATCCTATTTGTGTCGGTGCGATGTAAAGCAAATAGTCTTCTTTACTGACAATGCCTAGGATCTGGAAAGATCACCAGTAGAAGAGAGCTGCTTCATAAAAAGAGATAGCAAGAGAGTTTGAGAACTTGCAAAGTCTACCCTGAATGATATGGTCCAAAGCATTTCGAGTTAAGTGCCATATTGCACTTTTTGAAGAAGAGGTCATCTGGACTGTTCTTGCTCTTGTGTAGATGTAGTGGTCCTTTCCGTCAAAACGTACAAATGTCTCGCAAAATAGCCTACCAGTCTCATACTGCGCAGTTAACGACATGTGTTAGGATGTTAAATTATATCTACCAACAGATACTCCAAGTATGGTATAAAAATGACATTAAAAAATTTCGTACTAGTAATTAATGGCACACTTTAATTACTCATACAAACGATATTAAAGTCCTTCCTACGCAGTCCATAGAAAAACTAGACAGACAATGAGGATACTGAATCGGTACAAACCATGAATTTGAAATCTTCATCGGGCCGATGACCTTAGATATTAGGCCCCTTTAAATAACAAGCATCATCATCATCATGATCATCATCATCATCATCATAAGAAGAAGAAGAAATCTTCATGGAGGGCTGAGTAGCTGAGGTGGTAAGAGAGCTCGCCTTATGAACTCAAGTTAGAGATTCGATCCCGCCTCAGTCCGGTGGTATTTCAAGGTGCTCCAATATGTCAGCCTTGTGTTGGTAGATTTACTGGCACGTTAAAGAACTCTTGCGGGACAAAATTCGGGTACCTCTGAGTCTACGAAAAATCGTAGAAGTATGTAGTTAGTGGGGCGTACAACTAGTAGGCCTAATATTATTTATTGACCTTCATAGTTGAATCGAAGAGAAATTAACTGTCCTTTATACAGGATAGTAGGAAATAATACTAAACATTCTTAGTTATTTACTTCCTTACTTATACTGTAATGACAGCCAACGGCCGTAGCCGTGTTGAAACACCGGATTCCGTGAGATCTCCGAAGTTGAGCAACGTTGGGCGTGGTCAAGATCTGTATGGGTTGCCACGCGCTGTTGGTAGGAGGTAAAGGAAGGGAGGAGCGGAAAGGAACTGGCCACCCTACCGTAAGTAAACTCCGGCTCAGGCACACCTCTGCGGTGGTTCGGACCTGCCTTCGGGCAGAATACACCTTACCTTACCTTTATGATGACATGATGTGCGTGTGTGCTCTGCCGAGTTCTATGCCTCGGCACCCTTGTTATTATGCGGTGAAGTACTGTATGTCTGGAGTGATGTTTCTAAAGTCTTCACAGCGTTAGGCAGTTAATCAGCAGAGGAGCGACGTGTACGTACGTATCGGTACTGTTTGATTGCACGGAGTTGCTCATTGTTTTAAGGTCAGAGTTTTGTGGTGGCCATTTTGTTGCTGGAGGTGTTATAGAACTAAAGACCATTAAAGCCAATTGGAAAGTGTTCATTAATGAGTACTGTCTCAGCGTCCCAGATTGCTTCTTTCCGAAAGTAACGGAACAAGTTATCATCAACCATCAGGTTCTTGATCGTTTGGAAAGGTGATAAAATAACTTATTAAGTCCCTCAAAAAATAATGAGCGCGTTGTTTTAAGTTCCTGGCAGGTACTCTTTTCTCAAACAGTCTGACTCGTTGGCTGAATGGGCAGCGTACTAACCTTCGGTTCAGAGGGTCCCGGGCTTCGATTCTCGGCCGGTCAGGGATTTTAATAGCTTTTGTATCCGTTCCAAAACTTCATGTTCACACACCACCCTACACTACCAACCACCACAAAAGTGATTACATCCCTCCATATAGGGTTGACGGCAGGAAGGGCATCCAGCCATAAAACAGGGCCAAATCCACATGAGTAGTAGAAGTGGAGAGTTCTGCGGCCACCGCCACCGCGGGTCCCGCCGCAGAGGCTTCCACCGCATTGCTATGCTGGCTAACAGAGCGAGCCTAACCTCACATCCGCCATCTTGGAGCAGCTTAACCTAACTTAACGCGTAAGAGAGCTAGCCTAACCTCAGTTTTACGGCCGGATGACCTTCCCGACGCCAATTGCACAAGATGGCGGCTACACACAGCTCCTTATGAGACGGCTTACGGGTGCTTGCGCAAGATGGCTGCTGCTCTAATGAGATACCCTAGGGACGCTTGCGCAAGATAGCGGCTATCTAATTGCTCAAGTTGGCGGTTAAACATAGCTTCTTATATACGGCTTAAAGGCGCTTGCACAAGATGGCTGCTATACATAGGCGCGTATGAGACCCCTAGGTACGCTTGCGCAAGATGGCGGCTATCTAATTGCTCAAGATGGCGCTGACAGCGGCCATCTATAATCAACAGAGCACCGTGCTGCTATCTTTACGGCTACTACCTTAAGCACGTGGTGACGGGCAACTTGAAATTCCACGTGCTCTTGTTTGTAAACAAAGCCACGTGCTTTTTGACGGCTACTACCTTAAGCACGTGGTGGCAGGCAATTTGAAAAATTCCATGTGCTTTTTCGACAGCTGTCATCCGCCATCTTTAAACAACAACGCATCGTGCTGCCACCTTTAGAGCAATGAACCTTATCATTAGGCATGTAGTGGCGAGCAATTCGAAAAATTCCATGTGCTTTTTGACAGCTGTCAGCCACTATCTTTAACTACATGGTCCGACTCGTTGGCTGAACGGTCAGCGTACTGGCCTTCGGTTCAGAGTGTCCCGGGTTCGATTCCCGGCCGGGTCGGGGATTTTAACCTTAATTGGTTAATTCCTACGGCACAGGGGCTGGGTGTATGTGTTGTCTTTATCATTTCATCCCCCATCACGACGCGCAGGTCGCCTACGGGAGTCAAATAGACGTGCACCTGGCGAGCCGAACCCGTCCTGGGATATCCCGGCACTAAAAGCCATACGACATTTAATTTCATTTAACTACATGCACATGGCTTACTGCTAACTTGACGGAAGTAAACTTTACAGCGCGGGACTTAGCCACGCCGCAAGCAAGCAAGCTGCCCTTTACAACTTACTACGATCTTATAGCAAGCTGCCCTTCTCAACATACTTAACGAGCTGCCCTTCTCAACACTATTATTATCTTATATTTAAAACCAAGATGCTGTTAGAAATGGCGGCTATGGGCGATTGCACAAGATGGCGGCTATACATAGGCTGTTATGGTCTTCTCCTCTTCCTCCTCTGTTAAGATATATCTCTGTCGAACAAGTTTAAACATGCATCACTAAAACAAGAGTGTGCACGTGTTGCAGCGATAACGTCATCATAGTTGTGCATGTTTAGACTTGTTCGTTTTCTCAAGCCTTTAGAGTAGATGTAAGGAATGCAATAAGTACAACATTTTGAATGCAATCAAATATTTATTTACAATGTGCTACAACAGTGTTCGTTTTGCTGCTGACAAGGTTGATATGCTTCTTAACAACGTTTTGCGAAGAGGTAACATGCTTCCGAAATACCTCCTGCAACATTCAAATTTTTCAAATTGTCCGCCGCTACATGCCTAAGGATAAGGTTTTGTGCTCTAAAGATGGCAGCACGATGCGTTGTTGATGAAAAATGGCAGCTGTCAAAAAGCACGGGGATTTATTTACAAACAAGAGCACGCGGAATTTAAAATTGCCCGCCACCACATGCTTAAGGTAGTAGCTGTAAAGATAGCAGCACGGTGCTCTGTTGATTATAGATGGCCGCTGTCAGCGCCATCTTGAGCAATTAGATAGCAGCCATCTTGTGCAAGCGCCCTTAAGCCGTCTCACAGGGAGCTGTTTATAGCCGCCATCTTGTGCAATTGGCGTCGGGAAGGGCATTCGGCCGTAAAACTGAGGTTAGGCCCTTCCATGAGGTTAGGATTGCTGTCTTGCGCGTAAAAAGGTTAGCCCCTCCAAGATAGTGGATGTAAGGTTAAGCTCGCTCTCTTAGGCATCAGGAAGGGCATCCGGCCGTAAAACTGAGGTTAGACCCCTCCATGAGGTTAGGCTAGCTCTCTTACGCGTTAAGTTAGGTTAAGCTGCTCCTAGATGGCGGATATGAGGTTAGGCTCGCTCTTTTAGCCAGCATAGCAATGCGGTGGAAGCCTCTGCGGAGGGGCCTGCGGTGGGACCCGCGGTGCCGGTGGCCGCAGAACTCTCCACTTATACTATTCACATGTGCGACCCCACATGCGTGGGGAAAGGCGGTAGGAATATAAGACTCTTTTCTCAAACAATTGATCTTATCGGTTTGCTTGTTGTCGTTACGGTACCGGTACCCGCATGGTTTCTATCTACACGGGAGGCGAATTATATTTTTATAATAACTTGAATAAAATATTAAATGCGAGGTACATAAAATACCATGCGACTAAAAGGGGCCTAAGGCGCTCTTACATTGGGAGCGTGGATTGGTAACCACGGAGTCCTTAGCTGAGTCTTGGCATTGCTTTCACTAACTAACTTGTGCTAGTCTCCTTGCTTTCACCTTTCCTATCCGACCTTCCTTAGTCAACTCTTTCTTTTCCGACCCTGACGGTATTAGGATTGCGAGACATAGTCACGCTCTTTATGGCCCTCGTCTTTCTTAGGCAGATACCGTAATATTTCTTTATGTCGGCTCCTTTCCATTTTCTCCCTCTGATTAGTGTTAATAGAGGATGGTTACCCAGTTATTCTTCCTCTTCGTAAGACTATGATCATCGCCACAGCTCACTCATTCTTCTTTTTCTTTTGAGAGACTAAACATTAGAATTGACTCAATAGAACACGATGATGTTTATGAAGAAGTACATTATCCAATTAAATATATTAATATATTAACTATCTTATTCCTTTCTTCTGGCATCCCACATCACAAGTTGGACACAAACGTTGGATACGTCTTAATATTCTTCTTCACAGTTTAAATACTAATGGTGGTTCGTACAACGGAACGAGAATGACTGAGATAAACACAGACAAAAATATTGTTCCTGCAGAAATTCTGATGGGATCAGCTTTAGGAAGAATGTGTGTTACTCCAAGAATAGCTTCGAAAATAGTGACATATCTTTCATTCTTAAACGGAGGTAATTTCCTCTAAATTCAACCTTCTTTGTCACAATCAACAAGTCAGAGGGACAAACTCTACCAGCAGGGATAAAGCTCACCGTTATGGACAACTATACGTAGTTTTCTCAAGAGTTCGTGAATCCATAGTCAAAAGTAAAACACATATATATATATATATATATATATATATAATAATGATTCTGTAAATTTGACATGTATGTAACATGCAAAGTGCAACTTTTTTCGTAACGTACAACATTCCTTTAAATTTTCCAATTACGTTTTACAAACTAAAATTGATTGTCGAAGACAGGCTTACGTACTACTAGTTCTTTACACAGCGATTGAGATAAGAGTTCATTTGTTTGTTTGTTCATTTGTTTGTTTGTTTGTTTGTTTGTTAGTTTGTTTGCTTGTTTCTTCATCCGTTTACCGTCCAGGGTTGGTTTTTCCCTCGGACTCAGCGAGGGATCCCACCTCCACCGCCTCAAGGGCAATGTCCTGGAGTGTGAGATGTTGGGTCGGGAAATACAACTGGGGAGGAGGATCAGTACCTCACCCAGGCGACCTCATCTGCCATGCTGGACAGAGACCTTGTGGTGGGGATGGGAAGATCGGAAGGGATAGACAGGGAAGAGCTAAGGATTCGGCCGTAGCCTTAAGTTAGGTACCATTCCGGCGGCAAATGCTTCGAGAAGTAGGAAGTGGTAACACCTCCCCCCTCCCCCTACTACTCAGTCGACCTCCCGAGGCTTAGTGGACCCCGTTCCAGCCCTCGTACAGTTTTTCAAATTTCGTGGCAGAGCCGGGAATCGAACCCGGGCCTCCGGTAGTGGCAGCTAATCACACCAACCACTACACCACAGAGGCGGACGATGTGTTTAATTACTATGAAAAATAGACAGCCTTAATAATTTTAATATCAAATATAATTATATTAAATTCATATGTTATGATAAGTCATGTTTATGTAATTATTACTTCAGACTTCTTTTGCTGTGCACCTCCATAGCGCAACGGTTAGCACTATTAGCTGCCGTACTCGGAGACCCGAGTTCGATTCCTCACACTGCCAGAGATTTAAGAATCGCAGGAGAGCTAGTATGTGGCTAAAATGGTACATGCCGCTCATCTCCACTGGAGGTGTGGCTGGAAAGAGTTGCACCACCTCGAGGCGAGGATAAGAATTTTCTTTTTATTTCTTTCGCTGCATTTCCCACTCCTTGATGGAGTAACTGGTGCAAACTTTGCCCTGTTTTACGGATGGGTGCATTTCCTTACGCCAGCCGTATATGGAGGTGTGTATTGCGTGTTTTTGTCGTGGCTGGTGGTCCTGTATGCAAATGGAGAGGTGTGTATTTGATACAAACAAGAACATCCAGTCCCCGAATCAGAGGAATGAACCAGACGCGGATAAAATCTCCAACCCGGCTAGGAATTCAACCGAAGCCCCTACGAACTGAAGGGCCCAAAGTTGACCATTCAGTCAAGGACCAGAGCAGTAATTACTTCAAACGTAGGTTATATAATACAATGGTGAAAATATGACTGAAGAATATTATCCCTTTTGCTTGATTTTAGGCCGCAGGGTCTCTTTAACTTGGGAGCGTGGGTTAGTGACCACAGAGCCCTTAGCAGAATCCTGGCATTGCTTCCACTTACTTTTGCAACGCTCCTTACTCCCATCTATCCTATCTGACCTCCCTTGTTCAACTAATGTTCTTTTCCGACCCCGAGAGTATTAGAGCATTCGAGGTCTAGGGAGTCTTTCATTTTCATACCCTTGGTGGCCCTTGTCTTTCTTTGGTAGATACCT
This sequence comes from Anabrus simplex, assembly GCF_040414725.1. NCBI lineage: Eukaryota > Metazoa > Arthropoda > Insecta > Orthoptera > Tettigoniidae > Anabrus > Anabrus simplex. The sequence goes on along the minus strand of NC_090270.1, from coordinate 74,224,593 downwards.
TCATTTTTCGAAGTGTCCACGACTCCTTCAGATTTTTCCCTCTGATTAATGTTAATAGAGAATGATTGCCCGTTGTATTCCCTCTTAAGACAACCACCACCACCACCACCACCTTTCTTTGATTTTGTATCTTATAAAGCAGTCCATGTTTTGTTCTGTATATTGTGATGTTGATACAAATCTATATTTATGTACGATCCAGAGTACGGTATTGTGAAAATAAATCTAGTATTCAATAGTATTTTATCTAATTTTGTCAGAACCTCTTTCAACATATCTTTTGGCCACATCACACGTTTGATGGGCCAGTCTGTTACAGGTTTGAAGTAAATTCCGGCACACAAACACTAACCTATGAACGGAGGTCAGCTCTAGGTTAAAAGAAAATGTGGGAGGGAGGAGGGGGGGGGGGGGGTAGGAGTAAAAAGAAAAAAGTGAATATGAGTGGTTGAAATGGACTGCCTTGTAACTTGATTCTTTAGTTTGACTTTATTAGACACAGTGAATGTAGAGTAAGCCAATCAGAAAAATATATTTATTGTTCCTCTGGTGTACTATCCTGGTGATTTTTTCCTTTATTGAACAGAACTATGACGTTTTTGTATAGCCACTAAAAAAACGCAAGGGAGTTACTACAAGAACGATGTAAGTGAGGAGCTTAGTTCTAGTGGAAACAAGACGAGACTCGACTAGTTGTGTCGTACTAAGCTCGATAGCTGCAGTCGCTTAAGTACGGTCAGTATCCATTAATCAGGAGATGGTGGGTTCGAACCCTACTGTCGGCAGCCCTGAAGATGGATTTCAGTGGTTTCCCATTTTTACACCAGGAAAATGCTGGGGCTGTACATAAGGCCACGGCTGCCTTCTCACACCTAGCCCACTCCTGTCCCATCGTCGCCATAAGACCTATGCCTGTCGGTGCGAAGTAAAGCAAATTGTAAAAAAAAAAAAAAAAAAAAAAAAAAAAAAAAAAAAAAAAAAAAAAAAAAAGTCGTGATCGCCAACCCGCGTTTCCAAGTTGAGAACCCTCTGAAGTTACGTATCACATTTAGTCACCTCTTACGACAGGCACGAGATACTGTGGGTGTTTTGTGGGGTTGAATCTCCATGCTACTGCAAAGTGCTTAAATACAAGAGGGATCTATGTCAGTAAAACTTCTGGTGCTTTAAGAACGCCTTTTGGGGGCGAAATTTCCCGGCCAATGCACGTAGGATTTTTGAAACAAAAAATCGCGTCCTATAATTCGAATTCCAAGTTAAACTAGAGATCTCGCGGCTATGCAAGCCTTCTTTGCTTTAGAGAAACATTCTGGCATCCCGGCACATCCTGAAAGACCAGCAGGAATTTTAGGGAACTCAGCACACTTATTTTTTTAATGCTAGAAATATGGAATTGCTTGCAGACTGACCGCTAAGGCATTACGTTTTATAGTAATGATATGCTCTCATTCCACAATTTTTTAATAATAGTAATGATGACGACGGTCCACTGCCATCTTCTTCTCATTCTCCAAGTGTTAATGTAGTGAAATGCTCGTTACTTTTCAGGTTATAATTTTAATACTAATGTTACTGGTGTTACGTTCCACCAACTACTTCTATGGTTTTTCGGAGACAAGGAGGTGCCGGAATTTTGTTCCGCAAGAGTTTTTTTTGTGTGTCGGTAAATCTGCGGAGACGAGGCTGGCGTACTCGAGCACCTTTAAGTACTACCGGACTAACCAGAATCGAACCTGGCAACTTGGAGTCCGAAGGCCAGCGCTCTACCGTCTGAGCTACTCAGCCCGGCGGTTATCATTTTCCCTCATACACTTAACGAAAATGAGGCCTAAGATGTCTATAAGTTGTCAGATTACGAGATTAGTCATCCCATATTAATAAAATCTATCTGATGTGATAATATATAGACCCTATTAAAAATGCTGCATAAAATGTGTAAATACTGTATTTCTAGTACATCGTTTTTTATGATCTGAAGAACTTCTCTGTTGTTGTTGTGGTTTGGAAAACTAATTCTTATACTCTACAGGTCTACTACCCCCACGAATCATGAGAGAGAAGAAGACGCACTAATGGAATCCGATTGCCTGATGCACTTCACGGGAGTAGCTATAGCGGCCATCGCAACGTCTATCCGGCCTATGGTGGAATGCACTGACTATGACTATACCACTCGACCAACTGAACAACATGAATAAATAAATTTAAGCCAATCAGAAAAATATGTTTATTGTTCCTCTGGTGTACTACCCTGGTGATTTTTTTCCTTTATTGAACAGAACTATGACATTTTTGTATAGCCACTAAAAAAAAGCAGGATGAGCGCATGATACTTGGTACTGAATGTTCATCGCATTTATTATTGAACAATTTGCTTTACGTCGCACAGACACAGATAGGTCTTATGGAATAGGAAAAGGCTAGGAACGGGAAGGAAGCGGTCGTGGCGTTAAGGTACAGCCCCAGCATTTGCCTCGTGTGAAAATGGGAAACCACGGAAAACCACCTTCAGGGCTGCCAACAGTGGAATTCGAACCTACTATCTCCCAGATGCAAGCCTACAGCTGCGCGCCCCTAACCGCACGGTCAACTAACGTGGTAATTTACTATTTTATCAAGCTAAACTTTCATTATCCAACTGTAATTAACCTCCCATGTAGATAAAAATCATGTGGACACCCACAACAAAAATTATATCTGTAGGTTCAATTGTGTACACGCATGCACAGAAATGGTGTCCCGATATAAACAATCAACACTGCCCTACTCCGGTACTGAAAAGTTAAGGAGGGAGTGAAGGGGTAGAGTTGAAGGCCACTCGAATACCGAAAAAGGAAGGGGGAAATATGAACGGGTAGTGATGAAGGCGCAGTGTGTCTATTGCTATACATATACCCTCACCAATGTGCCCATTTCAGTCACAAAAGTCTTGTAGCGGGTTGTCTTCCTGCAGCAATGTGTTAAGCGAGAATGTGGGGGTATGCCTTGCTTTGTTTACGTCGGAACACCATTTCTGTGCATTCGTGTACGAGGAAAGTTTCCACGCATGCACAGAAACGGTGTCCCGATATAAACAAAGAATGGCATCATCCCACCTCCCCGTTTAACACAGCCCGCTACAGGACTGCTGTGATTGAAATGGGCACAGTTGTAGATGTATAGCAATACACACACTGTGCCTTCAGTACTACCCGTTCACTCCCTTCCCCTTCTTTTTCAGTGCTGGAGTAGCCTTCAACACTAGCCCTTCACTCACTTTCTTCCTTTTAACTACTGGAGGGGAGCAGAGTTGATTGTTTGTCAGAACACCATTTGTGCATGCGTGTATCCGCGAGAAACGTAAACGCAATACCATTCGCTCATATTTTTCAAACTGCATTATCATCGAGATACTCTAAACATGAGGTGATGTCAAGATTACGGGGGAACTCAAGATGGGACAAACGTGTTTTTTAAAATGATGAAATGTGAAGAATACTAATGTGAATCAATTGTGTTCAATTCGCATTTCTTTCGTTTTGATAATACGTATTCAAGAAACCCGAGCAAAGATTTTGCGCGATGTGGTTGCGAATAAGAAGGGCGAACTCAAAAACAGATCTTTGCTTGTTTACTAAGCATCTGTGCATGTCTAAGTGTACTCACCCCTTGTTTTAGACTGCATACCCGTGTGGCTGGGGGCAGTAGAATACTTTTAACGATCTCCCCTGTCTGTCAAAAGAGGCGACTGAAGAAACATGGGTTCTAAACTCGGGGGGCGTGGGTAATCGAGAGATAGCGGGTTCGAATACCACCGTCGGCATATCTGAAGATGGTTTTCCGTGGTTTCCCATTTTCACACCAGGCTATACCTTTGTAGTTATTGATGATGTTTATAGAAAACAAATACAGTAATTGGAAAGGGGTGATGTATTATGTGTTTAATTAACACTCCACGTATCGTGGGGACAAACGTAAAACATGAATAATAATCAGAGAAAATATGGATAATATTAGAAGCACAGAACATCAATATGTAGAAGTCTTCGAAACATAAAGTTCAAGGAGTTTATAAACATATATGAGTTTATACACATACATTAACACTCGAGGCCGCCACACCTTAATTAAGGCCACGACCCCTTCCTTCCCACTCCTATCCCATCGTCACCATAAGACCTATATGTGTCGGTGCGATGTAAGGCAAATCGTGATGTGAATAATTTGTTGAGGTAATTATCACACGTTTCGTGCAATTTAATCGACACATTTGTGCCTTGAGAATATAGCACCACATCATCACCTTCTCGTTGCCCCTTATTTGAGAGTTCGACTCAAGCTTGTTAGTTTTCGTAGTCCGTGAATATTGCATTTATCTTGCACGTACGTACCTATTTCTAGTAGTATGTACACCGACTCCGAAGAATGGAATTTAGAGAAAAACGAACGGTGACAGTAGTGGAATGTTTGAGGCAAATAATTTACGATCTGTTTCAGTGTCGCCTAGGCTGCTTATAACAGATGGTGGATCTGTTGAGAATACTATACAACCAGTTTTCGGGCTAGGACTAACATAGTCTCAGCTACCATATGTAGATATTTCGATATGACGACAATCTGTACTACTTTAGAGTCAATTTATATGCTCTATTTTACTCTGGCGAACTTGAAAGAAAACTAAATCCAAATGGGCGATCTATTACCGTTTTGTTCATTTTCTCGGGTAAAACTGAGTGAATCGCCAGAGATCCTTTGAATGCCGACGACGTGCGCCCGCCAATAAAATCAGACTGCTCTGTTAAGTTTGTACATTCAATCTTGGGATCATGTGGCCAACGGTGTGATGATGATGATGATGATGATGATTGTTGTTTTAAGGGGAACTACAACTGGGTAACCATCCTCTATTAACACTGAGCCCTTCCCGCATCCAGGTACGACACAGCCATAATATCCCGACAGCCAGATGTAATCTCAGGGTATTTCTTCACATAAGGAAAATATCTAATTTTTCTTTTTGGCTAGGCTTAACGTGAATTCAGAGAAAAAGGTAGGGACCGCACGCCACAATCACCAATGAACGTCTCCATCCTATCGCATTCAAGTGTAAATTCATCACTGACCGCTTAATTCTAACTCAAATCGTATGTTAAACACCTCAAAAACTAAGTCTATCTACTCACAATTGCTACAAATTATCACTCGCTGTATAAGAAAAATAATGGGAAAACACATTTATTAAATTAAGCCAAACTTAAAGAATTGAGAACTCGTGTTACTAAGAAATTCCACAATCGTTGATTAAATTCAATAATAATTCGTAATATTCTACATTTTAAGTCAGCGCTGGCTTATTAACAAAATAAGATAATATAATGAATTCACTATTTCTGAAATGAACTTAAGTTTCATCATTCATAGTCATGTTTTAAAAAATGAAAAAAGTCATTCACGTCTATCACTGTACCACAATCACTTTGTAGTTAAAAATGAAATTCCTCCTTACAATTTATAAAAATCTTGCTATCTGAATTCGTTAATGCAGCATTTCTTTGGCGAAGAAATGTATTATGATGACTGATGTGCTAAGGTTTCCATCCCTATTGCCTTTTAAATCACGGCTCCTAATTTACTATCTTCTCATTTAAAATTAATACACGAATTATAAATCAACACTCAAAATATAATCTATCTCACTATTCTATCTGAATAATTTTTAATTTACTGTTATACGGCTCAATATGCATCTATTCGTTAAGCTTATTTTTAATATATAATATGTGCAAGTAATTCAATATGTATTTACGTTAAGATATCTCGGTACTATTTATATGCGTCGCTTCTAATATCTATATTGGCTAAACACACCTTTCGCTTCACATATGTTACGAGAATACGTCACAAGATACCTATATTTTAATATTAACAGCTGTACTTGACGTTACACCAAATCTCTAATCTCAACTAGAAGTAAATATCCACCATTCATACCTTATTTTGTGTCACTCCCAGGGTGTATCTCTTTCCTTGTGCTTGCATCGTCTAACTGATCCAAAATACCCATATTTAGCATCTACCATTCATATATACGTCTCATAATCAACGTAACCCACATTATCATACACAAATTAATTCATATATCTTTCTTCATTATAAAACCTTCAATTAATTCCATTTCATCTTTCTAAATACCATTTTTCATCATTCATAACCTCTTTCATAATAAATGCAATTGCTAAGACGTGCCATTCTTCTTTTACGTAAATACTCCTTTAAATAGATCGATTCTCTTCCAACATTACGATGCTTAACCTTAAATATTGCGTTCGTGCATTTAACAACATTACTTTACAAGGAATAACTCGACTGTATCTTTCACTTCCTCTCATGGGATCCACCTGTGACGTAATCGTTGACTGAATGGTTTCGCGAGATCCATAGATATTATTCGCCGTAAGACAATATTTGTATTCAGCTGTTAGATAACTTTTCTTCCTACTCGTATTCTCAATTACCTTGGTAATTCACTTATTTCATGCATAGCCATACTCCTCGAGATATCTATGTAATTATACACTAACTTAATATAGTATTAGCAGATAAAAATGTAACGCACTTCACTTCACTGTTTCACTTGCTCTCTTAACTATTTCACACTTAGAATACTCTAAGCTAATGCATATGCCTAGCTAAATTAAGAATTGTAATACTTACGGCAAACACTTAGCTCGTCTTTCATCATATCAGCTGTCAGTTGCTCTCTTCCTGCTTGTCACATCGCTGGTTCATTGGCCATGGTTCGAGGTTCGGTTGGACTCCCCATCTCATCTTAGGTAGGGTAAGCTGATTGGATCATATCTCCCTCCAGGTTGGTCCATCTGGATGCTTAGCAAGTCATCTTCTTCTCGGAATAACTGCCAATATAATCAAATAACGTCGACAAGAAAATGTATATTTTTAAGATTTTCTTAGAATAATATTTCTTTTAAAAAAATATTCTATTAGTCTTTTCTTGTTCTAGTTAACCAATTCTCTAAATCTGCGTAAGATCTTCCGTCTTGTCTTATGAAAATCTTCGATTTTAAAATTATTTGTTTAAAAAAATATTATTCCTTCCTTGATTTTTCTTCTGACGGAGTAATTCTTTCCTATTCTTTTTTTTTTCTTTACGACTTCCTATTCATGATTTCCAGTGTATCGCTAAACTTGCGCCTCCGGTCTATCAGTGTACGTATTTAAATAAATTCTCGTATATCCCGCTTCCCAATATTTTTCAGTGTTTCTGCAAGTATCTTGCCGTCTTCTCTTAAATTATAATAGTTACTCTTCAAAGCTTCCGCCGTAATCTTTACTATTTCCTTTCTTCGACGCAGCAACAGCAGTTTGCTTCGTCTCTTCTCGAATTCAGTTTATCAAGTATATTTTTTAATATCTATTAATTTACTTGTTTTTTTAAAACAATTCGCCTGACATTGCTCTGTTCTGCACCGCCTTTGAAAGGTAGTCGTTCCAAGTTAATCATGGCCTATTTTATTCATATGTCAAGACTTTCTTGTATACTCTCTTCGGCCTGAGTGGTCTATACCTTTCCTAGGCGCCATTTTGGAGCACGTCCGAAAATGCAACGGGCACAACACTAATAAGAAGAAAGTGGAAGAGGTTCGATACTTTCCAAAAATGAGAAAAATCAGCCAAAAGCTTGGGATGAACCTTAATTATTAAGGCCACGGCTGCTTCCTTCCCACTCCTAGCCCATCGTTGCCATACGAACAATCTGTGCCCGTGCGACGTAAAGTCAATTATTAAAAAATCATGAAGGTTTCGGCACAAGAAAGGGAAAATCGTAAAGGGCGTGGAAATTAAGGACTCCCTAGGTCTCGAAAACCTAATACCGTCGGGTCAGAAAAGAACAAGTTGGCAGAGGGAGTTCGGATAAAAAATGAAATGAAATGAAAGTGAGGGGTCTGTCACAAGCAGAAGCAATGCCAGGACTTTGCTCAAGGCACGCTCCCATGTCGTGGGGACCCCTTTTAGTCGCCTCTTACGACAGGCAGTAGATATCGTGGGTATTATTCTACCACCCCCACCCACAGGGTGATGCCTGTAGTAAGAGTCGTCTATAAAGGACACCAGTGGCTCTCAAGTTGGGAGCGTGGGTTGGCGACCGCGGGGCACTTGGCTGAGACCCGGTATTGTTTTCACTTATGCCGTGCTCCTCGATTTCATATATCCTATCCGACCTTCCTTTGTCAACTCTTGTTCTTTTCTGACCCGACAGTACTCGAGTATCCGAGGTCTAGGGAGTCTTTCATGTTTACGCCCTTCGTGGCCCTTGCCTTTCTTTGGCCGATACCTTCATTTTGCGAAGTGTGGGATACCTTCCATTTTATTTCCCTCTGATTAATGTTAATAGAAGATGGTTGCCCACTTGTACTTCGTCTTAAAACAATAATCACCACCACTCCGTGGTCGCCAACCCACACTCACTAGTTAAGAGCCCCTGGGGCCCATCTATAACGGTCAAAGTTCCGGTGATTGAAAATAAGCAATTCTACTATACACGAACACGGAAATTGTCAGTTTTTCATTCGTGCTTTGTTCTCCAATTAACTTCCAAAAATTTGTCAGTTACCTTATCATTTCCTTTTGTTCTAGTCCCAACCTTAGCCTTGAGATCGATCACCTTGAGTACACTATCTTACTGTGAGCCCTCGCTAATATAACCCATTTCGCGCAGCGCCTCAAAAAGCTTACTTGACAGATCGTTATTTATTTTTAGTTATTTGTCATAAGTCTGTACAGAGTTCTCCTCAATATTCACAGACACTATATGTATGGCTACATTAATGCATGAATGAGTTGAAAATGAATGATTCCATGACTGAATTGAATTATCATGCATGCATGAATGAATGAGCACTTCTCTCCCAGTCACGGATAACCACCAACTGAGGAGAGAGCATTCGATTCGCTGAATAAATGCATGGATGGGTTTATGCATAGCTACTGCCCGGTCGTGTTATCCACCCCTGGTGAGAAAAGGAGCCTCCTTCCCAGGGATAACACGACCGGCCCTTTTTCTTGAGGCCCAAACAGAAGACCCCCACCTGAGCTAATAGCTGTCAAACACTAATTTCTCACCATTCTCTAAATTCAGCAGGGCACATGTAAGCGAAAATCCCGCTCCCCATGTGCCCTCCCTTTCCTCTTTCTAACAGATCCTTATTTGACACCTTTCCATGGTGAACAATCGAGTCAGTCCTAGTCCAAGTTCCTGCAATCACCAAATCTACAGTTCTTATGAATTTATATAACAGTATATTGAATAAAATGGTTTTCCTAAATTATATTCTCTACCCTGTGACGCAGAATAAGTCAAGTTCCCTCTCAGTACTGTGTCCCTCGGGACAAATTTCGCAGATCCAGAAAGTGCTGTTACATATCAATTTGCCAAGCCCATTACAGAAAAGACACCCTCCACCTGACCCTACGAGCAACACTTTCACAGCATTCACCCAAAGTCTGGCTGTGCAAGAAATACTGTTGTGTGAATAACCTCGCTTTCACATCGTCAAAGCCAATGATGAAACTAACTCGATTTTAGTAATCGGGGAGGGGGGGGGGGTGGTGGCGTTGGTTGAAATCTCGCTGCGTGCATGGTTTTTTTATTTATCAATAAACCAACACCACCACCCGTGGCACATACAATACAGGGTCCCTCATATAAACTAAGACCGTCGAAGTGGCGTTCTTACTCGCCGATACGTTAGCTCCAGCATGGGAGGCGTGCACATAGTTCTTGACCTTGCAAACATCAGTCACCAGTCTGAATATCAGCTGTTAACGTGATGAGATAGTTGTCAATGCAACGCCGTATTTTCATATGTAAAAGTTCTAGTTTCATCTGAATGGTCGTGTGAACAGTCATAACTCTCGCTATTGGTGTGCACACCGGGCGAGTTGGCCGTGCGGTTAGGGGCGCGCAGGTGTGAGCTTGTATCCGGGAGATAGTGGGTTCGAGCCCCACTGTCTGCAGCCCTGAAGATGGTTTTCCGTGGTTTCCCTTTTTCACACCAAGCAAATGCTGGGGCTGTACCTTAATTAAGGCCACGGCCGCTTGCTTTCCACTTCTAGGCCTTTCGTGCCCCATCGTCACCATAAGACCTATCTGTGACGGTGGGACGTAAAACAAATTGCAACAAAAATGTGCAGAAAATCCTAATGGTGTTTATGAAGTCCCTCATTATGATAGGAAGATTGGTGTTTGGTGTGCTGTTAGTGCAAGACGAATGATTAAGCTTTTTTTTTTATTTTCGAGACAAAAGTAAATACAGAGAAGTACCAAGATGGCATTTTGACGCAGTTCTTCCATCAGTTAACGGAAGAAGAAAAGTTGCGTGGGTGGTTTCAACAAGATTCAGCCCCTGTTCATACAGGAGAAGATTTCGTTTTTAAAATCTCGGAGTGATTGCAGACAGAGGAATCATTTATGGTCTACTTCCCCCTCGTTCTCCAGATCTAACGTTATGCGAGTTTTGCTTGTGAGGTAAACTGAAAGAAAAAGTGTATAAAAGAAATCCTCACATATTGGAGAAACTGGAAGAAAACATTACTAATGCAATCAGAAACACTGCAGTGGCAGAAGTCACTCGCGTCAGCTAGAATGTGGTTACCAGATACAGTGCCTGTATAACTCAGGAAGGACGACACTTCCAGCATCTTTTATAAGGTAAGATTTCGTGTAAGATTGTATACACGCTTAAAGCAGGGCGGCCGCGCGCGGCGAAAGTCCGGCTGAGGCAGCTGCCATAGCGCAGAGTACAAACGCCGTGCGTTCGGTCGTAGTCTATATCAGAGACCCTGTGGACACCATAGGCAGGCAATGAGCCTCGCTCCCTGAGCTGACGGCAGGAGCGCTGTGAGAGCAGCTAACTTCTAATAGCTTGTGCTGTAAAGACTAGATGGCAATATGCAGAGTCAAGGCTGAGTATATAATGTTTAAGCAATACGGACGAACATTTCGTTCATTATGTATGCTGTATTGCTAAACAGGCCTTTATTTTGGGCTGTAATAGTCAAAGGAGTGTTTAGTTGTCAGATCTCAAAATAATTAGTTCTGTTTCCTACGCATAACCTAATGAAATGAATATAATTAAACGAATTTACCTAGCACAAAGCGTTTGTATTCATGAAGTAATTGATTTTGTTTCCTCACCGTAATCTAACGCACGGACTAAAACGGGACATTCGGCATAATCTTCTTCTTCTACCGCTTTTCCCACACTGTGGGGTCGCGGGTACGAACTATGTCGCGTATGTGTATTTGGCCCTGTTTTACAGCCGGATGCTCTTCCTGACGCTAACCTGTGTGGAAGGATGCAGTCACTATTGCGGGTTTCTGTGGTGTTTGGTAGTGTAGTGTGCTGTGTGGCTGTATATGAAGAGGAGAGTATTGGCACGAATATCGAGTCCCCGAGCCAGAAGAATTAATCATGAGCGATAAAAATCCCCGATCCGACCGTGAATCGAACTCGGGATCCTCTCAACCGAAAGCCTCAACGCTGACTATTCAACCAAGGAGTCAGACGACATTAGGCATAATAAAAATGTTAAAAGTTTGTCTTTTTCGGGGCAAAAGTTCAGAACACATTACATTTTCCAGCGCCACGCATCCAGGCGCGATTGCACTGTCATTTGTTTCTCTCTCGCTCGCTTCTCGCGAAGGACTTGATCGTGCGGTGGACAGTGCTGCCAACTGTTCATATAAAGAACTAGTCCTAGTGCAGCGGCGCTACGTTTGAATTTGCGAATCTCGTGACAAAGCCATTGGTGTGGATTGGTTAGACCATTGGTCTGGATTGGTTAGGCCATTGGTCTACGATCAAGCGTAGGGGGAATTTCCGAGTTCCCCAAAGCCGTTGGTCTGGATTGGTTAGGCCATTGGTCTACGAACAAGCATAGAGGGAATTCCCCAATGGTGACGTCAGCCCGCCAATGACTGTCGATTATTTTGTCATTAACTCCGTTGTTATTGATATGGCTTCGTGCGGTGGATGTGTCGTTAGTATTCGTACTTTTGCGTGCAATTATTATGAGAAATTCAGTGATTTACTGGAATTTTATCAGCAGCACGACTTGCTTTCTAGGGAGTGTGTGTGTGTGAGAAGTGTGGTCGTGACGTTAAAATGACTGTACTTAAGAAAAACAATCAGATAATTTTCAGCTGTCGTCGGAAGAACGAAGAGGGTGCCAAGTGCCCTTGGCACGTGAGTGCGCGTAAAAATGCGTACTTTTCTAAGTTATCCCTGTTTGAAATAGGTTACTTCTGTGTTCTGTGGTGCGTACTGCCTAAACCTCTGGGGCCGACTATCAAGTTGGAGTTAGGTTTCTCCCAAGCTACTTTCGTAGATTGGTGTAACTTCTATAGAGAAGTTTGTGTGGCGTGGGTGGACGCTAATAAATAAAAATTGGTGGTCCTGGCGTTGTAATTGAGATAGACGAAAGCAAATTCGGGAAATTACAATAGAGGAAGGCGTACGGAAGGACAGTGGTTATTTGGAGGGGTAGAGAGAGAGAACCACAAAAGCTTTTTCGTTGCTTCTGTCGAGAGAAGGGATAAGGAGACATTACTCGCAGTAATTAAAGAGTGGGTGTTGCCAGGTACTATAATCATTTCGGACTGTTGGAAGTCCTACGACTGTCTGGAACACGAAGGATTCGTGCACCTTCGTGTCAACCATTCAATTCAATTCATTGATAGCAGGAGAAGTGGTCATGTGAACAGGGGTAATAGGAGGGTGATGCCAAGGAATAGACCGCCGGTACACATGCAAAATATCGAGAACAGGTGGAGGCACCTCAAGCACGGGTCGTACTCCATTCCTGGCTTCGGGAGAAGGAAAGCGCACTTTGCCGGCTACTTGGCAGAGTTCTTGTTTAAGACGAACTTTCCTGCTGACACGAGGGTGCACGAGTTTTTAAAGCTGCAAGCGTGCTGTACCCTCCCCTACATTAAGGTGAGTTAAATAGAATTCTTTCTTTACAGATTGCATTCACCTGTGTATTTATTGTGCAGTTGTGTATTTCTTGTGCGCGGGTTGGTAACGGAATTCACTTACTTCATTGCTAGGAGTGACATCATATCCCATAGTGTCTCACCCAATGGAAATGCTGGTACGTAGTTAGGCGATGTACAATGGCGCGTGATAACTTCTATTAGGTTATAAAAGCAAAATTACTTCTGGGGGATGGCGGGTGGGTTCTTAACTGTCGCAGTGAACACATCGCTCCTCCACAAAGTATTCTACTTAACATTTCCAACATATTGCATCCTTTGAATGCTATAAATGTAATGTAAGTCTTACTGAATTTCTACCTTTTTCGGTACACTTCCCTTCCCTTGTTGTAACTAGGAGCCGTGCAAGCAGCTGCTAGGCTGTACCTTCTGTAAGAGCTCATACTCTGCCGCTTTACCTGCCCGAGCTGGAACGTTGCTCGTTGAATCAAATTGCGCCCGCCTTTGCTACCCAGTATAGTCCATTAAGGTGAGTGGGTGGGGGGGGGGTATGCCAAAATGAAGAAAAAGTACTGAAATTTTATATTGTTCACTTTGTAATATAAGATATTAGGCTTATAAATTCCAAAAGTGGGCCATGACCTAGATGTTAGGCCCTTCTAAACAACAGGTATCAATCACAAATTCCAAAAGTTATAATTCAGTTCCTTCTGTAAATGTCAGAGAAATATATATTTAAATCGGCTTGCAGGTTGCCACACCTACTTTTCTGATTTCTCGCACTCTCACGAAGAATCTTTCGGCTGTCACACATAACTGCAAGCGTGTTTGGGTATAGTTCAAGAACGCTGCCGCATACTTCCGGTTCCTTTGTTTGCGTTGTGGATGTGATGTGAACGGAACTGTTGGTGTTATGAGATTTCAGATTAGTAGCAAGTCTCGTTCAGTCTTACAAGTTTTTAGAAAGACTAGCAACGATTGCGCTTCTCGAGTTGCAAGTAAGAATGACAATTGTACAGAATAAGTTCCTATTTTGACTTGGAAACAAAGTGCTTCGAAAATGAAAATTGATGGTGCCATTTCATTTCACAACACACATCTTCAAGTGGATTAAGGTTAATAGTTTTGAACATTCTATCCATAGTTATTCATTCTGCTTGTGCTAACTGTGGTGCAAGGGGTTTGAAATTATTTGATGATGACGATGATGATGATGTGTGCAGATTAAATCTGTTTTGTGACAGCTGTCAATCAGATAATACTTTAGAATTTCTGAATTGAACAATACCCCATGTGGGTGGGGGTGGTAGAATAACATCCACGGTATAACATGCCTGCCGTAAGAGGCGACTAAAAGGAGCCCTACGGACTCTTAACTTGGGAGGGTGATTGGCGAACACGGGGTCCGTAGCTGAGTCCTGGTATTGCTTCCATTTACTTGTGCTAGGCTCCTCACTTTCATCTTTCCTATCCGACCTCCCTTGGTTAACTCTTGCTCTTTTCCGACCCCGACGGTATTAGGTTTGCTAATTCTAGGGATTCTTTCATTCTCACGCCCCTCGTAGCCGTTCTCTTTCTTTGTCCGATATAGTAGCTTCATTTTTCGAATGTCGGATCCCTTCCACTTTTTTCCTCTGATTAGTGTTATAAAGAGGATGGTTGCCTAGTTGCACTTCCTCTTAAAAATAATCACCATCGCCACTCTGAAGTGAGCAACAGGGCATATGGAACAAACCTGAGATTGTGCTATGTTTGGGTGACGATTATTGCTGTAAGAGGAAGCGAAGGTACAAAATTGTTATGTGGAATTATGAACATGACGACACCCACTGCTAGGTTCATTTACATCAAATGGCACGTGCCCTTGAGAAAGAATGTGAAAAAATTCTGGCATCATCAGTACAGGAAGCTGTAAGGCGAAACAGTGTCATAAAAGCAGATCATTGTGATTTGTGTGTTTCATGTGATGGTACTTGGATGAAGCGTGACCACACGTCACTTTATGGTGTTCACCCTCTTGTCGGTAGATTTATTGGCAAGTAAAAGTACTCCTACCGAGCTCGATAGCTGCAGTCGCTTAAGTGCGGCCAGTATCCAGTATTCGGGAGATAGTAGGTTCGAACCCCACTGTCGGCAGCCCTGAAAATGGTTTTCCGTGGTTTCCCATTTTCACACCAGGCAAATGCTGGGGCTGTACCTTAATTAAGGCCACGGCCGCTTCCTTCCCACTCCTAGCCCTTTCCTGTCCCATCGTCGTCGTAAGACTTATCTGTGTCGGTGCGACGTAAAACAACTAGCAAAAAAAAAAAAAACTCCTGCGGGACTAAATTCTGTCCCATCGTAGTCTCCGAAAACCGTAAAAGTAGTTAGTGGGGCGTAAAGCCAATAACATTATTATTTATTGCATTATGGTGTTTCTTCAGTGATTAGTGTTGATACAGGTAAAATACTCGTACTTGACATTCAGGTAACGAGCAAAAATGTGCTTTAGTGGCTGTGTCCTTACAGAAAATGTGACGGTAAAGAAGAATCTTAGGGTTGTGGAAAAGGAAGCCTAAAAATAACTTAAGAAACTTACTCTTGTCTTCCCTCCTTCAGCGTCGTATTTAACAGATTGGACGTCTTAGGCAATTGGCGTATTTACGTTCAATTTTTCTAGTAAACAGTCGGTGAATTACGTATTTATACACAGGTAAACAGTCCCCCTGCAGGCGATTTTTATCACCCCGAAGGGAGTTCAGTTTAAGCTGAGTATCAGGCAGATGATGCAAAAGCAATTTATTTATCATCTTCTCAATTACCAGCCAGAACTTGTTCGTATAGTAGCTTGTCGACCTTCACGTTGCTTAGAAGTTTACATCTTTTCTTGCAAATTTAGTTACAGGTATAACATGTCATTGTGCTTATGCATACATGAATGAGTTTGACTGCTTCATTACGCCCCCGCCTAACATTCTCCTCCGATTAGACACCATTGCAAGGTTGGAGGATATATTTAGACTCGGTGCAGCATAGTAAGTCCGCCCCGCGGTCTAGGGGTAACGTGCCTGCCTGTTAACCGACAGGCCCCGAGCTCGATTCCCGGCAACGTCAGTGATTTTTACATGGATCTGAGGGCTGTTTTGAGGTCCATTCAGCCTACGTGATTACAATTGAGGAGCTATCTGACGGTGAGAGGGCGTACTCTGTCTAGAAAGCCAAGAATAACGGCCGAGAGGATCCATCTGCTGACCACACGACACCTCGTGATCTGCAGGCCTTCAGGATGATCAGCGGTCGCTTGGTAGGCCCTGGCTCTTCGGAGCTGTTGTACCATGGGGTATGGTTTGGTAGCGAATGTAAAATCGTTCTTGGTTCTTCTGGGTTCACTGCCAATCTCGTACGTCTAGAACTAAATATACAAGGCTTGGATTTTAAGTTTTGGTAACTATTTTATTTATTGATACTTAGGAAACATACATGGTTCTAAGTTCCATAGACGCCGGGCGAGTTGGCCGTGCGGATAGGAGCGCGCAGCTGTGAGCTCGCATCCGGGAGACAGTGGGTTCGAACCCCACTGTCGGCAGCCCTGAAGATGGTTTTCCGTGGTTTCCCATTTTCACACCAGGCAAATGCTGGGGCTGTACCTTTACTAAGGCCACGGCCGCTTCCTTCCCATTCCTAGGCCTTTCCCGTCCCATCGTCGCTATAAGACCTATCTGTGTCGGTGCGACGTAAAGCAAAATAGCAAAAAAAAAAAACAAAAAAAAACAGTTCTATAGACCTTCGATATAGTCACCAGCGTTGCGTACAACGTATTCACAGCTATGCGAAAGCCATTGGACCCCTTTTTTCATCATATTTATTTTATTCCTCACAATTTACAAGGTATAAAACTAACAAACAAAAGTACACAACACAACAAACAAATTACAACCATCTCTCAATCTGTGTTACAGTATAATGTTCACTTGTAACATGTCCTTTTGGCATTTGAAAAATACACTTTACATTATTATACTGTTATACTATTCCTCTAGAAAATAGTCATTTCAAATGAGGGAAAAAGAAGAATAATGGCACAAAACACACCATAAAAAGCACATTTTGTGAAAAACACTGCACTGTTCACTGCACGACCATTCGAATGTTATAATGCAATACTTTTGACTTCCTTGACGTGATTTTTACCTGTCGGTGGCACACGTTTCTATAATTTTTGTTCAGCATCTTTTAGAATGTGGATGAATGTGTTCAGGGAACCCTGTTCGTTTTTCTGTACATAATAGAGATAACCCATGACAAGTTAAGTTCGCGCAAATTTCAAGTGCTGCGTACCGAAATCTAGCTCTAAAGCTGTTCTGTAAGCTTCATTAGGAAGAGATGATTCTGTCATCTGTCTTAGCGCAGAACAAATCTCCTTCCAGACAACTTTGACACTTTCACAGTTAGTAATGTTATGCCTGTGTGTGTCCAGCTCCAGACATTTTTTATAGAGTGGGGTTTGGGTGATGTTGAGATGGAATTTTTTATCTTCTGCTGGAATAATTTCGTTAATAACTTAATATGTGGCTACTTTCCAGTCACTTGGGATATAAGGACTTTTGAAATCTCTCCAGATATCATTCCATTTCCGATTTGGGTACTTCTCCATGATCTGGGGTTGTGTTACTCTTGTAGAAGGTACGGTGTTTCTTCTCATTCTTATCGTATCTATCGCTTGCAGAGCTCTTCTAAGAACCTCGTATCGGCACTGAAAAATTTGGGTTTTGCTGACTTGCATTCCAGAAATAATGTACCATGATCAGCTCCTAATCCTGCCTTAGCAATCATTAACTCTCGCATTAAGAGAGCGTGGCATTTTTCACCGACTGCGATGAGACCCAGTCCTCCTTTATCTACTGATTTTCTCACTTGTGATCGTGCTACAGGAAACATATATCCTCACCATAACTAATACATAGTTCAACTCGCTGGCTTATTTTTATCGGCATGGGTGGAATTTGTGCCGCATACTACAATTTAGATAAGGCAAAGAAGTTTATATGCAACACCTTTTTAATGATGTTCATGTTTCGACTCAAGCTGATTGATAATGTGGCGCGTACCCTAGAAACTTTGGTTGTCCAGTTTATGTCAATATTTGGGCCGTACTAGGGGTGAACACTAATTCCAAAATTTTAATTCTATCTTTAATAGGTACTGACGCCATTGTCGTCTCTTTTGACCAGCTGCCAGGTGGTAATATCTCAGATTTTTTATAACTGACTTGTGCGTTAGAGGCTTTATGCTCTTCAACTGTGGGGCAACGGTTGGTGGCTGCAATAATATGGTGACGTCATCAGAATATGCTGCAACCGTGAACAGTCTATGGGGATTGGGTATTGTGCACATTACAAAGTGGACTGCCCGAAGAAAAGGCTCAATACTTAAAACAAGAAGAATCATTGATAGGGGACATCTTTGTCGTAGCAATGTTTTAATTGGAATTGGTCTGGAGAAGTGTCCATTAAGAAGTACGCGAGAATGTACCGAACTATAAAGGGTTCGAATAAGATCAGATATCACAAAAACACGTACCCAAAACCACAGCCAGTCATACACAAACAACCAACCCCTCCCTCGCCTCTACTTGCCACCCCCACCCCACTCACCAACACACCCAACAATAACCTGTTACTCCTTATTCTCAATTTACTTAAACACCAAATCCAGTCAAATTTAGGGCCCCCTCGGTGGATTGAGTAGCCGAGACCCTGAAGAACCTAAGCAGAAACTCCCCCCCCCCCCCACTAAAACCCCGCTAAACCCAGACAAGAACACAAGATCAACCAAGATTACAGTCCTCACCTCCTTAACTGAACTCTGCCTTCTAAAGCAATTCTAACACCTATATTATGAAGCACTTGTAATCGGAGACGAGGCGGTGCACACGATATATGCTGCAAATTAACGATGCTAGGTTCACACTAACACCGCACAATTACGCTAAAAGTCAACCCTCAGTTCACTAAGTGTGAGTCACTGCTAATACGACGTCGGTAAACACCCACTGCAAACTTCTAAAAGCAAATTGGGCGTGGTCAGTTCCCGGATGGATGACCACCAGAACTACCACAGCCGACACACCCGTAACTGCTGTGTCAGTCTAACACTGAATGAGACAAACGACCTGGTCACACACACACACACACACACACACACACACACACACACACACACACACACACACACACACACACACACACACACACACACACACACACGAATGCACACAAATACACGTAACATTTATTACACACATATACAGAAGAACTGAAAGTATAATAATACATAACTGTAAATAATCAATACTGGGCGTGGTCATCCATTGGATACATGACCACCCACCCACCCACACACAACTGCTTTTAAAGCCAATCAACTAGTTTAACACACACACAATCACACACAACTGATTTATACGCACTACAGGCCGACAGAGGAGCTCGGAAGAGACACCGGTATCGGCACGTCACAATCCACAGATCACCAGGGGATCGAATAAGATCGCATATTGCGGTTGGAAGACCCAAGCGTTGCAGCACTGCTAACAAGTACCCAAGATGCACTCTGTCGAAAGCTTGTCGGAAGTCCAGGTTGAGAATCGCTCCCATTTCAGTTGGTTCTGCTTCATAGTGTAACACTGCATTTCTTACTATTTGCAGGATGTGGGTTATTTTCATTTCGGGAATAGCACATGTTTGCTCTACTTTGATGATGTTGTTAAGGTAAGGTCGTACTCTTGTCGCCAGTATTTTCATAAAGAGTTTGTTATCGGTGTTGAGGAATGTTACCGGGCGGAAGTCCAATTCAGTTCGTGGTGCTGGGACTTTGGGTACAAGGATTATAATTCCTTCATTAAAGCCTGTGCACTCTTGTATGTTAGCGAGCAATATTTGCATCAGTGTTCAGAGGGTTGTTTTCATGATGTGCCAGTACGTTTTGTAGAAAATATAGCTCAGGCCATCAGGACCTGGAACTGATCTGATATTGGCTGTTCGCAGGGCCTCGAACAGTTCACGTTCTTCAATTCGACGCAAGAGGTGCTGCCATTCATTATCATTTAGTTGTTGTTCGACAAAAGACAGAATGGTCGTTTGATCTAGCGGAGAATTTTCACAGTTCTGGAACGTTTCTCTACAGCATATCTCAGTTTCATTTAGACGGTCTTTGGTAGAAAAGAGTCGTCTGTTGTCATCTGTATGAAGAGTAGATATTATTTTGCTCTTCCCGTTTCTTTTTGCATTGGCTACATGATAGATCTGTGCTTTTTCTTCAGCTAAGGGTGATTTAGAACACGAACGAAATATAGTCCGCGAAACTTTTAGTGATACTTGATTTTACGGCGGTCAGGAGTAAGGAGGGAGCTACCCCGGTTTCGGTAATACTGCCAACTGAATGGAAATGAAATCTGAGTTGAACTGATAGTATGATCGATCGATATGTATTTTCTAAACCTTTATTATCTTAAGCCAACAACTGTGTAACGCACACATTATATCACATTTCTCGATGCGAATCTTGTCTCAGCATGAATTATATATCTTGGCTTTGCTGTGTAAATAACTACAGTACTATTACGTAAAGTGTACGACAGATGTGTCACGGCGATTCATAGTTTGTGTGTCAAAGGTTGCCAATACGAATCTAGAAGATAACCGAGGTCTACCGATTCAGCACTAGGAAGCCGAAGTATCACTAAAAGTTTCGCGTACTATAATGATACCTTTGGGATGTTCTCCTGAATAGCTGTTATTCTACGTTTAACTGCTGCTGTGTGACTGTTGACGTTGTAACCTTGTTGTTGACGCACCAGAAGGTCATTTAGTATAGTGTAGTGGGAGTGTAAAGTGTTCCTTACTTGCTTTTTCTGCTCCATGTTTCTTAAAGAAGGTTTGAATCGCTGGTTTAACCTTTATGCAACCATTTGTGAACAGTTAAGAGTCCCCGTCTTGTGAGATGACTGAGCATATCTGACCACATTTGTTGAAAGTTCTCTTTCACTTGCTCGTCATTTAGTAACGCATTGTTTAGTTTCCAAGATCCCTTCCCGATAGCAGGTATTCTCCTTTTTTTTTTTTTTTTTTTTGATAGCTGCTTTACGTCGCGCCGACACAGATAGGTCTTATGGCGACGATGGGGCAGGGAAGGGCTGGGAGTGGGAAGGAAGCGGCCGTGGCCTTAATTAAGGTACAGCCCCAGCATTTGCCTGGTGTGAAAATGGGAAACCACGGAAAACCATTTTCAGGGCTGCCGACAGTGGGATTCGAACCTACTATCTCCCGAATACTGGATACTGGCCGCACTTAAGCGACTGCAGCTATCGAGCTCGGTGGTATTCTCCTAGTGGTACTAATCTTCAGCAGGACAGCGTGGTGATCACTGAAGTATGCCCTGTAAATTGGGTGCTAGGTCTCTGTTTTTGTAAAATATATCAATTCTAGAGGCAGATACTCGGAAAAAGGTAAATTGTACGAGATTACCGTGTTTACTTTCCCATGCATCGCGTAAGTCTTGGTATATCCTTTCAAGTGCTCGGGAATTCTCCTCTCTGGTCTCTTGCGTGTAAAACACAATTAAAATCCCCCCTAAAATTAAATCTTTGTAGTTATGTCATAAATAGAAAGGTAGTTGAGAGGTCAGAAACTCCTCATGGCGACGATGTGCTCAAGAGTGCAGATAGATGTTTATGTACAGTGTGTTATCTTCTGTTAATCTTGACGTGATCCTCCCACTGGGATGTGTTTCACAAATGTTAATGCTTAATCCAGATCTCTATATAATTGCAGTACCTCTCGAGTCTTCCCCGGGATTGGCAATATATTGATAATCGTTCCCGAGGTAAGGCAATGTAAAGGCGTTAACAACTTGTAGGAAAAATATATCGATGTCATAATCTCTAATAAATTATTGTAATAGAACCTGTTTGATACGATTTCTCAGGCAATTTACATTAAGTGATGCTACGGAATGAAGAAGTAGAATGATTAAGGAAAATAACACAGCGCCAATCATAATAATGAGTTTGGAGGTGGAGACGAGTGCGGAAGTTATTTATTTATTCGGAACGTGTTTGATAATTTTAGTGCCTTTATTTTTGCCATTGTCATCTACCGGCCGCTTTGACCTAGGATCCATTTGGCTAACTTGAGGTAGTTTTGTTTCCGTAATTTCCATTTCTTCTACCGACCGAGATCTCTATTTTTCGAAGGTCGATGATGTATTGTGTTTTCTTCCCTACTGTAGACGTTTCCTTATTTGTCCGTTGTTGGTGGTGCCATTACATCTCCGCCCTCTGATTCCAAATCCCGATATAGTGGAGACTGTAAATGATTATGATTTATTTCTTGGAGTAGCTGTGTTGGTAGTAATGCATCAAACTCAATCGCGAGTGTCCTTTCCGGTTGCGTTATTTGATGATGATGATGATTATTATTATTATTATTCTTATTCTTATTATTATTATTATTATTATTAATATTATTATTATTAAAACAGTATTATCGTTCTCATTTATCTTAATATCTCTGTCTCCCTGTGCGACTCAGAAGTGGCCAGAATACTCTTCTGGTGATCATTTCGTGATGCCTGTGTAGCTTCGTGTAAGTCACTAGGTGATGAAATGTGTGAGTTGTCTTCAGGTGTCAACTGCAGCGCAACCGTTGTGTAGGAAGTTTCCTACTCGCCCAGGTGGGACTAGCAGGTTGTTCGGTTAGCTGGACAGGTTGTTTATGTCGAGGGCATTGACTCCGTAAGTGTCCCACTGCATTACAAGACGAACAAGCAGTAGGCTGATTTTCGTAACTGATCAGGGCTTTATGCCTACCAATATGTAAATAAGATGGTATAAGTTGCTTTAACATTAATCGAATTGCTTGAACACCATTATGAACCTTGCACCGGAAACCTGAGCTCCATGTTTCATCTGAATCGAAAAAATAGTCCCATATTTACTAATTTGTTCCGCAATTATTCTATGTGATACCTCTATCGGAAGATTAAAAATTCTCACCAATTTTGCGCCAAGACCAGCAGAATCAATAGTCACTTTGCTACGAAATCCATTACAGCGTAAGAAGGAGGGTTCACCTGCAACATCCTATAGCAGTTTCTCAGTTGTGTCCTGCTTCTTGAATTTTAAACACACTTGCCGTGATATATCATTAAGCTGGATCATCTCGATGTCACATTCTTCAAGCTTCATTCATTCACATCCTAAAGGCAAGGCCTTGTCGCTGCAACCACATTTGTCTCTCCTCTGCTGAGCGTTTAAGGTCAACATATTTTTTTCTTCAAATTAAGCCTGTCCATCACGGAATCCAGATACTTCTTCCTCGGCCTTCCTCTTCCCTTCTTATCCAAAACTTTTCCTTCCAGTATCGTCGTGAGGAATGTGTTATGACGAAGTGTGTGGCCAAGGATTTTGATTTTCCTCTTTTCTATAGAGTTGATCAATTCTCTTGTTTCGTATATTTCCTTAAGTCCCTATTGTTTGACTTTTTCCCCGTCCAACTAATTTTCAGCACCCTTCTCCATATCCACATTTCCATTGCTTCCAGGAGTTTTATATCCTGTTTTACTAAGACCCATGTTCCGCAACCATACAACAAAAAACTCCACACAAACATTTTGGTAAATTCTTCAAGCATCAACGTGTCAAAAATCCAGTCCCACGAACCTACTACGCTGGCGTAGCAGGGGGAGAGGTGATACTCCCACGTGGCACGTCCCAAGTGACGGATAGGGGGGTCCTAACCGGCTTGCCGGCGGATTTGAGGGGAATAAAATACCCCTCGCGGACCAAACACAGAGGACGCAGAGGAAGAATACACCTACGGTATCCCCTGCCTGTCGTAAGAGGCGACTAAAAGGGGCGAGCAGGGGATGATCCAATTAGAACCATGAGACTACTTGTAATTAGTACCATCACGCAGGGAACACCATGCGTCGCATTTACTTGCGCGTAGTACCACTATGTTACAGTAGGTACGCAATAGGTTTATGATTAGTAGCGACAGTGTGTGAATCAGGAGGTGGGTCCTACAGTACCTGTGATTCGTACCCCTATATGAGCGACACCCTGGTTCTGCCTTACCTATGCTCAGTTCCCACTGTGTGAGGAATTCCACGGGATAGTACGAGTACCTGTGGTTAGTCCTCTTATGTGAAGAACGCCATAGGTTTGCGTTGCCTGTAAATAGCGCCGCAGGTCTGTGTTACATGTGAGCATTACACTACCTGTGAATAGTACCATAATGTGTGGAATACTGCGAGTCTACGCTGCTTTTGATTAGTACCGCAACATTACACATAGCGTGGTTTTACTTTCCTAGCGATAAATACCATTATGAGGGGCCGATGACCTGGATTTTGGACCCGTTTCGACTATAAGCATAATCGATTCAACATCGTGCTACAGACGCAGTCCCTTGGTCAGTAATACTATTGTTGTGTGCCAGCTTCTGTGCATGTGAGGCACTGTGGGTCGGATCCACTGATCGTTTTAAATTCATATCCGTCCATCCATTTATTCTTCGTCCTCACGCTTTGAATTCTGGTCAGTGGAGGATTTTGGACTTTCTTAAGTTGTCATTTCATTTCGTCCCATTTCGTACCATTAGGGGCCGATGACCTCGATGTTAGGCCTCTTTAAACAACAAACATCAATCAATCAATGAAAAATCCAGTCATGCACTATGTATGGGGCTGGTCGGGGCGTGTCTCGGTCGGTGAAGTTGATCAAAATCGTGTTCTTCCTTTCCACTAGCATGATGTCCTTTCTTTAAACAGCCCTATCTTTCACCACTGTCAATAATTTATCCGTTAGTCACTCACACATAAGTAAAAACAGAGCCGTTAAACGGTGCATTCGGTTCGTGAGCTCTTGGGCTGGCCTGACTTGCACACACGCTGGTCCAAGGAGAACTGCGAGGATGGCACTACCCAGTCTGTCGATCGTGCAAAGAGAGCGGTCGGTGGTGTGCAAAACGTCTTCAATTCCACGGAAGCGCTTCCCGCGTAGTGGCTCCTTTATCCTAGGTATTAGATCGAAGTCAAAGGGTCTTAAATCCGGAAAGTATGGGGGTGATAGAGCACCACCAGCGATTGAACAATTCAGGCACAACTCCTACTGTGTGTGCCGTAGCATTGTCATGCGGAATAATGAGTGGATTATCCATGAAATGTCGCCGTTTTCCTCTCAGAGCTGCTCGCAGATTGTTTTGCCGCATTAACGGTCTGCCGTTGGGTAACGCTATGCGTTAAGGTCACAACCGATGCATTTCCACAAATGCGGGCACAGTCTGTACATGTTCATCACTTACTGGTGGGTGACCAGATCGAGACATGTTCGCGTCCTTGGTGACACCGTTGTGTCGTGCGACCTGGATTTTTAACCAGCTTCTCTGTTCATGCTTGGAAATATGGCGGCTCTCTTTCGCGAGCGCTTGCTCACAACAGCTCATCTTCACCTGGCCACTGTAAACGGACATGGAGGGGGGGAGGGGGGGAAAGGTGAGGTCATGTGCTCTGGGGAAGGGGACGCAGGTCGGCAAACTTTGGTAAGAATAACAGGGCCCGGCACCGTTGCACGGCTGTGCTGGAGCATGGTTGCCAAAACTTAAAAACCAACCTATGTACAACTGTAATATAAGGTAGTCCTGCTCTTTGCCTAAGGAGAAAGGCACACAAACCGTTTACTTCAGTCTTGATGTCCAATAGTCATTCCACTGTTCAGACAAGGTTCGCACACCCTGTCATCAAGGAGACTTAGTGATGTCAGTTGGGAAGAAACCTAAGAGGACTTAATGTCAAGTTGGGAAAAAACTGGAACATGTGGATCATTTCATGTGTTTAGGATGTGTATTCTTCCAGGATGGTAGTAAACTAAGTGAAATGTAATCAAGGTGTAGCAACACAGTGAGCTCTCAGTTGCAATCAACGGTATCAAGTCAGCCCTCGGACGAAACTATCCGTACACTGGTCTGTATTCAGGCCGACTTTGCTGTACACTTTTTTTTTTTTTTTTTTTTGCTATTTGCTTTACGTCGCACCGACACAGATAGGTCTTATGGCGACGTTGGGACAGGAAAGGCCTAGGAATGGGAAGGAAGCGGACGTGGCCTTAATTAAAGTACAGCCCTAGCATTTGCCTAGTGTGAACATGGGAAACCACGGAAAACCATCTCCAAGGCTGCCGACAGTAGGGTTCGAACCCACTATCTCCCGTATGCGAGCGCACAGCTGGACGCTTCTAACCGCACGGCCAACTCACCCGGTACTTTGCTGTACAGGAGTGAATGCAGGGTGGACTCACGAAGTTGGAAGTACAGTAATAGACACAA
This sequence comes from Anabrus simplex, assembly GCF_040414725.1. NCBI lineage: Eukaryota > Metazoa > Arthropoda > Insecta > Orthoptera > Tettigoniidae > Anabrus > Anabrus simplex. Next base: position 74,198,235 of record NC_090270.1, on the reverse strand, counting down.
AAGTTACGAAAATTATTGCTGCAAGAAACAGATGTGAACAATGGTAGGAGGGTACTCGGAATGAAAAGATAAAGGTTAAGTTAGGAATGAACTATGCGGATGAAGCTGTGTGTACAAGACGGCTTCCGTGGACAACTTATTAGGTATGGGGAAATCTGCAGGACTTACCGAAAACTGTAGAAATACAAGAATTACAAGCAAGAACAATATGACGTCGCAATGTACAGGAGAAAGTTCCAATGTCGCGAGATATCGAAACAAGTATATGAGAGGAAAATGATTGTCAAGCACCCAAAAATTCAGATTTCTTGAGGTTTAGCAACTTAGCGGAGGAGGCTGGTAATAATAATATAAAGACGATTCTGCCTGTGAGTTGGACGCATTGTTCACATGCCAAATTATCGTATTCCACAGCAAGTACTCTACTCTGAACGAAGAGGATAGCCAGAGGGTTGGAAGTGAGCGGAATAGGTAGAAAGGCTGTATTAAAGCCACCCTGAAGCAGTGTAGCATCGAAGCTGACAACTGGAAAACATACGCGCTAGACCGCCTGACCAGGAGAAGTAGCCCTTATGAAGGAGCAGAGCGATTTGAAGAATAGAAACGTTTTCTAGCAACACAATATAAGAGAAGGAAACGTGATTATGTTCTAAGGAAGACTACCAGCGGGTTCATCAATATTTGTTTGGCATCGTTGTGGTAAAGTGAAGTTCATCACGGATGAGGTTGATCAGCCATCTGAGGACTCACGGTAGGAAACTTCATCACGAGTGGTATTTGTAGTTAGACAAAAACAAAAAATATATACGTATATATTACAAGGTGCTGTACGTCGCACCGACACCGATAGGTTTTATGACGACGATGGAACAGGAAAGGGCTAGAAGTGGGAAGGAAGCGGCCGTGGCCTTAATTAAGGTACAGTCCCACCTTTTACCTGGTGTAAAAATGGGAAACCACGGAGAAACATCTTTAGGGCTGCCGACAGTAGGGTCTGAACCCACTATCTCCTGAATACTAGACACTGACCGCACTTAAGCGACTGCAGCTGCCGAGCTTGGTATACTGTCATTATCTTGTTATTAAAAAATAAAAGTATAATTCAAAGAAAATATGGACGTTTACGTAAGTATAGTACAGACACGGACACGTAAGTCAAAATACGACGTATGGCAACCCTATGTTTAGGGTATATTATCATAATTGATCATTCAACATAGATAATTTTAAAATATATCACATCAAGACTTAACGAGAGCCTCCGTGGCTCAGGCGGCAGCGCGCTGGCTTCTCAGTGCTGGGTTCCATGATTCAAATCCCGGTCACTCCATGTGAGATTTGTGTTGGACAAAGTGGAGGCGGGACAGATTTTGCTCCGGGAACACCGGTTTTCCCTGTCATCTTCCATTCCAGCACCACTCGCCAATAACATTTCCTTTCATCTGTCAGTCATAAATCATTGCCCCAGAAGAGTGCGACAGGCTTCGGCAGCCGCTAGATGGGAGCTTCATTCATTCAATTCCTGACCCGGTCGAATGACTGGAAACAGGCTGTGGATTTTCACTTTTCAATACTTAACAACTTTTAGAATAATCACATTTACTGTAGCCTTAGTTTCTTCCTTCATATCAGATATATTTTAACAAAGGAAACTACTAACGACGTATTCGTGAATTTCGAGATCATATGTTAATATTTTAAGAGTAGATTTTTATGCGTATTCCCTGATACTTATGAGAATCTCAAAACCGAGCGAGTTGGCCATGCGATTAGTGTCGCGCAGAGGAGAGCTTGCTTTCTTGAGATAATGGGCTCGAATTCCACTGTCGCGCAGAGGAGAGCTTGCTTTCTTGAGATAATGGGCTCGAATTCCACCATCGACAGCCTTGAAGATGCTTTTCCGTGGTTTCCCATTTTCACACCAGGCAAATGCTGGAATTTTGCGTTAAGTCCACGGCCGCTACGTTGCCAGTCCTAGGCCTTCCCCATCCCTCTGTCGCCGAAAACATCCCATGTGTTAATGCGACGTTGAACAAGTAGCAAAAAAATGGATTTCAAATATTATTGTTTTTATTATTTAATGCTCGCAGCGTTGCTGTTCCTTTTTATTTTTTGCCGTAATACTCTATCCTTCCCATGTTGTATACAGGAACGTTCTACTAGAGCAGGGCCTCTCAAACGCCCAAAATTTCACGCGTGCAGAGCGAGGCGCAAGAGCTCCGTGCACTGTGCATCGGTGCCGCTCGGTATAGCTCGGATTAACGCTTCGTCTCTTGGCTACTCGGCTAAGCTCGGCTCTACTCGGCTATACTCGGCTCAACTCAGCCCGGATTTGGAGCGCTACGGCGCAAGTGGGGCAGAGGGAGACAGGCGGAGCGAGCGAGAGAGGCGTGAGGAAAGAAAGAGTAAGCGCTATTGCTCCAAATCGAGGAGTGGGGGGTCTGCACTCTGGTCAATCAAGCCAAGTCGTCTTTTGCACCGTGCACAGTGCATACACCACGCGCATGCACCCTGAGAGGCCCTGTACTAGAGGTATAAAAATCTACTTTAAACATCAACACGCTCTTAAATAGAAGTCTTGTGTGAGCTGGAATGTTATTCCATTTCATTTTACTGAGATTGCGTCTCATAATCTGATGGTGCTTTCCCTGTGAAAAAAAATATGTAGTCGGTGTATTTAATTACTTCCGTCTGCATCCCCACAGGGGGATGGCTTTCTGAGCCCAACGTGTCAGATTCTGTCCTTTTAAGTGCTGAGATACGACAGCATCGTGTATGCTGAGAGTCAGTTCAGACCGTACGAAGTATGTTGAACAGTAGCCGTTGTTTAGCTATCGCTGATGTGTTAGTTTCTTGCAACAGCAACACTAACCAGCGGTATTAAGTGGCAGTTGAAGACACAAAACATCCCACAACCGGCAACAATGGTCAGTCAGTTTAATGTGTCGGGCTGATTAGTTCGGACTGTAGAGCGCTGCTGGTGGTGGTGATTATTGTTTTAAGACGAAATACAACTCGACAACATCTTCTATATAGCACTAATCAGAGGGAAAAATAATGGAAGGGATCCGATACTTCGAAAAATGAAGATATCAGCCAAAGGAAGACAAGGGCCACAGAGGCCGTGAAAAAGAAAGACTCCCTAGTTCTCGCAAACCTAAGAGCGTCGTGGTCGGAAAAGAACAAGTGTTGAACAAGGGAGGTCGGATAGTATAGACGAAAGTAAGAAGCCTGGCACAAGTAAGTGGAAGCAATCCCAGGACTCAGCTAAGGGTCCCGTGGTCGCCAACCAACGCTTCTTCAAAGTTCAGAGCCCCTGGGGCCCCATTTAGTCGTCTCTTACGACAGGCAGGGGATACCGCGGGTGTTATTCTAGCGCCCCCACCCACAGGGGGATGGCTTTCTGAGCCCAACTTGTCAGGTTCTGTCCTTTTAAGTGCTCAGATACGTCAGCATCGTGTATGCAGATTTAGTGACACGTTAAAGAACTTCTGCGGGTCAACATTCCGACACCTCGGCGTCTCTGAAAACCGTAAAATTAGTTCATGGGACGTAAAAATAACATTAGTATTATCAATTCAGTGTTATTGATAACAACCTCCCCCCTCCCCCTCGCCATTAATCTGTGCGCCGTTACATTCACACCTTTAATACGGCTCGTTAAACCGGATTTTTTTTCTCCGAAAGCATGTGGCAGTAATAAGTACCTACGATAAAGCTGAACAAAATCAAGACATAATGAGAGTGAGTTCCGAATGTATAGTACGACACAGTTTCTCGTTCAAAACTGTGAGAAATATAGTACCCCTGTTTCTCAATTAATTGCATTCTGTAGTTTCTCTGATCACTGGCGTGGCGCAGCGACCGAAAACTGACGAAATCCGTTCTTGATGAATGATACCTCTCTTGTTATCTGTTCTATCGGGTGTCCGAACATTTCGTACTACGGACATTCCGTACCGCTTGATTTTTTAGGACATTTCGTACCACCTAGTAGGTCGTTATCTACCTGCTAACGGTTTGCCTGTAATCCTCAAATATTTACACCAGGACAATCCGTACCACTTGATGTCAAATTGGAATTTCATTTCCACGCCAGCGGGCGTAATGAGCCTAACAGGAACACTTTAGAAATCAGAAACAAAAATAATTTACAACATTTGCTGAAGAAAACTTCGACTGTATATTATTTTAATAATTGTCCTTTGAACTATAGTTATCACTTACGTTTACGTAAATATTATCACAAGAAAGTCGAATTTTTGAAGTATAAATTCTGAAACGAAATAATACAATAGATAATGGATGGATGGATAGATAGATAATGCACAATATTACTATTATTGTGAATAGTGTAGGCCCTATGTATGTTCAGTCTGTCACCTCTAACGCTGCTGGGATCCTCAACAGCTCTGCTATCAGCTGTCATAGATGGGCTAGGCATCACTGAAGAGGCGTACTAGGGAAATAATAATAATAATAATAATAATAATAATAATAATAATAATAATAATAATAATAATAATAATAATAATAATAATAATAATAATAATAATAATAATAATAATGGGTCCTAATAATACTTTGTTAACTCTTTCCTTGTATCAGGAATTGTAAAATTACAATGCACTTTTAATAATAACTAATAGTGCCCGACCGAGCAAGTAGCTGTGTGGTGTGGGTCATGTAGCTATCAGCTTGCATTCGGGAGATAGTGGGTTCGAACCCCAGTCTCCGTGGTTTCCTATTTTCACACCAGGCACATTCTGTCCTGTGCACATCGATCCTATACATACGTGTACTAATACGTGTAATCTTCATCGAAGAATATGCATCTGAGCATTTGTTTAAGAAATGTAATGCTGACCCTGTATACATGCTCCTTTTGTTTGGAAGATTAACAGGGATAAAATATACACCAAACCAAACCCCATGGCCTACCAAGCGACTGTTGCTCAGCCCGAAGGTCTGCAGATTACGAGATGTCGTGTGGTCAGCACGACGAATCCTCTCGGCCGTTATTCTTGACTTTCTAGAGTGGGGCCGCCATCTCTCTGTCAGATAGCTTCTCAGTTGTGATCTCGTAGGCTGAGTGAACCTCGAACCCGGGGCCTCCGAGTAAGAGGCAGCCACACCTTTTTTTATAATAAATTGAATTCTAAATACACTTGGTAGGCTTCTTTCCTTAATAGAACTAACGTGCGAGTGGCGTATTCACGTTTATACTCCATATCTCTGGCAGGTTCCCCCCTGTGGGTGGGGGTGGTATAATAACACCCGCGGTATCCCCTGCCTGTCGTAAGAGGCGACTAAAAGGGACCCCAGGGGCTCTGAACTTTGGAGCGTGGGTTGGCGACCACGGGGCCCTCAGCTGAGTCTTGGCATTGCTTCCACTTACTTGTGCCAGGCTCCTCGCTTTCATCTATCCTATCCGACCTATCTTAGTCAATTCTTGTTCTCTTTAGACCCCGACGGTATTACGTATGGAGGCCTAGGGAGTCTTTCATTTTCATGCCCTTCGTGGCCTTTGTGTTCCTTTGGCTGATACCTTCATTTTTCGAAGTGTCGGACCCATTCCATTTTTCTCTTCGATTAGTGGATGGTTGTCTAGTTGTACTTCCTCTAAAAAACAATAATCACCACCAATCACCATCTCTGGCAGGTAGTATGATTATACAGAAAATACAGTATGGCTAGAATGCTTTGCTTTAAAGGTTTTCTAGTGGAAATCACCGATATTTACCCAAAATGATAAAATGGGTAGAACTTCCGTTTACTATTCGCGGCTCAGATGTCACAAATAAACAAGGGTTGCCAAACTAGGCGAATTAAGAGGCGGTACGGTAGAGCAGCGCATTATATGGAATTAATTTCTTGTCCGTTTTTAGACAAAATCATTGATCTGGTTCGGTGAGATTTTTGGTCTGGTATTGAGTCCACCTGGTGGCCATGGCCGTTAAGGCGTTAGAGTCTATACGGTCTGACATCGTGGTTAGCCGATTCGAGTCCGATTGGGTGAAAAAATTTCACCATCAGAATGTTGGCCGGTAGGGTAGAGGAAATGGTGGTACGTATACAATATCTAATCATTAGATTGCGTTCCAAAAGCCTTGATTAAATTCGAAACCTCTCAGCAGTGCTCATATGGAGTGAGGGCATATGACACCGTCGGATGGAGACGTTAAGCCTAGAGCAGACCCCTTGGTACTATTCGACAGGAGTAAGCTATGTGTCGGCACCGGGTTTCACCCTCTCTCTTCCTACTATCATATATCACGCGATTCATTTCATCTCATTAACTCCTCTGATGAGGTTGACGCCAGGAAAGGCATCCGGTAATAAAACCCGCCACGACAGATTCATCTCACCTCATACCTGACCCCGGGACAAGGGTTGGACAAACAAACACAGGTTAGAATATTGGTCATCGAGCTCGATAGCTGCAGTCGCTTAAGTGCGGGCAGTATCCAGTAATCGGGAGATAGTGGGTTCAAGCCCCACTTTCGGCAGCCCTGAAGATGGTTTTCCGTGGTTTCCCTGTACCTTAATTAAGGCTACGGCCGCTTCCTTCCAATTCCTAGGCCTTTCCTATCCCATCGTTGCCATAGGACCTATCTGTTGTCGGTGCGACGTAAAGCAAAAAAAAAAAAAAAGGAAAAATAATATTGATCTGAATTCAGATAGCACTTGGTACCTGCACCCTAAATGTTGAGTTTATACTAAATACAGTTGAGTTTTTCTAGAACTAAAATAAATAATATTGTTAATTTTACGTCCCACTAACTACTGTTCTCGGAGACGCCAACACTGAAATACTTGACTTGCTCAGATAAATAATGAATTTTGCCCAGAGAAATGCTAAAAATTTTGTGAATTTGGATAACAGCGAATATGACGAATAAAGAATGAATAATTTAGTTATAAATATTTTTCTGTTTAGCTTTATTGTATTATTGTAATATATTTGGAAAAAGTAGGCTATGTAGAAAGCAATAGACAGCAATAGTTGCACACACAGAGAATAATTAGCATCTTCAAGTACTAGTATAGAGGCACAGAAGCAGCTGTACATCAGTGCCCCAGTACAAATACAGGAGCAGTCATGTGAATTTCATTGCCTTGACATTGGCAACTATGTTGGAAAGTGAAAAATATCCCAGACAGAAGTTTGAGTTCCTAACAAACTGTTGGAAACCTAGCAAGACATACGATTCTCTGATATACAGTCAACTATTCGCTCATATAGTAGTGACCTCTCAAGTTCAGAAAGTATTGTGAAAGATGAATTCGAAAGACTGAAGAAAAATGGGAAAACGTTGACCTGAGTGACAGGCCAAAGAACGCAGTCGAAGCATTACAGAAGTGCTCGAGGGTTTACTCCCAAACATTCGAATACTGCTTCAAATATTTGCTGTTCTTCCTATAACAACTTGCAGTTATGATCTAAATTTTAGCTTAAGTGTTGACTGAGAACTTAACTTGCACTCGACAATGAAAGAAGAGAGACTAAATGTACACACATCTGGTTATTAAACCAAACTAACAGCCCCAAAGGGACATGGCATACCAAGCGACCGCTACTCAGCCCGAAGGCCTGGGGTGTCTAGCTATTAACAGGCATATGAATACGAAACCTGACGCCGTAATTGGAATTTTCGCACGGTCTCTTAGACGACTTGACTTCATTTTGTAACCTTCTGTTCTTACCTTTATATTAATTTCATATTTATTTTCCTGCTGAGTACTGTGCGAGTTTGATAAATTAAACAATAAGTTTTACCTGTCTGGTATTTTTACGGTTATTTGAGCTGATTACACGTTTCTGATCCATTTAAGGCGAATGACTCTAGTAAATCGATTCGTATTTGTCTGTTTTATCATCATGCAAGAAACTTTGTATTTAGACTAAGGCAAGCCCAGATCGAAGTTTAGTGTGAATCTTGTTTCGAAATTCAAATTTAAATACTACTTTGTAAAATAAAGCATAAAGTGTAAAATTTAAAATATCTATTTTGATATGAGTTTTCTCGTTAAAATTTAATTTACAACTTCTACTATATTCAAAATTGCGGTAGGATAAATTTTCTAAAATTTCTCAAAGACGAGGAAAGCGCCGACAGAACCACGCCAGACAGAGGAGCGTCCTTCTGTAATTAGGATACGAAAAATGAAAAGTATATTTGTAAATATATATCATATATAGAAAATACAGGCGGGCTGAGTGGCTCAGACGGTTAAGGCGCTGGCCTTCTGGCCCCAACTTGGCAGATTCGATCCTGGCTCAGTCCGGTGGTATTTGAAGGTGCTCAAATACGTCAGCCTCGTGCCGCTAGATTTACTGGCACCTAAAAGAACTCCTGCAGGACAAAATTACGGCACTTCGGCGTCTCCGAAAACCAAAAAGTTGTTAATGGGACGTAAATCAATTATTATTATTATTATTATTATTATTATTATTATTAGAAAATACATTTTCCGGCAAAAATTTTATGACTATATTTTTAATAAATGTACAGTATATGTTCGTTTCGTCTGTGTGTGTAACGGCGAGTACTTCAGATAACTGTAAATAAAAACATGACAATACAATTTTGTCTTTTCATATTAAAAATGTCATAGGCTAAGCGTTATTGCAATCCGACAGTAACCGAATCTCACTTATATTATAATATAAAATGTCACACAAGATAAAATTAGCTTTCTGATTTGTTCCCCTCCCCATTCTCCCTGGAAAAGAATCCTGTGTGTGGGCCTATCTGGATTGGTCAGACGATTGGTCTGGGGCCAAGCAAAAGTGCGGTCAAAAGGTTTTTAGCATTCCCTGGAGTCGTGCTTAATTGTAACAAAAATTAAGGTCGTCGTTTTCTTAGTTTTACCGAATGTGGCAATACTGTGGGCACAGATGATGCAAGCTCTAGCGGAGACGATAAGGAATTTTTCTTCATCACAGCCGACCTATAACGACACAAAAATGGTCGCTTTTTTCAGATTTACAGAGTCTCCGTTTTAACTTCTATGTAAGTAAGAGTACTTGTTTCACGTCAACTTTCTATGCTTTTTCACGTGCGGACAGTCAACAGAAATGCCACCACATAATGTACATAGTTTAGATACTTCAAACGGATGATTGTTTAATTAATTAATTAGTAATGTTATTGGTTTTACCTCCCGCTAACGTCTACGGATTTCGTAGGTGCCGAAGTGCCGGAATTTAGTCCCGCAGGAGTTCTTTTACGGGCCAATAAATCTACCGACACGAGGCTGGCGTATTTGAGCACCTTCAAATACCACCGGACTGAGCCAGGATCGAACCTGCCAAGTTGGGGTCAGAAGGCTCAACCGTCTGTGCCACTCAGCCCGGCTTCATACGGATGTTCATGCTGGAAGATTCCGGAGCACGGGGAACTCCATGACAGATAACTTCAAACCGTCTTGTTACTGAAGACACATCAGAATGTTAAGTGAGCCATTTATACAAGAAGAAAACATAAACATTCTCAGGGTGGCCAAAACTGTAATTCAAAATTGCGGTGTACTTGCGGTCTCGTAGGATACCGCTAGGCAGATCCCGTTTTTATTTGTATTTAACCTCAAAGCGAACGTGGGCAATTATGTGAAGCGTTGAATACTTCAAAGAATCGGACATATCCAGAGATTGTGTAGCACAAGAGAACGTTACATTGGTTCCAGCCTACTTGGAGGAATGGATTCGTCGAGGGTATGCCATCAATAGGTCACGAAGATAATTATTCCTGGGACAACTGTATTAGTGTAATGCAAAACACGCTCTATGCTCGGTTTATATTTGTCGAGCATGACCATGACCGAAATTTGCTTCTCAAAGGTGAGGCGAGCTATGTTCGTTCGACCTTGCCCCTTGATACTTTCTCCTTCGCGCGCCATCACAGTCACAGGTAGAAGTGCTCCCCTCTCTCCGTCCTTATTTATACTAAAGGTGGAAGGATGTGGCAACACATCAGCAATAACTGTTTTGCTAAAATTAGCACACATGAAAACACATGCGCTAGTTATGGTTTGCTTTGTATTGCTGGGCAATGCTTGGTGAGAAACGCTAGCGAACGTGGTTTTTTCTTTTTTTTAATGAGTTGTGCCGGATTTATATGTTAACAGTGCATTGCACGTTTCACAGGAAACATACCCTGTCTGCTGACTGTCTGCAGTGACCACAAGCAGGAACTTCTTCCAAATATCTGAACTGAGTCCATCTCTCTTGATTAGTTTATATTTACTGTTTTGAATGTTATCCATAACGCTGTTCATCGATTTACATGGCATGGTAAACTTAAGCTCAAAACTAATGGTTAACTCAACTATTCCAACATCCATTTTCCCTCCGAATTCCCGGCCTTTGCTCTTTGTAAACAAGAGCTTGCTCATCTCTGGATGAACCACATTGCTTCCACCGTCAGTAAAGCAAGCAATGAGTAATATTATTTTTACAGTTTTTTTTTCAAACATATTCAGTTACGCTCATCCCTAGTCAGCAAACTTCACTTCGAATATGCCTTGCCGAACAAATTGGAACAAACTCGGTCATTTTAGATTACGCGCTCAACTCATGCGTGATGGTGGTTGCATATTCAACAAGGCACAATTTGCTCCGTCTTGGTTCGAGCAGTGCACGCCACTAAACTGTATCTAATGGAATAAAATAGATCTCCAGGCAAAGAAGTGAAGAATGCCATTATATGTAAGGTAAGCATACTAGGATATAGAGCTTAGTGGACAGATGAATTCTGTGAAAACACACAAGAGGATGTGAAAGTCACGTGTATGTGTATGTTCAGTCTTCAGCCCTAAGGCTGGTTGGATCCTCAACAGCTCTGCCATCAGCTGTCATAGATGGCCTAGGCATCACTGAAGAGGCGTACTAGGGAAATGAGGAGTGAGGTAGTTTCCCGTTGCTTTCCTCACCGAGCCAGAAGTTGCTATTGCATATCAGTCTGCCAAGCCCACTGAAAGGCATGCATCAACTGACCCTATGAGCAACGTTTTCACACCATTCATTGCAGGGACTGGCTGCACAAGGAATGGCATTACTAGCATCGCTCATACCTCAGTCACTTTCATATTGTCAAAGCCAAGGATAAGACAGAGACAGGTCAATGAAAGTAACAAAATTGCTCTAGCCCATACCAGAAGACATAGTGCACTGTAAACACTAGGTCCTGCCAGCAAAGGCATGTGAAAGTCACAGCTAGAGATAATTGATACACAGCGAAAATAAAGATAATTGATACACAGCGAAAATAACCTGGACTCATTTTGACAAACATGCTACTTAAAATCGTCACTTTTGTTTTGTATTTTACCCTCTGTGGTTGGGGGACGCAGACGAAGAATACACCCTCGCTATCCCCTGCCTGTCGTAAGAGGCGACTAAAGGGGCGACCAATGACATGTACATTAGAACGATAAGAATACTTGTGATTAGTACCAGTACGTGAGGAATGCCATGGGTCTGTTTGCCTGTGGGTGGTACCATAACGTGTGATACACCGTGGGTCTACATCTCCTGCGATTAATACCACTTTGCGAGAAAAACCATAGGTCTACGTTACGTAATATGAGCGAAACATTACAAGTCTGGGTGTTGTTTTTGATAATGGTCATCGTGTGTATTCCACTGGTCAGATCCACTGTGCTCACAATGGGTCTGCGTTACCTATGCGTAGTAGCACTATGTGAGCAGCACCATGAGTATATGTGGTCTGTGATTAGTACCACTAGGTGAGAAAGACCACGGATCAAGCCGGCAACCGTGATTAGTTCCATTATGTGAGGAACACCACGGGTTTGCATTGCTTGTGAGCAGTACTCTTATGCGCGAAACACCATAAGTTTGTGTTACCTGTAAGTGGTGCCATTGTGTGTGACATACCATGGGTCAACATTTCCTGTGATTAGTACCACCATGCGAGAAATACCATGAGTCTACGTTACCTGTGCTTAGTACCATGATGAGGGGCTGGTGACCTGGATTTTGGACCCCTTAAGTTAATGTGTATCATCCCAGTAATTAAGACATTGTGAATTGGATCCACTGATTGTTTTTATTTCACGATCATTTCTTCATCACCATTCATTTTATATTCTAGTCAGTTGACATTTTGAAGTTTTAATTTTTAATTCGTTGCACTTCGTACCATTAGGGGCCGATGACCCAGCTGTTAGGCCCCTTTAAACAACAAACATCATCATGAACATCATGTTTTGTATTTCCTGATAATCCTAACCTGTTAGAGTTATTAAAACAAATTTCACACTTTGTCGAATTCCACATGTTTACGCTCTTTAAAATAAACTTGAATAGTGGAACTTTAGAATACTGTAGTTACTGCACTAAACTTCTACCAACATACAAAAAATGCCATAAGAAACACTTTTCATGCACGTATAAGGCTTAACTACGTCGCGTTGGTGAGTAGGTCCTTAACTGAGCGCAAACATCTCGAATGATATCGATTATTTCATAGATAATGTGTTCATCTGAACATTATTTAAATGCAAATAAAGAAACTCAACAGGGTATGTAATAAAATCGTGTAAGTTACACGGACGAAAGAGTTTTGCTTATTCATTTCGAGATTCCGGCCAAGCCTTGTAAGTAAACCGGTACGTTGTGTAATGGCAATATCCATCTTTGGTGAGATACAGTGTGCAGAGCGTTCTGTCTCCTGGTATGCGTTAGATCAAGTTTGTTACTGTTTAATTAAGGACTCCCAGTGAATAAGGGTGGTAGAATACTGCCCACGGTATCCCTTGCCTGTCGTAAGAGACGACTAAAAGGGGCCTCAAGGGCTCTTAACTTAGGAGCGTGGGTGGACGACCAAGGAGTCCTTATCTGAGTCCTGGCATTGCTTCTAGTTATGTGTGTCAGGCTCTTCCCCTTCATCTGTCCTAACCGACCTCCCTTGGTCAAAACTTGTTTTTTCCAACCTCGACGGTGTTAAGTATGGAGGCCTAGGGAGTCTTTCATTTTCACGCCCTCTGTGGCCCTTGTCTTTCTTTGGCCGATCCCTCCCATTTTGTTCTGATTAGTGTTAATAGAGGATGGTTTCCCAGTTGTACTTCCTCTTAAAACAATCATCACAACGACCACGACTTTCAATGAAGAATTTCATGAGCCCAGTAGCATGCTGTGGGCGAAACACCGCGTTAAGACACTTCCCCTCTCTCTCTCTCTCTCTCTCTCTCTCTCTCTCGCATAACCCAGAGGGTTTTTTTAGTGTAATTTGTTACTTTCATGGATCTGTCTGCCTCATCCTTAAGTTTGAAAATCTGAAAGTGACTGGGAATAAGCGATGCTTGTACGCCATGGAGCCAGTCTCTGCAATGAATGATGTGAGAGTGTATGCATTTCAGCGGGCTTGGCAAACCGATATGTCCTCCTGTGGATGGGGGCGTTAGAATAACACCCGTAGTATTCGCTTCCTCTCGTAAGAGGCGATTAAAAGGGGCCTCAGGAAATTGAGGGCGTGGTTTGGTGACCACAGGCCCATAGCTGAGTCCTGACATTGCTTCTACTTACTTGTGCCAGACTCCTGACATTCATCTATCCTATCCGACCTCACTTGGTCAACTCTTGTTCTTTTCTGACCCCGATGATATTTGGTTGCGAGGCCTAGGGACTCTCATTTTCACGCCCTTCGTGACCCTTGTATTTCTATGGCCGGCATCTTCATTTTTCGAAATATCGGATTCCTTCCATTTTTCTCTCAGGATTAATGTTATACAGATGATGGCTACCTAACTGAGCTTCATCTTAAGACAATATTCACCAACACCACCACCACGACCACAAACCGATATGGAACAGTACATTCTGGACCGATGACGAAAGCAACGGGAAATTTAGTCCCACATTTTCGTTGTACGATTCTTCAGTGACTGCTAGACTACCTATGTCAGCTGATGGTGGATCTGTTGAGGATCCAAGACCTTCGCGTTGAATTCTCAGCATACATCTCTCTGGATTCCACTTTAGTGTACCTCTCTCAAGTACCATGATAGTGGGAACTGTATTCTAAAACAAGTGTAAACTGTGGTAATGTAAAAATAGACAGGACCTAACAGTTTAATAATAGTTCTAAATTCACCTTACACAATAACATACAGAACATTAAATAAAAGAAATCTTACAACATTCATATTTACAAACATACATTTAAAAAAAACAATATAAAAGTATTTTCTATCGGCGCCAGGAAGCTTTGCCGTAGGATCCACGACCGCCCTCCTCTTGTAGAAGTTGGTAGTAGCTGAACACAACCACCCACAGGTACACGTAGATAGCTAGATGAACAGAGAAAAATGTCATTATTAGTTTTCATAAAAACAAAGCACATGAATTACAATGATATGGCTTTCAATGCTGGTGTAGAAATATTTAGCATAATCATTACCGTGGCCACATCGTGTTATATGGGGATTTTTCTTTTTAACATTTCGAACGGTTGTCAACAATATTCAACCGAGCAAGTGGCTGTGCGGTTTGGGTCATGTAGTTACCAGCTTGCATTCGTGAGATAGTGGGTTCGAACTTCACTGTCGGCAGCCCTGAACATGATTTCCCATTTTCACACCACGCAAATGCTGGGGATGTACTTTAATTAAATCCACGGCCACTTCCTCCCCACTCCTAGCCCTTTCACATCCCATCGTCACCCTAATACATATCTGTATCGGTGCGACGTAAATCAACTGTAAAAAAAAATAGACAAAATAGTTTTTTGCGATTGTGAACGGAACCGATATGTTTTAGAAAGCATAATTTTAAGTGGCGTCTACTTGAGTTTAAAAAATATTTCTTTCTCACCTCATCCCAGCTATTTCCGGGATCGTTGGAACCACCCAGGCCCATTTTGGTATTGGCAGGGGTTTTAGGCCACGCAAATATATGAGGCGAAACTGTCAACCCAGGATCGACCGGAATTTGAACCTCAGCATTCTGGGTGGAAAGCCAGCAGCTAAGCCACTGAGCTAATCACGCTCCCAATAATAATAATAATAATAATAATAATAATAATAATAATAATAATAATAATAATAATATATCTTTCTTAATCCGTTTACCCTTCAGGGTTGGTTTTTTCCCTCGGACTCAGCGAGGTATCCCACCTCTAACACTTCAAGTGCAGTGACCTGGAGCGTGAGACTTTGGGTCGGAGGGTACAACTGAGGAGGTGGGCCAGTACCTCGCCCAGGAGGCCTCACCTGCTATGCTGAACATAGGTGTTGTGGGGGGATGGGATGATTGGAAGGGATCAACAAGGAAGAGGAAAGGAAGTGGTCGTAGCCTTAAGATTGGTACGATCCCGCCATCTGCCTGGAGGAGAAGTGGGACACCACGTAAAACCACTTCGAGGATGGCTGAGGTGGGAATCGAACTATATCTACTCAGTTGACCTCCAGAACTAAGTGGACCCCGTTCCACCCTTTGTGCCACTTTTCAAATTTCATGGCAGAGCCGGGAATAGAACCCGGGTCCCCGGGGGTGGCAGCTAACCCACTAACCACTACACCGCAGAGGCGGAAATAATAATAATAATAATAATAATAATAATAATAATAATAATAATAATAATGGCATTCTTATGAAATGCCATTTAGGCTGCCTGCGTGTAAGTTTTAACATTGCGATTTACTCTGTCAGGCAGTAAAGAAGCAGAAACTCTGTTGGGCGGTGTACAGCTGAGTTTTTAATTATTTTTTTCGGGTAGTCTAAACATCAAATGCGTCACCGAAGATCGTTTAAATGCCACAAACTTGAGGTCCGGAGGGCGACGCACTACCAATAGTGCTGAACTTTGCAGCAGGCCAGGCCAACAACACACGATAATGTTTGAAATTTTTAAGTGAAAATACTCGCATAGCAGTAAAGGAAAATTAAGAGCATCTGTTTAAGAAACCAGTTTCAACTTATATCAAACATTCCCAGAATGGAATTATAATTCTAATTTCAATGATAGCTAATATTTAGGCCTCTTTTGCCCCATTATGGCAGCCTGCTCGTCAGTTGGACATCTTTTCAAGGCGCTGAAGGCTAATTTGCCGTTGAGGCACCACTGCAGGCGGGGGCGTAGCCAAGGGGGGGGGGCGGTACTGCGAGGTATAAAACCCTCCCCCATAGAAATTTACAAAAGAAAATAAACAGAGACTGACAATAAACCAGTGACTGTCGACTCAATTTGTTGGCTCTTTTGAACATTCACAGAGCCATAATTGTACAACCAACAGATCTCTTGAATCTATTTTCTAAGAAGTTGGATTTTAGATTGTAATCCGAACATACCATTCGCTGTAAAAATGTTAGCCTTGATCATATTGTTCTTGTTCTGTATTTTAATGTAAGCTTTTGTAGTGAACTGCAAACTGAATATCAACATAATTCACTTGTCAGGAGGTTTGCAGTGGTGTCTCAAGGGTCCACTCATGCATGCGCGCACCCCCCCCCCCTCTCTCTCTCTCTCTCTCTCACACACACACACACACACACACACACACACACACCCTTCATGATGTTCTATAACTAGAGCCCTGCGCATCCGTACTTTCTTCATCCACACCCGCATCCGCGAATGGTTATCCGCGGATAATTTAAATATTTGACTACAGGATATTAAACTCAAGGCATTGAAACGGACAGATATGTTAACATAATAACGTAGGCCTGACACCTGGCACCAGAACCCCTTAAGTCGCAGGTTTATGAGGGGTTTTCTCTTGCTACATCTACCGACGTATTGAATTTTGTTCCTTCCATTAATTGCTGGCAAGAGCCAGTTAGGCTTAGGTCATATTTACGGCTTTATGCTCTCAAGACTCTTTATACATCACTGTTCTCCCATACCAATGTCAAGGATCCCCTAATCACAAGCAAAAATAAGAGTATACCTGAGTCAAAATCAATAAACGTAATTATTTAGAAATTATGAGCAAAATTATCCGCACTGCCATACAGTTTGTATCCGCTAGGACACTGACTTCGTGGATATCGGCATCCGTGCAGGGCTCTTAACTATAACCCCACCCCGCTATCGGTCGATATTGGCTACGCTACTGACTGCAGACCTTCTTTGTAGGGCAACTTTTGATACAAAATCCAAAGGTAGGCATCTATACAACTAGAGGTACACATCTGCCCTAGTGCACCGACATTGTATTGTCCTACAAAGAAGGTTTGCAGTGGTGTCTCGAGGGTGCACTAGCCGCCAGAGCGTACTGGGTAATCACAACCATCGTACACAATTCTGCTCAGTAAAGCTACCAACACTTTATTTAAGAAAGGGACTTCAGGTTCCATTATATAGGCTACTCTTAATCTGTGAGAAGTGCGTGGAATTAACAGAGTCTGACACTGCTTCCATTTATTGTGCCAGGCTTCTATCTTTTGGTTTTCCTACTCAACCACACCTTAGTCAATTGTTGTTCTCTTCCCACCCCAAGAATATTTTACCTTGCTAGACTTACGGACTCTACTTTTCATGGTTTCTCCATTTCCTCATTCGATAACATTATTTTCCAAGCAATCAGCATTCTTTCTCTTAAGATTAACGTTAAGAGGAGTGATAATCTTGGAGATCGTTTTTTTAGACGCAAAACAACATCAGTAACCTGACCGAAAGGTTTTCCACATTGTAACTTGCGCTTTAAGTAGATAACCCATTCATTCTCGTGTAATCCTATTTATAAACGTTATTACTTTTTTTTTTTTTTTTTTTTCTGATGGTTTAACGTCCTACTAACAAAGATGTTCTTTGGCGACGCAAGGATTGGGAAGGTAGCAGCCGTGTCTGAAAATGGGAAAGCACAGAAAACCATCCCGAGGGCTGCCGACGGTGGGACTCGAACCCACCATGCCGCGAATGCAAGCTCACGACTACGCTAACCGAAAGACGTAGCTAACTCATTAGGTCAACGTTAACACTGCTTTAAACGTTTAAGATATAAATACACTTATCTTGAGAGCATTGGGTTAACTTAGTTCTACTAATATTTATGCATATTAACATGATTACTGACACCACATCCTATATCGTTGATGGTCCTAGTTTTGCTATATTCTAGTATTACTTTACCGAAAAGTCTTCGTGGCCTCAGGGGTGAAGTAGGGGAAGGATTTTACGCCAAGTAAACTTTCCCTTTCCTCCAGGGGAACTGAACTTGGGAGCGTGGGTTGGCAACCACGGGTCCCCTACTTGGGTGTGACACTATTTTCAATTACTTATGTCAGGCTCCTCACTTTCACCTTTACTATGCGATCTCCCTTAGTCACTTCTTGTACTCTTCCGACGGGAAGGTATTAGGTTTGAGAGACCTAGGGAGTCTATTTTGCATGCCCTTCGTAGCCCTTCGCTTTCTTTTGCCGCTGCCTTCATTTTTCGAAGGGAGGGGCCTCTTCCTTTTTACCCTTATGATTAGTGTCAATAGAGGCTAGTTACCCAGTTGTACTTCCTCTTAAAATAACATTAAACCGGGCGAGTTGGCCGTGCGGTTAGGAGCGCGCAGCTGTGAGCTTGCATCCGGGAGATAGTGGGTTCGAATCCCACTGTCGGCAGCCCTGACGATGGTTTTCTGTGGTTTCCCATTTTCACATCAGGCAAATGCTGGGGCTGTACCTTAATTTAGGCCATGGCCGCTTCCTTCTCACTCCTAGCCCTTTCCTATCCCATCGTCGCCATAAGGCCTGTCTGTGTCGGTGCGACGTCAAGCCACTAGCAAAAAAATATTAAAACTACCACTGAGCTTCTGCTATAATCATCTTCTATGAGGAACGAACTCGTGGTCATCGTCCGCATTTGATTATTTTTTATCTTTCAAGCGAGGAACCTTTCTTAAAAAATGTTCTTCCTACAAATTAGCATTGAAGATAATATGGCTTGTAGTTTCCTGTACACGAAATGCAAGTGGTTCGCACGTTTTCGTGGTACCGGTATGCGGTAAACTTGCTGGTGATTATCTGTTACACAAGGGCCATAGTCTTGAACACTTACGAAAGCAGGTCATCTAATCAGTATAATATCTGACCACACACACGTTATTTGAGCCTGCTAGAGTAGTATTTCAGGTGGCTTTGGTTACACACAAGTCGAGTTAACTTGATATCCTTAGGGTTAGGTGAACTGATCTCTGTGAATGGTTAGATTATTTGTAGCATGATATTATGTAAACTGCAGTCTCTCCTTTCACTTAGAATAAGATTCATTGTCAAGGTAAATAAATAAAGATGATTGGAAGAAAGAAAGAAAGAAACAAAAAAAAGGCGAAGAAAGAAAACCGAGTGAATTTAAAGTAGAATATAATCAATTTTACTCTCGTTAAACATGCAGTTGTAACTGACAAAGTCGATCACATTGTAAAGCAGTCGTCGAACTGAGTGGCCCAGACGGTTAAAGCCCTGGCTTTTTGGGCCGATTCGATCCTAGTTCAGTCTGGTGATGATTGAAACTGCTCAAATACGTCAGCCCATGTTGATAGATTTATCGGCACGTAAAAGAACTCCTACAGGACTAAATTCTGGCTCCTCGGTGTCTCCGAAAACCGTAAAAGTAGTTAGTGGGACGTTATACCAATTACATTGTTATTGTAAAATAGTCGCTCAAAAGAAAAAAAGAGCCTCCGTTGCTCAGGCGGCGGCGCGCTGGCCTCCCACCTCTGGGTTCCGTGGTTTAAATCGCCGTCACTCCATGTGAGATTTGTGCTGCACAAAGAGGAGGCGGGACAGGATTTTTTCCTGGCACTCCGGTTTCCCTGTCATTTTTCATTCCAGCAACTCTCTCCAAAATCATTTCATTTCACCTTTCAGTCATTAATCATTGCCCCAGAGTAGTGCGACAGGTTTCGGCAGCTGGCTGAACTCATATCCTCGCCGCTAGATGGGGAGTCATTCATTCCATTCCTGACCCGGTTGAAACTGGAAAGAGGCTGTGGATTTTTCAGTGGCTTAAAAAGGTAAAAGAACCTCATGATATTGTGTGTTCGTGGCATTTATAATTTTATCAGACTTAATTTTAATTATTATCAAAATACAGGGTGTATTCGTGATTATGTTACAAACGTCCCGCAGTAGTTCTTTAACGTGCCGGAAGACGACGACATGGGGTTGTAGCCTTTAAAGACCCTTAAAAGCCACCGACCACAGTCGGGTTTGAACCCGTTAACTTGGGATTAGTAAACCAACGCCGTATCCACTACACCACTGCGGCCGGCAGTCAAAAGTTAAAGCAAAAATCGGTCTGATACCTCGGACTGTACTGCCACAACATCTGCTAAAATTACAGTAGGGGAGACAATCCCGACGCGCAGAGGAGGCTAGGATAATAACTCAACGACTCCAATGCAGATGGCTTACTGTGAACTGACGTGATCGGTGTGCGATGTCTGTATTGTAGGCTTCAATCTGTGTTTACGCGTTGAAGTGGTACGTTGATCAGCCCTATCCGAATGGAGTTGTACCCGGTTACGGAACTTGCGCAGATATGGCGTTCGTGTATGGATAAGCAAATGAAAGCAGCAGAGAAGCCGAACGGTTGTACAGGACCAAATATCCACGTAGGAGACATCCGGATCACATCATGTTTCCACGACTGTTCCAACGATTAAGTGGAACAGGACAATTGATACCACAGTACAACGACCGAAGAGGACGACGAATTGTACATATTCCCAACTTAGAAGATGCAGTGCTTGCTCGCCTGCAATCAGCACTCGAGCAGTTGCACGTGAAATAAATGTTTCGCAAATGACTGTGTAGCGAGTATTACGTGAAATGCCAAAGTACAAGCTCTGAGTCCAGTTAACTTTGCACCTCGAGTCGTGTTCAGCCAATGGGTACTGCAGCGCCTTGCAGTCGATCCTTACTTTCCTGCGTATGTGCTTTCCACAGATAAAGCCTGTTTCACCAGGGACGGGATGCTAAATAGTCACAACAGTCATATTTGGGCCGATATGAGAATACCCACGCTACAGTTGTGAAGAGCCATCAGCACAAACCTTCAGTCAACATGTAGGCAGGCATAATGATTACGTAGAAGGTTCCTCCCCGCCTAAATGCAGCAGTGTACACAGTGGTGCTCAGAAATGTACTACCCACGTTCCTGGAATACATCCCACTTGCCCTTCGTCAACGCATATGGTTCCAACATGATGGAGCCCCAACTCACTTTAGACTGAGGGTTCATGAACACCTGGATCAGACATTTCCTGCAAAGGAGGTCCTGTTTCGTGGCCTGCTCGTTCACCTGATCTCACCCCATTGAATTTCTTCTTGTGGGGCCATGCGAATAGTCTTACGTATGAAACACCTCTCGAGACTGAAGAGGATATCTTGGAAAGAATTCTCGCTGCCTGCTACGCTGTTCAAACGGGTACGACAGAACTTCGTGAGACGATGCCATGCCTGCATTGACGCAGGGGGACGCCATTTCGAACATTTGTTGTAAATGGAGAAGCTTGTGGAACTTCGCTGGTAAACGGACTTAAATGAGTAGAATTTTGCTTAATTTTTGACTTGATCGTTTCCGGAATATGGTTACTTATCTAAAATTGATCCATTTGTCGTCCTCCATCATCCCTGAGAGTTTGTAACATCATCATGGATACACTCTGTATAATTCTCCTTTCACGTACCGTGCATACAAACTCTTGGTCGCACCAGCTCAGGTAGTTTGTCGATGATGGAAAGCGTAAGGTCTAGGACTTAAGTTACAAACTTTTTTTTTTTTTTGCTATTTGTTTTACGTCGCACCGACACAGATAGGTCTTATGGCGACGGTGGGACAGGAAAGGGGTAGGACTTGGAAGGAAGCGGCCGTGTCCTTAATTAAGGTACAGCCCCGGCATTTGCCTGGTGTGAAAATGGGAAACCACGAAAAACCATCTTCAGGGCTGCCGACAGTGGGGTTCGAACCCACTATCTCTCGAATACTGGATACTGGCCGCACTTAAGCCACTGCAGCTATCGAGCTCGGTAAAATACAAACTCATATGATTGGTGTGAAAATAGGAAACAACTGAGAAAGATCTTCAGTGCTGTCGACAGTGGCGTTCGAAGTCACCTTCTCCCGAAATCCACGGAACATCTTTCTTCTGTCAAGGTGGTGGAGATGATGTTCGTTGTTTTAACGGGCAAATCAACGGGATGATGTCACCGATGTTATGCTAACTTGGAAGGAAAATAATTACCTATTGCTGGCAAGCCGTTGGAAGGAAAATAATTACCTATTGCTGGCAAGCCGAGTCCCAACCACAGCCAAGCCGCGGTCACATTGCCAGGGCGGTCATGATTGACGAACAGTACCACTGCTGTGTAGATCACTGAGATGAGCATACCCACGGCCAGCATGATCGCCAGCACTACCCACGGCAGCATCATGAACTTGTTGCGCTGAAACGATGAGCAATAGCAGAATACACTAATCTGAAATGCATTAACACTGTGGTACAAAATAATTGCATGTCAAAACACAGACACAATACTTGTGACACCCCCTCTTTCACAGGTAGGACGAAACTTAGGCCTACATTTTCGAGAAATCATTATCCTTAAATATGTAAACACCTGTATTAACTATTATAACTGCTATATTACGAAAACGAGAATGATATAACAACCACCAAAGAACAAAACTAATTAGAATATAATAATAAACAACAATAACAAAAATAATAGCAACTCAAAAGCACGTAGAACATCAAGGCACCAAGAGCTCACGGACAAATGACGAAAATATTCGTTAATTTTTTTAAAGGATAAGTAGATGACGAGTCCCAGGGCGAAAATTATGCCCTCGTACTCATCTGTTTCCTGGGATACACGATGAGTCGGGGAAAGTCTCGATTTGCATATACTGGTGCGGGAAAAGCTATCTGTTTTGGTGATAATTGACTTCCAGCTCTTATGATTCCTAAGGAAAGTGTACCGGAAGTGTTAAAAATGTCGCTTTTGGAAGGGTAATGTTAACTGACAGCTGAGGGGGAGTGGTAGTCGTGCCGCCATATTTAAATAGCCATTTCGAATACACTGTTGTTGCAGGAACATACACACATATATTATATATTTTTGTATTCAGGAAAGCTTACTCTATTTAAAGAAGTAAACATCGACATTGGAATTTTTGACGATTTTTCACGTCCAGGTGTGCTGATAAGTTCACATGAGGACATCATATTTAAACACTATCACTTACCATGAATTAATTCACGAGGAACTTATCCCACTTAATGAACAATGTTGTTGATATCACTAAAAGCGCCATACAACGTCTAGTTCAGATGCACAGTGTTAGCTGTTTCTGGAAAACACTGTCCATAAAAAAGCGATGTGCCTCTGCTGGTAAGACCTAGTGTTTACAGTGCACTATGTCTTCTGGTATGCGCCAGATTAATTTTTTTTTACTTTCATTGACCTGTCTCAGTCACATTCTTGGCTCTGATAATATGAAAGTGACTGAGGTATGAGTGATGCTAGTAATGCTATTCCTTAAGCAGCCAGTCCCTGCTATGAATGGTGTGAAAATGTTGCTCATAAGGTCGGTTGTGTTACCCAGGAAGCATTGTCACAGAGGGCAGCAGATGTGCTTCCGAAATAAATAAAAGGATGCATTCATTGACTAAACAAGCTATCCAAACTAAGAAATACATTTTTACTACTAAGTACCTGAGCACTGAGACACTGTCCTCTATGTGGACTGTATTATTGTACGGATGTGAAAGCTGGACAGTTAGGAAAAAGAAGTGAGCTCGGCTTGAGGCAATGGAGATGTGGATGAGGATCACCAGAACGACCTGGACTGATTTTTAAAAGAAATCAATGAAAACTCATTAAAGAGATGGAAAGAAGGAAAATATTATAAGCCATTTCCTGAGACACGATACGTTCCTGACACACATTTTAAAAGGAGAAATATTGAAAAGAGAGGCAGAGGAAGACCTAGAAAATCATACAGTGAAGACATGAAGAACATGATGATGTACAGGAACTACAAGGAAGTGAAGAGAACAGCGGAGGAGAGAGAATAATGGTTGCAGCGACAAGGCTTTGCCTATAGTACATGATGATGAGTGGTGAATCGACGTTGGTTATTTCAGTGTGACTTTTCCATTAATAGTTAACACTGTGTATGCAATCTAGACTGTGTGTGGCACTTTCAGAACCGTTAAGGCTCCTTTTATGGATCAGTGATAGTGTCGGCTTCCGGATCCCAAAATCATGGGTTTAAACATCGCAGAGGTATGTGGATGTTTAAAAGTTGGAAGAAAGTCTATTTGGCACTCCACGTCGTACGATGTGGACAAGTAAAAGATCTCTGGTGATACATTTGGAGTTTACTCCACAAATGTAATTAAAACTCAGTCAATGGAACGTCGAAATTGGCACACAGACAGCATAAATGGCGTCAGCTAAACATGCCTGCACACGGTAGTTGAGTTCATTTTATTCTTATTCTTATTCTCCTTAGTTCGTTTCACGCTCTTTGGGGTACGTTGAATCAATAATTTCTCTGCGTGTTGTTCTTCTCTAGTGCCCAGCATTTCTTCATTCTTTCAGATCTTCGTTTGCTCCCGTCTTCCGAAAAAATAGGTTTGGCTTTAATTTAGATTTGTCTTCGAACCTTATCATATCATCATCATCATCATCATCATCATCATCATCATCATCATCATAAACAACAACAACAATATGCTTCAACCGTACCGACCTCGAAATTAGGATGGGTTCCTTGTAGAACACTCACTTCCAGACTTATATTAGTATCAT
The DNA here is from genome assembly GCF_040414725.1 of Anabrus simplex. Classification (NCBI taxonomy): domain Eukaryota; kingdom Metazoa; phylum Arthropoda; class Insecta; order Orthoptera; family Tettigoniidae; genus Anabrus; species Anabrus simplex. Next base: position 74,173,454 of record NC_090270.1, on the reverse strand, counting down.
GATTTCAAAATCTCACTTAGTTATGCAAATAAACATTCCCAAGATTAGATTTTTACTGATTTATAATTGTCTTTGAAAGTTAATGGCAGGCTTTTTTTCTTTCAGAATATTGCTTACTTATGCAAATAAAAATTTCCCTCGATTAGATGTTGGCGTCTCCGAAGACCTTAAAAGTAGTTAGTGGGACGTAAAACAAATAACATTATTATTATTATTACGATTAGATGTTTACTTATTTAAGATAATTTTCTTTAAAGCTAATGACAGGCTTATTTGGATAGATAAGAATGTATAGCTAATCTACCCCTCAATATGAGATTTGACACGACCCTATGGTACCCTGAATTTCCCTTTCCTTTCGGTATTCAATAGATAGCCTTAGAATACTCATACCTTAATGGCTCCGAGAATCAGCAGACATGAGATCAGAATTGTCATCACCAAGTTTATGGCAAGTATAATTTTCACTGAAAGAAGAAAGAAAGGAGGAATGAATCTTGATCCTTTATTATTTAGCCATGTATCATAAGCAAAGCAGGATATAAGGGACTGTTATCTGGTTTTCTCCGATATGTAGAGAAGCTTACCGACATCTGTGGGTAAAGTATCCCATACAATCGTCTTCATCTTGGCATCTGTGACCAGCACAATGACGAGGGTTGCAATGCCGATAACCTGCAACAAAGAAATTGAGCATTTTGTATGCAGGCCTTAAGAATTTATACAAACTCTTCCACTCGTAAGATTACATGAGAAGCTTATTTTATTCAGTACAGTGGAATGTTATTGGAATATGCCAAGTATTCTTCAGGGATCGATCAAGTTTAACTTCAGTAAAAAAAAATAGGCCTAATAATGTATGTAAAATAATTTTAGACAGAGCATAATTCACTACAGCTAATTACTGTGCATTATTGGAACTTATAATCTAGGAAGTACAACACAAATAAAATCTGAACACACACAAATAATCTGAGGTAACTGTTCAATTGAGTAATATTATGCACATGATTTGGGAATGGTGTTCATGAAGTCTTAAGCTCGGGGACTACCTAAATCCTTCAAAAGCACCACCGTCGGCTATGCTGTCATAGGGAATCTGAAAATCCCGAAGCATGGTTCTAATGAGACATACTGTGCAGTGTGAAGTATGAGGTAATTTTCCCCTGCCTTCTTCAGTGGGCCAGGAAGTGTAACTTCAGCATCCTCATAGGTAACATCTTCAGGATCGTTCACTCCGATCATATCCGAAAAGCCATAATTCGGTTTCATCCAGACCTCGGCAGCATCAATGCTCTGTAGGTGGTGATTTTTTGTTTTCAATGGGCAAAGCAGCCCTTAAATCATTCTATCACAGCTATAAATGAGAGGGAGGCATTATTGAAAGCTATATTTTTCTGTAACACAATACAATAGAGTTAAAAATGGTTCATAGAGCGACCAAGACCTACCATAATGTAGTCGAGCCATGCAGTAAGATCCGAGCCTTCGTGACACTAGGGGTATGTGCGTAAAATCTTAAAAAGATGGACTAAAGTAAGATACTGCTACTGCAGTTATAAATTCGCCGTACCAATGTGTAGTTTCGGAATATCGATTGGAGTCATGCCAAATATGTGTTTTGGGGCACTGAACCCAAATCCAACCAACTCTCTTCCCCTGTTGCCGTTATTTCACTTCAGTGGTTAGGCGTATCTTTCATCATTGGGTCCATGTGTTAAATGTTCTAGACTATAAAGAAATGGAATCTACAACTAAAGTTGGATGAAACTGCGTTGCATATTCATATAAAGACGGAGTTCCATATGACGCACGTCTGGTAAAGCCTCCAGCCCGGATGACCCAGGTCCTATTTCGGGCATTGCTATGGAGGATGAGGATAGCTGGCAAGGGGAGGCTATGCACGTGGGTGACCGATTCGATCCATGCTTAATACACATGTAGGACATGACCAGGGGTATAACTGGTGCAAGTAGGAAGGCGCAATTCCGAGCCGTTTCCGAGAAATTAATTAATGAAAAATTGCAGTGCCCTTATGTGCAAGCTATGTTTGCGAAAAAGAAAACGAGCTCGTGGCGCAGCGGCAAGTGCTCCGCTTCGTAACCCCAGGATCACTGGATCGAATCTCGCCCATGGACGATTTTTTCAAATATTTCACATCTCTCATAAATGAAGGTGTCTTCAATAACTTCCATAACCAGAGAAGATTTTTTTTTTTTTTTTTGCTATTTGCTTTACGTCGCACCGACACAGATATGTCTTACGGCGACCGTGGGATTGGAAGGAAGCGGCCGTGACCTTAATTAAGGTACAGCCCCGGCATTTGCCTGGTGTGAAAATGGGAAACCACGGAAAACCATCTTCAGGGCTGCCGACACTGGGGATCGAACCCACTATCACCCGATTACTGGATACGGCCGCTCTTAGGCGACTGCAGCTATCGAGCTCGGTGCAGAAAATATATAAAAATTCAACCTCTGGTACATCATCAGTTGTCGGCACCAATTTTCTGCAGCATGTTAAAATACGCGTGGTTTGCGGCCAAATTGTGCGATGACAGGACATCGTTCATGAACGTCAACGAATTTTGCTTTGTGATAGATGTATTTTTAAAAAAAAACCTGCGAATGCAAAAATACAGCGTTTATCACTTGCGCGAGATGCCGCAATAATTATTGTTTCCCTTATTTCTGCGACCAATATCATCCTAGTTCGTGCAGTCATTCGTCGCGAACAGCACGATAGTGAATTAAAAAAATAGCGTAGAATAAGTTGTAGGCCTAAAACATACTGGGAATATTTTAATTTTTCAAACAGCTCCTGTGCGATTTTTTCAGAACCCTTTTCCCGCTAAAACAATAATTTCATAAACATCAACGCGTTGTACATTGGAATCAACCTCATCTGTTCAAAGTTGTCCTACTATACGACACAACTTACACACTTTTTAATTCCTTCTTTCATCGATAAAGGGAGACTTATCATGTAATGTGCTTGAGTAGTTGCCTGCATTGCACCCACTCTTCTCCTTCATGGCCTAATTGCTCCAGACTCCCTGTGGGTGGGGGCGGTAGGATAGCATCCACTGTCCCCTGCCTGTCATAAGAGGCGACTAAAAGAGGCCCCAAGGGATCATGCGGCCATGGGGCCCTTAGTTGAGTCGTGGCGTTGCTTCCAGTTTCTTGTGCCAGGCTTCTCACTTTCATCACCTCCCTTGGTCAAAACTTGTTGTTCAGGAATACCCCGACGGTATTAGGTTGCGAGGCCTAGGGAGTCTTTCATTTTCACGCCTTTGTGGCCCTTATCTTCCTTTGGTCGATACCTTCATTTTTCGAAGTGTCGGGCCACATCAATTTTTTCCGTTCTGATTAGTGTTAATAGAAGATGGTTGCCTAGTTGTACTTTTTCTTAAAACAATAATCACCACTACCACACCATAATTGCTCCAGCGTTTGTTTAGTTCTCTTTTTCACCTGGTTTATCCACCGCACTGGGTATCTTCCTCTAGACTTCTGTCTTTCAACTTTATCCTGAACAATGGTTGTTTTCAGGTCGTATCCTTGCCGTCGACCTATATGAATTTCAGAATTCTCCAGTTACAAATGGAGATAGCCTTTTCTTTACCCTAAATCCACTGAGAATGGATTCGTTAGTTGTTCTGCCCCTCCTTGATGTCCTTAGCTTTTACAATTTAGTGATCCAGGGTTGGCTCTCTTTTCTTTGTAATATGCCAAGTCCCAGGACTTGAAAATTAGAAGCAGCACATCTTAGTAGAGCCATGTCATATTAATTTTCTTAAATCACGTATTTTATTATCGGTATTCATTCAGTGTGATAAGATATTTTGATGTTGTGAGTAAACCGATTATGTTTTCTTATTTTTCTTCCGGGCCATTTCTCAATTACTTAGGGTTGACGATTTGTATCGAGTTAGCCTAGTTTTAAGGCTGGATGCCTTTACTTTCTTTTGAATTTACTTTACATTGTACAGGCACAGATAGATCGTATGGCGACGATGGGGCAGGAAAGGACTGGAAGTGGGAAGGAAGCGACCGTAGCCTTAATTAAGGTACTGCCCCAGGATTTGCCTGGTGTGAAAATGGAAATCCACGGAAAGCCACCTTCAGGGCTGCCGACAGTGCAGCCACTCGCTCGGTGATGCCTTTCCTAACTCCAACCCTATAAGGAGGGATATATTCACTATTACGTATTTCTGTAGTGGTTCGTAGTGTGATGTGTTGTAGGTAAGTGAATATCTGTATTCAGATGAACAACACATCCAACTCCTGAGCTAAAGAAATTAACTATACGCAGTTAAAATCTCCGACGAGACTGGGAATTGAACCCAGCCCTCTGAACCGAACGCAACTACGCTCACCATTTAGCCAAGAGTCAGACAGTAGACCAATTATTTATTATTATAAATTGGAAGACTGGAAAGCGTGGCTTCTAATCATTAAGAAAGAGAAGTGCTTACCACACCGAGTATCCCACTGATGATCGTGCCGACTTTGAGCGAACAGCAGCAGCAACAGGAGTCTAGGATCGGCATGATAACCTGCAACAAAAATAGAAATGAAGAACCGATACATTAATAATAATAATAATAATAATAATAATAATAATAATAATAATAATAATAATAATAATAATAATAACAACAACAACTTGATGTGGCAATCGTAGGCTTCTTGGGCAGACCCACAGTGAAGGACGAGTGGTTTCTGTAATGTGATATCCACATGTAGTTGTAGTTGAGGAACGTGTTGTGTGAGAGTTACAAAGACGGATATAGACAGTACATAACCTTAATCCTCGAGACATTGGAATTAAGCATGGTTAAAATCCCACAGTCCGGCTGGGAATCGAAACCACGGAGGTTGAAAATTAACATACTCAAGGCGTGTTCGTTGACCTGTCTGGGCAGTCCAGCCTACTTATTCCTTAGTATGGAACTCCAAGAGTAGCATTTCAGAAGCGGACGAGAGAGATTGCTCCAAGTTACAGGAGAGGCTAAATTTAATGAGCCGGCCCCGTGGTGTAGGGGTAGCGTGCCTGCCTCTCACCTGGAGGCCCCGGGTTCGATTCCCGGCCAGGTCAGGGATTTTTCTCTCGACCTGAGGGCTGGTTCGAGGTCCACTCAGCCTATGTGATTAGAATTGAGGAGCTATCTGACGGTGAGATGGCGGCCTCGGTCTCGAAAGCCCAGAATAACGGCTGTGAGGGTGCGTCGTGCTGACCACACGGCCCGTAGGCCATCGGGCTGAGCAGTGGTCACTGTGCAGGCCAAAGCCCTTTCAAGGGCATTAAGTGCCGTGGAGTTTGGTTTTGGTTTTAAGTTTAATGAATTTTTAATGAAATGTGGGCTAATACGACCTTACGCAAAGTCCAGGTGTAGCATATTTGTAAAGGAACCGGAAAGTGTTAGTACATTTTTAGAATTCTGCATCCTTTTCCTGTATAGAAAGCCATTAAATTCGATAAAATCATGACTCTACATTGCATTTCTTACAATAATTGCCGACCTCGACTATTTCATTTTAAATAGTGTTTTAATACAAAGTAATTAATGAACAAGTCCGTCTCTGTGGTGTAGTGGTTAGTGTGATCAGCTGCCATCCCTGGAGGCCCGGGTTTGATTCCCGGCCCTGCCACGAAATTTGAAAAGTGGTACGAGGGCTGGAATGGGGTCCACTCAGCCTCGGGAAGTCAACTGAGTAGAGGGGGGTTCGATTCCTACCTCAGCCATCCTCGAAGTGGTTTTCCATGGTTTCCCACTTCACACAAATGCCGGGAGGGTACCTAACTTAAGGCTACGGCCACTTCCTTCCCTCTTCCTTGGCTATCCCTTCCAATTCTCCCATCCCTCACAAGGCCCCTGTTTATCATAGCAGGTGAGGCCGCCTGGGCGAGTTATTGGTCCTTCCCCCCAGTTTTATCCCCGATCCAAAGTCTCAGACTCCAGTACACTGCCCTTGAGGCGACAGAGGTGGGGTCCGGGAAAAAGCAACCCTGGGAGTTAAACGGATAATTAAGTGAAATTATTAATGAACATTCCCTTAGTTCACGTTTATTCCGAATACTTTAGTTATACTTAATATCCTTTGTATTAATGCAACCAAAATGTCAACAAAACTATGGCAAGATATTAATACATAGCTACACTTTAAATTCCTTATAAGCGGATACAAGACGAATATGTGTAGAAGGTAAATAAAAGTAAACTCTTGTCCATATCCTGAGGGGATGCAGCTCTTTTCAGGCACACAATGGAGGCGAGCTGCGTGTACCATTTTAACCACATACCAGCCCTCCTACTATTCTTAAATGTTTCGGCAGTACCGGAAATCGAACCCACCAGGTAATAGTGCTAACCATTATGCTACGGGGGTGGACGTGTAGAAGGTTGTGATCTATTCTTCTTCTGTGGGATATGATTATTGTAAGAATGCACTAAAAGAAGTTACATTTTTCATACCGCATAGATTACCATTCCGTGTGTGACTCAAATCTACTGCATGAAACATTTTATGAACTTTCTTTCAAGACCAAATGTATTTATTTCACTTTCAACAGTCAGCATCCGGATGAAACTATCTTTACATCGGTCTGTTTTCAGATCAATTTTGCTTCACGGGAGTGAAAGCTGGGTGGACTCAGTATATCTTATAAGTTAGAAGTAACAGACATGAGAGTAGGGAGAATGATTGCTGGTACAAACAGGTAGGAACAATGGCAGAGAAATGAGGAGATAAAGGATAAGTTAGGAATGAACTCGATGAGTAAAGCTGTACGCATAATCGGCTTCGGTGGTGGGGTCGTGTGAGACGAATGGAGGAGGATAGATTACCTGGGAGAATAATGAACACGGTTATGGAGGGTAAGAAAAGTAGAGGGAGATCAAGACGACGATGGTTAGACTCAGTTTCTAGCGATTTAAAGATAAGAGGTATAGAACCAAACGAGGCCACAGTACTAGCTGCAAATAGAGGATTGAGGCGGCGGATAGTAAATTCATAGAGGCTTACAGACTGAACGCTGAAAGGCGTAACAGTCTCTATAATAAAGATGACCGGGCGAGTTGGCCGTGCGGTTAGCGGCGCGCGGCTGTGAGCTTGCATCCGGGAGATAGTGGGTTCGAATCCCACTGTCAGCAGCCCTGATGATGGTTTTCTATTTTCACACCAGGCAATTGCTGGGGCTGTACCGTCATTAAGGCCACGGCCGCTTCCTTCCAACTCCTAGGCCTCTTCTATCCCATCGTTGCCATAAGGCCTATCTGTGTCCGAGCGACGTAAAGACACTAGCAAAAAAAAAAAGATGTAAGTATGGTGTATATTCGACAGCGCAGGTGCATGCACATGGGGGAGCCATCTCAACAAAACAGTGAAAACCCCCGATTTATCAATTTAGCGTCCACCCCCGCAGTGAACCACCTAGCGCTATTAGCTTCAATCATCAGAGGCCCGGGTTCGAAATTTAAGATTGGCAGAAGGGCTGGCACGTGGTTAAAAAATAGGCACACGCAGCTCATCTCTATTGGGGGTGTGGCCGAAAAGAGTTGCAGCACCTCGGGAAGAGAACACGAATTTACTTATCAATTTAATCTTGTCTTTCTCCTCCATCCTGCCTCAATATGATTTCCTCGTTAATTAGAACACTTCAACTGCCCCTTAGCTCACACAGAGCAATGTGTATATAATATTTATGATCATCATTTAGAATATTGCCATCGATTATTTATATGACGTAGTATCCTGTAAACGCGTGATTTACATTTTTCTCTCCTGCGGCTGTAGGAATGAGCCATGACCTACTTGGAGCACTCGGCTCTTACACACAACAGAGAGAGAGAGAGAGAGAGAGAGAGATGCTGTGACTGGGCTCTGTGTAGGCTGAGATCAGAAGACACGCTTGCAAATCAAACCGCGGTCGATACTCTTGACCTCGAAGGTTCTCATTTGGAGAAAGTTAAGGTAACCAAACGATTTTCTTTGCCTTTGAGCCGTGCTTTTTTGGCAGAGGAATGAGAACCTGCAGGTTGTGCTCAGTAGTATAATAAGCGGGTTCGGCCGCCTCCTCCTCCTCCCGCCGCCTCCTCCGCCTCCTCCTCCGCCGCCGCCGCCGCCTCCGCCGCCGCCGCCCGCGGGAAATTTGAATTTTGGCGGGAAATTTGAATTTTGGCGCGAGATTTGAATTTGTAAACAAAGCCACGTGCTTTTTGACAGCTGTCATCGACAACAACGCAACGCTAACCTCACTGCTGCCATCTTGACGGACCTAAACCTCACTAGTACCAACCTAACCTAACTAGCGTGAGGTAAACAAACCCACGTGTTTTTTGACAGCCACGTGCTTTTTGACAGACAACAACGCATCGCTAACCTCAGTACTGCCATCTTGACGGGTCTAACCTTAGTGGTACCAACTTAACCTAACTAGCATGAGGTAAACAAAGCCATGTGCTTTTTGACAGCCACGTGCTTTTTGACAGATTTGTAAACAAAGCCACGTGCTTTTTGACAGACAACAACGCATCGCTAACCTCAGTACTGCCATCTTGACGGGTCTAACCTTAGTGGTGCCAACTTAACCTAACTAGCATGAGGTAAACAAAGCCATGTGCTTTTTGACAGCCACGTGCTTTTTGACAGATTTGTAAACAAAGCCACGTGCTTTATGACAGACAACAACACATCGCTAACCTCAGTACTGCCATCTTGACGGGCCTAAACCTTAGTGGTACCAACTTAACCTAACTAGCATGAGGTAAACAAAGCCACGTGCTTTTTGACAGCCACGTGCTTTTTGACAGCTACCATCCGCCATCTTTAAACTACAGAGCGCTGTGCTGCCCTCTTGCGTCACCTGTCATCGGCAGTGCTGCCATCTTGGCGGGCCTAAACCTTAGTGCTACCAACTTAACCTCACTAGCTCGAGATAAACAAATCCACGTGCTTTTTGACAGCCACGTGCTTTTTTTTGACAGCTGTCATCAGCCATCTTTGAGCACCGTGCTGCCCTCATGCGGGGCAATTTCGTCAGCTGTCATCCGCCATCTTTAATCCAGAGAGAACAGTGCTGCACTCTATGTGGTGGCGGCAATTTGAAAAATTCTATGTGCTCTTGTTGGGAAACAAAGCCACGTGCAGCTGTCATTCGCCATCTTTGAGCGCTGTGCTGCGGGCAATTTCGTCGGCTGTTATCCGCCATCTTTAATCCAGAGAGAACAGTGCTGCACTCTATGTGGTGGCGGTAAATTCCACGTGCTTTACAAACCTATGCGCTTTTCTGACAGCTGTCATCCGCCATCTTTGAGAACAGTGCTGCACTCTATGTGGCGGTAGCAAATTCCACGTGCTCTACAAAGCCACATGCTCTTTTGACAGCTGTCACCCGCCATCTTTGAGCACTATGCTGCGGGCAATTTCGTTAGCCGTCATCCACCATCTTTAATGAACAGAGCACCGTGCTGCCCTCATGCGGGGCAATTTCGTTAGCTGTCATCCGCCATCTTTTAATGAACAGAGCACCATGCTGCTCTCTGTAGTAGCGGGTAATTTGAAAAGTTCTGTTAGCTGTCATCCGCCATCTTTAATCACCGTGCTGCCCCGGTGACGGCAAATTCCACGTGCTCTTGTTTGGAAACAAAGCCATGTGCAGCTGTCATCCACCATCTTTAATCACCGTGCTGCCCGGTGACGGCAAAATCCACGTGCTCTTGTTTGGAAACAAAGCTATGTGCAGCTGTCATCCGCCATCTTTAATCACCGTGCTGCCCTCTATGTGGTGGCGGTTAATTCTATGTGCTTTACAAACCTATATGCTTTTCTGACAGCTGTCATCCGCCATCTTTAAGCTGTAAATCCCCGATTCTCGTGTTAGAAGTTGTAAAACAGATTCTTAATCCGAGTTCTTTGACGTCAGGAAGGGCAACCGGTCGAAACAATAGTGTATGACGTGAGAGGCTAGATACTGCCAGTTTTGCATCAGGAAGGGCGACTAGTCTTAAAACAAATTCTTGTGATTTAAAAATCTTAGTTTTGCGTCAGGAAGGGCATCCGGCCGTAAAACAATAGTTCGTGATTTAAAATCTAAGAAGTGCATCTAGCTGTAAATCCCCGATTCCCCGTGTTAGACGTTGCAAAACAGATTTTTAATCCGAGTTGTCAGGAAGGGCAACCGGTCGTAAAACTATAGTGTATGAGGTTAGATACTGCTAGTTTTGCATCAGGAAGGACAACTCAACAAATTCATGCGATTTAAACACATTTTTATTCCCAAGAGATTCGAACCCGAGACTACCGGGTGAGAGGCATGCATACTGTAGGCTATAGATTTGTTCTACAGTCCTCGAAGTATCGGCACAGTCATTCTGAGCGAGTTGTGTGGAATGCGTGTGTTAGCTGAAATTGTACACGTATCTTCCGGCTCGACCTTGAACGAGGACACTACATGCTGATAAGCGGCTTGTAACTCGCGAAGGTCTTCTTAGCTGAGTACCATTCAAGCTCTTGGAACACAGTACCAATTAAGGTTGTAAAATATTCTGAAATAGTCCTCCTCTGTGGTGTAGTAGTTAGCTGCTACCCTCGGAGGTCCGAGTTCGATTCCTGGCTCTGCTACGGAATGTGTAGCATTTAGCCTATGTAAGTTCCTAACGTAAAATATCATGATTGTACGGAGAGGTTAAAACACACACAGTGCCTACTCCTATCGAAAGAGCCTGCACGGTACCGGCATGTAGGCTTCTCCTGGTGAAGGAGCTTGCACATGGTTTAACGCCTCCTATCAACAGCCCTTACTTAATGCTGGCTTTCTTGCACACCCCGCCTCACACCATAGTTTTACGACCGGCTGCCCTTCCTGACTAGGATTTTAAATCGCAGTATACGCGATAAATTTGTTGTAGCGGGTTTTATAACTAGATATCCCGGTACCGACACATAGCCTACTCCCGCTGAAGAAGCCTGCACAAGGCTTATTGCTTCCATCCGACAAATGAATCACCGTCAAGTCTTGTACTCAAAAAATCATTTTCGAAGGAGTCTGCACAAGGTTTAACGTCCTCACACCATAGTTTTATACGACCGGTTGCCCCTCCTGACTAGGATTTTAAATCGATAACCCGACATAGCCTACTCCTACCGAAGAAGCCAGCTTAACACCTCCATCCGACGAATGAATCACCCTCAACACTCTTCAATCATTCTCGCTACTTCGGAAGATAGCGGGTTCGAACTGGAAGCCGCAAATGCTAGGTGAGGGACCTGCGTGATCGTCATTGCATGATCTAGCCGGATGCCCTTCCCGACGGTATAAGTTGCCAGGATTTGAATCGCGTACCCCGACTAGAAGAAGCCTACACATAGCTTAACGCCTCCATCCGACGAATGAATCACCCTCAACACTCTCCAATCATTCTCGCTACTTCGGGGATAGCGGGTTCGAACTAGAAGCCGTAAATGCTAGGCGAGGGGGCCTGCGCGATCGTCATTACATGATCTAGCTTTAGCTCAATACCTACAGGTAAGGAATACCGCGTATGTACCCTCGAGAAGTCGAGGATCACACGCTAACTTTCCAAGGCTCGAACTCTTAAATTCTGACACCTCGGCATCAACAGGAGGTTCGAATACGTCAGCCTGCAGGTGGGAGCTCTTGTTGCATTCGTTCCGACTGTACCGCAGTTGTCAGCTCAGCGATTTTTTCACATCCGGTTGGTAACAAGCAGAATATTTAGCCGCTGCAGTCTGCGCGAAGTGCTCACAGTTCTCTGTATGCGTTTATTACGTACACACACATCTCCCGTCTGCTGTGAATATTATTCTTCAGCCTTTATCTTAAGGTAAGGTAGAACTGTTAGTTACTTTTTGCAAAGCAACTTCTACGCTAGACATCTACATTCATATATGTTTATTCTTTTTTTTTTAGGTACCGTTCGAAAGTACGCAATTTTATTCATCCCAGTAACAGCCTGCAGCACGTGCATTTTTTTAAAGGTATGTTTTCGAACTTTGAGTTGTAAAGATAATTAGGTTAGATGATGCACCCTACACTACATTCATATATGTTTCTTCTTTTTTTTTAGGTACGACCAGAATATTATCATTCGAGTTTCAGGCTTGAACGCACGCATTTTATACATCCGAGTAACAGTTTGCAGCGCGAAGATTTTAAGGTATGTCTGACCTCTATTCGTTGAAACTTGGTTTCTTCTAAAACATCGTAACTTTAGTCTATTGATAAATAGTTGTTCTCTTTAATCCTCACGCGGGGTACGTACATAGCTATGTCTGCCCTCAACAGGTTGAAACTTGGTTTCTTCTAAAACATCATAACTTTAAGCAATTGATAAATAGTTGTTCTCTTCAACCCGCATACTATAGACGTGGTGCGCACATAGCTATGTCTGCCCTCAACAGGCTGAAAATTGGTTTCTTCTAAAACATTATAACTTTAGTCTATTGATAAATAGTTGTTCTCTTTAATCCTCGCGCTATAGACGTGGTATAATTTCAAACACATGCACATAGCTATGTCAGCCCTCAACAGGCTGAAACTTGGTTTCTTCTAAAACATCGTAACTTTAAGCTATTCATAAACAGTTGTTCTCTTCAACCCGCATACTATAGACGAGGAATAATTTCAAACACGCGCACATAGCTATGTCTGCCCTCAACAGGCTGAAACTTGGTTTCTTCTAAAACATCATAACTTTAAGCTATTCATAAACAGTTGTTCTCTTCAACCCGCATACTATAGACGAGGAATAATTTCAAACACACGCACATAGCTATGTCTGCCCTCAACAGGTCGAAACTTGGTTTCTTCTAAAACATCATAACTTTAGAGTATTGATAAATAGTTGTTCTCTTCAACCCGCATACTGTAGACGTGGTATAATTTCAAACACGCGCACATAGCTATGTCTGCCCTCAACAGGCTGAAAATTGGTTTCTTCTAAAACATTGTAACTTTAGTCTATTGATAAATAGTTGTTCTTGCATACTATAGACGAGGTATAGCTATGTCTGACCTCAACGGGTTGAAAGCTGGTTTCTTCCGAACATCGTAACTTTAGTCTATTGATAAATAGTTGTTCTTGCATGCTATAGACGTGGTATAATTTCAAACACGTACACATAGCTATGTCTGACCTCAACGGGTTGATACTTGGTTTCTTCTAAAACATCATAACTTTAGTCTATTGATAAATAGTTGTTCTCTTTAATCCTCGTGCTATAGACGTGGTACAATTTCAAACACGCGCACACATAGCTATGTCTGCCCTCAACAGGCTGAAACTTGGTTTCTTCTAAAACATCGTAACTTTAGAGTATTGATAAATAGTTGTTCTCTTTAATCCTCACGCTATAGACGTGGTATAATTTCAAACACGTGTACATAGCTATGTCTACCCTCAACGGGCTGAAACTTGGTTTCTTCCGAACATCGTAACTTTAGTCTATTGATAAATAGTTGTTCTTGCATACTATAGACGAGGTATAGCTATGTCTGCCCTCAACGGGCTGAAACTTGGTTTCTTCTGTAACTTTAGAGTATTGATAAATAGTTGTTCTCTTTAATCCTCACGCTATAGACGTGGTACAATTTCAAACACGCGCACACATAGCTATGTCTGCCCTCAACGGGTTGAAACTTGGTTTCTTCTAAAACATCATAACTTTAGTCTATTGATAAATAGTTGTTCTCTTCAATCCTCATACTATAGACGTGGTATAATTTCAAACACGTATACATAGCCATGTCTAGTCTCAACGGGCTGAAACTTGGTTTCTTCCGAACATCGTAACTTTAGTTGTTCTCTTCAATCCTCATGCTATAGGCCTAACTCACAGCCATGTCCAACCTCTATACGCTGAAACTTGGTTTCTTCCGTAACTTTCACCTAATCTCTATCGGTCGTTCTCTTTTCAGATGTTCCCCTGCTGCGAGGAATGTAATGTAACGTTTGCAAGGCGTGATAACTTCATGCGCCATATGAAATCAAAACACCCTAGCATAACATCTGCTTTATGTAAAGTTTGTAGTGTGTATTTCGCTAACGTAGAGCGATATGAGGATCACTTAGCAGAGGTACATCAAATATCTACTCGCCCTCAGGTAGTAGTAGGGAAAAAGCGTGCAGCTACTGATGTAGCCGTAGAAAGTACTAGTAGTAAAAAACCTAGAAAAAATCATGAACAGATGTCCCCCTGCTGCGAGGAATGTAATGTAACGTTTGCAAGGCGTGATAACTTCACGCGCCATATGAAATCAAAACACCCTAGCATAACATCTGCTTTATGTAAAGTTTGTAGTGTGTATTTCGCTAACGTAGAGCGATATGAGGATCACTTAGCTGAGGTACATCAAATATCTACTTGCCCTCAGGTAGTAGTAGGGAAAAAGCGTGCAGCTACTGATGTAGCTGTAGAAAGTACTAGTAGTAAAAAACCTAGAAAAAATCATGAACTTCAAACTATTCACTGCGAGCACTGTAACACTGATGTACCATCTTCGCATTTTCAGGGGCACTTACGGAGTAATGCACATAAAAATAATGCGTGTAGAAGTGGTAGTAACGCAAACATCGAGGAAATTAATACAGCATTTAAAAGTAGGATTGCTAGTTACCGAATTCGCACCAGTCAAAAGTTTCAGAGCACTTCAAACTTTTTAAATTGCGTTCAACCGGATGTACAACAGCTTCTTGCTAAATCTTTGTCCAATCATAGTTTATTTAAAGTTAATTTTGAACTTTTCGCCTTGTACATTAAAAGCACGGATGAATCCGAAATAACGGACATTAAATCATTTAATACGAAGAATTTTATCATAAGTCAGTCGACTAATTTTGGCGATGTACTTAGGGATGTCTCTAACATTATTTCAACTAAGAGCGAGGAATTTCAGGAAAAGGAATCAGGGTGGGCTTTAGTTGAGATAATGTATCTAGAAGTTAACATCAATAAGTACAATCCTATGCGTGGATCTTCGCACATTGAGCTGCCGACATGGATTCAGCAAAGAAAAGCTGTCGTAAACATCCGAAACAATGACGAAGCATGTTTTGCATGGGCGGTGATGTCAGCTTTAAATCCCGCGAAATCAGACGTAGCTAAGAGAACATCATCGTATCCACACTATTCAACACAGCTAAATTTCGATAGTATAGAATTTCCTGTACAGTTAAAAGATATTAAGCGCTTTGAGGAACTAAATAACATTAGTATTAATGTATATGGTGTAGAGAAAAAGTCTGTAGTAGGTCCTCTGTATTATACATGTCATAAGAAGAGTACTCACGTTAATTTACTCTATATTGAAAACAGTGAGAATAGCCACTTTTGCTGGATTAAAAATCTGAGTAGACTTGTTGGCAGTCAGTTGTCAAAACGTAATGGTAAAAAGTGGCTATGTGATGGATGCTTGCAGTATTTTAAAACTGAAGATCAGTTAACGAAGCACTCCAAGAATGACTGCAATCATGTACGTACAGAGATACCTACTACAGGCAATAATGTTTTAAAATTTACAAATTTTCACAAGCAGATGTGGGTACCGTTCGTGATTTATGCAGACTTTGAAGCCATCCTCACGCCATGCAACACATGCTCACCTAATCCTGACAACTCTTTCACTAATACTACGCACATGCATGTCCCGTATAGCTTCGCGTATTACATCAAGTGTAGTTACGATAGTACGCTTAACAAGTTAGAGCTGTATCGAGGACATGATGCTGCTAAAGTATTTTTAGAAAGACTTGAAAGTGATGCAGTTCGTCTCGGTCGTATTCTGAATAGTAATATTCCTATGAAGCCACTCACCGACATTCAGTTAAATGATCATGAACGTGCTACAAAGTGTAGCATTTGTGATGGGGAATTTTCCGAAAATGACCCTAAAGTTTTTGATCATGATCATGATCATGATCATTTAACTGGTTTCTACAGATGTGCCGCTCATTATAGCTGTAATCTTAAGTATAGAGTTCCTAAATTCATCCCTGTAATTTTTCATAACTTATCTGGTTACGACTCTCATTTCATCATTTCACAATTTGGAGCTTCAGATGAAAAAGTAGATATAATCCCTCAGAATAAAGAGCGGTACATTGCGTTTGCAAAGTCTGTAAAAGTAGATGCTGAGCATTCTATAAAACTGAGATTCCTTGACTCGTTTCGCTTTATGGCGAGTAGCCTCGATAAACTTTCTAGTCATTTACAGCCTGACCAATTTACGGAAATTCGACGCGTTTTCCCCGAAGAAGCGCAGTTTAATTTACTTCGGCGTAAGGGTGTTTTTTGTTACGAATATCTCGACTGCTTAGACCGCCTCGAAGAACGTGCCTTACCATCGAAACAATCCTTTTACAGCTCGCTGAATTCAGCAGATATTAGTGATGATGACTATTTACATGCACAACATATCTGGGAGCAGTTCCACATTCAAACGCTGGGTGAATACTCCGATTTATATTTAAAGACAGATGTACTTTTGTTAGCCGATGTTTTTGAAAATTTTCGCTGTGTTTGCATGAACACCTACAGCCTTGACCCATGTCAGTATTTTACTGCACCTGGGTTAAGTTGGGACGCGATGTTAAAATACACGCGTGTGAATTTAGAACTGCTAACCGATATCGATATGGTGCACTTTATAAAAGCATCCATTCGAGGCGGTCTGAGTCAGTGCAGCGGGCGATATTCGAGGGCTAATAATAAGTACATGCCGAGTTTCGATTCTAGTCAGGAATCTCAGTATATCGTTTATCTGGATGCTAATAATCAGTATGGGTGGGCGATGAGTCAGCATCTACCGGTGAGTGGTTTCCGCTGGCTGACGCAGTGCGAAATTGATGCTTTACAGCTACACGCCCTAGGCGATGAAGCTGATAAAGGTTATTTCCTCGAAGTTGACTTACAGTATCCTAAAGAGTTACACACTTCTCATAATGACCTACCGTTCTGCCCTGAAAATATGAAGCCCCCGTACATTGCATCAACGACGAAAATGCTCATTGCTAATTTATGCGATAAATCTAAGTATATCATTCATTACCGAAATTTAAAACAGTGTTTGCAGCATGGTTTGAAGTTATCCAAAATTCATCGCGTACTAGAATTTAATCAGTCACCGTGGCTAAAGCCATATATCGATCTGAACAATAATTTAAGAACGAATGCGGTTAACGAGTTTGAAAAAGATTTCTACAAGCTCATGAATAACAGTGTGTTTGGTAAGACTATGGAGAATGTTGACAAACGCGTTGATGTAAAATTGATTACAAACTGGAATAATATTAAGAAAAGGTATGGTGCTAACTATTTAATAAGTAAACCAAATTTCCATAGCTGCACCATCATACATGAGAATTTAGTTATTATACAGATGAATCGTGTCAAGGTTAAGTATGACAAACCTACCTACGTCGGCTTTGCAGTACTTGAATTGGCTAAAACACTCATGTATGAATTCCATTACGATTATATGATGAAGAAGTACGCGCATAATGCGCAATTGCTCTACACAGATACCGATTCGTTTATTTATCAAATCAAAACTGATGACTATTACAATGATATAAAGCCTGACTTGGGTAGGTTTGATACAAGTAACTATCCTGCAGATAATCAATATCATCTACCGCTAGTGAACAAAAAGGTTCTAGGTAAAATGAAAGATGAATGTGCTGGGAATATTATCGATTCATTTGTAGGTACTAAATCCAAGTCATATTGCATAAAACTCTTAAATGAATTACAAATAAAGAGATTGAAGGGGGTTAAAAAGAATGTCGTTCAGAATCAGCTAAGTTTTGAAAACTATAACAATTGCATTAAAATTAATCCACCTGTTTTGCATAAGCAAATGTCTGTCATTAGAAGCAAGAAGCACCAGTTGTACACACATTTAATTAGTAAGGTAGCCCTTAATAGCGATGATTGTAAGCGGTTTGTCATTCCAAATTCTACCAACACGCTAGCCTGGGGGCATAGTAGTATTGATAAGTACTACTTTACATAAACATTATGCTAGAGGTGTGTGTACTTACGTTACGCTGTCTTACATCACAAAGAGGTACGCTGAGAGTGTAGTACGGCAAGTCTAAACTTGTACATTCAAGAATTGCATCGAGAAGTACGCAAAACATCACTAGGGTAAAATGATTCGAGATAAAACTTGTACATACAAGATGTAAATAAATAATGTAGAATTGGCATATTCTTTTATTTTAGGTTAGGTATTACCTTCCTCCCACTCCTTATTTGCAAGATAGAGTTTTTGTTTATTACTCATAGAAGAAGAAAGAAGGTGATGAGCAGTTTCGTAAGTATAGTATCGTCTTGTTCGGTAAGTATCTCGAGAGCAGAATTTTTTTTTTGTCAAAAAAGCACATAGCTTTGTAAAGCACGTGGAATTTGCCGCCACCGGGGCAGCACTGTTCTCTCTGGATTAAAAGCTATGTTTACCAAACAAGAGCACGTGGAATTTGCCACCGCTACATAGAGGGCAGCACTGTTCTCAAAGATGGCGGATGACAGCTGTCAGAAAAGCGCATAGGTTTGTAAAGCACGTGGAATTTACCACCACCACATAGAGTGCAGCACTGTTCTCAAAGATGGCGGATGACAGCTGACGAAATTGCCCGCAGCACAGTGCTCAAAGATGGCGAATGACAGCCGTCAAAAAAGCACGTGGCTTTGTTTCCCAACAAGAGCACATAGATTTTTTCAAATTGCCGCCACCACATAGAGTGCAGCACTGTGCTCTGTTGATTAAAGATGGTGGATGACGGCTGTCAAAAAGGCGGGTGATAGGTGATGAAATTGCCCGCAGCACGGTGCTCTGTTGATTAAAGATGGCGGATGACAGCTGTCAAAAAAGCACGTGGCTATGTTTACCAAACAAGAGCACGTGGAATTTACCGCCACCACATAGAGGGCAGCACTATACTCTGTTGATTAAAGATGGTGGGTAGTAGCTGTCAGAAAAGCACGTGAGTTTGTTTCCAAACAAGAGCACGTGGAATTTGCCGCCACCACATAGAGGGCAGCACGGTGCTCTCTTGATTAAAGATGGCTGCTGTCACGTGGAATTGTCTGCCACCACAGGTATCTAGCTAAAGAGGGCAGCACTGAGGTTTGCGATGCAAGATGGCTGCTGTCAAAAAAGCATTTTTCAAATTATCCGCCACCACAAAGAGGGCAGCACTGTGCTCTATAGATTAAAGATGGCGGATGACAGCTGCACGTGGCTTTGTTTACCTCGCGCTAGTTAGGTTAAGTTGGTAGCACTAAGGTTTAGACCCGTCAAGATGGCAGCACTGCCGATGACAGGTGACGAATTTTGCAGCTACTGCGATATAGAGGGCAGCACTGTGCTCAAAAATGGCGGATGACAGCTGTCAAAAAAGCACGTGGCTGTCAAAAAACACGTGGCTTTGTTTACCAAGCGCTAGTTAGGTTAAGTTGGTACCACTAAGGTTTAGGCCCGTCAAGATGGCAGTACTGAGGTTAGCGATGCGTTGTTGTCTGTCAAAAAGCACGTGGCTTTGTTTACAAATCTGTCAAAAAGCACGTGGCTGTCAAAAAGCACGTGGCTTTGTTTACCTCGCGCTAGTTAGGTTAAGTTGGCACTACTGAGGTTTAGGTCCGTCAAGATGGCAGTACTGAGGTTAGCGATGCGTTGTTGTCTGTCAAAAAGCACGTGGCTGTCAAAAAACACGTGGCTTTGTTTACCTCGCGCTAGTTAGGTTAAGTTGGCACTAGTGAGGTTTAGGCCCGTCAAGATGGCAGCAGTGAGGTTAGCGATGCGTTGTTGTCGATGACAGCTGTCAAAAAGCACGTGGCTTTGTTTACAAATTCAAATCTCGCGCCAAAATTCAAATTTCCCGCCAAAATTCAAATTTCCCGCGGGCGGCGGCGGCGGAGGCGGCGGCGGAGGAGGAGGCGGGCGGAGGCGTGTGGCGGCGGAGGTGCCGCACAACTCTCCCATTATACTACTGTGCTCCATTTTACAGGAAATTTTTCTCTGCGATTGTGTTCATGAGGGCGAGTTTTGACGCCCACTTCGAGCTTAACGTTTTCGTAGGTATTAAAGTCTTAAATATCTCCACATTAAACTGTAGATGTTAACTTATACGCTTCCTCTTCAGTTATAAACTATATTTTTGTTCTGAAATAGAAATTAAATTCATTTACACTCTTTCAGTCTGTCAGTACGTTCTTCTTCTTCTTCTTTATTATTATTATTATTATTATTATTATTATTATTATTATTATTATTATTATTATTATTATTATTATTATTATTATTATTGCTATTTGCTTCACGTCGCACAATGACGATGGAGTAAGGAAGGTACCAAGAGTGGTCTTAATTTGTAAAATATTATAAATAAAATTTTTCTTATACGTTTTCGTGTCGTTTCGTTTATATAAAAAGTAAATTCTACGGTTTTCAAGAAGACTGTTTAAAATTTTATTTCGTGAAAATTTGGCCCAAAAAAGTTACTTTTACAGGTTATGGTCGAAATGAACTTGTTCTGGGCTTCTGGGGGGTATAGACTACCGTTGCTTAAAAACCACAAGATAACGTATTTAAAATAGAAGGAAACTTGTACAAACTGTTATAATTTAGATAATTTTTAATATCAGAGATAAAATATGTTAGGCTGAAAGTCCCCGACTACGAGCACTATATGATAACGACATCTAAGAATGAAAATCTCGTAAGTTGGATATTTTCCGAAATTGAAATATTTGGATCAAAAGGTGAAAAACTCGTACATCCAGCTACTAAATGATGAAAACTTGATAAAGTGAATTTTACTGCCCTCCGGTGACCACGGATACCTGAGTTGGCAGAATTGCCTCTTGCGGCCACATACATTGAGTAATATTTTTAAAGTAAAAATTGAATAATAATAATAATAATAATAATAATAATAATAATAATAATAATAATAATAATAATAATAATAATAATAATGTTGGTTTTATGTTCCACTAACTACGTTTACGGTTCTCGGAGACGCCGAGGTGCCAGAATGTTGTCCCGCAGGAGTTCTTTTACGTGTCAGTAAATGTACAGACACGAGGCTGGCGTATTTGAGCACCTTCAAAAACCACCGCACTGAGCAGGTATCGAACCTGCCAGCTTGAGCTCAAAGGTCAGCGTTCTACCGTCTAAGCTATTCATCCCGGCTAAAAGAATGAAATTTTACAAATCTTCCTAACTTTCATGTAACATAATTTACACTAGATTCTCTGAAAATGTATTGAAATATAATGAAAAACCTCGTAGCTGTTAGCAGCGGAAAAAATGAGAAACACTCGAGCAGTAGCGTAGCCAGGATCGGCCGATTACCGGGGGGGGGGGGGAGTTACAACATGTTGATAAAACGCAACGAAGGTGCGTGTGTGGTGCGCGCTTGGAGGACACTGATACTAGTGAATTATGTTGATATTCAGATTGCAACACACTACAAAATCTGACATTAAAATTCAGAACAAGAACAATATGATCAAGGTCAACAGTTCTACAGCGAATGGTATGTTCAGATTACAATATAAAATCCAACTTTCGAGGCTTCTTAGAAAATAGATTCAACAGATCTGTTGGTTCTACAATTATGCCTATGAATGCTTATTTAGTTTATTGTCAGTTTCTTTTTGTAAAATTTCCATTGTGGAGGGGGGGGGGTGTTAGACCTCCCCCTCCCCCAGTAGCCGCCCTTTGACTCCGGCCCTGAACTCGTGTATCCACTAACAGGTGTATTAAATAATGATTGTGTGAGTTGTCAATACATGCATGTTTCTAAGGTGTTATTCAATAAACATAGGTATTGAGAGAGAATTTGAAATCTAAAGAAAAACAGTTTTCTGCTTCTCCTGTAGAATTAGTTAAATCGGGCGTACAAGGTTTTCATTCCTAGGTTGACAGGTAGGTCTACTTCTTTGCTTTTTGCACTTTGCCATTAAATGGTGCACCTATGCTTCTAGAATAAGTTTAAATTATAGCATTCATAGAAGACGAGATATACAAAGCTTGACGCTGATTCTTCCGTACAAACGTCCGCTCATCTTTTGAGTCTGGAAATGTACAAAGATATTTCAAACCATTAATGTGATCAACAAGTGAGTTCAGAATGAGAATGGAGTTCTTTGTCTGCTCGCCATTTACAGGTGCCCAGAGGCTGAGTTTAGCTACTCGTACATCCTGCCGCGTGACTCAGAGCAGGGAGATTATCTGCCTCGTATATAATTAGTTAAAAAAGAAACGTTAAAATTCTACATCCGGTCGTATTTACCTGTTCGTGAAAATGAACTGAGAGCTGGATGATCCTTGAACACACACCATAATGAGTTTCTGATCCGGGAAGACGGCTTTGTCTCATTCCTTGTTGCGTACGTTCTTTTATTATGATCAAGGGGACGTAGACTGCAATAAAGGATCCCCAAGCAGGCTATTTCAGTGTATTTAGGCTTTAACTATAGATATCTCAATTCATTAAGGGAGTCCGGCTCCATGGCTAAATGGTTAGCGTGCTGGCCTTTGGTGAGAGGGCTTCCCGGGTTCGCTTCCCGCCAGAGTCGGGAATTTTAACCATAATTGGTTAATGCACGGGGGCTGGATGTACGGCCGTCAATTCAAAAGACCTGCATCTGGCGACCGGAACTTCTCCTCGTTTCATTTCATTAAGGGAGTGGGTTCAAATTCTATGTTTAATCTATATTAGCTAATCAGAACTGCAATATTTTTGCTTGCTAATTTTGGCTGTCAGTACTTTTAAATAAGATATTGTAATAATAATGTTATTTTGCTTTACATCGCACTAACTACGTTTACGGTTTTCGGAGACGCCGAGGTGCCGGAATTTAGTCCCGCAGGAGTTCTTTTTACGTGCCAGTAAATCTACCGACACTAGGCTGACGTATTTGAGCACCTTCAAATACCACCGGACTGAGCCAGAATCGAATCTGCCAAGTTGGGGTCAGAAGGCAGCGCCTCAACCGTCTGAGCCACTCAGCCCGCCCGGCAATAAGATATTGTTGCCCGTAAAACCAAGAAAAGATAAAAGAAAACAACACCTCACAAAGAGCTGTTTAACATGACGGAGTCGGAAGTGTGATTCCTCGCGAATAGATTGTCCTACTGGATACATCGAACATACCCTTAGCGAGAGTAAGGATCTAAGGTGGCACGTCGAAACCTGAGTGAGAAATATCACACGTTGTAACGTATGTCACGGATTAATACTAGGACGAGTTGACCGTGCGGTTAGGGTCGCGCAGCTGTGAGCTTGCATCCGGGAGATAGTGGGTTCGAACCCCACTGTCGACAGCCTTGAAGATGGTTTTCCGTGGTTTCCCATTTTCACACCAGGCAAATGCTGGGGCTGAACTTTAATTAAGGTTCCGGCTGCTTCCTTCCCACCCGAAGGCCTTTCATGTCTCATCGTCGCCATAAGACCTATCTGTGTCGGTGCGACGTAAAACAAATAGCAAAAATAAAATGAAAATCCTGGAAAATCATTGAAGAAATGAAAAAGGTTGTTAAAATTTTGCAGATGGGCATTTCCCACAACTTTCACTTTCATAAGAATGAGGTACATTATCTCAAGAACTACTGCAGCAATCGACTTGGTATCTTTCGATTTTGTTTTTAGATTGCTGAGCAATAATAGTTATACCGTCCATAGAACATGGGAACAAAACTTACATTTTTTCTTGTTGATAACATTTTGCGGGGGAGGGAATATTCGAAGGTAAACTTGAAAAACTAAACCAAGAAAGTTTCCTTGGGCTCTAAGGAGTGGATTCCTCTCTGCATGTGCTTAATTTGAAATATCCTACATAAATAGTTAGTTCATAAGTGGGCATTTTTTAAAAGTTCAAGGCTTAGGAATTGGTTGATTTTTTTTATAATTTGGGAATTCTTTTAAAAACAGTAAGAGCCGAGATTAATTATCTATGTGTACAACTTTTCCTTACAATTGAATCTCTGGGTCTAATGGTAATAATAACATTTTCGTGTGGCTATTTCTAGCCGAGTGCAGCCCTTGCAAAGCAGACCCTCCGATGAGGGTGGGCGGCATCTGCCATGTGTAGGTAACTGCGTGTTATTGTGCTGGAGGATAGTGTTATGTGTGGTGTGCGAGTTGCAGGGATGTTGAGGACAGCACAAACACCCAGCCCCCGGGCCACTGGAATTAACCAATGAAGGTTAAAATCCCAGACCCGGCCGGGAATCGAACCCAGGACCCTCTAAACCGGAGGTCAGTATGCTGACCATTCAGCCAACGAGTCGGACGGTTCCGATGGTAGAAACATAATATTGGGACAGAAGCAATCTGGTATGTAGGTCATTTAATGCCATCTTAAGGTGGAGCCCAAGGGCAGTCATATTTCAGCTGGTACGAGGGTCGGAGCGTAAGTCATGGCAACTGGTTTTTTCCTCAGATTTTCACGGTACTACCACACAATGGTCATATATCCTGGAAAGCATAACGCTCATACTACAGGGATACACCACGAGATGGCGGTACGGTGCGGTGTATTGAACAAGTAACACGCACAGGGGGATGGGACTGCAGTAGTGAGTCTAGCTCCGTGGAAAATGGATGTGAGGAATTAATTTTGGGCAAGGGCGTATGGACCAGAGCTCAAACGCCAGTCTGCAGAACGGCAACATGCAGGATCACCAAGAAGACAGAAGTTCCAGCACAACCTTTCACCCCCGTGAACCTGATGGTCAGCTTATAATGACAGAGGCATGATTGCCTGTCACTTCGTTCCACATGGCACAACGGTGACAGCACGTACTACAGAACCTTCCTGCAGAGACATTTATATCCTGCAATTAGGAACAAACAACCGGATCATCCTCCTTTATGGCAACGCCAGATTCCATGTAGCAGAGGCTGTACGGAGGGTTACGTCTCAAAACTCACGAGTCTCAAAACTCACGGGCTATAATTAGTAACAAACAGTATCAAAACTCACAACTACAAACTGGTAGCTAAAGTAAACATTCCAATGAGTCTCAAAATTCACGAATCCGGACAGCAGGTGCTTGCGATGACAGCAGGAGGGATGAGGTGACTCACGCTTCCCTTCAACCCATGTTTTTCCATCGACAGGGCAGTCACCCTGGTAGCAGATTGCCTATCAGTTGTTTATCTAGTATTTTCTTAAATAATTTAAGAGCCCCTGGAGCCCCTTTTTAGTCGCTTCTTATGACAGACAGGGGATACTGTGAATGTTATTCTGCCACCCCAAACCAGGGGAAAAAATAATGGTTAGTGAATGAAAGAGATCGAGGTGTATTATTATCATTATTTTAAAAATATTTTGCTGTTGTCTTAAAGTTAATATAATGCATTTCTTACATTTCACATAAATTTATAATACTGGCATGTGGCCTCCGGGGTGGTCTGGTAGCAGGTCTTTAGAGTTGACACCGTATAGGTGACCTGCATGTCTGTGAGGATGAAGCCCTACCGAAGATGAAGTCTAATGCTGAAGACGGCACGAACACCAGTCCCCGAGCCATAGGAATTAACTAATGAAAGTTAAAATCTCCCACCCGACCGGAAACCGAACTCTGGACCCCTTGGACCAAAGGCCAGCATGCTGAACATATATGCATGCAGCTGGACGACATACAGTAAAATTAAAGTAAGTATATTTCCCACTACTAGTTAAAAGAAACTGTCAGTTGTTAGTACTGGGGCTTAGCTCCATAATGCGCCAGAAGGCGGCATTTACTTGAATGAGGAATTTTATTTAGAGATATTAGAGTCAAGCCAGTTAATTCACTCAGTTTCAACATTTTGAGATTCATTTGGAAAAAGGCGTACCGGTATTTCTAATTTTCGTAAGGGTTTATCTATTCGCTTACTTCAATTGGTTATCTACCAGAGACATTTAAACCAAATATATATATATATATATATATATATATATATATATATATATATATATCCGTGTCGCATCCTATTATTCTGCGCGATATAAGTGAATGATATTTGAAACTAATTTTATTATTTTATATGATTATTTATTCTATTATTTAAATAATCGGATGGAAGTTATTTGATTATTAAAAGTATTCGATTAACCCATCCATTCAAAGAAGGACTGGCCTTGCTCGTGAGTTTTGAGACTGGCGCAGGTAGAGAAACTTACTCTTTCTAATCCTCTTCCAGGAATTCGTGAGTTATGATACTGACCTAGGTAGAGAAACTTGTTCTCACTAATCCTCTTCCTGGAATTCGTGAGTTATGAGACTCGTGAGTTTTGAAACTCGTGAGTTTTGAGACGACACGGTACGGAGACAACTGCACAGTTGGGGGTGGGAAGTACTGGAACACCCGCCGTACTCACCGGACCTGTCTCCGCGCGATTTTGACCTCATCCCCAAAGTTAAAGAACCATTGCGTGGGATACGGTTTGGGACACGAGAGGACATTGCCAACACTGTGAAACATGAGACTGCGAAATTCACACACATGGTGAAGCGACTGGTATCCGATGTCTCCCGCATCATTGGCAACGTGTTTTGGACAATCTAGGGGACTACTTTGAGAGTTTTCCTGTACTCTAAATAATTATGTTATTGGCTTTACGTCCCCCTAACTTCTTTTTCGGTTTTCGGAGACTTCGAGGTTTTAGAATATAGTTCCGCAGGAGTTCTTTTACGTGCCAGTAAATCTACCGACACGAAGCTGACGTATTTGAGCACCTTCAAATACCACTGGAGTGAGCCAGGATGGAACCTGCCAAGCTGGGGTCAGAAGGCCAGTGCCTCAACCCGGCACTGTACTCTCTCAGAATAAACATTATGTAGCACAAGGATTTCATGGCTGATTTCCTCACTTTATATACTACGCCTGTTTAACTTACTCGGCATTATTCATACATTTCACAATGCCTTACGCTCCCCACTCCCGTCTGTATATGTTCGTTTGTCTGATAGATGCCATATTCGTGTAAAAAATCCATAGTCCTAGCCCTTCAGGCAAGCAACTCAATGCTGAATACATCCTAGGGATATGACCTACGAATTTTAGGTAAATATAATAAAGTATGAGAATATAAAGTATTTACGCGAATAATCCCCGCATAGTTTTTTAAAAATTTGAGCCACGAAATTGGAGTGTCGGTTTTATTTGCGTCAATGTTGGCATTTTTTTTAAGAGCCCTCCTAAAGCTAGGGTGCGGGGATTATTCGCGTAAATACGGATTTATTCCTAAAAATTACAATCCTTTTCTTAATCATCGTTATCTGGTCTATTAGATCACCGCCGTCTCGATCCTCCTATAAGAGGATCGAGACGGCGGTGTATTAGATGAGCAGTTTGCCTTTTTCTACCACCACGAGCGCTAATGTGAGTCAATGCATTGTTTCACTTAAGCATCACTACGAGCGCTAATGTGAGTCGATGGAGAGATTCACTTAAGCAGCACTACGAGCGCTAATGTGAGTTGATGCAGAGTTTCACTTAAGCGGCACTACGAGCGCTAATGTAAGTCGATGGAGAGTTTCACTTAAGCACCAGTACGAGCACTAATGAGAGTCGATGGAGAGAATCACTTAAGCAGCACTACGAGCGCTAATGTGAGTCGATGGAGAGATTCACTTAAGCAGCACTACGAGCGCTAATGTGAGTCGATGCAGAGTTTCACTTCAGCAGCACTACGAGCGCTAATGTGAGTCGATGGAGAGAATCACTTAAGCAGCACTATGAGCGCTAATGTGAGTCGATGCAGAGTTTCACTTCAGCAGCACTACGAGCGCTAATGTGAGTCGATGCAGAGCCTCACTTGAGCCCTTATAACTACATTCGGTTTGGACATTTTTCAAAAAATGTAAAAAAGGCCTGGTTATTGAACCAAGGAACACATTAACTTAATTACATAATTATTTCTGTGATGCGGCTAGGATTTGAGTCAAAAAGGAAACGAGCAAAGAAACAAGCGATTTTAGGCTATTTTTCAGGAGCTGCATTTAGGCCGGGAGTGATTTTCGAATTCTTTTTTCTAGTTTGACAGAGCTATCCAAGGGCCCTTTAGCCCTTCAACTTCCGGCACAATTAAGGAAATTGCTTAATTTTACGCTTTTCGAAGTATGGGGACCCCTACGCTGTCTGCTAAGAAATGTTTTCAACATTGCCATGACTAATACCCCAGCCTTCGCATTGTGTATAATACTCCGCACCAAATGTACGAAGCCAGATTAAAGGATGTATTTCATACAAGACTGCTACAGTGGTTGATCTTCGCCATGATCTCGCTATACGCTTCTCTGTATATAACTAACGATTAAACAGATCCTCCATACATTTGAAATGCCCGGCCAACGAACTGGAAGTATTAGCTGTGTATTACGTTCACAAAGATACTTCAGTATGAGAGAACGTACACCTGCCACAATTTATATTTAAACTTCTAACCAGAGCTCTCTCCTGTTGACTAGTGAGACAAGTAGGATGAATGAAGGTAGACTGGGATGGAGTTCTAAGAATAAGCTTGCTATTGAAAAGGTTGAAGCTTTATAATTAAATTACTAGCTTTTGCTCACAGCTTTGCATGCGTGGACATTAAGTTTGTGACCATTCATAGACGTGATAAACACTGGAAACTGTATCAAAATGTGTTTAATGATAGGAGTATGTCAGGGTTGGTGGATGCAGAGAAGGTCTCGGCCCACAAGTGGTCACGGCTGGTCCGTGGTCTGACTGCTCTGCACTCCAACCGGCTCTACGCCTCTGCATTCGAGAGACGGAGAGGGGCTGGTCCCCACGATCGGCTGCCCTGAGAATGGTTTTCCGTGTTTTTACATTCTCCTGCCCTAAGGCGAATGCCGAGAACAGTTCCTAGTATAAGCCACGTCGCCCACCCCTTCACCTTCTCCACATATCTTTCTTCTCCGACACAAATCTCCTGGCCTGAGAGACGACGTCACTGTCTAGGAGGCCCGCCTCTCACTTCAGGGGAGGAATGAAATCATTTAGTAGTAGTAGTAGAAGAAGTATGTTGGTTTATGTTGATTTGTTGATGGAAGTTGGATATTTTCAGAAAGAAGAGAAGACGATTGTACAAAAAACATAAATCCATAAAAGCTGGCATAAAAGACTAAAATAGGGAAGAAAATCTAGTGTATCCAAATAAAAACGAGGTCTCAAAACAACATTGTGGTGCTAGAATAAGGTACTTCGAATGGCTTTGGATTCCATGCAGCCAGCAGAAGGCAAGCTAGTTCCTAACACAACCGTTATAGCAAGGAAGAAACGAACAGTGGACCTGAGCGTAGTGTCGAGAAATCGCTCACACATGGTCGCTTCTGTCTGGCTGAGAGACGGTATTCTGGATGTTAAAAAAAAAGTGTTGCTTCTCATCTCGTGCTTAACGGAACAGAATTTATAATCTTGATCATTTTTATAGGCCTATTGGTCCGCATTGACAAAATATAATAATCTATTGTTACGTGCCAGCCCCGTGGTAGCCCCTTTCGGTACTTCCAGGAAGGGGCTAGTGACTCAGACGATCTGGGATCTCCCAGCCGGCTTGTAGGGTGGAGCCGGCCTTTCCGTGTATTGTTCTCGTCGGTCGGCTTACCCGTGAGTTTCTTGGTAGTTCTGCCTTTAGTGACATCGCCCATCGCGAAATTTCTGGCTCAAATCAAGCGAGCTATAAAAAGGGGGCTAGCCGCGGACAGTCAGTCAATGTTGGTCTTGGAGTCAGTGCTAGACTCAGTGTGTTGGGGTTCGGTAGCTGGGCTGAAGGCGACAGAGGAGTTGGCTGTCGCTAGTGTCCCACCGAGGTCTGAACCAGGAGCTGTTGTTGTGGTGTCGGAGAGACCACTGAGTGCGTGAACTGGAGACGACAGAACGGAAGACTGTACTGTGTGTTCGTGTAATTCTGTGGACTGAGGATCGCCGTGAACCGGCGAGGAAACCCGCTATCGTGAGTGCGAGGATAAATGGACCTGTGTTAATGTTCGCTGTTGTGAGTATCGTCCTGCTGTTGAATACTGTTGAGTTATTTAGTCGTTCGCTGCATGTGACCGTGTGAAGTACTGGACTATATGTGGAGTCGAGCCAACAAACAGTCGTCGTGTGTTGTGTAGCCAGTGGTCCTGTGTTCAAATCCAGTGGTCTACGCACAGCGACTGTAGGAGGTGACTGGATTTGGGGAAAGTGAAAGTAAGGATCATAGCCGTCCCCAGGTATATAATTTCCAAACGGCCGGGACTCCGTGGTGTGTGTGTAGGGAGGGATTTGTAAATATACAGTAATTAATAAGTGTGGCCATTCACAGCTGGTTAGAATTGTGTGTGGGGGCCGATGACCTCGATGTTAGGCACCTTTAAACAACAAGCATCATCATCATCATCAGATTTGTATATATATATTAGGTCATACTGAAATTAATTGGAGTAATGAAACAGATGGAGTTTTATTCGTAACACTATGTTATATGGATCCGCCTAGTCAATATTTATTTGTGACAATAAATTGTTATCTACATTTTATTTAGTTTAGTACATGTTTCGGGACTCTATTCTAATCCCTTCATCAGCCTTCTTACAAAATACTCTTGGCATATTGAAACCTTTCATTCTATTGCTATTACATGTTTCCTAAATTAATTGAAATACATGACCTTTAAAATAATAGTTGCCGGTATACTGTTAAAGTATTATTTTACATGTGCTTCTCATTAGACACAATTGTCGTGATATACTGTAAGATAAAAGTTCGCTACCGGAACCTTATTTATTAACTATTTTAAAATGAAGTCTATCACTTCTCTATTGCACAGTCCCTCGTTTTGTTCTAGTATCAATCCATTGAAGTCCGCCTCTGTGGTGTAGTGGTTAGTGTGATTAGCTGCCACCCCCGGAGGCCCGGGTTCGGTTCCCGGCTCTGCCACGAAATTTGAAAAGTGGTACGATTGCTGGAACGGGGTACACTCAGCCTCGGGTGGTCAACTGAGTAGAGGGGGGTTCGATTCCCACCTCAGCCATCCTGGAAGTGGTTTTTTCCCACTTCTCCTCCAGGCAAATGCCGGGATGGTACCTAACTTAAGGCCACGGCCGTTTCCTTCCCTTGTCCTTGTCTATCCCTTCCAATCTACCCATCCCCCACCCAGGCCCCTGTTCAGCATAGCAGGTGAGGCCACCTGGGCGAGGTACTTGTCCTCCTCCCCAAATGTATCCCCCGACCCAATGTCTGACGCTCCAGGACACTGCCCTTGAGGCGGTAGAGGTGGGATCCCTCGCTGAGTCCAAGGGAAAAGCCAACCATGGAGGGTAAACAGATTAAGTAAGTATCAGTCCACTGAAAAGTTCTTCTATTGGTATACTAATGTCTAAGGCGAATCCATATTATTTAAATTTCCCATTATTAGTGAACCAGGCTTCCCATCAATCTCCATTAACTGCGAGTATGTATGAAGTTCATGTGATCATCTACCGGCGGCAGAGAACAAGACCGCGGGTTGATGCATGAATCAATG
The DNA here is from genome assembly GCF_040414725.1 of Anabrus simplex. Lineage (NCBI taxonomy): Eukaryota > Metazoa > Arthropoda > Insecta > Orthoptera > Tettigoniidae > Anabrus > Anabrus simplex. The sequence continues at coordinate 74,141,916 of NC_090270.1, read as the reverse complement.
TTAACGGAGAACATTTCAAACATTTCATGTGGTATGCTGGTACGTTCAGTTCCTCTGTGTTTCCCATGATTAATGTAACTTACTATGTAGAGCAGTAGAAAATGAGTTCTCACATGGAAACAAAGCCTTTTCGGACCAAAATCCATATAACATATTTTCTTCTTCTATGTGGGAGGAATGTGTCCTGAAAATTTGGCCATACATTACTATTACGCTCTGTAGAGTTACGTAAGTCCGGTTCCGCGGTGTAGGGGGCAACACGTCCGCTTATCACCCGGCGGCCCCGGGTTCGATTCCCGGCTGGGTCAGGGGTTTTTAATTTTAAATGATTAATATCCCTGACCTGGGTACTGGGTGTTTGTGTCATCCTCAACGTTCCTTTCCTCACCTTCAACAATTCCAATACAGATCTCTATAGGTCGACGCCCAGAACAAATAGCATTTTAAAAAGAGAGTTACGTAATGTTAATAAACCAATAACGTCGGAGTGAAATCCCTGGGTAGCTGATCCCCTGGATAAGTTCAAGTTTCTCTAAAAAGGATAATATTAAATTCTAAACTCTCTTTTCATTGCTATTAAAAATTAATTAAATTAAAACATGCTATTAAAACTTTAAAAATATAGGGCATGGAATACGCATGCCCGATATTCGCATTCCCAAGCAAGTGTTCTACTCTGAGTTAACAGGGCTAGGGGGTGGGGGACAGGTTAAACGTTATATGGGAGGTCAGAGTAAGCAGTTATAGAATGTAATTAAGGCTAATATGAAGATGGGCCAAACTGACCTCAGCCCTCAACTGTTCATCCTGGACATCATTACTTCATCGCGGCACACTACTTTTTGAAGAAAACCGTAGGCGAATAGCGAACGATAAGAGGTAACGTAGAAAAGAAGAGCGAAATAGGAGAACAGTGGCTGCTCCACCAGGGACTACCCGCCATCTCTGCCTCCCGTATTGGGCTATGCAGTCACCTATGGACTCACATACTTCTGCTTGGAAGACCAACGTACTCATTTTTTAGCGTTTTTGGTCGGTAGATGCAGAGTGGGTCCATAAGGTGGCCACGGCTGGTTCATGGTCCAACAGCTCTGCACTCTGACCGACCAACCGAGCAGAGGAGGGGTGGACCTCGGATCTACCTTGGCTCTACCCCTCTGCATTCGGGAGACGGGACAGGGCTGGACCTCACGGCTGGCCCCAACCGTCGGCTGTCCTGAGAATGGTTTTCCCAGGTTTTCCATTCTCCTGCACTAAGGCGAATGCCGGGACAGTTCCTAGTACAGGCCACGGTCGCCAACTCCCTCACCTTCTCCGAGCATCTCCTTCACCGTGACAAATCTCCCGGCCTGAGAGACGGCGTCACCGTCTAAGAGGCCCGCCTCCTCCTTCAGGGGAGGAATGAAAACATTTTAGTAGTAGTAATAGTTGAACGTTTGCTATTGTACTGTGCTGTATGATGTTTACATGTGAACTGTTAAAAACATTCTTCATTTGCTGCGATAGTCTTATATGACTCGCTCCCTGATACACTATGCATGTACTGTGTTCTATAGTTCATTCCATGTTAAGAAAACAGTATTGTTCTTATGACAACGGTGTTGCCATGTGGAACGGCTCTGCTCAACACCATCACGGGAAAACGGCGGCACATAAATTTATGAAATTCAGTATTTAAGTTCAAGTTAAAAAGTGGAAGAAACTAAGCTGCACATTACTTTCATGAACTAAAGGGGACGGGGCTTTAAATGGGCTATTTTTGATTTGTACGAAATCAGAGGTACAATACGGCTCATACAAGTCCTCATCATTGAAGTCTAAGGCAAATTGGGGCAGAAAATAGAAAAAAATATGTTTATGGGCTCGAGGGGTGAGGGATGCATTTAATTGCATTTAATAAATTTCCTCAGGCAATGCGGGGTACTACTGTGCTGTCGTATCGCTCACATAAACAATAGTAAAAATTAAATGCGGTCGTAAAAGAGCAGAACAGCTAAATAACAAAACCAAGCACAAATAAAAAACACGGCAATTTTTTTATCAGAACAAATTATGCCATGACGAATCGCTGCACACCACAACATCAAAATCTTCAGTACCAACTTCTGTACAGTACGAAAATAATAGAACACACACAAACACTATGCAATATACAACCAACTCTCACGCCCTGGTTTAAAGCCTAAAACACACACGCAACAAATAAATACTGTAGATGATTTCACCACAGGAGTGAGCTGCCGGCGGTTCACAGAGTGAGGGACTACACGAGGCTTGTACCAGAGCCACACAGAAGAAGGAAAATGAAGGAACGAAGCGATGAAAAATAAAATGCTATGTAGTTATTTTAGAAACTCACGGGAAAAAATGCCTCATGCTTTTTATCTGTAATAATATATTGCAAAGTACGGTAAGATATCCTTTAATCACTATGAACTATGGGTGTCTCAGATGAGGGGGGGGCGGGTGTTCACTCTTTGTAGGCCCGTAAGAGCAATACTGTTTTCTGAACGTGGAATGAGCTATAGTAAACATCGCTTACGAAACTGATGATATGATTGCATGATTCCATCTCGTACTAGATGTACATGGACGAAGATTGACGACCCTCTCTTTATGGCAGATGCTGGTATACAATATTCGTGAATGTAGCTGCGATGTTGACAATAAAACACTTTAAACAGTAACATCACTTTAATAGTTACATACTTTATTAAATGCGTGGTATTTTGAAGAGCTTGCAATTTTAAAGGTGGCCTATCTAAGGCTGTAAAGGCGTACTGAGTACATGCGGAAAGACGTGGGTTTGATTTCCCATCAGAAAGTCGGAATAAAAATAAAAATGAGATTTCCAATTCTGAAGAGGCGAATAGCTCTGAGGTCCACTCAGCCTACCTTAAACATGACTACAGGTTAATTCCTAGGAACATAGGTGTTCGGGTATAAGGCTAACCATTCCACCCCACTTAGTGCCAAGATTACGGATAGTGAAAGAATCAACGCGGTGGTGATGACAGTTATTGCTTTATGTGGCTCCCAAGCCACATGGGTGTAGAAGGAAACGAGTTGGCTGATAAGGCTGCCAAGGAGGCTGTTACATTGCCCTCGTTCCGTTATAAGGTTCCAGCCAGTGATATTCGCTCTCAGCAGAGACATTTTTTTAAGTCCCATTGGGAGATGAAGTGGCAGGCCACTGCTCTACCACATAAGCTGAGAGCAATAAAGGGAATAACGAAGGTATGGAGGACTTCCCTTCCGGCTTCTCGGAGGGAAGCGGTGTTATTATGTCGTCTTCAGATCGGGCTTGGTATAATAACGCACTCCTATTTACTGAAGGGGGAACACCGTCCTGTGTGCACTTGCGGTGGTCATCTTACCGTGGTGCACATCATTACAGAGTGCGTGGACCTGGCCGATCTGCGCCGTAGTCTAAAACTCCCGAGTACCATCTCCCTCATCCTACGAGATGACGAGCAGTCAGCAGCCCTAGTCATCCGTTTTATGAGGGATAGTGGGGTGTTTTAATCTTATATGAACATTATTCTTTATATTATTGTCTACTGCGTTTTATTCTACTGACACTGTTTTAGTCTGTGTTTGTATATTTTAATGTGTTCTTAATATTAATTTGAGTAGCATACATTACTGAATGCCAAGGCAATGCCATATACTACTGTAAACTATATCATTTTATCAGAAAATAAGGCATTGCGAATTAGATCCATTGATTATTTTAAACTCGTAATCATTTTTCTTCATCGATTGTTTTAAATTCTAGTCAGTGGATAAATTTTAAAATTTTAATGATCATGTCATTTCGTTTCACCTCGTACCATTAGAGGCCAATGACCTATATGTTATGCCCCTTTAAACAACAAGCATCATACTGATCGATTATTGCTTTAAGAGGAAAGCCTTTACTTTTCACACCCCCAAGGGTTAAACAGAAGCGGGTGATTTTATTAATTCAAAATAGTTGTATCCTTAGCACGGAAACTGTATGTTTCCTGACATTGGTTTCCATTCAAAACATTACATACTCAGTCCCCTCTACAAACCGTACGCGTTTGTTATATACAGTTTCCGAACATCTTGTAGAATGGCAGCTCAAAGCACGACCCTTAGACCCATTCGGGGGTAAAGTGTAACTATCCTTATTACCACAACTGTCATACATTTCCTCTCAAAAACATTATTCTGCTGCTTAATTTTATTGAGCTCAGTAATGTAAAAAAATAAAATAATAAGCTGGGTGCTACAAGCACGATTTAGTAGTGAGTGCTCTACTCATACTACCCACCCTAAGTGCTTGCTGTAGTTATGTAAGATTAATAGGGTCTCAAATACAGGTAACAGTATATATATATATGAAGAATCTTGAATATCTCCTGGGCGTGGGGTAATAAGTTTACTTTTGACAACATACCATATAGGTTCTGGGAAAAGGAAATTGTCATTTTATTTCCCCATTAAATTTGAGATTATCTAATTCTACCATTGAAATAAAACGATAAATTAATTTGATAGAACAAAATATATTCTTTAATTGTATAGAAAAAATAGTAAGACTTGCTGCGATAAATCAGATGAAAATATAAAATTACGATATTACAACTGAAAGAAACTAGGCATTAAATTTCAATTCATCTTGAACGGACATTTAAAAGTTATACAAGAAATGTATCCCTCACTGGTTCACTTGACTGTACCTTCAACACTTTGAGTGTAATTACGACGTATTCCTTTGAGTTGGTGTCTGGTGCAGGTGTATCAAGCGTAATTTGGTAATGTATCCTTTTTGTTTCACTGACGAATAAATATCCATGTGACTCCTGCTTCTCCATCCAGATGACTGATTACTATCATCTCAGTACAACACTTTAATAATACCATACAACAACAACAACAATAATAATAATAATAATAATAATAATAATAATAATAATAATAATAATAATAATAATAATAATAATAATAATAATAATACAGATATCATCTTGTAACGGGATTTGAACCGTTACAGTTATAATTCTGAGCCGTAAATACGAACTACTAAGCAGAGAATTTGGATCTACCATGGCGCACGACACATTTGAAACAAGAAGCACGTAATATCATGATCTTGTTCAAGTTGCAGATTCTAGTTCTAGCCTTACCGGTAAAGATTTCTTACTGTAGGTTCTGATTATGTAAGGAGACTTTCACTTCCCTGCATGTCGAGTCAGGGTACGTTTCTACAGCGTAGTATTAAAATTTTGAAGCCCACTATCTATTTCCTTCGAAAAGCGTCAAGCAAAGGACAGCAGCAATAGTAATACAGACAATGCCATCCTATTGGGCTTGATTTTATTCCTGGCTGCACCGTGTACGAGTTACAGTCAGCGACAGGCAATACAATTTCTAAGATAAAAGTTTAAAATTTCACTCTCTATACTGATAGAAGTACTTTTTCGTTGTTTTCTCATCTTCACTTCTAACTTCGTGAACGACGACGATGACGATAGCTCGTAAGTCGTCTAGAAGAAACCATGCAATCTGTAACCGAGGACAAATATAAAATTATTATTATTATTTTATTATTATTATTATTGTACCGGGCGGTACACCTCCACGCCGCTAATTTAAAAGGTGCGCCAGTTGAAAATCCTCTGCTGGAGGAAGTCTGAACTTTATTGACGGTATTAATTTTCTACCTTCTCAGAAGATGTCACTACCTGTAAATTTTGGAGTTTTAGAACTGTGTCATTTTTGATGTGTTTTTGTTTTGCTTGAAGTAAGAAGTGTGAACTTTCTCTTCTAGAGGACACTACTGAAGAACTACAATAGTGCACCCTAGTGCGAAGAAAAAGTACTGTTCCTTGGAGAAAATTTTATTTCAAAAGTTTGTTCTTTGTTAAATTCCTTTCAGTCATTGGTTAAGTTGGCAATATTACCCCTTTCTTTCCCCTTGTTTTAAATCTAGCCAATCCCGAATTTCTGAAATTAATTTTCCACCAATAATGTGTTTCTTCTTCATCTTGTGTAGGGGTTTCTCTTTATTCTCCAATAAAGTGATTGTGGGCGGGTGTTCTCATTCCCCTAACGCCTAGAACCTTCCGCGAGAGTATATAAACTGCTGATTTTAGGGTCTCTGCGCCACTTCTGTTCCATCTTTCAGTGTGTAAAGTACATAGCAGGGGGCGGGAAGCGCCTCTTTCTTCGGCAGCGGTCAACAACAAGGTAATGGCCAATTAATAACTTCTTTCCTTGCTAGCTCAGCAGTTTAACTCTCGGGGCGGGTCCGAAGCTTTTTCCATTATGTAACCTTCCTTAAAATGTAAAGAAACTTGTATCTATTTCATCTTTTAAACTGCATATCGGGATAGAGAGTGCTTAACCCTCTCGAGCTCCCAATCATATTGTTTTGAGGTGAACTTATTTTTCTCAACCTATTCTTCGTTAATATAATGTAAATTGTTCTTTTCTGAAGTCACCTCTGTAGTATGGGATTAGCCCTTGCATTAACAGCCTAGTGCCAAGTAGGTTTTAAATAAAGTGTATTAGGAGTGCGGAGAGCCTCCTTTCAAGTTGGTATTTTAGAGGCCATATAATTAACCTTTTCTCACTTAATAGGCCTCAGTAGATTGGGTATTTTACCCCTGTGTTTATGTCCGTTGAGGACAGCTTGAAGGTGGAGTTTGGTGTGGCCTGGGAGAGGCTTAAAGTTGAGAGCGAGTGGCTCTTTTGAAAATTGAGTGTTGTATGCCTCGTGGAGGCTTTTCAGTGTAATTTGGAGCAAGGGCTCCTAGGCATGAATGGGGTTTTCTGCCCCTCTGTTGAAACTTGTGTTTGGGGTAAAACTGAGCTGATTGCCCAAGCATTGTGAAGTCAGGGCGCGAAGCCCAAATCCTGTAAATATTGTAACTACCCTTTGGACTTGCTACTTTGTACCTGCCATGCTTGTTATTTCTTTGTTTTTGAAAAGAAAATATAACCTTGTTAAATTTTAAATTAATTTCACTTTCGTAGCTTGAGACCCGTTCACACCCGCACCTTCTTTCACCTCTACCTACCGCTAAAACACGGTAACAATTATTATTATTATTATTTATTATTATTATTATTATTATGAAATAAATCATTTTGTAGAAGTCGAAGAACTAAAAAAATCAAGAGCTACGTGGCCTGTGAAACGAATTTTTACGCTCATGAATAAAACTACTGTAAGGTTCCTTGGTTCTGAAATTTTTCACCAGGAACGAAATGTTTTAAGAACTTGATCGTACTTGAGACACCGTCCCTGGTCGGCATTCAGGATAAACATAAGGGAGAATATCCGTGAAGCTTCAATACGCATGGACTGCGGTAATCTACAACTCTTGCGAGTTATAAATCCTCGTTGTTTGTTTACATCTCCTCTACATGCAAATCAAGTCCCCAATGATATTTGTCTTCATTTACCTTTATATGGTCTACAGCGCTGTCTCGGCGAGTCACTTCCGTCACGTTCAAGGAGAGTAGGGAAGATGACTTTAGATGCCTGTCACGTCTGTCAGACGTTAGCGATTCATGAAACGGGCTTAATGTGATCTTATTTTCAGTAACTTACACAACGTGTGCGATAAATGTTCATGCTGCGAACTAATATGGTGTTGCCGGTATTGCGTTTCATTACTACGAGTGCTTTACAAAATTACTAGAGGACCCGTGCTGTTATAAACAGGTCAGATAACTCGTCTTGGTGTGTCTGTCGTAGTTATATTGTTTTGTCTGCCCTTTTCAATGGCTATATGAACATTGAATAAAAAGCGCGTTATGGTATTCCGCAATTCATAGCCATTCTGACGTCATCATGCCGTCTGTTTGATAAAAATCTATCCATATAGGCCAATTTGCTTTTGTATCCTGCAGTTCCTCAAGTACAAAGCTTGGTACTGTATCGTAGAAGGCAATGGTATTTTTAATCTCAGTTCTTCTATATAGAACGGTGTCTTGTGAGCTCATAGGTTAGTCTCGAAGGAGCGTGTTTTGCCAGGCAGAGAACTTGATTAAGATACATGGCCTTCACTCTTTCATGTAGCTAGGTGTTCCCAGATAATGTCTAAGACATGTCATGATGGGGTCTGTTTGTACGTAGACTTTTCTTCTCTTAGCATCATGTGCTAGTGTCTTTGTGTCAATTGCGCTTTTATCATCCTATTGACTTCATTTTAGTTTGTGTAGCGTATTTTAATGTGTTATTTTAACGTCTAACGTAAAGTATGTATATATATCTGTACTAACAGGCAATGCCTTATTCCTTTGTCTCCTGTATTTTCTCTTATTTTATTCGAAAATAAGGCATTGCGAATTAGATCCACTGATTGTTTTAATCTCATACTCATTTTTCATCACCAACTCTAGTCAGTGGATACGTTTTAAAATGTTAACTGTCATATATCATGTCGTCCATCTCGTCCCATTAGGGGCCGATGACCTTCGATGTTAGGCCCCTTAAAAACAAGCATCATCATCATCATCATCATCATCATCATCATCATCATCATCATCATCATCATCATCATCATCATCATCTTAGCATCATGTAAGTTATTAGGAATGCTCTGCCATTTGTTGCATACATTTGGAAGCTGGGAAAAAGTATCTAGCAAGGAATAGTATTCTTCCGTGATCAGAGGAAGTGTATACTCTCTGGTTTGACAGGTAGTAATCAAACATGGCTGCATGCAATGACATTACTAAGGACGCTGGATCAGAATATTAATGAAAGTGTTAGTTGCTTAGCAACCTGCTAAGTACAGAATGTATTGCGGGTTAGAGTAAGCCTCCGCCTGCAGTTACTGGAGTGATCATTTAATGATTTTATTTTATGATTACTCAAGGTTGGCTGATCTTAGAGACCTATCAATGTCTCATGATTCACCGGCAGGTAATTCCGGAGAGAATTAAACAAAAATGAAGCAAATTGGTCCAGTAGAACGGACGGATTTGCCAAAACTGTTTTTTAGTGAACTCTTTTAACATATAGATTGCGATCAACAGAAGAGTTTCGCTGTTTTCACTTTTACTTGTATAATTTTGGACACGTGCATTAAGAGGTCCAAGGCATATCATGAAATGGAAGTTGCAGGCGAATAGACATAATTGCCTTTAACAACAAGCAAGGCTACATAATAGACCTGACTATCAGGTGTGAACATCATTTTTGGCCAGCCTGAAGAAGTGAACACCGAGAAAGGAGAGGTATACAACCCAACGATACCTTACTGCAAACGTAAACACCACCTAGATTCGATCGAAGTAACAGGGCTAAGCTAGTCCTCTTCATCATGTTTTGAAATCGATTCAGTTTATCTAAAACCTGTCAACATCATTTATAATGCCCACTGGTAACATACGTTCTCATCTTTGTAACTCTAACATTTTTCATTTGACTCTTGTCCACTTCGTCCATTGTTGGCAGCCCGTGCATTATCATTATGATTAGTATTTTTATGGGTTAATAAATCATATTTCTCTCTCAACAGTGGTTTATATAAATGACCAAAAATTAAAATATTTATAATTTCATAATTCTGTCTACAGACTGATAGGATTGTATTGTACGCCTTTCAATGTATTTCCATCATTCAGTCCCATTTTCGGATACGGGATCAGGGATGAGTTGAGATGAAGTTGTATGCCATGATTTTACGACCGGAGGTCATTCCCGACGCTAATTTCAGTTGAGGAGCTAATCAAGATGAAATGAATGATGGTAAATGAAGTGAGGTAAGAAGGAGGAAGGAACAGGTGTGGCTATGAATAGGGATTGTCCGGTCATTTATCTGGAATTGAAAATTGGAAACCGTAGAAAACCACCCAGGACAGCCGACGGCGGGATTCGAACCCACTCATCTCCTGAATGAAGAGAGAGCTTGGCTCCAAAGCCGTAGCCCGTTAATACGCGCAGTCTCTCCACTCGGTATTATAGGCCTTTTAATCTGAAAAATCCCAATCTCCTTGGATGAATGGTCGGTGTCACGGCCTTCAATTAAAAGGATTCTGGATTCGATTCCCAGCGAGACTGGAGATTTTAGCTAGGTCATATTAACTACTGTGTTTGCAATTGTCTTAATACACACATCTTCACATATGCACACTTAAAACAACATACTACCAACCATCACGGAAACCCGCAATAGAGAAAAAATCCCTTCCCACAGAGTTGGCGTAAGGAAGGGCATCTGGTCGTTAAACAGGGCCAAGTTCATACGTGTGGCATAATTAGCATCCATGACTCTATCAGGGTGTAGTATAAAGCCGAAGGAGGAGGGGAAGATCGTATGAGAGAATCTGACTTCATACATTTGCTAATATTTCACGATCAAGTAGCACATGAACGACTTCATACCTCTTTTTAAGTTATCTGTTACAAGCTGATCTCTGAAACCTTCCTATCTCGAACAGATGACCTTACAAGGATCAATGCTCTATGATTAGTTCAAATATTCACCAGAAGTGAATTCTGTTACCCTGCCTGCACAAACTGAGCGTACTCCCCAACCCATTTACTGTTCTGAAATTTAGCGATATAATTAAAAACTATAACGTCTGATGAAACGTATCCAGACATCTACTCGAAACTGCCCTCCATGAGTGCCTTGGATATACAGCTCAGAAGCGGACGTTACTATGGTATGGACCCACCCTTAGCCTGCGTTACAGTTTGAACTCTGAGAGAGAGACTGTCCATCAGGTGTCGAAACGATTCTATTCTCCTTGACGCGGTGTACCAAGCGTAGTGGGTGGGTCGTTGGGATTTGAAACAAAGTCGCCATTCAAGTTCATCCCAGATGGGAATGAGGTCGGAGCTCTGGGGGAAGGCAGTCCATTTCCAAAATCTTATTGTTATTGTCCACAAATCTCTCGCGAACCGATCCCACTTTATGGCAGGGGGTATTATCATGCTGAAGCACACAGTGATCATCTCTGAAGTGGTCCTCTGTTGTAGACAACACGCTGCTGGTCAAAATGTCCTTATATTCTTCCACCTTTAACGTACTATGTAGTACCGTGAAAGAATCAAGTCTCTTCCATGAAAATTACAGCCACACGGCCACCCTACCTCCAATCGGGCACTATACACGCTGGTATGTATCGTTCACCCGGCATTCTCCAGCCACAAACCCTCCCATCTGACTGCCATATGGTACAGCGCGAATCATTATGCCTCTCAAGTCGTCCACGGACCAGTGGCGGAACTTTGCGTTCATGGGCAAAATGTGCGCTTTACGGGCGGGTGCCCGAGCAAGCCTTGCATCTTCCGACACACAGCGATGGTGCTAGCTGCGCAGTTAGTGACACTGTGGAATGTGCAGGAGAAGGTATCACATAATGCAATGGGATTTTCCCATCGATTTGTATCACACATGTCGTTTTGGACGAATTTTTGCGGCCGGATTTCCTTCTTGACGCTAACCCTAAATGGAGGGAGATTCAACCACTGCGTGTCCTACTTCTTGGCTGAATGGTCAGCGTTGAGGCCTTCAGTTCAGAGGGTCCCGGTTTCGATTCCCAGCCAGGTCGAGGATTTGAATCGCGACCGATTAATTGTTCTGGCTTGGGGAGTGGGTATTGGTGTTTGTCCCACCACTCTCCTCTTCATATTCAGATAACGCACCACACTACCAACAATGATTCAACTACTGTGTGTTTCTGTAGTAGTTATTTAGTTTGGTGTGTTGTGTAAATGAAGCGCAAGCACCTATTTCCTGAGACTGGCATCGAACCTGAGATCCTATGCACCGAACACCACTACGCTGACCATTCAGCCAAAGACCGGGATTATTTTATTATTATTATTATTATTATTATTATTATTATTATTATTATTATTATTATTATTATTATTATTATGATTATGATTATTATTCGACTGACCGAACGGAGCGGCCGCGCGTGTTAAATCGCTAAGGCTATGGAACCAAGCTCTGTATTCGGGAGACGAGTGAGATCGAACCCCACCGTCGGCTGTCCTAAGAATGGTTTTCTGTTGTTTCCCATTTTCATTTCCAGGCAAATACCGGGACAGTTCCTATGCAAAGGACAAAGCCGATTTCTTCCATCTCCTTTCCCAGTTTTATTCACTATCATTCATTTCATCTTCAATAACTTCTCAACTGAGGTTGGCGTCAAGAAGGGCATCCGATCGTAGAACATGCCATATAAACTAAGGTTAAGTTATAAGGAGATTCCCACCTTTCAATACTTGTCAATTTCTTATAATAGTTTTATTGTTTACATGACATAATCTAGCTTAATCTCTAGATGTACACTAAATAGGACATGTTTCGTTCCGATTATGGAACATCTTCAGGTAAAAGATTTGACAAAATGGCAAAATGACAAGCCAATTAAAACACATGTAATGATTATGGTGATAAAATAAAATGCTCATCATGAATAAAACTATTACAAGAAATTGAGAAGTATTGGAAGGTGGGAATCTCCTTATAAATTAACCTTAGTTGAGTTGAGCCAATACGGGACAAAATATGAGATTTATAGGATGCCATATAAAGTCATCTCACCTCATCCCCAACTCCGTATCAAGAAACAGGACTAAGGGGTAGATATGTTATAAAAATAATAATGCCGGGCGAGTTGGCCGTGCGTGTAGAGACGCACGGCTGTGAGCTTGCATCCGGGAGATAGTAGGTTCGAATCCCACTATCGGCAGCCCTGAAAATGGTTTTCCGTGGTTTCCCATTTTCACACCAGGCAAATGCTGGGGCTGTACCTTAATTAAGGCCACGGCCGCTTCCTCCCAACTCCTAGGCCTTTCCTATCCCATCGTCGCCAAAAGACCTATCTGTGTCGGTGCGACGTAAAGCCCCTAGCAAAAAAAAAAATGTTTTGTTTTTAGTCCCACTAACTACTTTTAATATTTGTCGGAGACGCCGAGGTGCTGGAATTTTGACCTGCAGGTGTCTTTTTCATGTCGGTAAATCTACCGACATGGGCTGACGTATTTGAGCACCTTCAAATACAACCGGACTGAACCAGGATCCAACTTGCAAACTTGCACTCAGAAAGCCAGCGCCTTAACCGTCTGAACCACTCATCCCAGCCCTATTATAGCAGTGTAACGTCACATTAACATGCACTTTTTCTGCGACACTGGGATAGGTAAGGTCTAGGACAGGAAAGGAAGGGGGTGGGGTGGTAATTATTCAGAATTACTTCATATTCTTGTATTTATTTGTATAACTCCACCCTTAATACCTCATTCAGTAGTACAGTTTTATCCTCCTGTCAAGTATAATTGTATATCACTTGTTAGTAACAAAGTTTTTTCATGAGGTGTAAGCGTATGGCGTACGGAGGCTGCTGGTTCTTGTCCAAGAGCTCTGTTCTTCGCTAAGAATTTGCACTTCGGCCTTGGCCCTGGAGAAGCCGAGTGATGACGTCAGCTGTGCACACACCTTGAGAAGTAGGACGGCTTCCAGGTTTTATTAACTGAAGTTCATTCCTCTAATACTTCACTCTGAAACATCACATCGAGTGATTTTGCCCCATGAACTCCTAACGATGTGAGACACTCGCATATTGACCTTTACCTGTTCGTTCCCCTTCATTTAGAAAGCGAAAGCGGTTTGAAAAGATAATAGCTGCCAATGCATACCGTTAGATCTGCTCTGAAGGCAAAACTGTATAATTCCAGTATCCAGATAGGTTTAAATAATACGATATTTGGCGACAACGTTTGACTTTACGACTCCTATGGAGGTGAAAATTACGATCTTACTAGCGGAAGAATAATATTTTCAGCCCGACAGAACAGACTATTGTTCAGAAGTCGTATGTGGAATGTTGATGGCACATTTAAATATAGTCCGTACATATCTGTTCAGCTTTTCGTTTTTATGGGATCAGCTACTCAGCCAAGCAGAAATCGGAAGAACAGCCAAATATTGTCTCCCATTTGTGTATTCTCTCCTGCATTCAGAGGAAGAAGCCGCATGTACGAAAGTGATGAAAACCTACAACCTGTTTTCCAATTATTGTCCGGGTCAGGGATGGAATGAATGACGGCCCCATCTTGCGGCGAGGATAGGAATTGTGCCAGCTGCCGAAGTCTGTCGCACTCCTCTGAAGCAATGATTAATGACTGACAGGAGGTCAAATGGACTGTATCGCGACTGACCTATCTAAGGCATTTTACAGGGTAGATCATGGGAGGCTACTGGCAAACATGAGTGCAAATGGACTAGACAAAAGAGTGACTCAATGGGTGGCTATATTTCTAGAAAATACAACTCAGACAGTTAGAGTAGGTGAAGCTTTATCTGACCCTGTAATAATTAAGAGGGGAATTCCTCAACGCAATATTATTGGACCTTTATGTTTTCTTGTATATACTGTATAAATGATATGAGTAAAGAAGTGGAATCGGAGATAAGGCTTTTTGCGGATGATTTTATTCTGTTCAGAGTAATAAATAAGTTACAAGATTGTGAGCAACTGCAAAATGATCTCGATAATGTTGTGAGATAGACAGGAGGCTATGGTATGATGAAATGAAATGGCATATAGCTCTTAGCGCCGGGAGTGTCTGAGGACAAGTTCGGCTCGCCAGCTGTAGGTCTTTTGACTTGATTCCCGTAGGTGACTTGCGCGTCGTGATGAGGATGAAGACAACATATACACCTAGCCCCCGTGCCAGCGAAATTAACCAACGATGATTAAAATTCCTGACACTGCCGGGAATCGAACCTAGGATCCCTGTGACCAAAGGCCAGCACACTAACCATTTAGCCATGGAGCCGGACTATGGTATGATGATAAACTGGGTTAAAAGTCAGGTTATGAATTTCACAAATATGAGAAGTCCTCTCAGTTTTAATTACTGCGTTGATGGGGTGAAAGTTCCTTATGAGGATCATTGTAAATACCTAGGTGTTAATCTAAGGAAAGATCTTTTATTTTATATATTTGTTTTACGTCGCACCGACACAGATAGTCTTATGGCGACGATGGGACGGTAGAGGGCTGGAAGTGGGAATGAAGCGGCCGTGGCCTGAATTAAGGTACAGCCCCAGCATTTGCCTGGTGTGAAAATGGGAAACCACGGAAAATCATCTTCAGGGCTGCCGGTAGTGGGGTTCGAACCCACTATCTCCCGAATACTGGATGCTGGCCGCACTTAAGCGAGGAAAGATCTTCATTGGGGTAATCACGTAAATGGGATTGTAAATAAAGGGTACAGATTTCTGCACATGGTTATGAGGATATTTAGAGGCTGTAGTAAGGATGTAAAGGAGAGGGCATATAAGTCTCTGGTAAGACCCAACCAGAGTATGGTTCCAACTATCGGACTTTCACCAGAATAACTTGATTCGAGAACTGGAAAAATTCCCAAGAAAAGCAACTCGATTTGTTCTGGGTGATATCCGACAAAAGAATAGCATTACAATGATGTTGCAACGTTTGGGCTACGAAGGCTTGGGAGAAAGACGAGCTCCTCGATTAAGTTCCGACCTGTCATGGGAGGTAGGGCGTGGAATGACATTAGTAGACAAATAAGTTTGAGCGGTGTCTTTATAAGTATGAAAGATCACAATATGAAGATGAAGTTGGAATTCAAGAGGACAAATTGGGGCAAATATTAATTTATAGGGAGGGGAGTTAGGGATTGGAATAACTTGCCAATGGAGACGTTCAATAAATTAAGAAAAGGCTAGGAAAACAACAGATAGGGAATCTGCCACCTGGGCGACTGCCCTAAATGCAGATCAGTGGTGATTGACTGAAATGTCCCAAAACCAATTATTTTGTATTACTTTCCAATTATTCGTAGCTTTTAAATATAAAACAATAACAAGAAAAAACGAATAGCATAGAAAAGATAATAAATTAAGTATTGAAATTATTGTATTACTTTTAAGGCTGTAGTATGCAATCTGTAATTTGTCACATTTTGGTAAAAAAAAAAAAAAAAAAAAAAAAAAAGAGAACGAAATACCCTTCTTTCCGTAAGCACAACATATCACACTACCAACCACCCCAGAACCATACAACAGCGAACACATCCCTCCACATAGATTTGGCGTCAGAAAGAGCATCCGGCCGTAAAAGAGAGCTTCATCTACAAAAATTCCGACTCCAGATAACTGGAAAAAAGCCGTGAAAGAATAATAATAATAATAATAATAATAATAATAATAATAATAATAATATTGAAAAGAGTGCAATTTTATAGTACATACTGCCTATCCAACTCGCTCGATGCAGTTCTTGAAACACTTTTATAAGACTTTGTAGTAAGAAAACCCTCTTAGTTCATAATATCGTATAAAGTACACTTACTTCACGGCTTTCGACTAGAAAGTTTTGTGGTAATCGATGTGCTATCGAGAATCAGCTTGAGTTAGTCTTGTTGAAAATTCGATACTCCAACGTCAAAGCGAAATCAAGCAATACACTTATAACGTTTCAAGTTTCGTCATTGGTGAATCATAGGCTAAAGACGTTCATTTCGAAGTCTTAGTCCTTACGATAGAATAAGTAGAATAACGGCCCACAAGTGGTGCGTCACTACATAGACCTGCTGTGATCAAGTATGTCGTCATTCTGATAGTATGACGGAGGAAAACCACAAGCGATCAGGCACGAGAATACTGGTGTGAGTATATCTACCTAACTGTTGCCTTTGTGGGTGATGAGATGACTCAGGCCTTGATGCCTCATGCGGTTGGGAAAAATTGCATTCAAATATACAACCAGAATATTAAAATAGAACGCTGGCCAAGTGGGATTAAGACTGCACTGAGACAACTGATGGTTCGATTCCTCCTGGCCTTTTTCCCGATTTATCGGGGTTGGCACGTGACGGAGATTTGACCAAGTCTGACTGCCGAATACCCTAACTGACGCAATCGCTATACAGAGGACGCATTTTTTTTTTACAACTGGCTTTACGTCGCAACGACACAGATAGATCTTATGGACGACGATGGGATAGTAAAGGGACAGGAGTGGGAAGGAAGCGGCCATGGCCTTAATTAAGGTACAGTTCCAGCATTTGTCTGGTGTGAAAATGGGAAACCACGGAAAACCCTCTTCAGGGCTGCCGACAGTGGTGTTCGAACCCATATCTCCCGAAGATGTATTCACTATTGCGTATTCCTGTGGTGATTGGTAGTGTGGTGTGTAGATGAAGATAAGTGTATTAAATCCCCGAGCCAGGTAAAACCATCCGCAGTTAAAATGTTCGGCCAGGCTGGGAATTAAACCCAGGACCCTCTAAAGTGACGGCCAATACGTTGACCATTCAGCCAAAGAAGTCAAACATTAGGCTGCTTAACCTAGCAACCTTTTGACAGCTGTAACAGTCAACTTTCTTGAAGACCAGCTCATGTCGACTTCATTTATGGTCTGAAGAACCAGGCGTCTGTGGCATAGATATCCTTCAAGTATAGGCGTAAGACCCGTATTAAAAGTCCACCGTTGTTAGCTACCGATTTTTCAAAACAAAAAGTCCTTCTTTTTAAGAACCACCTCTCTTTCCGACCAACAATCAGGCATTTTCCAGACCTGACCTCTTTTAAAATACAATACATTTTGTTTGTTTGCAGGTTGCTTTACGTCGCATCGACACAGATAGTTCTTATGGCAACGATAGGATATGAAAGGGACAGGAGTGGAAAGGAAGCGGCCATGGCCTTAATTAAGGTACAGCCCCAGCATTTGCCTGGTGTGAAAATGGGAAACCACGGAAAACCATCTTCAGGACTGCCGACAGTGGAGTTCGAACCCACTATCTCCCGAATACTGGATGCTGGCCGCACTTAAGCGACTGCAGCTCTCGAGTTCAGTAAAATATAATTTCTAAGATTAAATATATTGCATATAGTATGTACCTACAACTGAAATGACGTCTGTATATCTGCCTTCCCCCCCCCCCCCAAATGGTGAGTATGGTATTAAAGCTAGGGTTTCTAGGTACTCGACTGTCCAGCGTTGTACGGCGGGGTGTTTGAACGTTTCAGCGAAATTTTCACTTCACTTATATAGAGAGTCTGAAAAGCGAAATTGCTTTTTAAATGTGTGTTACAAACGCAACAGTGAAAAGTAGAAACCAGAAGTATGAACACAAATTATATTAAATATGAACCAACAAACACAAATAGACGTAGCCTTCCTTACGAAATCCCTGACAGACAACACACACCTCTCCCCTTTCCACCGCCTGCAGCTCAATTACCGCTCTGTTAAAAGAGGCCAAGGAGTTACTCTTGTCCCTCCCTTCGCTAGAACAACCTCATATTTAAATGGGTTTTACGCAAGGGCTGCTCGTACCTGGAACCTCCTACCATCAGAGGTAAAGCTGTTTCCTCTTCCTCACTTCCTCCGTGAAGTAAAGAAAATGTATATGTAAATAGAAACCCATATGCGATGTATATAACTTGTATAAATTAGAATTGCAGGAAGGATGAGTGCAAGTACAGGTGTATGTGGGCGAATGTGTATGCGTGTGCGTGTGGGGGTGGTTGTGAATGAGTGTGTATACAGGGGTCTGAGTGAGAGTATAAATGGCTGGGTGTTCTTACTCTAATATTTTCAGGATAAATCAAGATAATTATTATTCTAAGGGCACAGTGTTTGTAGTGTAAATATGTAAACTTAAAATTATCTACATAAGTTTATATGTAAATATTCAGTAGAGTTTATGTACACATGTGGAGATGGAGGCACTTCCGTGTATGTGGGGCTTGCCCTTTCTCCATCTACCACCCCTAAATTGTACATGTACATGTACAATTTGAGGAAAATAAATAATAATAAATACAATTCAGTTCAATACCGTACTGAATGCGATTAAATCATCTTCATAGTATTGTATTAGGAAAACTACTTAACGTTATTTTACAGTAAAATGCACATCCCTGTCAAGAGACCACCCCACTAAAATACATTTTTTTCGTGGAACCATCGCTGGTTGCTTAATACAGGTTTCACTAGTAGGCCTACTATTAACAGAGGAGAGTCAAGGAAAATAACTGACGTGAAATTGGAGACTAACTTCAGAGTTACCGACGGTGGGGTTCGAATACATCATTTCCCCGAATGCAAGCTTACAGTTAGCCAATTAATTCGACCCACAGCACATAAATTTTGATAACGATGATGATTATATTTATTTAATTTCTGTTCTAACTGTATAGTCGTAACATACCTCCAGTTGCTAGAATTCTATCCTGCAAGAATTAATCCAACGATATAGTGTTGTCGAATTAAAACAGCTTTAAATGTTACAGGCCTCAGTCGGGAACGAACCTGCTATCTTGGGATTAAAAAGCCAATTATTAACAGACTACTTTACTAAGGTTGTTATTATATACAGTAAATCCTTATATCCACAGAGCTTGATCGACAGCCCTCCACAAACTTATGTAAGCGTGTAGATCTAAAATATATCATAAAAGGACTAAGGCTGCGGGTGTTGAGAGCAGAGGTTGTGAAATAACCCATCAGAGGAAAGGCAATGATGCTCGTAAAATTTCCCCAAAGTTATTGGTCAAGAGATTTCTTTCTGTTTTTCACGTAGAGAACAGCTGACTGGACAGAATGCATGCAACACAAGCTGCTCTCTATGTACGCGATAGCACCCCATAATGAAAGCTGAAACATTTCATTTTGAAGGAATCTACGGGAATGTACAAGACCCCAAAAGAGATGACTATATAGATGATATCAAGCAGGTAGTTGGAAAGCGTTGGTCGACATTCAACAACGGCTGGTTAAAGGCTGAAGAAGAAGAAGAAGAAGAAGAAGAAGAAGAAGAAGAAGAAGAAGAAGAAGAAGAATCCTCTCTTCCAAGATGAATAAACCGTCAAGTTGGATTGGATAGCTTTCATATTACTGCAGCTATGTACTGTACAGCGGAGAATATCAGATAAATTGAACCTTCCTCACGCTTGTTCTTTCTATTTACTATCTCTCGAGGTCGCAGTAGATATGAAGTGAAGATGTGAAGCTGCTGATCAGATATTGTAGTACTTAGATTGTGTTATTAGTTTTATTTCCAGAATTCCGAGCATTCATGAATACGGAAATTCAACCCCAACAGTTTCCAACCGACCATCGATATTGGTATTAAATTACCTTGAGAACAAATTCACATAGTCTATCTGGATATGTGGATGTAATTCCAACGACAATCTTTTTTTTTTTGCTAGTTGTTTTACGTCGCAC
Source organism: Anabrus simplex (assembly GCF_040414725.1). Lineage (NCBI taxonomy): Eukaryota > Metazoa > Arthropoda > Insecta > Orthoptera > Tettigoniidae > Anabrus > Anabrus simplex. The sequence goes on along the minus strand of NC_090270.1, from coordinate 74,121,699 downwards.
TGACACAGATAGGTCTTATGGCGACGATGGGATAGGAAAGGGCTAGGGGTGGGAAGGAAGCGGCCGTGGCCTTAATTAAGGTACAGCCCCATCATTTGCCTGGTGTGAAAATGGAAAACCACGGAAAACCATCTTCAGGGCTGCCGACAGTGGGGTTCGAACCTACTATCTCCCGAATACTGGATACTGGCCGCACTTAAGCGACTGCAGCTATCGAGCTCGGTTCAGCGACAATCTCAAAGCATTTATAACGCGGGGGATGGCTCTCTGACTGGTTTGGTAACAGTTTTCTTAATCGACCCATGTAAATAATGGCAGCAAGTACGATAAATCGTTATCCCTATCCAAAAGGTTTATGACTTAAGCTTAATTAACCTTACCTTTTATCATCATTCGCTGGCTATGAAAACAACGGTAGAGTGAACGGAATTATTATTACTCACGAAGCCACCGAACTCCTGTCACCCTAAACTTTGATGTCTGTTAACAATAGATCATTGACTTGGACAACTAACAAAGCACGTGGTACAGATTTTCTTCATATACTGGTCACCACCGCATAGTTCTATACTTTCTATTGTCATGTTTGTAAGATAAATCTTTATTCGATTGTAATTACGAAAGTTATTCGCTCCATTGAGATCTAATTATTGCTAGTTAATTATCTAGTTATTGCTTCTACGTATCAATAACTACATGACAATTTTCAGAGACGTCGAGGTGAAGGAATTTTGTCACCCAGGAGATCTTTTACGTACTAGTAAGTCTACCGACATGAGGCTGGTGTTTTTTTTAGAATTTTCAAATGCTATTGGACTGACCGGGAATCGAACCCGCCAACGTGGGCTCGGAAGGACAATGCTTCTACCGTTTGAGTCACTCAACCTGGCTCATTGAGATCTGTGCTATAAATAGTTTGTATTTAGTATTTGGTTTGCTATTAATACCCTTAAAAACTATTAATGCACTGTGTTTAATTCCTCTGAAGCACATTATGAATGCGTAAGACAGCGGGATTAAAATTTACAACACATCTCACTCTGCATTATAGGTATTTATTTGGAGAAAAGATCAAGCTCTTACTCGTATACCGTATGTGTCGGTGACGCTTCTGATTCTTGTTTTACTGGTTTTCTCCTCTGCAAGGTTGAACTTACACAAGCTAAATACTATGTAGAAGTAAGGAACGCCGAAAGACTATCGAGGGAAGGATGGGAAGAAAGAACAACAGAAATCTGGGCGGCCTCCAACTTCAAAGATCTCCAAAAGAAAGAGATGGATCGCGTCATTCGCTAAATTTGGTCACGGCAACAGGAGGCCATGCCGAGCGCAGCAGTAGGCAGGTTGTATGACGTCATCCACCAGACGCGTAATACTCGCTATCTGTAATCGTATGACAACATGAAGGCCGAAATGTAAAAGAGACATGCGTTTAAAATCCTGAGATATACATCACAGCCACATGGTAGTAACACTCTAAAGAAACACTCCCACGTACAGTACTTCAGTACAGAACTGCAGCTGCAGTAAAAAAAAAAAAAACAGAAACGAAGGTATTGTAGACAGACACTGATCCAGGAGAATATTTTATTTCACGCCACGTTGAATGAATATGTTTGCATTCTTCGGAATAATGTGGTAAGTGGAAGTTTAGGATACTGTAGTTACTTACCGCTCTCAACTTCTTCCAACAAAAAACATACCATCAGAAACCTTTTTCGATGCATGTATGATGTATACTTACCAGATGGCTACACCGCGTCGTCTGGACGAGTCAATACATCTGGGCATTGGATGGCGTCGACTGTTTGAATGATAGGCCCTCAACTGAGCTTGCGTCCGGCTCCATGACTAAATGGCTAGCGTGCTGCCCTCTGGTCGCAGGGGTCCCGGGTTCGATTCCCGGCAGGGACAGGAATTTTAACTTAATTGGTTAATTCCCCTGGCACGGGGGCTGAGTGTGACATCTTCATCATCATTTCATCCTCATCACGACGCGCAGGTCGCCTACGGGAGTCAAATCAAAAGACCTGCACCTGGCGAGCCGAACTTGTCCTCGGACACTCCCGGCACTAAAAACCAAACGCCATTTCATTTCATTTCAACTGAGCTTTTGTTCGTCTTTATTCTTCTTCTTCAACCACTTTTCTCACACTGTGGAGTCGCGGTGGCGAACTGTGTCGCACATGTTGAATTGGCTCTGTTTTGTGGCCGGATGCTCTTCCTGACGCCAATCCTTGTGGAGAGATGTACTCATTATTGGTTTCTGTGGTGGTTGGTAGTGTGGTGTGTTGTATGAATATGAAGAGGAGAGTTTTGGGACACACAGAAACACCCAGTCCCAGAGCCAGAAGAATTAATCAGCCGCGATTAAAATCCCCGACCCGGCCGGGAATCGAACTCGGGACCCATCTGAACCGAAATCCTCAATGCTGACCATTCAGCCAAGGAGTCGCACCTTGTGTTCGTCTTAATGTTATTCGAATTAAAAAGAAATACGAAATTCACCCATTTCTTTTTCGAAATTAATTTCAGCTCATACGTAAAGGCTCACCTTCGGCCCTTGTAACTGTTAATTGGTTAAGAACTATTAACGACTTTGTTGATGAGAAGACCGAGCTCGATAGTTGCAGTCGCTTAAGTGCGGCTACTATCCATTATTTGGAAGATAGTGAGTTCGAACCCCACTGTCGCCAGCCCTGAAGATGGGCTTCCGTGGTTTCCCATTTTCACACCAGGCAAATGCTGGGACTGTACCTTCAATAAGGCCACGGCCGTTTCCTTCCCACTTCTAGCCCTTTCCTGTCCCATCGTCGCCGTAAGACCTATCTGTGTCGGTGCGACGTAGGCTAAAGCAACTTGCTTGTTGATGAGAGGGGTAATGGAATTTAGATTTATAAAGCATAGAAATTCCTTTTAAGTGGGAAGATCCACCTCTCGTTAGTTAAAATTTACACCAATTCAACTTTATGTAACGCAGCAACTACAAATGCTATTTAAACAAGTTGTCGTTGGTTTTATGTCCCACTAACTACATTTACGATTTTTGGAGACGTCAGGGCGCCACGCGTACGACTCTCCACCGGAGCTGCAATTATCATGTATTATAGTGGTGATGTTGAGCGATTCACCATTATTTTTATTTGTTTTACGTCGCACCGACACATTGGAAGTTTAGGTGATGTAAGGATGGTTAAGTGCTACGATTGGGAATGTCAACGAGCTAGAATAACATAGAGGGGCTGTAAGCCTGTCATCAGCGCTCCCTGCTTGAAGCAAATTGATAAGGGGCAGCCATGTTAACGGTTGTCAAAACAAAGCGAATTGGCGCGAGAGCATATGTTGAGGTGACAGGGAGATCGTGCATGTCAATTTAATTTCCTAAGAAGTGAAAACACAGATTCTCGCTTTCAAGAATGCCAGCCGTAAGCTCAGCGTATGGTTGTACTAATCGGAGTAATAAAACCAAGGATATATCGTACTTTAAGTAAGTATTACTGAATTATAGCCGAGTTTCCTTTTTGTAATTTCTGTTTGTAATTAAATCCATTTTATTGTTTACTTAGCGAAAGTACGGATAGCCACGGTAATTATTTGTCGAATTTTGTTTCAGATTTCGTTTAAAGAACAAGGAATTAACCGAACAATGCGTTGTGAGGGCGAAAAGAGATAAATGGTATCCCACTCAATTCAGTTGCTTATGCTCTGTACATTTCCAGCCCTATTTAATTTTCATTCCCATTTACAAATAAAGGAAATAGAGTGCCCACCACCAAGAAAACGTAACCACAAAAACAAAAACAAAAAAAAACCCACTTATTTCGTTCAAACGTACACCAAATATGATAAATACAGCATTTTACTGCTATTTTTGAAATGTATACAGCCTTTATTGTAGATGTCTGTTGCCTTGGTTTTTAAAACTATGCCACACTTCATAATGGACAACTTTCAAGCTTACCTTTCAGCTAGTAATCCCAGTATGATATGGTAATGGGAGAAACATGATATCCCCCCTACATTATAATAAATAATTACACTAAACGATTATTGTGGTAAAGTATTCATGGGCCGCCTCTGTGGTGCACTGGTTAGCGTGAGCAGCTGCCACCCCTGAAAGCCCGGGTTCGATTCCCAGCTCCGCCACTAAAATTTGAAAAGGGGCACGAGGGCTGTAACGGGATTCTATCAGCCTGGGGAGGGCAACTGAGTAGAAGTGGGTTCGACTCCCACCTCAACCATCCTCGACGTGATTTTCCGTGGTTTCTCACTTCTCCTCAAGGCAAATGCGGGATGGTACCTAACTTAAGGCCACGGCCGCTTCCTTCTCCCCCCCACAAGGCCCCTGTTCAGCATAGCAGGTGCAGCCCTCTCTCACAGTTGTATCCCCCGCCCCAGTGTCTCACGCTCCAGAACACTGTCCTTGAGGTGGCAGAGGTGGGATCCGTCGCTGAGTCCGTGGGAAAAACCAACCCGGGAGAGTAAACAGATTAAGAAAGAAACACAGTACTCATGAGGATGCAATAATTTTAAAAATATGAACAGAATGAGGTTTCCTGTCATAAATATTTATGTCCAAGCAGGGTAACGCTCTTGTTCCGATTTCGAGGCCTATTCGTATGTCACTGTGCGATGATTTCGAACTACCCTACAATCAACCGATCGTGATGTTGGCCTCGTGCCGCAATATGATGAAGTGGCGGTATTCGCTTTCATGCTTCAAGCTTTCGGCAACGGTCTTTAATTCTCTCCCAGCGATTCTAAAATGCGCATTTTCTACACTTTTCGTCATTTAAAGGCCATGCCTACTTGCTTGTGTGACCACAGGAAACATGGCGGACGTTCGTTCTATTAGGTTCATCCAGGCAGCGCTTCCGCCTCTCTATATTATTCTAGCTCGTTGGGGAATGAACTGACCGTGACCTTCATTAAGGTACAGCCCCAGCATTTGCCTGGTGTGAAAATGGAAAACCACAGAAAACATCTTCAGGGCTGTTGACAATGCGGTTCAAACCCACTATTTCCCGAATGCAAGCTCACACTACGTGATACTAACCACACGGCTAACTTGCTCGGTCAATTATTTCTAGAAAAGCAATATAAATTTAACTGTAAAAAGGTCATTTCTATATCGGAAGGAAACTTTCTGTAACATTTTAAGTAGGCCGGGACCTCTATATACAGTTGAAAACGACCCAGTGTACGATCAGAGAATATTTATGGAGAACTCGTCCACAGAAAAAAAATGTAGTATGTAATTAAATCGCACAAGCATACATCTTGTTGAGCAATAACATGCTTGTTGGGCTAGAACAAGTCGCATGTAGCCTAGATGCAGGAGTAAGTGATGTGGCCTGTTGAAGTCTTCAACCCGTTTATCAAGATCTAGTGCATAGATACAGATGTGTGTCACAGTTAATAATAATAATAATAATAATAATAATAATAATAATAATAATAATAAATACAACGTTCCCAAGAGTAAAGTGATGTCAGTTGGGAAGAAAGCTAAGGGAGTAATCTTCAGATCGGGAATGCAAAAATGGAGAAGGTGGATCATTTCAAATATTTAGGATCCGAGAATTTACAATGTCCATCGAGGCCAACGATGTTCGACTCAACAGAAATACAATAGTGGCGAGCTAATCTCAAGTTCCACAGTCCTTTGGCCTATTACCACGAAATCAGCTGTTCGGTAATTGGGGGGGGCGGTGCTTTTTTACTGCTGTACTACAGATTGCATTCAGCAAGTTAAATGCAACAGGTTCCTGATCCACGGAGCTCAGCTTTTCATTTTTCTTATTCCTCTTTAGAATTGCTCATTAAACAGGAATGCATTAGTGGTTAGAGTTCAGTTTTTTAGACTCAGCATTGAAAAAAAAAATGAAATGGCGTATGACTTTAGTGCTGGGAGTGTCCGAGGACAAGTTCGGCTCGCCAGGTGCAGGTCTTTTGATTTGACTCCCGTAGGCGACCTTCGCGTCGTGATGAAGATGAAATGATGATGAAGACGACACATGCACCTAGCCCCCGTGCCTGCGAAATTAACCAATTATGGTTAAAATTCCTGACCCTGTCGGGAATTGAACCCGGGACCCCTGTGACCAAAGGCCAGCACGCTAACCATTTAGCTATGGAGTCGGACGACTCAGCATTGACTTTATAATAATAATTATGAATACGATAAATAATGTAACAGTTGTTGAAAACTTATTTTGTTCTATGTGTGGGTGAAAACGGATGCGACGTGAAACATCTGCCGGGCTGAGTGGCTCAGACGGTTGAGGCGCTGGCCTTCTGATCCCAACTTGGCAGGTTCGACCCTGACTCAGTCCGGTGGTATTTGAAGGTGCTCAAATACGTCAGGTAGATTTACTGGCACGTAAAAGAACTCCTGCGGGACTAAATTCCGGCACCTCGGCGTCTCCGAAAACCGTAAAAGAGTAGTTAGTGGGACGTAAAGCAAATAACATTATTATTATTATCATTATTATTATTATTATTATTATTATTATTATTATTATTATTATTATTAAACATCTTCTAATCAGAAAATGATAAAAAACGATGACCTTTTTATACATTGTTTTATTCATTTATTTAAATGTTAATTTGCACCATTTTTGAAAAATTCTATATCATGTCTCAATACCAGCAGTTTTACGCATAATTGTGAAATTTTAAAAGTAGGAAAGATCACAATATGAAGATAAAGTTGGAATTCAAGAGGACAAATTGGGGCAAATATTCTTTTATAGGAAGGGGAGTTAGGGATTGGAATAACTTACCAAGGAAGATGTTTGGTAAGTTTCCAATTTCTTTGCAATCATTTAAGAAAAGGCTAAGAAAACAACAGATAGGTAATCTGCCACCTGGGCGACTGCCCCAAATGCTGATCAGTAGTGATTTATTGATTGATTGGTTGATTGATTTGATTGATAAAATTCAAATACCGTTGGTATAGTGAAAGGTGACGTTTCTCCCTCTGTACAACCTCGGCACTAGTTTAGCCTTGCCGGGTTCAGTGGCTCAGACGGTTGAGGCGCTGGCCTTCTGACCCAAATTTGGTAAACTCGATTCTGGTGCAGTCCCATGGTATTTGAAGGTGCTGAAATACAGTACGTCAGATTCGTGTCGGTAGATTTACTGGCACGTAAAATAACTCCTACGGGATAAAATTCCGACACTCGGCGTCTCCGAAAACCGTCAACAGTAGTTAGCGGGACGTAAAAATGATAACATTATTTATTATTAATTTAACCTTACACCTGGCCATCGTTGCCACCAGAAATTAACATATTTCTCATTTCTGGTGTTGGTTGAATGAACCTCAAGATCATGTATCTGTCCTGAAGTGGAAAGTGAACTGGAAACAGCGAGGTTTCCCGACTATTTCCAAAGTCACAATTGCAGCCCATTTCCACCGACTAGATCTGCTTCCTCGCCTATTTCCAATTATCATGGATGGGCTTTTTGTATGGATTTAGCCCCGTTTTACGGCCGGGTGCCTATGTCGTGTTTCTATGGTGGTTTGCACTCTGACGTTCTGTATGTATATGAAGATTGTACTAGACGAACACAAACACCCAGACCCTGGAACCAGAAAATTAACCAGACGAAGTTAAAATCCTCGATCTAGCCGAGAATAGAACCCGGGGCTCTCTAAACCGAAGACCACCAAGCTGCCCATTCTGCCAAGGAGATATGCCAGTACAAAAATTAACGAATAAATCCATACATACTGGCCACAACTCAGTGCCGACGACGAGTTGAAAAAATGAAATGGCCTATGGCTTTTAGTGCCGGAATGTGTCCGAGGACTTCGACTCGTTAGGTGCAGATCTTTTGATTTGACTCACTTAGGCGACCTGCGCGTCGTGATGAGGATGAAATGATGATGAAGACGACACATACACCCATGGTTAAAATTCCCGACCCTGCCGGGAATCGAACCCGGGACCCCTGTGACCAAAGGCCAGCACGCTAACCATTTAGCCATGGAGCCGGACAACGACGAGTTTATATCTACACATTACGTCTACTTGCCTCTACAGAAGTGGAAATCTGGTTTGTACATTTTCAAATTCCAATTGGGGAATCGAACCCACGTTCTTCCAGGCCAGTCGACGACACCTTCAATGCCTCGGCTACGCAGTCTTCTCCTTTTCTGCTCAATATGCGAAATTCTGAGGATTTTAAAAAGTGTTCAGAAATATGTTGCTTTTTTTACGTTGTTTTTGAACATTGAACAGATTTCTATCCGCGAGGCGACCACTGTACTACACAATCAGCTGTGTAAAACTAGGCAATGGTGATCTTCCAATTACTATGGGTGTCTTAAGTCTGAAGGGTCGCGGCTGACTGACTGAATGGTTGAAGCTTGCTTTTGAGCCCAAGTTAGCGGGCTCGATCCCGTCTCAGTCTGATGGTATTTGAAGGTATATTTGCGTAAATTAAATGATTGTCACCTACGTAAAACGAATAACATTATTAATTGAGAACTGCAGGAGTGCGTGAACATTGCCCGAGAAAAGATTCGTTAACGTGCCACCGGTAAACTGTCTTAAGTATTTTTTTAAATGCCAACCAGCTGTACTGGGTATCAAACCCACAATCTTGAGCGCAGGAGATAATGAAATGAAATGTCGTGTGGCCTCCGGAGAGGCCTTGTGCAGGTATTTTTATTTGACGCCCATAGACGACCTGCGCGTCGTGATAAGGGTGAAATGATGATGAAGACGGCACTTACACCCAGTCCCTGTGTCAGGGGAATTAACCAATTATGGTTAAAATTCCCGACCCTGTCGGGAATCGAACCCGGAACCCCTATGACCAAAGGCCAGCACGCTAACCATTTAGCCACGGAGCCGTACAGCGCGGGAGATGAGTTAATAACCAATTACGTCGAGCCAGTCGAGTAAAATTGATGTCAATGAGACTCATGGTAGTATTATACTACTTCTGACCTGATGACCAGTGATGGTTTTGGAGGTCAGAACCCTACGCTTTCTTTAACCTCTAGGACTGAAAGTGAGGAGTTTAATATACGGTCATCGACTAAACTGAATATAGCCATAGTAGCAACAAAAGTAATACAACTAAACGCGATTCGAAACTCTCTTATTACTTTGAAAAGATGAGCTTAAGGGCACGAAAACATCGACAAAGGAACGGGAAAGCCACGAAGGGCATGGAATTTGAAAATTCTGTAGGCCTCGCAAACCTAATATTGTCCAGGTTGAAAGGACAATAATCGGATAGGAAAGTGAAGTTCTGGTGCAAGTGGAAGCAATACCCATCTCAGCTAGGGAGTCCGTGGTTACGCTCCCAAGTTTTCAGCCTGGGGCGTGAGGGGGTGCCACTTTTAGTCACCTCTTACGACAGGCAGGGAACACGCCCCCATCCACAGGAGGAACGAGGGTGAGGGGACACTGTGTGAGTTAAAACTGTTCTGTTGTTACTTCTTCGTGTTAGAGCTTGGGGTCATCCCGATCAAAGAACCTGTGTATGATAGGTGATATCTTTTATCTGACTATTTTTGTCGATGTGATATCTGCACTATTGTGTGCCTTTATAGCTAACTGGTACTCCGATTGGGAATGAATCTGCCGTGACGTACATCTTTCCGGCTTTGACTTGGAAGGAACACTATTTCTAGGAAGACTGATTGTGGTATTTTAATCCCTTTTCTTTGAAACTATATTATTCGAAGCTTAGAACTCCCCGCTCTAGTCCCTTAAAATTTGTGACAGAGGTGTAAATTACTTTGCTAACGCATAGACTACAGCGGCGGACTAACAAGTTCTCTGGTGTGGTCGCATTTCTATGTCATAGCTACCGAAAGGTATTGATTTAATTTCTACACCGCCTACCGATTTATTATGCAAATGAGAGAGTATGGTTCAACACTGATAACTCTTCGGATCAGTACGTGCATCTCCTAACTTGCTGATTCATTCATTCATTCATTGATCCCGGATGAAGGACAACGTTCAGAAATAGGCCCATGGGTTTGGGACATCGAAGTAACTGTATTAGTATTCAGGGGATATGCGACGTTGATTTAAATGTTAAAGAAATAGGCATCAAGGACGCGATAAAAAGAACATGACAACACAAACACGCGTGGTAGATACAATCTTACATATTAAGCCTGAAGTACGCCTGAAGTCCACCAATACGCACACTCCCCACTCGTGCGTCCGTCCATTGAACTGAACGAGGTTATTCTTCACCTTTGACAAGTGACGATACCACGGTGTATTTGAATTTTTACCAACAGGGGCAAGGAAGAAGGAGGACATGAGTATAGAACAATAAGTGAACGGATTGGAAAGATGACAGAACTTCGCGAGTATGACAGTGGTACGTAGGTCAATTATTTCCTGCTCAGAGCCCTGTAACGTCATCACCACACGCCCGTCTACCTACTATTTGCGGTGTGCAGACAACGGACGCAGCAGGTGATCCTGCAGACTAGCACGGAGTAGCAGAAAAAGTTCTTATATTGCAGTTGCGTAACTCATACAAAAAGACACCGCTAAAACTTATTCGTCTACTAATGTCATTCCACGCCATCCTTCCAATGACAGCTCGGAACATACCACTTAGTCGAGCAGCTCGTTTCCTTTCTCCCAAGTCTTCCCAGCCCAAACTTTGCAACATTTTTGTAACGCTACTCTTTTGTCGGAAATCACCCAGAACAAATGGAGCTGCTTTTCTTTGGATTTTTTCCAGTTCTTGAATCACGTAATCCTGGTGACGGTCCCATACACTGGAGCCATACTCTAGTTGGGGTCTTACCAGAGACTTATAAGCCCTCTCCTTTACGTCCTTACTACAACCCCTAAATACCCTCACAATCATGTGCTGAGAACTGTACCCTTTATTTACAATCATATTTATGTGATTACCCCAATGAAGATCTTTCCTTATATTAACACCTAGGTACTTACAGTGATCCCCATAACGAACTTTCACACCATCAACGCAGTAATTAAAACTGAGAGAACTTTTCCTGTTTGTGAAACTCACAACCTGACTTTTAACCCCGTTTATCATCATACCATTGCCTGCTGTCCATGTCACAACATTATCGAGGTCATTTTGCAGTTGCTCACAATCTTATTCTCTATATACTGTAGAATAACACAATCTGCAAAAAGCCTTGTCTCTGATTCCACTTCTTTACTCATATCATTTATATATGTAAGAAAACATAAAGGTCCAATAATACTGCCTTGAGGAATTCCCCTCTTAATTATTACAGGGTCAGGTAAAGCTTCGCCTACTCTAATTCTCCGAGATCTGTTTGCAGCCACTCTTCTGTCTAGTCCAATTGCACTCATTTTTTCTAATAGTCTCCCATTATCCACCCCTAATGCGAATTTGGTGAAATAGAGGGAAGTAGCAAAAAATCGGCATTCTCGCCATCATGTTATACTTTTAAGTCAGAACAGCGTTATTGTCAGTCGTATACCGCACGAGTGTACTCTGCCATGGTCACAGCTACTATAAACCATTCTTAAGTTTAACTGCACTGTATGATGAATAAGCCTATTTATGGTATTAAATGTTTCGCTGATCTATTTGCGCATTTTAAACACTGTTCAGACTAAATAATAACGGCCTAGTAGAATGTAATAGTAGCCAAATAGTACTAGGCTTAATAATTATAAATGAACTGTATATTGTTCACTGTGTATCTTCTACGGGGACTAACAGACGTTATCGCCATTCGTCCAAGAAAGCGCGCTGCTATAGTGTTATGAAAGACACTTTGAGCAGGCTATTGAGGTTGCCTCAGAGAAGAAAGATATTTATAACATGTACATATATTAGCCGGCCCCGCGATGTAGAGGTAGCGTGACTGCCTCTTACCCGGAGGCCCCAGGTTTGATTCACGGCCAGGTCAGGGACTTTTACCTGCATCTGATGGCTGGTTCGAGGTCCACTCAACCTACGTGATTACAATTGAAGAGCTATCTGACGGTGAGATGGTGACCCCAGTCTAGAAAGTCAGGAATAACGGCAGAAAGGATCCGTCGTGCTGACCACACGACACCTCCCAATCTGCAGGCCTTTGGGCTGAACAGCGGTCGCTTGGTAGGTGCCATTCGGGGCTGGGGTTTGGTTATTTTACGTGTCTATATTCAAGACATTTTGAAGTATTCCCGTTTTATTACCTGCCACTTGATGATGGTCCCTCAGTCACACATCAGTGTTAAGGTAACAGAAATCCCACGTTAATTAATGGTTTTCATTTGCGTTTGCGAATAATTGATTTTTTCTTCAAATGGTAACATTACGTCTACTAGCGTTTCTGTAAAATTTAGGATCCTGGTGGTCACACAGAGTACGTGTACTGATACTCTTATGAACAAAATGCATATACAGTATATGCAGGGTGGTTGGAAACAACGTGAACCGAGTTTATGAGCCTTAGATCGTTGGCCATTACTAACAAGTAATCTGAAAAAAAAAGGTACGTCAATATCTTGCGCCGTTGTCATTCTACTAGCTGCTGAATTTAACCAATCAGATCGCTTCGCGGGCGAATTCAAATGGGCTTTACGAGGCGGTGTTGCTAAATCTGCAGGTGGGTTGGTCGGGCTGCAGAGCCATGCCGACAAATGAGTATCAAACACTAATACATTGTGGGTTTCAGCCAATGTCGCCGTAACGTGCTTGCTGTGGACCAAGTCTATCAGCAGGGAGATCCTTGTTCAAGACCTTCCCCTGGAGAAGTGTATTTCTTCTATTGGCGCTCTCAATCCAGTCATAAGCCAAGTGCAGATTTAGCAACACCGCCTCGCAAAGCCCATCTGAAGTCGGCCGCGAAGCACCTGATAGGCTAACTTCAGCAGCTGATAAAATGACAACGCTGTGAGCAATCTACGTATTTTTTTTTCAAATCACTTATCGGTATGGCCAACGCTCTTATACCTAGTTCACGTTGTTTCCGACCACCCTGTATATACAGGGTGACTCGGGAGGAAAGGACAATGTTCTAGGATGTTATAGTACTGGTCATTGTGATTTTAAATAAGTTCATATAAACATGGTGTCAATATGAGACGGTTGTCGAGATAGCCATGTGTACTTTGGCTACACGTTTTGTTTTGTACTTTCACGATGATGGAGCCTCTGCTCATCATTGGCACCAGGTAAGGGAACATATCAATACCACATTTCCTAATCGGTGGATTGGTCGAGGTAGTACCATTCACTGGCCACCCAGGTCTCCCGACCTCAACCCCTTAGATTATTGTTTACGGGGTTGGGTGAAGAATGAAGTCTACAGAAGAAACTTTAAGACACGAGATGAACTGCCCGCTCGCAGCGAGTTGACAAATGCATTGAGGTCAATGGTGAGATCCTTGAGAACTTATTGTGAAATCATTGTCACTAGACCACAAAATGATACGACATGGAGAAAAAATGTTGTGCATTGTAATCTTGTTATTACTGATGTGGAAGAAAGAAAAGCATAAAAGCAATTAAAACAATAAACTTATTTTCCCAGGTTATTAATGTTTACATTCAAACGGGGCGATCTCGACAACCATCTCACATTGACCCCATGTTCACACGAACTTTTTGATCACAATGACGAGTACTATCATATCCTAGAATATTGCTCTTTCCTCCCGAATAACCCTGTATATATAATACATCAATAACGTCCGAACTTAATCCCTTGGTACTTGATACTTGGAGCAAGTAGAAGTTCTTCTAAAAAGGAGTGAGCAAAGTGGAATAATAACATTTTGTAAATAACATTTTGCATTTACGTCGCAAATATTCTCATGAAAATGTTTTGCTCTGTTTTTATCAGGAAAGACCGGGTGAGTTGGCCGTGCGGTTAGGGGCGCGCAGTTGTGAGCTTGCATCCGGGAGATAGTGGGTTCGAACCCCGCTGTTGGCAGCCCTGAAGATGGTTTTCCGAGGTTTTCCATGATTTCCCACTTTCACATCAGCAAATGCTGGGCCTGTACCTTAAATTAAGGTTACGGCCGCATCCTTCTCACTCCTAGGCCTTTCCTATCCCATTGTCGCCTATCTGTGTTGGTGCGACGAAAAGCAAATTGTATATATATCAGGAAGGAAACACCGAGAAGGCAGTGAACTACATGTAGCCCACAGAGAGAAATAATACGTATATTTCTTCACATCGTGTTAATCACCATTCTTCACCGATTGAACATATTGCGACGGAGCTAGAATAGATAACCTCATTTAATTATGACGTTGGCATTCATACGCCTTTTAACCGCCACTCAACCCCGTTACCTTTGCCTGAGAATGAACCCAAAGCCGCCCAGCTGACACTCGTGGGAGTGGAGCCGCGGTGACGCGTAGAATGCAGCTCTTTCGTCATGGCGATGGCATCAGTGGACAGCAGTCATCGCACTAAATACGGGAACTGGTTCATGGACACCTTCTAGTAACACGAAGGAAGGCGCCAAGTTTTGAAACTGCCAGTAATAGCACATTTTCCTTCTACTGCTTATCTCGACTGGTGGTGGATCGGATGTGGTCAGTAGTAATAAGCCGCTGCAGTCGAATGCTGGGAAGTTTGTGTTAAGTTTATATTAATAGGACTTCGATTTACGGCTGCTGTAAAGATAGCTTTACGATTTCGTGGACCCTTTGTACTTTATGCGTATGGGGATCACTTTGATAATGTCGGTACGTTTGTAATAATGATATTGGTTTTACGTCCCACTAATTACTTTTACGGTTTTCGGAGACGCAGAGTTACCGGAATTTCGTCTTTTACGTGGCAGTAATTCTACCGATGCGAGGCTGGCGTATTTGAGCACTTTTGATTACCATTGGACAGAGCTAGGATCGAACCCAACAACCCGCTGTACTGCCTGAGCTACCCAGCTCGGCATCTGAACATCTAATGCTTGCACGATGGTTCGTTTTCTGTGTCGACAAATAAGACAAGCCTTGATAAGGGTAATTCATTTTCCAAATATTTAAGGTCGATGGTCTAGTTTTTAAGCCTTTTAAAGCAAACATTATTACTATATAAATAGGCATATCTACCGGATTTGACTGGAATCGAACCGATGACCTGGGATGTGTTAGCAGCGTGCCAGAAGGCAACCACAGTTTGAATCCTGGTCAATGTTTGGGGATTTTTGAAATAAAATGTCACGCCTCTGTTGTTCGAATTCCACATAAAATTGAAGATCCTGTGGCTAATGATGACGCGAACAACAGACATTTTGCATGGGGCCAAGAAGCTGCTTGGTGTTCCACCAACCAGCCCTTTGGAGTAATAAAGAATTAATTCTGCTAGTCTACAGTTTCGGAACAACACTTGGGCAGGTGAGCTTTACAAAAACACGAAAATTTTAAAATTGAAATAAATTTCAGACAACTCGTACGATGACAGTATTCAATACCTCAGTATGACGGTATCGGGTGACACAAAGCGCCGCTATCTTACGGTACTAAAAGTCGCCGTTCCGCGCGAGTTACAATTAGTATACTGACCTTCTGAGCCCAGTCCGGCGGTATTTGAAGGTGCTCAAATATGTCAGTCCTGCGGGACAAAATTCCGGCACCTCAGCGTCTCTGAAAACTATCAAGTTGTAATCAGTAGGACGTAAACCAATTATTATTATTATTATTATTATTATTATTATTATTATTATTATTATTATTATTATTATTGTACCGGGCGGTACACCTCCACGCCGCTAATTCAAACTTTGCGCCAGTTGAAACTCCCCTACTGGAGGAAGTCTGAACTTTATCTACTGTATTAATTTTCAAGTTTCTCAGAAGATGTCACTACTTGGAAATTTTGAAGTTTCTGAACTGGGTCGTTTTCGATGTATTTTTGTTTTTCCTGTAGTAAGAAGTGTGAACATTCTCTTCTAGAGGACACTACTGAAGAACTACAATGGTGCACCCTAGTGCGAAGTGAAAGAACTATGTTTTTGGAGAAATTTTGAATTCATAAGTTTGTTCTTTGTTAAATTTTTTTCAGTCATTGTATAAGTTGGCAATATTAACCCTTTCTTTCCCCTTGTTTTGAATTTAGCCAATCCCGAATTTCTTGAATTAATTTTCCACTAATTATGTGTTTCTTCTTCATATTGTGTAGGGGTTTTCTTGGTTATTCAATAAAATGATTGTGGGCGGGTGTTTTCATTCCTGAAACGCCTCGAACTTTCCACGAGAGTATATAAACTGCTGATTTTCGGGTCCCTGCGCCACTTCAGTACCAACTTTCAAAGTGTAAAGTACGTAGCAGGGGGCGGGAAGCGCCTCTTTCTTCGGGCAGCAGTACAACAACAAGGTAATGGCCGTTTAATAACTTCTTTTCTTGCTAGCTCAGCAGTTTAACTCTCGGGGCAGGTCCGAAGTCTTTCACCATGTAACTTTCCTCTAAAATGTAAAGACACTTAGTTTCAATTCTATCTTTTTAAACTAAAAATTTGGGATAGAGAGTGCTTAACCCTCTCGAGCTCCCACTCATATTGCATTGAGGTGAACTTATTTTTTTCTCAACCGTTTCTGCCTTAACGTAATGTAAATTTTTTCACTCTAAAGTCACCTCTTTAGTATGGGATTAGCCCTTGCATTAGCGGCCTAGAGCCAGATTAGGTTTTAAACAAAAGGTATTAGGAGTGCAGATCGCCTCCTCTCAAATTGGTATTTTAGAGGCCATGTAATTAACCTTTTCTCACTTAATAGGCCTTAGTAGGTTGGGTATTTTACCCCTGTGTTTATGTCCTTAGAGGACAGCTTTAAGGTGGAATTTGGTGTGGCCTTTGACAGGCTTAAATTTTGAGAGCGAGTTGCTATTTCTTGAAAATTTTGTTTTCTGCGCGCCTCAAGGAGGCTTTACTGTGTAATTTGGAGCAAGTGCTCCTGAGTATGAATGGGGTTTTCTGACCCTCTGTTGAAACTTGTTGTGGGGTAAAACTGGGCTAATTGCTCAAGAATTGTGAGTTCGGGGCTCGAAGCCCAAATCCTGTAAATACTGTGATTGTACCTTTGTTGTCTTGCTACTCTGTACCTGCCATGCTTGTTATTTCTTGATTTTGCAAAGAAAATATAACCTGGTTAAATTTTAAATTAACTTTAATTTCGTAGCCTGAGACCTGTTCACCCCCGCACCTTCTTTTATCTCTGCTGTTCCACAGATACCTCGGAACAATTATTATTATTATTATTATTATTATTATTATTATTATTATTATTATTATTATTATTATTATTACTATAGCTTTTAACTCCAGCATGGTAGCACATCATTTGAGGAGACGTTTGTTTTTTGCAATGTACTTGTATAACTTACTGAAAAGTGAGCATTTGCGAAAATTATGGTGCGAAGAAGTGCGATTTACTTCCTTTCGAGAAGTTTCACGACATGCGGACAATAAATGGCTTTAAAATAATCGAAAACTCATTCAAAAGCGGCTTGTCAGAATTCCAAAATGTCCAGAATCACCAACGCTGAGCGTCAAAACGCTTATTGGAGCGCCTCTCTCCAAGTCAAGGTGGCCGAGTGTCGATGCACATCGACTGCGTTTTGAAGATGTATACACCGGGTAAGTTGGCCGTGCGGTTAGGGGTGCACAGCTGTGAGCTCGCATCCGGGAGATAGTGGGCTGGAATCCAACTATAAAATTTCACAGACGCATATCGACTAGATACTTTATTTCTACAGTACGTATAGTATCATGTGGTAAGTGAAAACATGCAGTCATGGCCTCGACACAGCCCCATTTGAATTTATTTTCTACATTTTTTATTTATTTATTGTAGGCCTATGGCTTTTAGCGCCGGGAGTGTCCGACGACATGTAAAGCTGACCCTCCGACGAAGATGGGCAGCATCTGGTGTGTATACGACTGCGCGTGTTTTGTAATGTTGTGTGTGGTGTGAGAGTTGCAAGAATGTTTAGGACAGTACAAACACCCAGTCCCAGAGCTAGGAAAAAATCTCCCACCCAGCCGGGAACCGAACCCGTGTTCCTCTGAACCCAAGTCTACTACGCTGACCGTTCAGCCAAGGAGCCGGACCTCTTTTATCTAATTTTTGTGTTATAGGTAGTAAAACACGTGTAAAATATTACGGTTAAATTAACGAAGTTTCAGGAATTTTTACCTCCAGCTTCATATTCTGCTATTAATGTTTTTGTTTCATTTAGGGATTTTGGGACCTCTCGGTCTACAAACTTACGTGCTTAGCATCTGAACGAAATGATCCTGATCGTCTAAAGCGTTGTGACGTTTCAAACTGGTCTATTTATAATTGCGACTAGTATTAGGAAGGAAATAGCTGTGGTTAGTGTGAAAAGAATTATGTTTGTGTTTTCCTGATGTTGATAAGGAGAAACCACAGGAAACAATTCCAGTATAGCACCCCGGAATTTGAACTTGCTTGTTCCACGTTCCAGATATTGGACCTCTGGGATGGCACGGTACCTGATTTCAAATCACGGATAGGCCACATTTATCACTCACTCCACTTCATGCTAAGTCCTACAGGAAGCCAAATGTGTATGATCAAATGTCGAAACATGCCGATTTTTGGCTACTTCCCTCTATTTCACCAAATTCACATTAGGAAAATGCTTGCTTGAAACATTTTGTTCGTCATTGATGCCATGAACCCTTTAGAATTCATACAGTTTCATTCATTTTCCAATTTCCCACTTTTCCATTTTTTCAGATGGTTCCAGCACAATGTAGCCAAAGCTACTGAGGCGCCGATTATAATTTTTTTTTTTTCTAGTTGCTTTACGTCGCACCGACACAGATAGATCTTATGGCGACGATGGGACAGGGAAGGGCTAGGAGTGGGAAGGAAGCAGCCGTGGCCTTAATTAAGGTACAGCCCCAGCATTTGCCTGGTGTGAAAATGGGAAACCACGGAAAACCATTTTCAGGGCTGCCGACAGTGGGGTTCGAACCTACTATCTTCCGAATACTGGATACTGGCCGATTATAATTAAGACAAATAAAGGTATGTAGGTTGCATATAGGCCCGAGCTGATGGAAGGGAATTCCGTTAGTAGGTATCGTTACAGCGTTCGGAAACGAAGTGTTTGAAATAGGTATTGAAACATTTATTCGAACTGCCATACTGCAGCCAAAAGACGTCCTGAACTGTTTATTGAAGCTTTAATGGCTATCATACCTATACGTAGAGGCATGATTTTTTCGCTTTAACGATAAACGCGACAAAAATATTTTGAAGCGATTTTGAGATATCTTAAAGAATCATATGATTCTGGTTACGAAATCAGTGATTTTGTTTTCGCGAATTACTGCGAATTAAAGCGATGAGGCCAGTTTAAAGCGAAATGCACTTATTTTGCGAAAATGCAGCGAAATTAATTGAAAATAACGATCTTGAAATTGTATTCGAATATCACGCGTGTGAAGAGAAACAGATGGCAGAAGAACGATTTCTCAATTTGACAGAAGTATCTCTTCGTATTAATTAAAATTTTAAGAACCCTTAATGGTATGGCGATATAGAGTGACAGCTGCGGCCATATATAGTGAAAAGGGCAATTTATTATTAAACTTGATTAGGCCTATATTATAGTTCTAATCAATATTTAGTTACATAAGGCATAACGAATGATTAACAATTTTGTTTCTCTTTATCTATCTTTCACATAAATAATTCACAAATCTCACGAATTAAACATTTTGTGAATAATTTTACGAAATCATTAAAGCGAAATTAAAGCGATGGGGTCAGCCCTAATACGCGAAATAACGCGAAAAATTCTTTTCTTTTCGCGAAATCGAACAAAAATTAATGCGGAAAAATCATGCTTCTACCTATATGTGACGCTACTGACAAAGTGTTCGACTATTTTTTGAAAATTATATATCAATTGTAAATCTATAGTAGATGACTGTCACCCCTCCCCAAACGTGGACTGAATGTTCATCTTCCCCTTGTGTTGCCACGGACAGTTGTGAAGCGTTTCATAACAAGTTCATTAAAGTTATATTTTGTCCATCGTAATATTTGCCATGGTCTGGATATATTGAAAGAAATCAAGGAAATAAAGGAAGTTCGTTGAGGACAGCGGCGGGCTTCACTGCTGTGGAAAATAACGTGTTCAGATTTATTGTTACTTGATATATACATTGATGTAAAATAGTGTCATTGCTTGATTGGCAACGCGACTTCCCTTTGAAGGCACGCAGCTACAGCTCGAAGAAGTTACCAAACAATGAAGTATGAAAGAGAATATGAGGTGCAATTACTTTCAGCTGATCCAATTTCCTCTGATTTTGATGACATTGCTTGCGTAGGAATAATTGCTTCAAGAATGTGTTAGGCAGGCTACTGTTATTCGTGTGTTGACGTATTTTCCTGTTTACTTTTCATAAAATGTGTATTATTAATGAAAAGTTTCAAACCGTAGTTACCCAAATATGATGGCTCATTGCGGTTAATTACCTCACAATCGTTAAACATGAAATTAAAATCCCTTCAAAACCTACCACTTACAGCAAATTTTAACCGCGCGCTGTGACAGTGCTTCGGCTAATTTCTGGGCTGCTCGTGTCTATCGCTAGTCCAGTTGCCAGCGATTCCTGGGTTATGTTTTCGTCGCTCTTCACAGCCCCTCGCCATGCGCACTCTCTTTACGTCCCATAGCCCCGCGCCCGCAGTCCTGAAATTGAACCTTTTCACTGGTTCCGGAGAGCAACCAGTGTTGGTGTCAAAATCGTCGCAACGTGCGCGAATATAATGAGCTAATTAAAGTAATAGGCTCTTGATAAACCATTTTTCTAAAGTTATCTACCGTATTTCTAGGGGGTTCACTGAATCACTGAACATAGAGAACGCGCCGCCACTGGCTGAGGACCTTATCGGTCAGATGGGTACTGATGACATTACGCGACTCAACTTTATAAATCATATTTGCCTGAAAAGCATGCTGTTCAGCAGTTTCATGACGATTGAAGAGAACCCTTCTTTATGCTAAATTATGACGACTAGTTCATGAACCATTACACCAACACATTTTAAACAATACCTACCGACTTCCCGTAGGCAGTCATAAGTCTGTAAAAAAAAAAAAAAAAAAAAAAAAAAAAGCAGGAATTTGGTAAGCCATCTGGGATGTTATAACACCTCAAACCTCAGAGCCGAGTGGGGGAAATGGGAGCCGTTTGGGATGCAGCCGTATATCAAGTATTCAACCCGACGACCGGGTTCCCAAGACTGCCACCATTAGACAGTCTAGATGTAACATAGTAATAATAATAATAATAATAATAATAATAATAATAATAATAATAATAATAATAATAATAATAAAAATGGCGTATGGCTTTCAGTGCCGGGAGTGTCCAAGGACAAGTTCGGCTCGCCAGGTGCAGGTCTTTCGATTTGACACCCGTAGGCGACCCTCGCGTCGTGATGAGGATGAAATGATGATGAAGACGACACATACACCCAGCCCCCGTGCCAGCGAAATTAACCAATGATGGTTAAAATTCCTGACCCTGCCGGGAATTGAACCCGGGACCCCTGTGACCAAAGGCCAGCACGCTAACCATTTAGCCATGGTGCCGGACATAATAATAATAATAATAATAATAATAATAATAATAATAATAATAATAATAATAATAATGTTACTTGTTTTACGTCTCACTAACTACTTTTACGGTTTTCGGAGACTCCGAGATGCCGGAATTTAGTCCCGCAGGAGTTCTTTTACGTGCCAATAAATCTACCGAGACGAGTCTGACGTATTTGAGCACCTTCAAATACCAGCAAACTGAGCCAGGATCGAACCTTCCAAGTTGGGGTTAGAAGGCCAGTGCCTCAACTGCCTGAGCCACTCAGAGTGTTAGTTAAGAGGCGTACTAAGGAAATGAGGAGAGAGGTAATTTCCCGTTGCTTTCCTCACTAAGCCAGAAGGTGCTATTTCATAACAGTCTGCTAAGCCCACTGGAATGTACACACAAACAGACCCAAAGAGTGACATTTTCACATCACTCATAACAGGGAATCGCTGTATAAGGAATGGTATTACTAGCATCGCTCCTGCATTCGGGAGATGGTGGATTTGTCGACAGCCAATTTTCACACCGGGAAAATGCTAGGGCTTTACCTTGATTAAAGCCACGGCCGCTACCTTTCCAATCCCAGCCTTTTCTCCTTGCGTCACCGAAAGTCTTCGATGTGTTAGTACGAGGTTAAACCATTAGGAAAAAAACTACTTCAAACACTTCTATTTTGTCAAAGCCAAAGACCAGACTGAGACAGGTCACCGAAAGTAAGAAACTTGCTCTCGGCTATACCAAAAGTGGAAACACTACGTCTCGCCAAAAATTGACCTAGGCTAGGTTTGCATATAATGTTGTTAACGAATAATCAAGCGCGAAATCTTAAACATTCGCAGACCTTCGCAGTGCAGTAATCCTTCAGTTTCGAAGCTCTCTCGACAAAAATGTGTAGCAATTGAAGTGATGTTAAAGATAAAACAGTCATACCACTCTACTAAACATGCATCCCTCGTGATCGAAATGATGTCCATCGCACGGCAAGAAATCACTGTACGTACACTCCTTACCGTGATGCTGAGAATAACAAGCAGTGCATGTCGGAATGTTACTCCATGTTGTTGTTGCTTGTGCTCATATCTCGTGTGTACATTCCGCGTGCGCCCTGTCAGACTTGGCAGGCTCATCGTCTGTCCTCTCCAAGACTCACACTATTCCCGATTTTTATCGCTAGTTTTCTCTACGATTTACACGCTAATTTCTCATTTTTTGTCTAACCACTTCAAAAGTATTAGCCGGGCTGAGTGGCTCAAATGGTAGAGCATTCTGAGCCAAAGGTGGTCGTTCGAATCCCGACTCAGTCTGGTAGTTTCTGAAGGTGCTCAAATACGCAGCCTTGTGTCGATACATTTACCGCCACAGCATCAAAGACAAATCTCCGAAAACCTTAACAGCAGTTCGTGGGTCGTAAAACAAAAATAACACTTCATATTCTTCTTCTTCCACGACTTTTTCTCCGGCTATGGTGGGGTCGCGAGTCCGAACTGTGTCGTATATTTGGACTTGGCTCTGCTTTCCGTCCGGATGCACTTCCTGACGGCAGCGAAATGCAGGGATATTCAGAATGATGCTTTCACGATCCGTAATCATAGACATGATAATAAGCTTTTGGCTTTTGCCATGTCAAGAAGACAGGGTGAAATACTTTACTTTTCGACTCCGAGTCTTCAGAGGAAAGGCTCGACCATTCACGAGCAAGACTTCCTCTGTTAATGAAGTTCATTAGAGAGCAAGACGTCTCTAATATTTTGACAGAGAAGTATTGCTCGTGAACAGATGAGATTTTCTTCTGAAGACTGCGAAAAGTAAAGAATTTCACCTTGTTTTCAGAAGCTTATTATCATGCCTACAAATAAGGATGAAAATGATAATTTTATTGGCTCTACGTCCCACTAACTTAGGACATATTAATGATGTAACAATATTTATGTAAATTAATAAGGGACATTGTGTGTTGAAACGGTGGACCCTCAAGAGACATTCTTTCAGAAAGGTAAGTGGAATGTTCCGAGCTGTCAGTGGAGAGATAACATAGGACGACATTAGTAAACGAATGGGCTCGAAGGGAGCTTTTAAAAGTAGGAAAGATCATAAAATGATGATAAAGTTGGAATTCAAGAGGACAAATTGAGGCAAATATTCATTTCTAGGAGGAGTACGGGATTGGAATAATTTATTAAGGGAAATGTACAATAAATTTCCAAGTTCTTTGAAAACATAAAAAAAAGGCTAGGTAAACAAATGATAGGACATCTGCCATCTGGGCGACAGCCCTGAATGCAGACTGATTGATTGAACTACTTTTACGATTTTCGGAGACGCCGAGGTGCCGGAATTTAGTACCGCAGGAGTTCTTTTACGTGCCAGTAAACTACCAACACGAGGTTGACGTATTTGAGCACATCAAATAACACCGGACTGCACCAGGATCGAACCTGCCAAGCTGGGCTAAGAAGCCCAGCACTCTACCGTCTGAGCTACTTAGCCCGGCTGTAGGGATGTCCTGTGTGCTTCTATGGTGGTTGGTAGTCGAGTGTGTTGTGTTTTGTGTATATAAAGAGATTTTTCAGTCTGCTTTACACGATGGGATAGGAAAGGACTAGGAGTTGACCGTGGTCTCAGTTAAGTTGGGAAACCACGGAAAACCATCTTCATGGCTGTCGGCAGTGGGGTTCGAACCCACTATCTCCAGAATGCAAGCTGACAGCTACGTGATCCACCACGCGACCACCTGTTCGGTTGGCGAGAAACCAGTGACTATGCCCTTCGGCTCTCATGCCCACCGCCCCCACCAAAAAAAATAAGTATTCGAAACGTCGGCAACCGGTACATAAGGTACACTCCACTGCACGAAAGACGGTCATCGCAGAAGACTTTCTTTCAAAGTTCTCTTGGTTGAAATGGGATCAACATTGTATATTGTTTTTGAAAGAGTTTCCTGCTATAAATTATTATTAAGGAATATAGGAGTGGAAGAACAACTCATATCATATGGAACCTCTACAAGGGTCAAAATGCAGTTGTACGTTTGAGAGAACGTCTTATCAATCCAGTTCCTATCAGAAAAGGAGTACCGAGCTCGATAGCTGCAGTCGCTTAAGTGCGGCCGGTATCCAGTATTCGGGAGATGGTAGGTGAGAAACCCCACTGTCGGCAGCCCTGAAAATGGTTTTCCGTGGTTTCCCATTTTCACACCAGGCAAATGCTGGGGCTGTACCTTAATTAAGGTCACGGCCGCTTCCCTCCCACTCCTAGCCCTTCCCTGTCCCATCGTCGCCATAAGACCTATCTGTGTCGGCGCGACGCAAAGCAACTAGCAAAAAAAAAAAAAAAAAAAAAAAAAGAGTAAGATAAGTTCGTACCCTCTCCCTAATTCTGTTTAATGCTTTTGGTGAGTTGATGACGGTGGAAGCTTTAGAAGACACAAGTTTAGGAGATCATTATATTTATACATGTACCCAAGGTATTGCCAGTTTTGATTGCAGTTACTCTGTAATGAATAAATCCTCTGAAATACAGGGGAATGGCAAATGTTAAACGTTGGTGTTGTCATCACTGCAGTACCGGCAGGTTTCCGGAACCGATGCGTGGTTGTTATGAGCGCGTTGCCATTTAGTAATGATGCAGCTTTGGGGTAGTGCAAGACTGTACGCTCTGGACATCGAAAACATATAGTTTCAGCAGGACGGAGCCACGTCATATACTGCTCGACAATCGATGGAAGCCGTTCGCCAACTCTTTGGAAGGGGCATCATTTCGCGGAACTGCGAGATCACCTGATCTTAGTGTCGGCGACTTCTTTCTATGAGGACATCTTAAACTTGCAACTATCCACGAACTGAAACAGAAGCACTGCCATTCCTCGACACGTGCTAGAGCGAGCATTCGAGAGTTTTCATAACAGGTTATTAAAATGTGAACGCCGAAATGGAGCACATCTTTCCGATGTCGTCTTTAAGAAGTAAAGTGACAGTTTGTGACAATTTGTAATAAAAACATAAATGGCACACTGTATACATGTACTTTCATCAATAAAAATATTTTATCCTGTGTTTATTCTTGCAAGCAGCCTCCGTTGCTCAGACGGCAGCGCGTCGGTTTCTCACCACTGGGTTCCATGGTTCAAAACCCGGTCTCTCCATGTGAGATTTGTGCTGGACAAAGCGAAGGCGGGACAGGTTTTTCTCCAGGTACTCCGGTTCTTCCTGTCATCTTTCATTCCAGCAACACTCTCCACTATCATTTAATTTCATCTGTCAGTCATTAATCATTGCCCCAGAGGAGTGCGACAGGCTTCGGCAGCCGGCACAATTTCTATCCCCGCAGCAAGATGGGACTTCATTCATTCCATTCCTGACCCGGTCATTGACTGGAAAACAGGTTGTAGTTTTTCTTCTTTATTCTTGCAAATTACGTTACTTCATAATTTCCCGTTTCCCTGTGCCATCCTGTATTAACTTTGTAATCAACGGTTACGGGCCGAACGGCCGAGGTTCGAATCTCGACCGATCGTGGGTTGGCATTTTCACCTGAGAAAAACAGCAAATTATTTCGGTTATAAAAGAAGAGGTTCCCTTTGCTCAACTCTTCATTGTAAAAAGAATTAAACGTGGTGGCCGAGCCTGAGTTTTTGTTTTGATCTGGTGTCACGTGACAATTTATCGCAATCCTGGTGCACATATACACACGCGCACGTCGCTCCATGACGTAAGCCACAAGGTCATCGAAAGTAGGCGGCACCATAATATTACTGGCAAGTGCTTTTCAAGACACCCATAATGAGGTCACCGTTATTATGAGCCAAAGTTGACCGGAGTTATCACCACTTCTGGCATGAACTCCCTTGATGTCAAGAACGGGCAAATCGCATTCTTTAGCTTGTTACCCTCGGTGATTATTATCGATTCTTAATAACTACTATTCTTCTCCAACGTGCACATGTTATGACTGTTCGCACTGTGAAATTGGTCGGAAATCTCTCAGCGATTCCCAGTATACCCACTGGGGAATCGTTGGACATCTGTGGGGAAATCTCTCAGCGATTCCCACTCTGCCCACTGGGGAATAGTTGGGCATCTGTGGGGAACAAATTATTAGACGCTCACCCCCAGTGCCAGATTACAGGATCGAATCCTGAAAATGTCCGCAGGAATTGGAGGGTGCTGTTTTGGAGAGATGCGGTAGGCAACTGGCAGCAGGGGTACTGAGCGTGAAAAGTAAGCAAAATTAGTCCGGCACCGCGGTGTAGGGGGCAACGCGTCCGCCGGCGGCCCCGGGTTCGATTCCCAGCCGGGTAAGGGTATTTTAATTGTACATGATTAATATTCCTGGCCTGGGGACTGGGTATTTGTGTCGTCCTTAATGTTCCTTTCCTCACATTGAACACTTTACACTTCCACAATTTCCAAATACCTGCAGGTTCATACCATATGGTGCAAAGTAGGGGCAAAAGATCTTAGGTCGACGCCCCGAATAAACAGCGTTTAAAAAAGCAAAATTAACTTATTTGAACAGAGTAAGCTTTCATGTTTCCAAATATATATTTATTTATTTATTAAATATCCTTACAGTTTGAAGCCAATGTACATGATTATATTAAGGTTATAGTTTTGATCAGTTGTTTAAATTATTGTCCTTGACACAAAATTAGGAAACTAAATTATTGAAGATGTGGGGAATGAACTTAAGAAACTGTTTGTAGCAGCAGGATTTTCTAAACAGATGGTATAATGGCTTTGAAAGTTCCACATTGCAATTGTTTAGGTGACACTCACGTTCGAATCTTGTCTTTCCAAACATGGCACAGTCGAACAGTAAATGGTCCACCGTTTGTGAAGATCCGCAAAAGCACAAGTAAATCACCTGCATAGTAGCTTTTAAACTTTCCATGACTGGAGAACAACCCTGGACATTAAGTACAAAAGGGTCTGTCACAAAAGAATTATTTTTTCCCTACTTATATAGCCGACTCCAGTGCAAAATATTAGTGTCCGAATTCATTCTCCAAAAATATACACTGACTGAGCAAATATCATGGGATAGTGGAGCACTGATGCGCAGGTGTGTTGTCTGCGCACCACACGCCCCCTGTGCCAGCGGCAGTTGTATAGGAGACCTTGTGAGCAGTGGCTGTGCATGTGACAGGTGTAACATGGAACGTCGTCGTGAGCTGACACCGTTCGAACGGGGTATGGTGTTCGGTGCCCGACGGATGGGACGTACGATTTCGGAAGTGGTGCGTGAATTCGGCTTCACACGATCAACCGTGTCCAGGGTGTATAGTGAATGGTCGAATCCGGGTGTCACCGTTCACAACAGACGAACGACCGGCTGTCCAGCCACCCTCGATGACCGTGACCGGCGACATCTCGGACG
The DNA here is from genome assembly GCF_040414725.1 of Anabrus simplex. Taxonomy (NCBI): domain Eukaryota; kingdom Metazoa; phylum Arthropoda; class Insecta; order Orthoptera; family Tettigoniidae; genus Anabrus; species Anabrus simplex. Next base: position 74,093,743 of record NC_090270.1, on the reverse strand, counting down.
GATTGTCAATAGTGACAGACGGGCAACCGTGCAACGAATCATGGTTCAATTCAACACAGGCCGTGCTAGACACGTCTCCCAGTGGACAATCCGTAGGAACATGGGTTCTATGGGGTATAGGAGCCGGCGCCGCACACGGGTGCCACTGTTAACCCAACGTCATCGGGCACAACGACGCGCGTTTGTCACCAGTCACCAGGGATGGACACTGGAACAATGGTGTAAAGAGATATGGTCGGACTAATCACGATTTCAACTGCACCATGCCGATGGGAGGGACCGTGCGTGGCACAGACCACATTAAGCGATGGATCCCGCCTGTCTCGAAGGTGTGGTCCAGGGGGCTGGTGTCTTTGTTATGGTCTGGGGTGCATTTTCCTGGTATGGAATGGGGCCCCTAGTTGTTCTGGAAGAGACTTTGAATGGTACGCGGTATGTTGAGCTGCTCGGAGACCATCTCCACCCATTTTTGGCCTTCCAGCGCCCAGACGGTTCTGCGGTGTTTCAAGATGGTAACGCGCCGCCACATCGCTCCCACGTCGCCCGGGAATTTTTCCAGGAACATGCAGCGGAGGTCCAACGACTGCCATGGCCACCCAGGAGCCCCGATATGAAACCTATCGAGCATATCTGGGATGTCCTGGAACGCAGGCTCCGTGCCGTGTATCCTGCACCCACGAACAGACCAGCATTGGTGGCAGCTCTGCAAATGATTTGGTGTCAGCTGCGTCCAGAGGACTACCAGCAGTGGCGTATCCTGGAATCTCCACTGGGGCATGCAACTAGTAACCATGCAGTTAACACAATGTATTAAGTAAATTTCAATTCTACTCACCCTAATTACATTTAAGTGAACTCGAGCCAAACAGTTTTACTGTAAGTTCCTGGATTGAACGTGCGTACACAATTCTTGTTTTCTATTTTTAAATTTACGAGAGTCCGCCTCTGTGGTGTATTGGTTAGTGTGATTAGCTGCCACCCTCGGAGGTCCGGGTTCGATTCCCGGCTCTGCCACGAAATTTGAAAAGTGGTACGAGGGCTGGAACGGGGTTCACTCAGCCTCGGGAGGTCAACTGAGTAGAGGTGGGTTCGATTCCCACCTCAGCCATTCTGGAAGTGGTTTTCCGTGGTTTCCCACTTCTCCAGGCAAATGCCGGGATGGTACCTAACTTCAGGCCACGGCCGCTTCCTTCCCTCTTCCTTGTCTATCCCTTCCAATCTTCCCATCCCTCCACAAGGCCCCTGTTCAGCATAGCAGCTGAGCCCGCCTGGGCGAGGTACTGGTCATACTCCCCAGCTGTATTCCCCGACCAAGAGTCTGAAGCTCCAGGACACTGCCCTTGAGGCGATACAGGTGGGATCCCTCGCTGAGTCCGAAAAGCCGAGGGAAAAGCCAACCCTGGAGGGTAAGCAAATTAAGAAGAAGGAGAAGAAGAATTTTTTTGCTACGGGCTTTACGTCGCACCGACACAGATAGGTCTTATGGCGACGATGGGATAGGAAAGGCCTAGGAGTTGGAAGGAAGCGGCCGTGGCCTTAATTAAGGTACAGCCCCAGCATTTGCCTGGTGTGAAAATGGGAAACCACGGAAAACCATCTTCAGAGCTGCCGATAGTGGGATTCGAACCTACTATCTCCCGGATGCAAGCTCACAGCCGCGCGCCTCTACACGCACGGCCAACTCGCCCGGTAAAGGATAAATATACGAGGGAAGGTTGAGGTCTCCCGGCTTGAACTATTTGAATCTTTTCATCAAACGAACGGCCAGTAAACTGATTTACAATTATATCCGTTTTAGACTCATCCATCGTTAATACCACAATAAGCGCAAAATATAATAAAAGACCGAAAACAGGAACAGCACATACAGAATGAACTCACTAATCAGCAAAACACACAATGAATTAACTCACTAGTTAGCCACAACTGAAGCACTGGAGGAAAGTCACCTCAGTGGCATTGGTCAGTTTCGTCACGTTGGGTTCTCGCTGGGGGATGATCTGTGGGTCCCGTTCGCTGTAAACATGTCGACTTTCTCCAAGTTGCTAACAGATGGCAGAGGGTACCACGGGTATGGGGTGACAAATTCTGACCAAGTTTCAATTGCAGCGACATCGTTCGGAGGGTTTCAGAACTACGTCTGCCACCGAATGTAATTTTAAGATTGAATGCCTGCAGCCTTAACTCCGCCATGCTGTCTCTTTCTTCCTACTCCTAGAGAGGAGTAGACGGCGAGACTACACCAGCACCACACGTAGTCAAGCAACGGAACTAGTACAGTTGCGCGGACCTTTTGAACTTCTGAGAGATGAAATCGTTAATATTTGACTTAAAACAACCTAAAATCGTACATCAGACAGTTCTTTGTGTTATCATAACGCATGCAGTGAATGCCTTGCATTCAAGGAGAATACGCCCCTGACTACCAGGGACTTGTCGACTCCTTCCACGGCGTCTCACTGCAGTTCGCAGGCCCAGAGGAGGCCCCACACGCTATTAGGCGACTATCCCATGACATTTGCTAAGTCATTGTATAATACTTGTGTACACCTATGGCAAACGTGTATTTTAAATGGTTATTTAAATATGGCGGCACCACTGGCACTCCCCTTAGCTGTCATCTAACACAACATTTCTGAAAGTGACATTTTGACGTAAATATGTCTTAGTATTGCTGCGGGCCATCTGTAACTAGCGATACATGTGTGACGTGATGTTACCTAGCAACCGTGCAGGCTGTGATGTGAACTACTGATTGATGGATGGCCATGACTGAGACACATTTAGAAGGCTCTTTTTGTCAAAGAGGCCTCATCTCTCCACTCTAGAGAACTGATTATTTCATTCGTAGTAGTTTCACAGGCCCTGGGTCGGTTTCCCCCTTTCGATTCGCTGAATCCCATACTTATTGACTTATCCCCACAGATGTATCTCAAAAAAGTTCGGTAGATGCAAAAAAAATCGTTATCAATTTGAGTTTCATTTATTGAAAGATATTTAGGATAATTTGATTTTTCCAAAGGGAAATGTTTTAATGATTTAGGAACATTTTTCTTAGCAACTGTAAGAGCTAGAGCAATGAAATTCAGAACACTTCCTTAAGTGATCAAAATAGTGCAAACTGTGTTTTCCTAAAATATAAATCACATGGCACTAACCACCTCCTAATTTCCTTTCTGAGAGCTGATTTTCTTTCTTTCTTAATCCGTTTACTGTCCGTTTTCCCTCGAACTCAGCGAGGGATCCCACCTCTACCGTCTCAAGGGCAGTGAGACATTTGATCGGAGGATACAACTGGAGAGGAACACCAATACCTCGCCCAAGCAGCCTCATCTGCTATAAATGGGAAACCGTGGAAAACCACTTCGAGAATGGCTGAGGCAGAAATCGGACCCCCGATCCCTCTACCCAGTTGACCTCCCGAGGCTGAGTGGACCCCGTTCCAGCCCTCGTACCACTTTTCAAATTTCGTGGCAGAGCCGCGAATCGAATCCGGGCCTCTGGGGGTAGCAGCTAATCACTTTAATCACTACACCACAGAGGCGGAGGAGAGCCCATTTAAAAAAAAAATTGCTTTACGTCGCCCAGACATAGACAGGTCTTATGGTGACGATGGGACAGGAAGGAGCTAGGAGTGAGAAGGAAGCGGCCGTGGCCTTCATTAGGTACAGCCTCAGCATTTGCCTGGTGTGAAAATGGGAAACCACGGAAAACCATCTTCAGGGCTGCCGATAGTGGGGCTCGAACCCACTATCTCCGGAATAAAGCCCATTTTAATAGGTTAAAATACTTTTGGGTGTGATTTGTTGCTATTTTTATCCCAGTTGAAGAACTAAGGGAGATAGATGTTTCACGTTATAATGGAAAAGCAAAGAGTACTAAAATTACATGCACTGAACACCAACATACGCCATTGTCTGTCTGTTAGATCATCAGCCCAGAGGCTGGTTGGATCCTCAAATAGCACCACTGAAGGCTATGCAGTTATAGGGAAACCGCAAAAACCAATGGCAGAGCCCAAATGAAGCGTACTAGGTAAGATGAGGAGTGAGGCAGTTTGCCATTGCTTTCCTCACTGGGCCAGAAGGTGCTACTGCAGCACGACTGATCCTATGAGCAACACTCAGACACTAGTTGTGCTCCGAATGTCATTACTCGGCACCACCTATACCCCAGCAGCTTCCATATTGTCACAGCCATGGATGAGACTGGGACTTTGGTGGAAGCTACACTTCACTTTGGCCCGTGCCAAGAGACGGATACAAAAATACTGCATCCATCAAGAAATGGCAACAGGCGGCATACGCCATTATAACATGTAAAGAGACGATGGCAACACGTATATAACTGCACCGGTACAGCATGTGTTCAAAATGTGCACCCTTGCGTCTCACACATTATTCATAGAATGTCTAACATCTCGAACAGTTTGCCACAAGATCTTGAAAAAAATATTTCTCCCCTGGCTAGTCCCTGTGATGAATGGTGTGGAAGTGTTGCTCATTGGATCGGTTGGTAAATTCATTTCAGTGGGCTTGGCAGACTGATGTGATACTGCGACGTTATAGACCACTAGGAAAAAGGAGGGAAACATACCAGCCCAAACGTGTGGGGATCTTTCGATGAAAAGTCACGTCCCACTCGTTCTGATTCTAGCTAAAGCTTGTGCTTCTGGTGGCTATCAGCCAGGAAAAATAGTTTCCTTCCTTGCTTCAGTATGGATATATTACAGCTGACGTCAGACTGTACGTAACATCCTCTTTAGAACTAGAAAAATGTACATCCATAAATACAACCTACCAATCTTCGAAGCTTTTGAACGTTTGAAAATCAAAAGCACTAATTCGAATTTCTTAAATGCCACTGGGGATGAAGTTGTGAGCAGTCTCCTTCGTCCTTGGAAACCAGAAAATGGATACCAAGAAGCTTGCGTGTTCGGGCAGATCAGTGGTATCATGAGAATTCTGTGAAAAGCTTCGCATGTTTCTACGTTTCTTAATTCAATCAATAGAGTCTTGGAAATGGAGTTTCTAAAGTTTATCTGAAGTATAGTAACCATAATCTAACCCTTTCGAAAGCATAAGAGCGTTTAATGACGTTTTCTAAGTAATGTTCTCTCTATCTGATAAGTCAACAGAGGATGCAATACGACTGGTAGTCGAATGGATAGAAGGGTTTTTCAGGAAGGAAGACAGCTCTGCTGATATCGTTAGATATCTCAGGAGCGTTTGATAATACCTGGTGGCCGAAAATATTACATCAGCTGAAGATAAAAAAAAGAGGTCCTAGAAACTTGTATGTAATAATAATTCGAAACTATTTTAATAATCGAAAGGCAAAGCTCACAATGGGCGGTAGTACATTTACCAAAAATGTCACAAAAGGCTGTCCTCAAGGTTCTGCATGTAGTTCAGAATTTTGGACAATCCTCTAGGATGATTTACTGACTTTGGAATTACCGACTGACTGTCACATAATTGCTTATGCAGACGATGCTCTTCTCCTACTTAAAAGTGATGATATTTCAAGTTTGACTTTTCGAGCGAATACAGTGCTGCATATAATTTACTACTCGGGATTTGAAAATAAATTGGAGTTCAACCCTCAAAAACAAGCGGCATGTTCATTACGAGGAAGAGAAAAGTTAAAACACCTGTATTTCACATGAATGGACAAGCTATAAAACTAGTGGATCAAATGTCAGACCTACTGTCGGCGCAGAAAGTATGTGCGGTCGAGTTTAAACGCTAATAAAATTTGAACCAGTCCACCAATCTAAAATATAATCATGCAATCGTAAAGCTTGTTTTATTCTGTGTTCCTTGGTGGCATTTGCATATATTTATTTCTTGGTACACAGGATATCGGTTTTCACGTAGCCTTTTTCCCTCTAGCGCGAAAAAGCAAATTGAACTTACAATCATACGTATTTCACCTTCCCTAAAACATGACCTTGGAGGCTTATTATTTTATTTTTCACGTAAGCCTAAATGAGTTCTATGGCATTTAACTCGCAATGCGCAACAGGCAACCGTATCAATTCAATATCTTGGCGCAATTCTTTCGTAATTTGGTCAAGTCTCTTTTGCGGAATTCCAAAACAAGGCTTAGCGTGATCAATCGGGGTGGCTTTTGTTACTATATTGAAGTTATAGGCATCGGGAGATAGATAAATGATCCTTTTCTCTATCCAGTAAATATTAGTCTTCAGCCAAGCCATCGTTGTTTTTGTTTCTGTATGGTAAGGTGCCTGATCAAGTACAATAGCCGACTTCGGTGGGAGTTTCATTGAAATCTTGAGAAAGCATTCTTCAAAATGCAGAGAATCCGTTCTCCTTGTGATAGTCTCCAGTCCATTTCTTTCCTACAAAGTGGAGTTCCGCCACTTTCAAAAAGCTGTCTTCACTAAGTTATCTGTATGTAGTATAATTACACATTTTCCGAGATGGGATTCTAAAGCGCCCTCTCAATCCAAAAACCTCCTGTACATGACCGCGATAGTAGTCGTAGTTTGAGGAATTTCAATTCAATGCTTCCTGTTACGTTTTCTTGCCAGGTATATGTAACCACGTGATTTTGACCGCACTAAGTCTCATCTGCGTAATACACTTTATACCCACTTTAACCTTCAATTTTTTAATAGCTGGAAACAGTTTGGCCAGAAAGAACTTGTGAATAAACCTGCGAATTACTCCAATAGTGAATTGACCCACTTATACTCGTCCGTCCGCTCAACATCCTCTTCCTCTTAGACGGGGTCGATAAATCAGCATAGGAATTTTTCTCGCATTTTCCGCTTTAACTTTCTGCACTGATCAGAGCAAAATACCAAGATAATCTACCACGCGTTGGTACACAGGATATCGGTTTTCACGTAGCCTTTTTCCCTCTAGCGCGAAAAAGCAAATTGCACTTGCAATCATACGTATTTCACCTTCCCTAAGACATGACCTTGGAGACATTTTAACTATGTCTTAACTGAGCAGTACAGCCAGTGATATTGAAAACCAAGATGAACGCAAATAACTACACCACAAACAAGTCACCTGCTGGTCATCTTATCTTAAAAGGGAGCTCACGCATCGGGGTTTGCCCGCTTACTGGACAACCCTATGCTCAAGCTGCTTGACACGCCTGACTGCATATCGCTCGCTCGCTTTCAAATAAAAATCGGTATAATATACAGAAATCATTGTACTCTTTCGGTATACAACGATTTGAAACAAAAAAGAAACGTCAGACCTTTCTGATGAACTCAATTTCGATTTCGGAAGATCATCGAGTATCTAGCGGACAGCCTTTTACAAAGATAATAACTTTTTTGCCAAAGTGTGTAAAGTAATTAAACTTCAGAAATGTATTTAAAATAGTGCATTCTATATTATAACTAAATTTCATGAAAATAGGACAGTGCGTTTTCATGTAATCGTACTACGAAGTTTGTTGTTTACAAAAAACGGGCAAGAAAATGGGTACTTTTTGCATTCCGCCTAACATAACTTTCACAAGAAACATAACAAAAATATGCAAATACCACCAATGAACGCAGAATAAAACAAGATTTACGATGGCGAGATTATATTTTAGATTGGTGGACTGGTTCAAATGTTATTAACGTTTAAACTCGACCGCACATACTTTCTGCGCCGACAGTAGGAGTTGTTTTAGACAGAAAACTAACATTCAGAGCTCACTTCAACGCTCTGTCTATCAAAGCTAGCAAATTGCTCTCTGGCTTCACTATTGCTACCGAATTGACATGGGGTCTTAATCCAGAGCTATCAAAGACAATGTATCATGGACCAGTTGAAGCGTTATTACTGTATGGTGCATCTGCTTAACATAATGTATTGTAAAGGAAGTGGGTTCAAGCCAAACTAGCCCAAATTCAAAGAGGTTTTGTACTCAGAATTACTCGTACGTACCGTACAATATCCACGGAAGCAGCCCTTGTTGTGGTGGGAATCCCACATTTACATTTAACAGCTATTGTCAAAGCTGAGCTCACATTAACAAAAAAAAAGGTGTTTTGTATCCTGATAGGATCTTAAGGGTTACTCCTGAGCTGCAAGCTAATGCATTGACAGCAGATCACCGAAGTAAATTTGTCAATAATCTTGTGCAAGAAATGTGCAACACACATCATTACAATATTTATACGGATGGGTCCCAGATTAGCAAAGAAAAATATGGTTGATTTGTAGGATGTGCTTTTGCAGTGCTGTAGAATAACAGTGAGGTGTATGCTGAAAAATTTAGACTATCTCCCTCATGTTCAGTCTTTCAAGCAGAACTGTGGGCTATACAACAGGCAGTTATTCAAATTAAAAAAACACAGTTGTGCTGCGCAAATATTGAGTGATTCTCAGGAAGCTTTGAACGCAATCTAAGAAAGATATAACTTTCATCCGGTAGCTGTTAACCTAAGAAATATCACACATATTAGGCTACAGTAAACATATATGCATGAAATGGGTCCGAGGGCATGACGGAGTGGAAGGAAATGAGAGAGCTGATGAACTTGCCACAGCAGCTACTACTTCTTCTGACGCTTTGTTAATATATGAAAAGTGCCCTGTGTCTCTTGTAAAAAAAGAAACTGAGAGGGTATACACAAGATATGTGGAACAACCAATGGATCACCAGCACAAACGGCCGGTTAACGAGGGACTTGTCCTTTCCAAATATTCAACACAGACTACAACGTAGGTTATTGCAACATGAACATAATATAACTCAGTTTCTGACAGGACATGGAAAGTTTGGACCGTACTTCGAGAGATTTAAAATCAATATTCAGAAGCCCTACAGCTGTACCTGTGAAATGACACACACTGTTCCTCATCTTTTATTTGAGAGTCCAATTTTTGACAGGAGTAGAAATGAATGTTTAATGCATTTAAGCATGTGTAATATTGAATACCAAGCACCTCTCACTATGGTATTTCAGAGAAGATGCTATTATAAAGTGTTTGTTAAATTGCTCCACCTCATTTATAATTCATCTCCGTATTAAATGTAATTTTCATGTATTAACTTAGTCTCATTATCTATAGCCCTAATATACTACTGGTAAAATAGGGCTTGTAACTGGATATTCAGTTATAATATATGATGAGAAAATGCTAATTGGTTTGTTTCTTCTTTCGAGTTAAAACCGGAACTAATTATTATAGTGAACGAATGGCTGACGCATTTTCTGCAGTAACTATATAGAAGTGTTTAATAATAATGTCATTTGCTTTACATCCCACTAACTACTCTTTTACGGTTTTCGGAGATGCCGAGGTGCCGGAATTTAGTCCCGCAGGAGTTCTTTTACGTGCCAGTAAATCTACCGACACGAGGCTGACGTATTTGAGCACCTTCAAATACCACCGGACCGAGCCAGGATCGAACCTGCCAAGTTGGGGTCAGAAGGCCAGCGCCTCAACCGTCTGAGCCACTCAGCCCGGCGAAGAAGTGTTTATTATTGCTTATTTTCTTTCTTATATGGCAGGACTCGGTCTAAGAATCCTGCTATTATACAAAATCATATTGCATTCAACCATTATACAGTTCTGAAATATTATTATAAATCATTGTACATAAAGCCGTACTTTTGTTTGTTTTATGTCGTACCGACTCAGACAGTTCTTAAGGTGACAATGGGATAGGACAGTGTTAGGACCGTGGCCTTAATCAAGGTACAACTCCAGAATTTGCCTGGTGTGTAAATTGGAAACCACGGAAAATCATCTTCAGGGCTGGGTTCGAACCCATTGTCTCCCGAATGGAAGCTAACAGCAACACACCATAAGATCATCTTATGGCTAAATATTCTTTCTTCTTTGTCTACCACGTTTTCCCACACCTGTGGGGTCGCGAGTGCGAACTGCATCGCACATGTGGATTTGGCCCTGTTTACGGCCGGATGCCTTTCCTGACGCCAACCCTATATGGACGGATGTAATCACTATTCCGTGTTACTGTGGTGGTTGGTAGTATGGTGCGTTGTCTGAATATGAAGAGGAGAGTGTTGGGACAAACATAAACATCCAGTTCCCGAGCCAGAAGAATTAATCAGAGGCGATTCAACTACCCGACCCAGCTGGGAATCGAACCCGGGACCCTATGAACCGAAGGGCAGTACGCTGACCATTCAGCCAATGAGTCGGACATCTTATGACTAAATATTATTAAACTTAATTTACTACACACCTAGAGTTTTAATTTATTATCAATAATGTAGGTGGGCCTATACTTAATATTCGTGTTGTTATTGTGATCCATATAATATAGGCCTATGTGAAATCTGTTTCCATGTTTATTGTTTACGTAATGTTACTGTCATTTTAAGAGTGAGTTGAGCCTTATTAAAAAAAAGTCATCAAATAAACCCCAAGAGCATGAATAAATGTTCAGCACTGTAGTGTTGGGGTAGTATGCCTGCATCTTGCCTGGAGGTCTCCGAGTTCGATTCCAGGCTGGACAAGGGATTTTAATTCTGGATTGACGGCTGGAACGGAGATAAATCGAAACAGAATTTTCGGGGAATAAATTGGGTGTTAAGAAATAATACCATTTATGTGACGATACTCTTCCGATTCATATGCAGTCCATCAGAAAAATTTTCGTTGTATCTTAAGAGGTGAAGCCTCCACGGTGTGTAGAATTATTTAGTTTATTTTCCGGATTGAACCGTGTTGTTTTCTGTACATTACGTACAGTTTGCCGACGTTTCGAATACGTTGCAGTATTCTTTGTCAAGGCGACTGAAATCGATCCGAGGTAATCAGTCTCGCAGGCAGCTGAATATGAAGAGGAGAGTGTTGGGACATCAGGATGGTTAACTAGGAGTGTTTGAAGATCGTGAGCCGTAACAGGCAAGCGACACTGGCTGAAATCATATCTACATTCCAATGCAGAATGTACTAGACAATATCCAGCTTGTCAGCGCAGCAATCTTTAAGCAGAAACACAGAGCGCAGTCGCGTCACCTGGGCTCATTAAGTTACTGTTTGGACCTCGTAGGTTCGGCGAAGTGTGGTATGATCCAATGAAACATAGTGTCGGATTTTATTCAGGCTGGTTGTGGTTTTGAGGTGGAGCTCAGACCGTAAGAGGCTGGTTTTGTATTTCAGTTGTCGCAAGGCTGATGACGGTTCCGTGTTGGTCAGGTCCGTTAATCCTTCTAAATAAATCATTAGCTAGTGAACGTTATTTTTCACTGCCTGGTATCAATTTACAGGACCACAGAAATTGCATGTACTTTCTAAACTGTGGAATATTCATTGCAGTCAGGAAGGCCATGTGGCCGTAAATCTAGGCCCAAGTTTTTCTCTAGAATTCCAACGTTATCCTCATATTATGATATTTCCTCATCGTAAAAACCCCATTCAAGCTTATTAACTTACTAATATCACCCTCGTACTGGCCTTCGGTTCAGAGGGTCCCGGGTTCGAATCCCGGCCGAGTCGCGGATTTTAACCTTAATTGGTTAATTCCAATGGTCCGGGGGCTGGGTGTATGTGTTGTCTTCATCATCATTTCATCCTCATCACGACGCGCAGGTCGCCTACGAGAGTCAAATAGAAAGACCTGCACCTGGCGAGCCGAACCCTTCCTGGGATATCCCGGCACTAAAAAAGCCATACGACATTTCATTTACTCTCAAGTGAACACTAAATTAAAAGAGTTTTTAAATTTTCTTTTAACTCTTCAAATCAGTCGAGAACAGAGTAGTCTATGCTCGACCAGTTATATGTTCAGGAATTAACTTGGCACTCATTTCTATTCTAGGCTGAGTGAACCCTAGAGCCATGTGCCTTCCTAGACGTAATTAGCGATAAATTTTATTCCGCTTATAGGCCTACCTATCTCGCAGAAATGAACGGCCGTTCAGTCGAGCCTGTACCCTCATTGCCGGCATCTACGGGCTCTAGCGCCGCGAGTTAACAAGGCATTGCGGTCGAACGCCACATTTATCAACGGTATATCGAAAGGTTGAAATTGGACATAAACTTATTTCATATCATAATTTATTCCAATAGGCGAGTTGGCCGTGCGGTTAGGGGCGTACAGCTGTGAGCTTGCATCCGGGAGATAGTGGCTTCGAGCCCCACTGTCGGCAGCCCTGAAGATGTTTTTCCGTGGTTTCCCCATTTTCACACCAGGCAATTGCTGGGGCTGTCGGTTGCTTCCTTCCCGCTCCTAACCCTTTCCTACCCCATCGTCACCAGAATACCTATCTGGGTTGGTGCGACGTAAAGTAAATTGTAAAATAATTATAGTAATAATGATAATAAAAATTCAAATGAACACACAACCTTCAACGAACACTAGAACTGGGGAGAAATTGTATACATTTTAGCACTTGAATGGGCTTGTAATATGGAGACTTCCAGACTTCTTAGCTTGTATAATGTACTTGTATTAATTATTATTCACCTACATCACACGTAATATTTCATTTTCATTGCAACATTTCAACCACACTTCATATTGTAAATTATACATTCATAAGGATTATTACTGCTAGAAAACATGTTTTAGGATTTCGACAAATATTGTGTATGTTTTAATATGGTTGATGATGACCCCGAGTAGGGTTGAAACTATTCCCATGTAATGTAAATATTGTAAATACAACTTAGTATTGAATAGGTGAAAAACTCAATTGTGCATAATTTATATGTCATACAATTCATTCAAAACCTGCTTACAGCACAGCGTTAGTTAGAACTGATTTCTACGATATGTACAGTCCTAAGATATTGTGGACATTTCCACGGGTATTCTGACCTTCTAATCCCCAACTTGGTGGGTTCGATCCTGGCTGAGTCCAGTGGTATTTGAAGGTGCTCAAACACTTCAACCTCGTGTAGGTAGATTCACTGGCACGCAAAAGAAACTCCTGCGGGTCTAAATTCCGGCACCTCGGCGCCTCCGAAAATCGTAAAAATAGATAGTGGGGCGTAAAAACAAATGACATTATATTCCACGGGTATTAGTTCATCCTGAGTATTGCATCCTACCTCTTCTTAGTTATTTGTATACCTGGTGTTTCAGTTTAAAGAACATTGACATTTATGGAGGGCTGAGTGGCTCAGACGGCAAAATGCAGATCTACTGACAAGTGAGCATGTTTGAACCCGGCTCAGTCTGGTAGATTTGAAGAGGCTCAAATACGCCAGTTTCATGTTGGTAGATCTATTGTCATATAAAAGAATTCCAACGGGACAACATTCCGGCACCTCGGCGTCTCCGAAAACCGTAAAAATAGTTGGTGGGACGTAAAACTAATAACATTATTATTATTATTATTATTATTATTATTATTATTATTATTATTATTATTATTATTATTATTATTTTCGGCTGGCTGTGGACCACATTATTTCAACCGTTTACATTCTTGAACTTTAATTCTTTCCCGGTATTACCACATTCACTTTCTGTGAACCGCCTTCTTACCACTTCTTGGTTTCCAACTTCGGTTTTTGTTGGAATCGCTATCATCACCATCATCTTCATCATCATCATCATCATCATAACGGAAGAATCACGAAAGCAATGGGATCCGAAGTGCAGTAGTTTTTTCAAGGCAAATATTTTGTTACAGTGGCTATTCTCAATGTGGAATCCTTCATTTTATCTACATTCTCCCCAAGAAATCAAGTATAGTACACAGTTTCAAATTAAAGATGAATGAACAATATTACAGACAACACATAAACACTGGTCAAAATTTAAATCGTTTCATTTTCAGAAAGTTGTAAAAACTCACTATACTGTTTGTAGTACAGTGCGTTCTCGCGAACCGCCACTGATAAATCTTTCCTATAATCGCTGCACAATATCTCTCACGCAGATGTGTCAGTAGATCACAAGGAGCGTCAAGGACTAATACGCACATATGTTCACTCAGTAAGTGACGTTATTGTTACATGTAAAGAAGAACGTTATATTCGTTACCTGCTTTAGAGTAGCCTTGTCTAGCGTCAGCTGCACTCCACACACAAACTAAGTCGACTGAGCCCCCCGTAGCTGGCCAGAGTTGCAGAACAGGATTTCTGCCAGCCAGAGCTGTTTACGTCGTGCCTTGCCAGCCAAGGCCCCCTACTACTCCATCCACACCATCACCACGTTCCCAGAACACTCAATTATACCATTGCGTCAACTCGGACAATGGGTGCTATCCATTGACATGATGCTGGTGCATTAAAGAATTTGGTTACCGAGGTCATGCGCTTGTATCAGAATGAGCATCTTGACACAGCAGGCGTGGACGAGCTAGGGTACTAATGAGTCGTTCGCATACAAAATGAAAATCCACAGCCTGTTTCCAGTCATTCGACCGGGTCAGGAATGGAATGAATGAAGCCCCATCTAGCGGCGAGGATAGGAATTGTGCCGGCTGCCGAAGCCTGTCGCACTCCTCTGGGACAATGATTAATGAAATGAAATGGTATTGGAGCGTGTTACTGGAATTAATTATGACAGGGAAAACCGGAGTACCCGGAGAAAAATCTGTCCCGCCTCCGCTTTGTCCAGCACAAATCTCACACGGAGTGAGCGGGATTTGAACCACGGAACCCAGCGGTGAGAGGCCGGTGCACTGCCGCCTGAGCCACGGAGACTCTCGCATTCAAAATATTAACCAATTTTCCATATGCTATTTCCGGCATTGTATGAAGGAGAACAGATATACTTGATCTTACATTAATGTATAATATGTGTTTAAAGAGGATTTACATAGTGGATGGTGGGTTCGAATTCCCCCGACGGTAGCCCTAAAGATGGTTGTTCGTGGTTTCCCACTTTCACACTTGGCAAATGCTGGATCTGTGCCTTAATCAAGGCCACGGCCACTATCTTCCCAATCCTAGCCCTTCCCCACACTTCGATGTGAGTGCGACGTGAAAATAGTAGGGGGAAAAATCCAAAGCAACACTCGAACAACGTTATCAACAGAGTTTGGAAGTAACTGAGTAAAATCAATCAAATTATTTGTTATGAATACTTTATTAGTAATTCTTACTTGTAATCATTCTTTTTTATAAAAATAGTAATTAATATTTTTACACGTAATTTACTTCTTGAAATAAAATTGAGATCGTTACGTTCTAGTAATGGTCACTTTTTAGTAACCTAATAGGTATACTTTGCACCGAGCGAGTTGGTAGTGCGGTTAGGCTCCTTTCACACAACACGGTTTCGACCGTACGGCAAAAGAACCGTACGGCCACATTCTTTCAGTGGCGTACATAACACGGTCACAGTGCCGTCGCCGTGTATAGCTGAGACGGGCAACGCATACCCATCAGCATTCAAACAGTTCGGCAAACGTCTGATCTCTCGGCCATTTGCTTGCCCAGTAGACGGTGATTTATGACGTTAATGGGCTTTAAACCGGAAGTTCTCATTCCCTAACAGAAATCCGTGTAGCACTGTTGCCAACTCAGACAATTCGCACGTGCTTTGTTCGCTGTTTGAAGGTCTTGTAATATTTACTTGATTAATATTTGTGAAGTGCATTGCTTTTCACTTAGCTTCATGTAATAACGTGGAGGCCATGGGATTCAAACCTGGAAATTAACGGACCAGAACCTGAATTATATCTGCCAGTGCACACAAACGATCTTCAACCGAGCACCAGTAGCAGTGGCACTCGACCGAATACTACTGGTTCCGCGCCCACGAGTGATACGCAACCAAGTAGTAGCAGATCTGCAAAGAAAAGAAAGGAGAATAAAACTTTAAAATGCAAAGTCAACGGCTGATATGTAATGCATACGAATACGTTACGAAGAACAACGTAGGCAAGAGTTATTATTATTATTATTATTATTATTATTATTATTATTATTATTATTATTATTATTATTATTATTATTATTATTATTATTATCCCAGTCTATAATTCGTGATTTTACTTTAGCTTTCTTTACCGAAAGCGAAACACTGATATTAGCTGCATAAAAGTAATTTAGGGAGACCTGCTATTTGTATTTAAAATAGCTCGTGGCGATCATTTACGGCTATTTAAAAGTTCTTCGTCGAGTTTATTTGTCAATTCCTTCTGTTTTCTTTCTTTCTTTCTTTCTTTCTTTCCTTCTTCCTTCCTTCTAACATCTGCGACTACTGCACGGGTTATGCACGAAACAAAAAATTCGGCGATATTGGTTTGTGCTGTGGTTCATGATCGGGTTTTTATATTTATATTTTCTTAAGAATAATTGAAATGCTAACATGTTTAAATAATCGACGCCAAATACAGTATGACAACCTTGCTCTTGACAGCTCTCACTTGCCTTTTAAACGACACACACCACTTGTGTGCAGAGGAAAGAGAACGACTGTCAACCCTCATTATCACTAGGGCGGGTCAAGTTTTGGGATCAGAAGCTGCCGCATGGGTATAACGTTCAGCGTCAGGAGTATAGCAGCCGTGAATTGCCACTGGAATGGACGGCTGCCGTTGACTCAGTGGCGCATGTAGCTAAATGCATGCTTTCACACTATACGGTTTTTAAACGTGCGGCAGCTGTAGAGGAGATAACGCGAGAGATAACTTGTGTCTAGTTTAGATTGTACACATTACTATCACAGTGTTTTTACTGCTTTTCTTTGTTCGTAATGCATTGCATTCTAGGATCTATGGTTGGCTTTGTGAAATGGCTGACGTAGATTCTGAAATTCTGATTACTCTAGTCCTCTACCTGTGTTGTGGGACAAAACTAAAAATTTATACCGAGCTCGATAGCTGCAGTCGCTTACGTACGGCTAGTATCCAGTATTCGGAAGATAGTGGGTTCGAGCCCCACTGTCGGCATCCCTGAAGATGGTTTTCCGTGGTTTCCCCATTTTCACACCTTAAATAAGGCCACGGTCGCTTCCTTCCACCTTCTAGCCCTTTCCTGTCCCATCGTCGCCACAAGACCTATCTGTGTCGGTGCGACGTAAAGCAACTTGCAAATAATAATAATAATAATAATAATAATAAAATAATAATAATAATAATAATAATAATAATAATAATAATAATAATACATACATACATACATACATACATACATACATACATACAAATTTATAAAGATCGGAATGGAACAAGAAATGCTGGCGTGAACTTTGCTTAGGAATGAAACCAGATATTGATGTAATTGAAGACAAAGAAAAAAAAGCGTTTGGTAAGCGTATTTTCAGTTACACGATATTATTACACAATACAGATCCATAAAAAATATATATTATTAAACCGGTATAGAAATATTTAAATATGTTGTATACAATTTCTAAATTGCGTGTTTTGATGTTGAAGAACATCCTTCAGTTTGCCGTGTAATTCATGATAGGAAGAAATTGACATACGGAAGTAGTTAAAAAACGTTATTTTGGTCGTTCCTGAGATCTTCAAACAATGTGTAAAATAATCCCACTTCCTCCCTCCTCTGATGATAGGATGCACCCAAAGACGAGGATTTCGTTTTTGTCTCCTTCGGCGACGATGAAATAACTATAACGCAATAATTTGTTCACGATCCATTTCAGGACTCTTTTGTATGACTAGCATCAACACAGGCACTGAGCTTCCACGGCAAAAAACCGTTGCAGTGTGAAAGCAACATCTCCACAGCAAAGAGACGTACGGTTTTTTTTTTTTTTTTTTTTTTTTTTGCCTTACGGTCACTATCCGTAACCTCGGCACTAGATGGGGTAGAGTGGTTAGCTCTACGTCCGGCCGCCTTTGCTCCCAGGAATTAACCTCGTACTCAGTTTTGGTGCAGGCTGAGTAAACCTCAGGCCCATGCGCACCTCCGGAAGTGGAAATTTCATTTCTTAAGTTTTCCGAGAGACAGGATAAGTCCCTCAGAAATGGTTTTGAAGGAAAATTCCGGGAAAAGGGAGACAGATAAAGACCCAGAAAAATCATATTTCGCAGACCTGAACAACGTAAACGGAGAAAACAGATTACTGTACAAGGAAATTAAGAGAGTGGCAGAGGAGATAGGAGGCTTGGTCTTTAGTACGTGATGATGATGATGATGATGATGATGATGATGATGATGATAATGATTAGTTTAATATTGCACTAATGCTTGGGAGATAATCGGTGACGCAAGGGGGGGAGATGGTGACCGTGGCCTGAATTAAATTACAACTCCAGCATTAATTAATTAATTAGTTAGTTAATTAATCAAGGTGTACGTCACGGATGCAACCTCTATCCAACACTTCAGTATGTAGATATCAGTAATCAGAAACTGTGAACGAACTTGCACTCTGGAATAAAACCGAAAGCACACACATACATAACTACTACAGTATGCTCTTTGCAAATGATCAATTTGTCCTGCAAGATGATGAAGATAAACTCCAGAAATCAATACATCAGTTAAACACCATTTGTAAAAGTTATAATCTTCGGTTATCCAGAACGAAAACTAAAGTTATGGCATGGCAAGGGAAGTATCCTATCTGAGTGAAGATAGTAATTGACAATCAACCAGCAGAACAAGTCTCAAATTTTAAGTACCTTGGTTATGAGATACCTTTTAATGATGATGACGAGGTAAAGAAGAAGCTTCATCGATTTCCACGTATGTGTGGGACAATTCGCCGAACACTGAAGTAAGAAAAGATACTCGACTTAAATTATATAATACTATGGCTGTACCAACTTTGTTATATGGAAGTGAGACATGGGTGGATAAACCAAGCTATAGGAATAAAATACAATAATCTGAAATGAGATTCTTAAGATCAGTGAAAGGATACTCCCTAAAAGATAAAATACGAAATTAAGAGATAGGACAACAATTAAATATATTCTCAGTGAATGAAAGAATATTCCAAAACAGGATAAATAGAAAAAACCACGTTCTGAGGATGGATAACAACAGAATCCCAAAACTTGCCCTGGAATACCATCCTGCGGGAAGAACAGATATTGGTCGTCCTATGAAGAGATGGAATGTAATCTGAGGTTGGAACAGGCTATTAGCCTAATCCATGAAGAGGAAGTAGGTGAGTAGGCGTTTGCCTGGAGTGAAAATGGGAATCCGCAGAAAACTCTCTTCAGGACTGCCGACGGTGGGGTTAAAAACCTACCATCTCCCGAATGTAAGCTCACAGCTACGTGACCCGAACTGTGCTGCCCACTTGCTCGACCCATGGCGTAGTGTATGCTAAGCATATGACAGGCTGTGTGCCCTGTAGGCTGCGGAAGTGTAATAAACCGAGTCATGTAATGGCTCTGCCCACCTTCACCACTACCTCGTAATGGAGAGGCGAAGACTTGACAGAAGGCTTCGATAAAGTTAACCGTTCTAAAACATTTGGACTCTCACGTTCATCTACAAAACCTGGAGAGTGAGAAGAGAAGACATGTTATTACACGAATATATTTCATGTACAGTTATTCGACCCACTTCTTGACTTTATTTTCATATTCATTGTTTTAATGATAATACCCCACTAACTACTTTTACGGATTTTGAAAACACATAGCGAGCGAGTTGGTCATGCGATTAGAGGTGTGCAGCTGAGATAGTGGGTTCCAACTCTACTGTCGGCAGCCCGTGGTTTCCCATTTTCACACCAGGCAAATGCTTGAGCTGTATCTTCATTAAGGTCACGGCCGCTTCTTTGCCACTCCTGGCCCTTTCCTGTCCCTTTGCCGCCATAAGACATATCCGTGGCAGTGCGACGTAAAGCAACTTGCAAAATGAAAACACCAAAGTGCCGGAATTTTGTCTCACAGGAATTATTTAGCGTGCCAGTAAATCTACCGGCACGAGGCTGGAGTATTTGAATGAACGAACAAATAAACACAATGGCACTACAGGCCCGATGAAGCTTGACCTACCAAGAGATCGCTGCTTTACCCGAAGGCCTGCAGATTACAAATGGCCGAGCTGAATGGCTCAGACGGTTGAGGCGCTGGCCTTCTGACCCCAACTTGGCAGGTTCGATCCTGGCTCAGTCGAGTGGTGTTTGAAGATGCTCAAATACGTCAGTTTCGTGTCGGTCGATTTGCTGGCACGTAAAAGAACTCCTGAGGGACTAAATTCCGGCACCTCGGCGTCTCCGAAAACCATAAAAGTAGTTAGTGGGACTTAAAGCCAATAACATTATTATTAGATTACAAATGACTAAGCCGGGATTGGACCCGTCAACTTGAACTCAGACGGCCGATGTTCTACCATCTGTGCTACTCCGCCTGGCTACACATTATTCTCTCGAAGGAGTGAAATTACTTTTATTTCTTTTATTTTTACAATTTGCTTTATCTCTCACCGATTCAGATAGGTCTTATGGCGACGGCGGGATAGGAACGGGCTAGGAGTGGGGAGGAAGCAGCCGTGGCCTCAATCAATCAATTAATCAATCAATCAATCAATCAATCAATCAATCAATCAATCAATCAATCAATCAATCAATCAATCTGCTCAGGTGGCAGATTCACTATCTGTTGTTTACCTAGTTCTTTCTTAAGTAACTGCAAAGAATTTGGAAACTTAATGAACATCTCCCTTGGTGAATTATTCCAATTCCTAACTCCTCTTCATATATACGAATGTTTGCACCAAAATATACTCTTGAATTCCAACTTTATCTTCATATTGTAAGCAATCATTTTTAATGACATGGTACTGTACGATTATAATGTATTTGTTCTTCTAAGTTTTTTAAAATTTAAACAATCTAGCCCCTCAGTGGTGGTAAATTACGAGCGGAATATAAAATAATAAATAGCCTCAGTGTACAGTTTCAATCTTTCTTTGTGTTTTGTAAGTATGTTAAAATCTTTTGAGTGTAAGCGGTAAAATATTTCTTGAGATAAGTTCAATAATCAATCAAGGTACAGCCCAAGCATTTGTATGTATGTTGGATATTCTGCCCAAAGGCTGATTTGATCCTCAACAGCTTCACCATCAGCTACCATGGGAGTGAGGTAGTTTTCCGTTGTTTTCCTCACCGAACTAGCAGTTACTATTAAATGTAAGTCTACCAAGCCCACTGAAATGCACGCATGAGCCATGTGAAGCTATAGCTCTTAGGGTCAGTTGTTCAGGTCCATGGCTAAATGTTTAGTATACTGGTCTTTGGTCCAAGGGGTTCCGGTTCAGTTCCTTCATAGATTAATTGCGATGGCTATGGGACTAAATAGGTTTTTGTGCCGTTTTCATCATAGATTCATAGACAGAACTCCATCCTGATGAGACGCGCAGGCCGTCTATAAAGCGTCAACTAAAGATTGGCAACGGGCCGGGAGTCTCAACCCGAAGCACGAGCTCATCCCACCTATGCGAGAACTTCACGCTTCACTGTCGAAAACGCCGAAATGGTTACGCGACACTGCTATGTCGGTACTTTTGAGCTCGGATACCGAACGGCCAGTGTATGTCTTGTCGTAGGTGGATACGACGGAACATAAGTAGGCCCAATCCCGTTCCAAAAGTGAACTGTGCGAAGAGAGCTCTTACAAGGTTGTCAATGACATTGGAGAACAAAGAATAGGTGAAAGCGAAGCTAAGTGAGAATATTTACATTTTTTGTTTGCTAGGGGCTTTACGTCGCACCGACACAAATAGGTCTTCTGGCGACGATGGGATAGGAAAGGCCTAGGAGTTGGAAGGAAACGGCCGTGGCCTTAATTAAGGTACAGCCCCAGCATTTGCCTGGTGTGAAAATGGGAAACCACGGAAATATTTACATTTTACGAAATGTTTCAAATACAGTCGTTCAAGTACAATTTAAGTAGAATTGTCCTAAATTGTGGATCCTCGGACAGTGAAGTGAGTTGGTTATGTTCAATGTTTGCAATATTTTGCCTTATTAACGTACAAATGTAGTTTCTATTTGTCTCCCAGTAGACGCACTTGTGTCAAATTCAGAGCTAAGATGGTACCATAAGAAGCCAAGGACATTTTGAAGGCACGTTTACTTTTCTTTACCTTTTGAAATTGTGGAGGGGAAAGGCTTCATTAATCTGGCAAACGAGCTGCTCACACTGGGAGCTATGTACGGAGTTGTAGCTACTAAGCATTTACAGGACTACAAATTTTAGAACTACGAATATATTCGTCATGGTCTCGCGTTAAATGTACAACTTTGCTGACCAAGTCAAGGGCGAGCTTTCACCTCGAATAAAGTAGGCTATTCTTAAAAAAACAGTGCTATCTTACAACAGATAGGCTATGTGGACTGACAAATACAGACGTTATAGTTATCTGTCAGTTACGTCCCACCACATACATGTCAGGTGGGCCTTTAAAATAATGTGCTTTTCACGATTCAATTGCCAGAAGATAGAACTAACTCTGTATGAAATATCAGAGAGGAATGAGAGATCAACATGGAGTGGATTAATATTCATAAGAATAAACTAGAGAATATAACCTTTATCTCAGACCAAGGGCGAATATTAAATCATAATTCTCCTAGTACAGAAGGCTAGCTTGTTCTGCCCATTGCATCAATACCATACTAAAACACGTATTTATGATAGGTTTGAGATGCATTTTTTTAACCACAAATTACTCCAGTTTTCTTTTTCAGTTTGCTTTACGTCGCACCGACACAGATAAGTCTTATGGTAACGATGGGATAGGAAAGGCCTAGGAGTGGGAAGGAAGCGACCGTGGCGTTAATTAAGGTACAGCCCCAGCATTTGCCTCTTGTGAAAATGGGAAACCACGGAAAACCATCTTCAGGGCTGTCGACAGTGGGATTCGTATCCACTATCACCGGGCTGCAAGCTCACAGCTGTGCGCCCCTAACCACACGGCCAACTCGCCCTGTTTACTTCAATTCATGAACTTACGTAGCTTGTGTTGACATCAAATCTTCACACTTTTAATAAAGTTCAAACTTAAGTTGCTATATTGGAATAATTTGTAGTAAAAATTATCTTATCTTATCTTATCTTATCTTATCTTATCTTATCTTATCTTATCATAACAACAATGTCCGGCTCCATGGCTAATTGGTGACCGTGCTGGCCTTCGGTCCAGAGGGTCCCGGGTTCGATTCCCTACCGAGTCGGGGACTTCAACCTTCATTGGTTGATTCGGATGGCTCGGGTCACCTATACGGCGTCAGCTCGAAAGACCCACACCAGGCCTCTTCGGAGGCCCCATGCCATTAATTAATATCTCAGTCTTATCATAACATGAAAGGAACTTACAGTCCTTGCTGAAAACTCCAAAGTGCAGCTCTGGATAGCAAAAAACCTCTCTTCCCTCCGACTGAAAAATAGTAACTGAAAGTTTAATACCTGGTCTTGATTAGAAGCGTGAGATGCTGACCACGGGGTCCTTAGCTGAGTCCTGACATTGTTTCCACTTACTTGTGTCAGGCTTCTCATTTTCGTCTATCCTCTTAGTCTCTCTTGGTCAACTCATGTTATTTTCATACCCCGACGTTATTAGGTATAGAGGCCTAGGGAGTCATTCATATTCACGCCCTTCGTGGCCCTTGACGTTTTTGGCCGTACCTTCATTTTTCGAAGTGTCGGATTCATTCAATTTTTCTCTCTGATTAGCGTTAATAGAGGACGGTTGTCCAGTAATCACCATCACCACCACTTGGCCTCGAATGATGAGGGATGGTTGATGTGGAAGTCTTTGAACTGGTCGAGGTCAAGTGTGGGAAGTTCCAAGGTGAACTTGACAAGATAGGGCTACGTTAAATACGATTGTGGGTATTGTGGAGACCAGACCTGACTGTCAGGTACATGCCTCATGATCGACTGTGTTCAGCTTCATGCGTGGAAGACGATCTACAAGCCGCAGAAAATGCGCTGGATGCGGCCAGTTTCTGGTTAAAAATAATGTTTTATTCAGAATTTTTATATGAATGTTTATACTCATGTTTATGATTATGAGGAGAATAATAATAATAATAATAATAATAATAATAATAATAATAATAATAATAATAATAATAATAATAATAATAATAATAATAATAATAACCGCCCCACTACACCTTCTTCAAAGTGACCACAAGTTCCAGACAAATAGCTTCCACTACTACGAATAAATGTTTTCATTCCTACCCTGAAGGTGGAGGCGGGCCTCCTAGACAGTGACGCCGTCTATCAGGCCAGGAGATTTGTATCGGAGATGTGCGTAGGTAAGAAGGTTGGCGGCCGAGGCCTATACTAGGGACTGTCCCGGCATTCGCCTTAGTGCAGGAGAATGGAAAACCAGGAAAAAATCATTCTCAGTACAGCCCACAGTGGGGACCAGTCCCTTTCAGTCTCCCGAATACAGAGGCGTAGAGCCACGGTAGAGGCGTGGCCACCCCTCCTTTGCGCGGTTGGTCGGTCTGAGCGCAGATCTGTCGGACCACAGACCAGCCGTTGCCACTCTGCATCCGCCGACAAATAGTTCCATGAAATTCCAATATAACTTAGTCTGTTTCCTCAGAAGACAGGATCTTTGCACATTCCAACTACCTTTCACTCGGTAATTCCAATTTCTCTTGAGCCATTAACAAAACAGATTAGCCTTACTCAACCTTTCCTGTCGTTGGCTTGTATTTCATACCAGACTACTGAACATTACTGTCTCATAAGCTGTGTGTGAAATCTTCAGCCAGACGGCCGGTTGAATCCTCAACTAGCACCATAAAAGGTTATGTGACATTAGAGAAACCACAAAAACTAATGGCAACGCCATAATCAGGCGTACAAGGCACGATACATGGTGATGGTAATTATTCTTTTAAGAGGAAGTACTAGATAGAGAGATAGATAAAAGCCTTTATGATATGTGGCGAAGTTAGGGCTCCTGGCCCTTTCTTACACTTAACCAGACACATATTATTACTTGTTCATGCTATGAAACTGACAACCTTAAAATACTAAGAACTACAAATAACACCAATATTTAAGACACAATATGAATATACACACACACACACACAAGAAAGAGAAAGAAAATAACTGCCTACACAATACAGATTTGAAAAATAGTAACTTCATTACAACTCAAAGCAATGCAAAAGTAAAGATAGCAATAACGTTAATAAAAATATTAAATAAAAAGTAACTGATTTTATTCTTGCAGTACTAGATCCAAATACAATACTGTACTCACTGATAACTATGTTTACTTCTAATTGGTAAATACCGATATTTTTAATGTAATTCAGTTGTTGATATGCACTGTTAATCGGAAAGTCATTAAGTCAGAAAAAGAGATTAATCAATCTAGTTAGGATGAAAGTTACAGATTTGAACTAATTTACTACTCTCCAACAACTAAACATAATTTGAGTGAGCGTATTAGCCCAATATTTTCTTTAACTGTACAATAATCTCATAACATCATTTTCACACACAACCACTCGTTCCACTCACACATGTACTTTACTCGAAGCACTTAACGAAGAACTGGTGGTAAGAGGTTTTAAATATACTTTTAGATGCAACATCATTGCTGTCTTTCAAGAGAGCATTCCACCATCCCGAGGCGGTGACAGTCTGATCGATGGTACGTGGTTGTTCGCTGGACAGGTTTCTAGATGTAAAGAACCAAGATGACGAACATTTCTGGAGAGATAAACAGGAATGTCTTCCGAAAACACCTGGTACACAAGAGTAGTTGAATTTATTTTACGTCTGTCGTCTAGTCGTAGCAAGATAATTGTTTATAGTAGGGAGAAACTCGAGCGTAATACCGTAAATCCAAATTATATCTAAGGCAAGCTTTTTGTGTGCGTTGTAGTTTCACTTTCAAGCTACTATAGGTAAGTATCCTCAAAACACGATACAGAGTGAATTTCGCACTGGGCCAGAACACGATGTTTGCAGTACGACTGGCCTCTTGTGAAAATGAGAAACCACGGGAAAACCATCTTCGGGGCTGTCAACAGAGGGATTCGAATCCACTATCTCCCGGCTGCAAGCTCACAGCTGTGCGTCCCTAACCGCACTGGTGGTGCCCCGAACGTCATTACTCAGCATCATCCATACATCAGCAGCTTTTTAATTTTTTGAATTGGTTTTACGTCGCACCGACACAGATTGGTCTTATGGAGATGATGGGGTAGAAAAGGTCTAGGAAGGGGAAAGAAGCGGCCGTGGCCTTATTTAAGATACAGCTCCAGAATTTGCCTGGTGTGAAAATGGTAAACCACGGAAAACCATCTTCAGGGCTGCCGACAGTGGGGTTCGAACCCACTATCTCCCTGATGCAAGCTCACAGCTGCGCGTCCCTAATCGCACGGCCAACTCGCTCGGTCATTAGCAGCTTCCATATTGCCACAGCCATAATGAGACTGAAACTTCGGTGGAAGTTATACTCTACACTGACTCATTGCAACCATCTGGAGAACTTACGTTGCAATATTAACATACAGTATTCATGTTAAGTCCTCAGCCCGAAGGCTGGTTGGATCCTCAACAGCTCCAACATTAGCCGTCATAGATCATTGAAGAGGAGTACTAGAGAAAGGAGGAGTGATGTAGTTTCCCATTGCTTTCCTCACTGAGCCCGTATATACATTTTAATTATTTCCGTCAATTAATTATTGTTTATTTATTTAGTCCCTTTACCCTCCAAGGTTGGTCCCCCCCTTCCCCCCCCCCGGACTCAGAGAGGGATGACATATCTACCACCTGAAGGGAGTGCCCTGGAGTGTGACATATTTGGTCGGGGATACAACTAGGGAGGAGGATAAATACCTCACCTAGGTGGCCTCATCTGCTATGCTGAACAGTAGCCATGTAGAGGGATGGCGAGATTGGGAAGATGGGCAAAGAACGGGGAAGAAAGCGGCTGTGGCCTTAAGTTACGCATTTGTCAGGAGGAGAAGTGGGGAATCACGGAAAATCACTTCGAGGATGGCTGAGGTGGAGATCGAACCCCCTCTACTTAGTGGATCTCGTGAGGCTGAGTGGACCTTGTTCCAGCCCTCGTACCACTTTTCAAATCTCGTTGAGCCGGGAATGGAATTCGGGCCTCCGGGGGGTGGCAAGTAATCACACTAACCTCTATTCCATAGAGGAGGACATAATATTGCGCAGTATATAAATTATACATTTTAATGATTTCCGTGAATTAATACCAACTGAAATATTATGTACAAATTATACATGTTAATAGATCTTTTTGCTATTGGCTTTACGTCGCACCGACACAGATATGTCTTACGGCGACGATGGGATAGGAGGTAAGGTAAGGGTTATTCTGCCTGAAGGCAGGTCCGAACCTCCGCAGAGGTGTTCCTGAGCCGGAGTTTACGTGCGGTAGGGTGGCCAGTTCCTTTCCGCTCCTCCATTCCCTTACCCCCCCCCCCCAACAGCGCGTGGCAACCCATCCAACTCCTGACCACGCCCAATGTTGCTTAACTTCGGAGATCTCACGGGATCCGGTGTTTCAACACGGCTACGGCCGTTATGGGATAGGAAAGGCCTAGGAATTGGAAGGAAGCGACCGTGGCCTTAATTAAGGTACAGCCCCGGCATTTGCCTGGTGTGAAAATGTGAAACCACGGAAAACCATCTTCAGGTCTGCCGACAGTGGGTCTCGAACCCACGATCTCTCGATTACTGGATACTGGTCGCACTTAAGCGACTGCAGCTATCGAGCTCGGTGTTGTTAATAGATCGATGGGGAATGTCGGGTCATTGCACTGCACGCATAGTTCTTCTCCTGCTTCACGGATTATATTTTAAAATATTCTAACCTCATTCATTTGATCTCTTCCAAGGTCGTCCTTGTCCTCGTACTTTTGGTCTACAGCGTATTTGTTTTGAGAGACTATTACTGGGCATCCTGTTTACATGCTCTAGCCATTTCCGAATGCGATCTAAAATAGAAATTACCCCCAGATCGTGCGTAATAAAATTTAATTGCTGATACAGTCTTATCTAGAACAACTTCTCTTGTCTGATTTTTCTGCTTGTCTTTACCTTCAAGAATCCGCGTTTCCCTCCCATATAGGAGTGTTGAAAGAGTTGTGTCTCATTTCTGGTTTCATTGTGAACGCTTTGATAATAATAATAATAATAATAATAATAATAATAATAATAATAATAATAATAATAATAATAATGATTTTACGTCTCACTAACTACTTTTTGACGATTTTTGGAAATGCCGTGTTGCTGCAATTTTGTCCCGCATGAGTTCTTTACCGACACGAAGCTGACGTATTTGACTACTACTACTACTACTACTACTACTACTACTAATAATAATAATAATAATAATAATAATAATAATAATAATAATATTTTCATTCCTTCCCTGAAGGGGGAGGCGGGCCTCTTAGACGGTGACGCCGTCTCTCAGGCCGAGAGATTTGTTACGGTGAAGGAGATGTTCGGGGAAGGTGAGTGGTTTGGTGGCCGTGGCCTATACTAGGAACTGTCCTGTCATTCGCTTTAGTGCAGGAGAATGGAAAACCACGGAAAACTATTCTCAGGACAGCTGACGGTTGGGGCCAGCCCTGTCCCGTCTCCCGAATACAGAGGCGTAGAGCCACGGTAGAGCAGTGGCCATCCCCTCTCTGCTCGGTTGGCCGGTCAGCGTGCAGAACGGTTGCACCACGGACCAGCCGTGGCCACTTAGGGGCCGAGACCACTCTGCATCTACCGACCACATATTTGAGCACCTTCGAATACCACTGGACTGAGCAAGGATTGAATCTCCCACGTTGGGGTCAGAAGGCCAGAGCCTTAACCATCTGAGCCACTCAGCCCGGTAAGATATAGGATGACATACTTAGAATCGTCTTCGTTAGGTAGTATCGGTATTCACTCCTTTCTTAGATCTCCCATAGACAGGGCGAGTTGGCCGTGCGGTAAGGGGCGCCCAGCTCTGAGCTTACATCCGGTAGATAGTGGGTTCGAACCCCACTGTCAACAGCCCTGAAGGTGGTTTTCCGTGGTTTCCCATTTTTACACCAGGCAAATACGGGGGCTGTACCTTAATTAAAGCCACGGCCACTTCCTTCCCACTCGTAGGACTGTCCTGTCCCATCGTCGCTGTTAGAGCTGTCTGTGTAGGTGAGTCGTAAAAGCCAATTGCAAAAAAAAAAAACAAAAAAAAAAACAGATCTGCCATAGTAGGAATCTATTTACTTTAATAACACTTTTTAAAAATCAGTTAAAGGCTTATGAGAGTTGAATTTCTATGTTCTTCTCTTTTCATACCAAGCAGACGCTGGGGCTATACTTAATTAAGGCCATGGCCACTTCCTTCCCAATTCTACCCCTTTCCTGACCCATCGTCACCATAAGACATGTCTGTATCGGTGCGACTCAAAAAAATGTTTAAAAACGTCTCTTTTCTATACAAACATTTATCAGGGCAGACACTTTATAAGTAAAATGTCATCTAGGTAAGCTGTGTAGTATTAAGAAGGATTATTTATCTAGAGAGAACTGGGGCGCAAAGTGGTTTCCGCTCTTGTCGTTAGCTCGCCTCCCACTATTTCTGTCGGACCTTGAACTAAACTCTAAATTTAACATTGGCACATCGACGAGTGAGGAAGTGCAGCAATATTTACTGAAACAAAGGAATGTGGGCAGTCGAAACAAAGTTAGTAGTGAACCATAACGGTTTATTGTGGAATAACTCTTCTACGTTCTAGCAATATGGAGCATATCTGAATATTGCTATTTGTAAATATTTCCTAACTAGTTGAAGAGAGACAGTTTCAACCTAGACAAATAACGATAAGCGATACATAAAAGACCCGCTATTAAAAGAAATATAACTACATCCATTTCTGTCACACACACAGTTGATCATAGGTAACCACTCAAGTATTTCCAGAGTCATAGATGTAGCAATGGAGAAAAGGATGCCAGTAAAGCCTCGGATTGAGAGGTGCTTGTAACCCAAAGTCTCGTATATCAAAGGGAATTTTCTCACATGGAATACTTGAAACACAGATGTTTCGTTCCAGAACCCAAAAATATGTAGGGTAATAGTATAAAATGATCGACGTTCCTGTATCTTCGAGAACATGTGGCCGTTGCCTTTATACTTTCACGAGTACCTTTTCTGCATACAGACCCTTTAGTTCTTCCTTAATATTGTGCAGTTAGTTGATGTAGACTTTGTGTAAAATCTCGCGATTTCCGGTACACGCACAACTTGTTCGAACTTTTAGATTGTTTACTTCTTTAGCTTGCATCGTAACCATATTCTTCTTATTACTGTCTTCTTCCTCAACATTTTCACATAAGCGTGCCTTATCGTTGGGGGTCATATAAAATTCGTGATACAAAGTGTTTAACACGATGTTACGAAGCAACTGTTGATGGACGAGCATGACCGAGAGACATGTTTATTATCATTTCATTTTCTGAAAAGGGAAATTTGACACCATTGTTCATCTCAGGGCTTGTTGCTATAGTAAAGTTAGGGTACTAAATAACACTCACTACACTTGAGAACAATTAACTTCATGCACACACGTGATTATAATGCTATAGTATATAGTAGAACACGTGTAACTTACGTTCGTATGGAAGTTGTCGATTATATGAGCGAGGCACGGTGACGCTCTCAGGCAATTCAATACTACTCGTAGTGCAAAACCTCGCTCTGTATCAAGTTAGAATTCATAAAAAAAATTGCTCGCCTTGCGAAACACTCACAGACCAAGTTGCTCGCAATCCAATGTTTTACTGTATTGAAGTGCGGGCATTTTCAAATGTGGCATCATAAACCTACATAAAACACACACACACACACCCACACACACACCCACACGCGCGCGCGCGCGCGCGCGCGTGAACAGTTGAAAATCCCCATGGTACAGTTGTCGCTAATCATCAACACCGCTTTGGACGCAATGTGTGATGTGGTATGATCAAGTCAATGGCCATTACATGCAATCCCGAAGACTTAAGGGGCCAGTATACCTGACCTTCTTGAAGGACACACTGCCTGTACTACTGGAAGATGTGCCCTTAGCAGTTCACCACGCTGGTGTGGTTCATGTTTGACGGGGCTGCACCGCACTTCAGTTTGCATGTATGCCGGTTTTTGGACAACACTTTCCCACGATGGTTGATTGGGCGTCGAGGTCCAGTCCATTGGCATTTCCGGTCTCCTGAAGTTAATCCACTGGATTTTTATCTGTGGGTTAACGATATCAACGATCTGGAATAGCGTATAAATAATGCCTGTGCATCTTTTCTGCAGGACCCTGGTATCTTCGAGCGGCATTGACACTCGATATTGAGGCTGCTCATGGCGGAAACTTGGAGCGTCTCCTGTGATGTGGCCACTCCGTCACATATAACTCAGTACCAACGCATGGTAAGACACATGCTCAGAGGGATATTTGTTTCTTGCTTTGATCCCAAGAATTACCCTCCGACGTTTGCTACAAATGTTTAGGTGCAGCCTGTATTACCACTGTGTAACACTCATCATTCACGGTTGGAGAATTACGTCCAGACAAATTCCTTGCTGTCATCTATCGTTTGCCTTCCTTAAATCACTCCAGGAAAACCTTGACCCCATTATCAACCTTGTCATTCACACATTCTAATATCACAGCAACATTTTGAAGCCTCGCTTAAAGGTTCAGAATGGGGCCCAAAATGTTGTAACTTTGGAAGGAAGAGTCGAAGTGATATGTGCAATTGAAACCGGAAGGAATAAAGTGGCACGTGCCATCAATATGTTCTGGTTGTTTTATTTACGAAACTTCTCTCGGCTGAAGGTTGCCACAATGGACAAAACATAACGAAACAAATTAAATTATAGACATGATATAGGCTTGTGGGCTTATGCCGTGTCAAGAAAAATAAGGTGAAATGCTTTATGTTTCGCAGAGAACTATGCTCTGCGTCATCAGAAGAAAATCTCGAATCTCCTCGAGGAAGGCTTCTAAAACAATGAACGAGCTTTGAATTTAGACGTTACTCAATAGAAGTGGAAATTGTACATTCATTCGTCACCAGATGGCCCCTCGGACGCGGTACATCGCTAGTGTTCGAAGCGGAAGCTGACGGAACCATCAGAATCATTCTGAGAGGGTCACGTAACATAACAGGCATACGCACATATGAAGGTATGACATTGACACAGGTATAGAATGAAACATCTGGCCTCGTAAAGCTAAAAAACACATAATTTGAGTTTCTGAACCTCTAAATTAAACTGCTTTCAAAAATTCACAATGAATCGAGGAATAGTCCCTCAAGGTCCTATCATTTTAATGTCCTTCAATCCAAATTTATCTTTGTAATAAATTATGGTCGGTTCGTAGATAAGCTTCTTTCCCCTATCAACGTCGTCTGGCTGGTCTGTGGAGATTTTAAAATGCACTGTGAAGTCTATTATACATCAAGCACCCTCTGATTTCTTGTAGGCTATGATGTCAATTCTCCTACTGCTACCGTTATCGGCAAGCCTGGATATCTCTTCAGAGATCCTGTAATTTTTCTTTCTGAGGGAATTTGCTATACATGACCGAACCTGGCGTTCCACAGCATCTCTCCATGAGGGCAAGATCCCAAAACATGAGGGAGTGTTTCTATCTCTCTTCGGCAATACCGACAGAGATTTCCGTTCAGGGACCTGCCAGGAAGAGATCGAACAACGCAAACACTAGTCATTTTTATTCCCTCACGCCATTTACTCACTGATAAACCATATGATTTCTAACCCTGTTATTTGCGGGTTTGTATTGTTCAAATAGCGCCATAGCTTTTCCTTTGTGAGGTAATTTACGCCATATCTTAAATTCACGGTTTCTAAGCTCTACTCTGACTTTGGAAGCCGAAAGTAAATTAGTACGTTAATCAAAAAAGTGTTTTTGTTCCTCTAACCCAAGTTCTGTGAGACATTTGTTGCTTTCTTTAATGACATCTGTTGTTGCAGATATATATGGATTCCTTTCCAGTGCAAGCAATTTACAAGTACTGATATGTTGTCGTTTAGATTCCCAATATGCGCAAAATAAATAAATAAATAAATAAATAAATAAATAAATAAATAAATAAATAAATAAATAAATAAATAAATAAATAAATCATGCTATCAGGTACGTCAGCTGGAAGTTGTATTATTTCCCTAGCCGCATTCTTGATTAGCTTCTATATATCGGAAAGACAAGCTGTAGGAATCAGTTCTGGACGAGTTGTTTGGAAAGGATATACAAGAGCTGGCGATAATGAGGAATTTAGTGTACGAAATTTTTGGTTAGACTGTAGTAAAAGCGATTTGGAGCAATAGAACTTCCAGAATTAAATGACTAAACCTGATCGATGCTATGTGGATGAAGCACTGCTTAAGTTGTGCAGTGTAACTGTGGTGTAAATTATGGACATAGGAGGCAATTTATAAAGTGTTTGACCGGGCGAGTTGGCCGTGCGCGTAGAGGCGTGCGGCTGTGAGCTCGCATCCGGGAGATGGTGGGTTCGAATCCCACTGTCGGCAGCCCTGAAGATGGTTTTCCGTGGTTTCCCATTTTCACACCACGCAAATCCTGGGGCTGTACCTTAATTAAGGCCACGGCCGCTTCCTTCCAACTCCTAGGCATTTCCTATCCCATCGTCGCCATAAGATCTATCTGTGTCGGTGCGACGTAAAGCCCCTAGTAGCAAAAAAAAAAAAAGTGTATGCCAAGCAAGAGAAGGCATATAGAAATTCCTTCTATTATTCATAAATGTGGAAGCTTGACGAGTACTCTACGTATTGCACTATAGTTGTAAGATCTAAAACCCTTTTATGAAATATTTAATGCTGCACTGTATTTTATGTTTTAAGAACTTCAATTTTTCTTTTAATTTCAAGATTAAAAGTAAATACATAAGTGTAATAACCCCCATTCGAGTAATAGAATAAATCTCGGTTACAACGGCATTCGTTTATAATGACAGAATTTATCAGGTTCCATGGTTGTTGTTATAACCAAGTGGAAGCGTTTTCCAACCGATTGTGTGCGAATCCCCGATAAGATTTCTGGGGATATACTAAAGACAATGGGTTGGGATATAGTACCATATCTGAAGTACTTATTTGATTATTGTTTAGTCGGAGGAGCTATACCAGATGAATGGAGAGTTGCTATAGTAGCCCCTGTGTATAAAGGAAAGGGTAATAGACATAAAGCTGAAAATTACAGGCCAGTAAGTTTGACATGCATTGCATGTAAACTTTGGGAAGGAATTATTTATGATTATATTAGACATGTTTGTGAAATTAATAACTGGTTCGATAGAAGGCAGTTCGGTTTTAGGAAAGGTTATTCCACTGAAGCTCAACTTGTAGGATTTCAGCAAGATATAGCAGATATCTTGGATTCAGGAGGTCAAATGGACTGTATCGCGATTGACCTGTCTAAAGCATTTGATAGGGTGGATCATGGGACACTACTGGCAAAAATGAGTGCAATTAGACTAGACAAAAGAGTGACTGAATGGGTTGCTATATTTCTAGAAAATAGATATCAGAGAATTTGAGTAGGTGAAGCTTTATCTGACCCTGTAATAATTAAGAGGGGAATTCCTCAAGGCAGTATTATCGGACCTTTATGTTTCCTTATATATATATAAATGATATGAGTAAAGGATTGGAATCAGAGGTAAGGCTTTTGCGGATGATGTTATTCTCTATAGAGTAATAAATACGTTACAAGATTGTGAGCAACTGCAACGTGACCTCGAAAATGTGAGATGGACAGCAGGCAATGGTATGTTGATATACGGGGTTAAAAGTCAGGTTGTGAGTTTCACAAATAGGAAAAGTCCTCTCAGTTTTAATTACTGCGTTGATGGGGTGGAAGTTCCTTTTGGGGATCATTGTAAGTATCTAGGTGTTAATATAAGGAAAGATCTTCATTGGGGTAATCACATAAATGGGATTGTAAATAAAGGGTACAGATCTCTGCACATGGTTATGAGGGTGTTTAGGGGTTGTAGTAAGGATGTAAAAGAGAGAGAGCATATAAGTCTGGTAAGACCCCAACTAGAGTATGGTTCCAGTGTATGGGACCCTCACCAGGATTACCTGATTCAAGAACTGAAAAAAATCCACAGAAAAGCAGCTCGATTTGTTCTGGGTGATTTCCGACAAAAGAGTAGCGTTACAAAAATGTTGCAAAGTCTGGACTGGGAAGAATTGAGGGAAAGAAGGAGAGCTGCTCGACTAAGTGGTATGTTTCGAACTGTCAGCGGAGAGATGGCGTGGAATGACATTAGTAGATGAATACGTTTGAGTGGCGTTTATAAAAGTAGGAAGGATCAAAATAAGAAGGTAAATTTGGAATTCAAGAGGACAAACTGGGGCAAATATTCATTTATAAGAAGGGGAGTTAGGGATTGGAAGAACTTACCAAGGGAGATGTTCAATAAATTTCCAATTTATTTGAAATCATTTAGGAAAAGGCTAGGAAAACAACAGATAGGGAATCTGCCACCTGGGCGACTGCCCTAAATGCAGATCAGTATTGCTGAGTTGTTCAGTAGTACGAGTTATTAATAGCGGAAAGAACCGAAAATTGGAGGATTTATAGGCCAGCATAAGATAAATACTCAACATTTCGGAAACAGAGTTTAGGATGAAAATTTGTTTCTAGAAACACCACAAAGCCTGCCTTCTTACATCTTCATAAAAGTAAGTATCACAACAGCTTAATACAAGTCTACATCTAACAAGGG
Source organism: Anabrus simplex (assembly GCF_040414725.1). Lineage (NCBI taxonomy): Eukaryota > Metazoa > Arthropoda > Insecta > Orthoptera > Tettigoniidae > Anabrus > Anabrus simplex. The sequence goes on along the minus strand of NC_090270.1, from coordinate 74,058,111 downwards.
AAGTGTCCATACTGTCATATAGAAATCGACAATGAAATTTCGCAAAGACCATGTACAACAATGTAGCTGCCATTTCGAACTTTAAAGTTTCTAAATCTTGATACAAGATCCGTGTGAACGCAGCTTACTGGACAACCCTTGTTTCTTGCTGGATCGCGCGGCGCACAGAGCAGTGGAGTTGCAGTTGTGCTGGAGAAAGATGAGTGAGAGAGAAGGAGAGAACGAACTGGCAGACTGCCACGTCCAAGGTCACTTTATTGTTACGGAACGAATGTGAAACATAAATGAGTCATCATTACGGACTCCCAAAGTGTTATGAAGAAATTACAAAATCTCCAGTGGAATCTGCAAATGCATGGTTACTTGTATGACATCGCGGAGCATGCTTTTAACACCTACTCCTCAGGTTGCTCCATAGCATTTCTTTGGGTCAGAGGACATAGTAGAAATTTTGGCAATGAAAAAGCTGACGTACTAGCCAAACGTGGTGCATCGGAATGTCTACTTACAGCGCTGTAACTCCCATGGATAGACTTCATTCCCACCATTCGACAACAAATTCGTCACAAATGGTGTACGGAATGGGAACTGCATAAAGGTAGAGCTTATGCTCTCGTACAACCCAACATCCCTCCTAAGCCATGGTATTATAAGTTCCATCGGTCACGGGGTCTAACGATTTCAGTAACCCGAATGAGGCTTAATCCTGGATCATTCCCTTCACATCTTCATCGAATAGGGGTTTTTGGATTCACCGCGCTGTCGATGTCAGGATGCGGAGGATGGAGATATGAACCAAATTTTCTTTAAGTGTGGCCTTTATGATGCTTCTCGACGCCGCTTTCTATCTGAAATATGTTATCTACAAGTGCTGTTCCCGACCAGCGCTGCATTGGTGTTGCACGGTGAAAACACTTCAGTTCTCAATGCTGTGATAGACTTTTTGAGGACCGCGGATAATAAGAATTTGACTTTGTGCTCTCCGCATTGTTGGCAGTGTTTTGTTTGTTCTCACCCTCTTCTCCCGGAAGAGAGGTTCAGTGCAGTGTTCTGTACTTGAAGAATGTGGACGATTTGGTTTTCATTTCTTATGTACTTTGCACTGACCATTTATATTTTTGTATGTGTGCTGTGAGTGTCCCTTGTACGTGGAGGATGGCCAAATGTTGTTCCAACAAAGGTGAATTAAATAAATAAAAAACATAAATGAGATGCTTTAATCGCATGATTAAAAAGTATGTTTGGCAACATGGACAACGAATATACATTTTGAGGCCACATTGTTCTTCACAATTTTCTTTGCTGGTTTGAAGGCAATATTTCTCAGGCACTTAGAACTCCGGAGGTCTCTCCGTTGTATAATTGACTGCGAACCAAGAACATTTAATCATGCCCTTGAATCGTGGAGAAGAAAATTGAAAATGAGAGAAGGATTGCATTTTCAGTATGCTGTTTCTCCGATAAACATCAAACTGAAAGCCTTTACAAGTCGGCATAATGTCTGTTCACTTTCTTCTGTGGACTGGAAGCATAGCTTGAACTAGTAGATTTGCTAGGTGACGGCGGTGTCTCTTCACTGGATTGACGGGAATCAGACCCAGGGCTCAAAATCGGATCCATAATACATCTTGTTCTTGGCAATGGTGTGCTGCCTTCTCTTTCAGATAATGCAGATGAGGTGTCGCTGCTTCCACTCTCACTTCCACTGTCACTATTTCTATCCAGACACGACTCCGAGACGTTGCTGGCATCCATGGGATGATTTTCAATTAGTTCGATGATATGTCGACCCATCTCCCTTTCTTCCGAAGTTATTTTACGGGAAGAGGAGAAACCTTTTTCACGGAAATAACGTAAAGCACACTCTAGAACATTAGCGGATTCAAGACTGCTCTTTCAAAGGAACATGTGTCAACTGGCTAGTGCAAAAACCTCAAGGTAACGCGGTCGCTTCAGCTGGTCACCAGGGCTGTCCACGTCGAGCTATACGCCAACGTGTGCAATTCTATTAGACATTTCCGTATCGATTTCAGGACCTTACAGATCGAAATGGCAGCTGAAGTTTTGTACATTGCTTTCTTATGGACACCTCATTCTCTCTACCAAATTTCGTTGTCGATTTAAATATGGCAGTATGGACAGTTCCCTTGTAGACTGCTGTATCTCGCATCTTTTGAGCCTGATTTCTAGAACCAAGTGCATCAAAGCAACCTCATCGAGCTAACTAACAATGTTTCCACTGGACAGATTCCTGTGTAACGATTATAACAGAATTTTCATGTAACACGAATAAATATGTTTGAATAGCCACGTCACTACGAAAACTGCAGTAGGAATTTTATGAGGAGGTTCACTGTGCTCCGGAGGATAGCAGTAATCGTCGACCTGGTATAATCTGTATTAACAGGACAGGAAAACGAGGACTGATGTTAGACCCAATGGTGCGAATGGAACATGACCCCCAACAAGCAGTTCGCGTTGACGAGAAGAAGGCTATCTACCATGCATCCCATCCATGCATACCTCATTTCAGTGAGAGATATAACCTGTACATAAAGGCATGAGTGGCAAAGAATCTTCTCTTCGGAGCTCGGGGAACAGCTTTCAAGCATGATATAGTCATCTTGAAAGAAATCAGCAGAACTGAAAATGAGATATGTGAAAGAATATTTTGAAAGACTTACTTAATACTCGTATTTTGCGTTACAATATGTATGACAACTTTAATGTACTGTGTCAGTAGATTGTAAGTACAGAATATAATTTTTAGATATTCACACCCTCGAATTTGTGAGAGTTTCTTTGGGAACCTTGTGATCATCCGGAACGCCGGACAGATTCTTTCTGTTTCCTTAATATATAAAAGAGTTTGTTAAATACTTCATCATCAGTTTAATATGAAGCTGTACCCATTTCCGTTGTGAATATTGTAAAATTAAATCTGTCGTTCGTACTTTTAGTGTCGTAATTTTCCTTTCCCAACCTTCTACTCATTTCTACCATTTCACCGTTTTAGGCATTGAACAGACGTGTCAATATTAAAAAGGCCATAAGGCCTATCTGTGTCGGTGCGACGTAAAGCAATATTAAAAAAAACACCTATTATTTAAAAAACAAAGGGTACAATTTATAGAAATCAGTTTAAAAGGGGCATACAAGTATGACAGGTTGGAAAACAATGGTAGGCCTATAACTTGCAAGAAAATGGTTGAAGTTTCTTTCGACTTCATTCAACCTGAACCCGTGCTGTTTAAGAACTACTTAAATGCAACTAACAGCTTCCTGGAGAGCGCAACTGTACAAGGGGAAAACTCCACATTGTGGAAAGAGTGTCCTTCCACTTGTTTATACTAATGACTAGAGCCCGGAAGTTCAGGCATTTATTTTGTCTAAAATAGGCAGGCAAATTTCTTAAAATTTAGGAAATAGACAGTAAAGTAATTAAAATAGGCATTTATGATGACAAAAATGGGCCCTAAAATAATTATTATGGTTTAATGTAAGTCACTTAATGCACATCTGCATTCCATTTTACTACTTAATCTTACGTGCCCCTGTGGTTGGGGGTGATAGAATAAAAACGGTATCCCCTGCCAGTCATAAGAGGCAACTAAAATGGGGGAACAGGGGTTCTCAACTTGGGAGTGTGGGTTAGCGACCACGGTTCCCATAGCTGAGTCTGGCGTTGCTTCCACTTATTTGTGTCAGGTTCCTCTTTCTTATCTTTCATACCCGAACTCACTTGGTCAACTCTTGTTCTTCTCCGACCCCGACGTTATTAGATTTTTGGACCTTAGGGAGTTTATTGTATTAACGCCGTTCGTGGATCTTTCCTTCCTTTTGCCGATAACTTCATTTTTCGAAGTGTCCGACCTCTTCCATTTTTCTTCTGATTAGTGTTAATAGAAGATAGTTACCAAGTTGTTCTTTCTTTTAAAACAATAATCATCACCACCACTTTATCTTACGTAGCAGGAACGGGACTTGGCAACCCTCTCGACCATTTGGCTTATCGTTTATGTAAATGTACTTTTTATATATTAAGTTAAAATGAAATTGTCTTCTTTATTATTCACATAGTACATAGGAATCATATTTTATTTTCTTTCCATTGTTTAATTTTAGTATATAAATAACAGCAGAAAATATCCACAACAACTCAAAAGAGGCAAAAAGGGGGGGGGGGCACTAAACTATCAAATAGGCTCCGGAAGCTCAAGTAGGGAAGAAAGGCAAAATAAAATCTGGTCTTACCGTTCCCAAACGTACGGAAATATGCTTGTATCTATTTGACACATCAATATTAACACCCAAATAAAAAAGGGCATTTTTTCTAACTTCCGGGCTCTTCTAATAAATTGAAAATATTTAGACATCAAAAATCCAGTTTTAGGAGCCTAAATAGGTATCAAAGAGCTTAAAATAGCCGTGCGGTTAGGGACGCGGGATTGTGAGCTTGCATCCGGGAGATAGTGGGTTCGAATCCCACTGTCGGCAGCCCTGAAGATAGTTTTCTCTGGTTTCCCATTTTTATACCAGGCAAATATTGGGGCTGTACCTTAATTAAGGCCACGGCCGCTTCATTCCAACTTCTAGGCTTTTCCTATCCCATCGTTGCCGTAAGACCTACTGTATGTGTGTCGGTGCGACGTGAAGCCACTAGCAAAAAAAGCTTAAAATAGCGCTACCAAGATTTAAAAAATTGTGCTAACTTCTTCTTTTACTTTTCCCACAACCTACTGTGGTCACGGGTGTGAACTTTAATGCGCGTGGACTTGGCCATGTTTAAAGACCGGATGCCCTTCCCGACGCCAACTCTATATGGAGGGATGTATTCATTATCATGTATCTCTATGGTGGTTAGTAGTGTGATATGTTGTGTGTATATGAAGTGTTCATTAAGACGAGCACCAACACCCAGTCCCCGAGTCAGAGAAATTAACCAAATGCAGTTAAAATTCCCGACCCGTCCGGGAATATAAAACGAAACCCTTTAAACCGAAGACCTCGACTCCGGCCATTCAGACGAGAATCCGGACGATTTAACATTTGAATTATCTCCTGAACAATGTTAGTTAAATAGTTTTTTCACCGTATTCGGAAGTGTCACTTTGTTACTGATCTCAATTCCATGAAGACAGGATGAAACTGCACTGGAAACTACGTACCTCTCCAGCTACATTAATACTGTGTACTTTTCACCATGGCTAAATGGTTAGCGTGCTGGCCTTTGGTCACAGGGGTCTCGGGTTCGATTCCCGGCAGGGTCGGGAATTTTAACCATCATTGGTTAATTTCGTCTTCATCATCATTTCATTCTCATCACGACGCGCAGGTCGCCTACGGGAGTCAAATCAAAAGACCTGCACTTGGCGAGCCGAAAATGTCCTCGGACACTCCCGGCACTAAAAGCCGTACGCCATTTCATTTCAAGGTATAAATCTATGCCTCGTGTCAGTCAGGGCATTTCTAAATCGCGAGAGTGTCCTCTCATCCTCACAGGGTGTGATCGAATTATGCTCTCTACCAAGTAACGGGATATATCAAAGAAAAATGTAAAATAGAATGCAAAAAGTTAAAGAATAACGAAGACACTTAAATAAGCATTTGTCCCAAAATAGACGCTAATGGTTAAAATAGGCATTTAGAGGCACTAATAAATACCTTTTATCTGTCATAGTATGTCCTAAAAGCAACTGTTAACGTCACACTGCATGTTTAGTATTTACAGGAACAAACACGCATGTAATATCCTCAATAGTAATAACAGAAACAGGGATGAGGGGAAGTGGTGTCTTTTGTGTGTGAAAGATAGTTAGTATCACTGTGGGAACAACTTCTTTTGCAGTTCCTTGCATTCGGATTCACGTCGGAATTTTCTGGCACCAAGTATTCTTAACCCTTGCGGGTTAGGGGCTATCTGTGTACAAACACAGGTTTCTAGACCTTCTAGTCGTCGCTACATTGAGAGGAAATAGGAAGAACACACGTGTGTTTAACGCAGGGACATAGCTGCTCGTTTTCCACCAAGGCGGCCGATAATAATAATAATAATAATAATAATAATAATAATAATAATAATAATGAACGCTGCAAGGGAGGTGAAAGAAGGGTGCACTTGCGCCCCCTTGGCTAATTAAAAAGGTGGATTGATGTAGAATATTTCGCAAGAAAAATAGGTTGTGAAATATAGACTGTACCGGTAATGTGTTCAGTAGAACAGATATTTAATGCATAAGAGTTAATGAACATGCAGCGAAACCTTGGAAATTCTAGTCTTACAAAAACTCGTTAGAACGAAACTTTGAGCCTTCTTGATTGCTGTCCAGATTTGTTTGCCACAAACACCAAATAAAATAAAAACCCGTAGACGCAATAATACGTTTAAATTCATCTTTAGCAGCACTAAAACCATCTACAACCATGACCAAAGAAGCCCTTGTTACTTCGTAAAACACTTTAACAATTTTAATTTCGTGTGGCTATTTCTAGCCGAGTGCAGCCCTTGTAAAGCAGACCCTCCGATGAGGGTGGGCGGCATCTGCCATGTGTAGGTAACTGCGTATTATTGTGGTGGAGGATAGTGTTGTGTGTGGTGTGTGAGTTGCAGGGATGTTGGGGACAGCACAAAAACCCAGCCCCCGGGCCAGTGGAATTAACCAATGAAGGTTAAAATCCCCGGGACCCTCTGAACCGAATAGGGTTGCCAGATTTCCGGATGGCAAATAAGGAACACTTCCATATCCTTGCCATATAGCGCTAAATTAAGACACCGTAGCCATGATTAAGAGAAAAGACCAGGGTTATGTTAATAAGTAAATACCGGTAACAATATAACAGCGCCAGCATGAAATATGTAGGTGCTTAATTTATTACAAACTAATAATGCGTTAGCCTTTACATTGAAATGAACATTTAACAAGCACTTGTCATTTGAAGAAGCAATATGTAACAGTTTCTTATTCAACAAAACTTTCTTGAGAAATTCCTTACAATTCTCATCATAGTTGAAGCACCCAAAAAGTGCATTTTTTTATTATATCTACTGAACATCTGTTTCTGTCATCTCTCTCATGTTATTGCCATTGCTGAAAATACTCTTTCAGTATAAGCATTCGATGGAAATAACTTAAGACAAACTTGAGTACCATTAATATGTTCTTCAGTTTTTCTGGGCCAATTAAACCACTGGTATATAAAATGGAGGAGACCCCACACCCGCTAGTGCCGCTAGAATACTGCCAGAGGTGCTGTTCTCAACTATGATGGCTGATCATTAGTCGGGTCATAATACAGAATATTTTGATCTTAACCGCGCACTTTTTGGATACAATACTATTGTCAAAACCATGATATTTAAAAAACGGAATATTGGGCGTACGGTTTAAATGGTGCACCGTACGCGGAACAAAATGAGAAAAAACCGTATTGTTCCGGGCAAAACCGTACATCTGGCAACCCTAGAACCGAAGGCCAGTACGCTGGCCATTCAGCCAACGAGTCGGACCGTAAAACACTTATATGGAGCCGTTTTTAGTTCAGGTTAACAAAAGTAAACAAACAAGTAAACATTTTCTGAAATTTCTTACATATAACTGAAATATATGTAGGTAACAAAATGTCTTAAAAAACACATCATCCTGACTTCAAATTTTAAACATTTCCCCGGATCTCGGGACTGTCCGGAACTGCACCAACTTGTAAGTAATTCTGCCGGCACCTATAATAATAATATAATAACAATAATAATAATAAAAAATTGAAAAGATTGAACAAGAAGCCTGGTGCGAAGTGGTCCGAGGACAGAAGGAAACAGCATAGTGAAAGGATGAAAGAATACTGGAAGGAGCGGAAGAGAAAAGGACAAAGTATGAAGAACTGAACTGAAATTTGCACGTGAGCAGGCCTCATCGGAAATAAGAAGAAGAAAAATCGAACAACTCATATTTAGATCCGTAGTATGCTAAAACACGCAACCATACGGGCCGCTGACCATCGTACAGTTTCTTCAAACTTTTCCTTCAAATATGATTTATTCGGAGAATAAATTTTACAGAAGATTTTCAAAAAATCGTGTTTTTTTTTTTTCAATAATGGTTGTGAACCAGCGGTTGTGTATCGCAATCTGTAGGTCAAGCAAAGGTCATAGATTTATGAACCCATTAATCTGTTATAAATGGAGGAGGTCGATGTTATTTCCTAGCAATAGGCCTTTTCTTGTCTGATCCAGGATTATTACAGAATGACTCAGTTCATTCAATATGCCAACATTACCTCGTATGTATTTCTTATTACTTGCTTGTACTGCCGACACGACCGGTATTTCCACTGTCTTATGCCCAAACTGCGACAGACCACTTCTACAATAGGAAATGGTAGAAAGTTGTTCTTCGCTTTGCAAGCCGTTCTCTGCCGCCAGTCAGCATGCTCACCAGGTGCTGACCACTGCATTTCTGAAGTTACAGGTTTCTTTCTCACCAGAGAACTGTGCCAGAAGTGCTTTCGAACAGATGTTTAGCTGTTGAAAAACTGATGAGAAAATTGTCATTTGGAGTTGTTGATTCAGGTTCATGGGCAGTTTCGGGATAATCAGTCCTTCGACTGAGGAAGGAGAAAGACAGAAAATAAGCTTGGGTTTTCATGGAACTATTAAACGACGGGACACTCAGTTTTACATAGAATTCGAATCACTAGGAACATATAAAAAATTAAGTGAGAAGGGAACCACAATGTAAGTTCATAGGTTGTGAATATTGAACTAGCCGCCAGTGTCTTGGAAAGATGTGGTAATCCAACTAACGAGCCCATTGCCACACCAGGGTGAAACACTGGTGATTTCACGATTGAAAATGTGTAAAGAACTTGGATAATTTAATACTTGCAATCGATGAAACTGAATTATAGTTTCCTTCTGGTATTTAAACAAGGCATTTATACAAGTGGAGGTACATATCTCCCCTAGTGCACCGTCACCGCATTGTTCCATAAACGAGGCCTGCAGTTGTGTCTCAACGTCGGCGGACGCAGAATAGGTTTCTGCTTACAAGTGGCTACGAGTGGTCCGTGGTCCGATAGCTCTGCATTCCGACCGACCAGTCGAGCAGAGGACTGGCCACGGCTCTACCCGTGGCTTCACACCTCTGTATTCGGGAGAAGGAGAAGGGCTGGTCTCCACCGTCGGCTGTCCTGTGAATGGCTTTTCCGTTATTTTCCATTCTCCTGCAATAAGGCGAATGCCGGGCTGCCAAACCTCTCACCTTCTCCGAGCATCTCGTTCACCGTAACAAATCTGCTGGCCTGAGAGACGGCGTTACCGTCTAAGAGACCCGCCTCCCCCTTCAGGGGAGGAATGATAGTAATTTAGTAGTAATGGTAGTAGTAACAGTAGTGTCTCAAGGGCGTGATAATCCAACAGACGAGTCTACCCTGGGGAGAAACGCTGGTATTTTCACTGTTGAAAAGGCGTAAGAGCTTAAATAGCTCTCCAGAAATATAAATTTGGAAAATCTCATGTGCCTTGGCTTCCACTATAACAAAATATTGACCAGAATTCAAACCACGTAAAGAAGAAAAACGCTGACTTCTTTAAAAACAAGAGCATTCGATAGGAAAGGGTCATGTAACGTGAGACAATGAAAGAGTTCATAGATGTCACAAGTCTATTGCAATGTCAACCGAGGATTAATGAGAAAATAGTTGAGAAAGAGAAGTTGCACCGGAAATAAGTGGTAGCAATGTCAAAACTTGGCTGGGACTCTGTGATTACCTAACACATTTCACAAGTTGCGGGAATCCGAATCGAGTGAGATGGCCGTGCGGTTAGGGTCGCGCAGCTGTGAGCTTGCATTCGGAAGATAGTAGGCTCGAACCCCACTGTCGGCAGTCATGAATATGGCTTTCCGTGCTTTCCTATTTTCACACCAGAGAAATGCTGGGGATGTACCGTAATTAAGGCCACGGTTGCTTCCTTCCCACTCCTAGCCCTGTCCTATCGTTGCGATAAGACCTGTCTGTGTCGGTGTGACGTAAAACGAAATGTAAAAGAAAAAAAGGGGGATACGAGATAGAGGAATCATTCGATACGTTTGAATCTTTTCGCCTCCGGCTATTTCTTGACGGGTACAGAATTTTTTGCGTCTATCTATTGGTGAAGGCTGGAGCAAAATAAAGTTTCAATCTCATCAATTATTTTATGAAGTAAATGGCAAATTATTTGAAGCGCTAATAGTTATTAATTAAAATATTAAGGGGAAAGAATCATTTTGAAAGATCGAAGGAAGGTGTCATGTTTAACCTCGCTTGGTGGTGGCAAAAAAAAAAAAAAAAAAAAAAAAAAAAAAAAAAAACACAAAATAAAGTAATGTGATTGTCTATGCAAAGCGTTGTATCATTCCAGTCCTGTTCGAAAAAAAAAATCTATTTCCCCTTGTACTTTTCCCATCACTCATTTTATTAACTACTCTGATATCTTTTACCACTATCTGTTATTATTGAACGGCATACTACTACATACTGCATATTACAGTAGTATCAGGGTATGGAAAATTAATACCTGGGTGTGATAGTCGAATAACTTCATCACTGGCCTCGCACTACGGTGGCTGAGAATCGAATCCCGGCCATGATCACATTATCAAGAGTCACTTCCTTTTTTTTCTACAAGTTACTTTACTCCGCACCAACTCAGATAGGTATTATTGCGACGATGGGACAGGAAAGGGCTAGGAGTGGGAAGGAAGCGACCGTGGCCTTAATTAAGGTACAGCCCCAGCATTTGCCTGGTGTGAAAATGGGAAATCACGGAAAACCATCTTCAGGGCTGCCGACAGTGGGGTTCGAACTCGCTATCTCCCGAATACTGGATACTGGCCGCACTTAAGCGACTGCAGCTATTGCACCCATAAGCGATTTTGCCTAATTTAATTCATAATTAAATTGTAATATTTCACATATGAGATACCACAGTAAGGCTGTGAAACTAGTAGGCACAAAGGAACTTTCTGGCGCCAGCCTGACGGCGAGAGAATCCATGAAACTCTTCTCTAGACACGACCAGATTGTAAACCACCCGTCCAATAAATTTTATGACACCGCCAGGGAGTGGGCACTTGCTGTTCGTTCTCATGAGAAAGGCACGCGGTGAAGCCTGACCTATTTAGCTAGGACAATAGAGGACCAACGACAGTAACCGCCAATTCGTGGGAGGAAGCGGATGCAGTACGTTTTGGAAGAGCGCGAAAGTCTCAGCCAATCAGAATATGCTAAATTTGAATGAGTTGTCATACCGGGAGATCTACTATCAGTATCTCGCGATCTGAAGCCCGATGTGGTAGTGAAAAACAGTGTCCTAACTTCTTTATAATATTTGGTGAATTATCAGTGCCAATCTGTGGTTAATCAGTGCCTAATTAATAAAATTCAACTTCAAACGGAGGAGTAAGTGAACCCAGAATAAGGAGCCATGATGGCTGAATGAGACCATCCACCGGAAGAAAATAACACCAATGACGCGCATCATCGTGTGGATTATTCTATGATCATTTCCCGCGGCGCAATATCACATGTGAGTCGGACAGAATTTAGGAAGTTTCGAGTATAAAATTTGAAGACCATAACCTACGGATGTACGAGAAAGCGCTCCCAAGGACTAGATTATTACGCCACATCCCTTCCACGGAACTATTTTCCTGGTGGTGGGAGAAATTTTCATAAAACCCAGCGACCACAGGGTCGAACTCTCAGTTATTGTCAGTCGTTCTCAGTGTTTGAGTCTTACTCAGTTATTCTCAGTTATTATCAGTTACTTCTCATTGTGTTTTGAGTAACTCTCAGTCAATTCTCAGTGTTTGAGGATCAGTTATTCTCAGTTATTCTCAGTTATTCTCAGTTATTATCAGTTACTTCTCAGTGTGTTTTCAGAACTCTCAGTCATTCCAAGTTATCAGTGTTTTGAATCGTGTATTCTAGAATTCTCAGTGTTTGAGTCACTCTCAAGTGTTTCTAAAGTTCTCAGTTCACAGTTGTTTTGAATACTCTCAGTTATTGTCTTGAGTACTTTTAGTGTTACTTCAGTATTCTCAGTGAATCTACGTTTTGACAGAGTGACAGACTGTTCAGCAAAATGCATTTTTAGTCAGTTTTATTTTGGCTGGTAAGAAGGCGATTAGACACTTGTAGGCATTTAGAAAGCCTTGTTGTATTTACGTGAGAGAATAGCATTTCAGGATATGAACACTTTCACAGACCTTTACTGGAAATGCAGGGAGTGTAGGGAAGAATTACACTTTCAACTTAAATGATATTATGTCCAGCAGGTTTACATAAAAACATTGCTAACCAGCGGGGAGTGTTACATGTGAGATCAGTATAAGATTTTCTCCACAACATAAATTGCATTTTTAGCTTGTTTCTACCATTCTACAAACTGTTTGGCAAGCGAGATGTTTATGGGCAGAGACTAGTAATACAGACGGGAAGGTGATTGACTTTATTCAATGGATGCCGCAATGGCAAACCTTGAGGGGAAAGTTATGTCCCAGTAAGGTGAACGTACTATAAGCTGTAATGTAAACAAAGCTGAGGGAGCGAAGGAAGGCCAGCAGGTGTTTGCAGGTAGGAAGCGAGGCGACCTTCATCTACACAGCAAGCAGGAGGCTGCAGCGGCATCTTCTAAACTTTCACGGGAGTGAGAGAAATGCGAGTGTTTTTTATGCTAATATAATCGTGTGTCACGGCATGGCAAGAATGTGTCAAATTTGCGTGTGTAATAAAAATCTGGAATACCACATCAACCTGAAGATGGAATTCTAATTTCCACCATGACGGGGGCCAGTGGGTGAACTGACCTGCTTCCACCATACAGGTATGAGCATAATTAAATCATGTAAATAATATGTAGTACCGTGGCAAAATCGATGATCAGTGTAGTTTAGAGTACTAGGTAGAGTTGTAAATAATTCACAGTTTATAATACTACTAGGAATAATAATAATAATAATAATAATAATAATAATAATAATAATAATAATAATAATAATAATTATGTTTATGTTGCACTTTCAGATAGGCTTATTTTTTGTGTTCTTTGTCTTAAGTAGATGTTTGTCTGCGTGTTTATGGTTGATTTTCTGTAGGATGTCATTTTGACAGTTAGGCAGCTATTTGTTTTGATCTACGAGTGTAATGCCAGTTGATTTCTTTTTATTGTTCATCATGATTTTAGATCGATGGTTTTTTTGAGTCATATTTTTCTTTGTTGGAGTTTTTGATGTTATGGACACTACCGCGATGTTTTCAATGTTTATTTGCTACTTTGCGCATTTCAGTTTGTTTATGTGGCGGAATCATCCTTTAGATGACCGGTTTCGATTTGTATTTATCCCGCGTATTTTGCGACGATTTTTGGGTAGACGCGTATATTTATTTCTGTAGTCGCGGTTGCGCACGTTTCAACATTTGTGTTTTGAGAGGCAATCTCGTCACTTGTTTTTTTTTTAATATAGTAACAATGAGCGCCATTGATGAGTCAGCTCTGTGATTTTTGTGATGTGTTAACAGTGAATGATCGAGATTTTGAGCTAGATTTAATATCCCTGATGATCTACGTTGATGATGGAAATATGATATTTGAACCATGTCTTGAATTTACATGAGAAGTCGTAATGTGCACGACAGATATTTTTGCCCGCCGGGTACGAGCGAGGCCGTACTGTGAGAATATGAATAATAATGACGTCGCGAATAAAATGAATAAATAAGAAGTGTGAAATGAAGAATTTAACCACGTGCGTTAAATGTGTTACGACATGGGTTATGATACTACAGGCAGGAGCCTGCATTTTGTTAAATAATTCCAGGGAGAATAGATGCTCGACTAATAATGCTAGCCAGTGTACAATGTGGACAGAGCGACGAGTCAATGTGTTTTGAATATTTATGTAGAGTCACGGATAACGTGAAAGAACAGTAAATTTTTCCATCAAGGTTAAATAATATTATGTCCAGACAATTGTCGTCTGAAATTTGAGATTGCCGTCAAATTCGCAATATTTTGCTACTCGCAGCGGGGTATGTTTTCTGGTAACTCCGAGTTTGTTTTGCGCTTTTCTATCCTTATTTAATTTCCAGTAGGCCGCGATGGTGGGATCCAGTTTTGTTTATTTTGTTTCTTTTCTGTGTGCACTGTTACCGCGTATTTGTAGGACGCAAGCGTATGTGAATTATTTATATTTGATGTGTTGTAAATAGATAAGTGTAGCTAGGCTAGTTTGTTTTGATTTCTGTATTTTTTATCGGAGCAGATTTCTCCGTTAGTTAACGTAATGATGTAAATTAGATGTTAGATGTTAGGTTTATAGGTCATCGATTCTGTCACAGTCGAAACAGTAGTGGTATGCTCATACCAGGCATCCAAGTAATTACCAAACTTTCTTTTAAAATCCACTACATTTTTATTTTGAAATGAAGCGATCTTTAAATAAACCAATTGTATAAAACTGCCGCAAGAAATGGTAAATAAGATGGTATCTGCCTCCATCTAGTGGTGATACCACAAACATGAATTTATAATGAAATGCAGTGAGCGGCAAAGTCAATAGAAATTTTAATGTACAAAGATCGCTGTCATTCGATAATGTTAACATCAGGCACTTGGCCTAATTTTGTTTTATTTTAAGAGTCCAGTCTATCACAGGCAAGCAAGTGGAGTCTAACGTAGATGAGTGGTTGGATACACTCAGAGTAATGTGTCGATTATTAATTTTTGTTTAATCATGAGGTATTTGAATGAGACGACGGTTATGTAGGAAATGAAGAGATGTTCATGGTTGTTTTGTTCTGTTTTTCTAAGAACCATTTCCTTAAGTGATACACTTGTTTAGTGCAGTCCATGTTATTTAAATTTGGGTATTTTTCCCAAATGAGCCTACATGTGTTAAACATTTTATAACTCTTACAAGTCAGTGGATTGATCGACATAACAGAATTTAATTTACTTTGTTGTGAGTCAACTATTCATTAATTTATTTTGAGAGATAGTTTCTCTGTTAGATATTTTGTAAATTCAAGAAGGTGGTCATTCTGACCAGAGAGTTAACGGAGTCATTTTTATAACTTGAAGACAATGTCAAGATAGTCTGGCATATTTTAATTAAGGTGTTTGACCTTCAGTCAGTTTATTCAGGCAGTTTATGTTTGTTTTGTAAGGCAGACCTTCGATTTTTAATATTTTATTAGTCATTTATTTTCCTTTGTTTACACTTTTTCTCTAGTTCAATTTACGTTCATTTCAGCACTTTGCATTTTATTTGAATAAATTAGTCTTTTATTTAATTTTAATTCAGTCTTGGGTACCGTCATTTTAGTTAGTTTACCCCTTCTTTTCATTCCCTCACTCCTCAATCAGCGGATGGCCTCTCCGGGGATATCGAACGGGCACAACTGAGAAAGAAGAGTCTACATGCAGCGGTGAGTATGATTTTATATGTCATTTATTACAGGAGCAGCCGGCGCATAGAAGAGAGAAGAGATCACCGCATTTGGTGCCTTAATAGGGCACAGGGGCCGGAGTGAGGAGTGAAAAGCGTGGCGCCCACCTTTAGGGGCTAGTTTTGCTTATCCCCGGGACTTTGCACTTTACATTTTATTTATTTTGTACCCAGACTGACAGCCATGAACATAGATTTACTGAATGTTGATAAATATGAATGCTGTGATAGTACTGTTTGACAAGTAGTGGTATTAATTATAAATGATATGTTTTGTATAATTTTATCCATTTTAGGATAAAATTGTTTTGTATTGGTGATTACTGTGTCTTGCATGTGTTGGAGGTAGTGTTGGGGAACCTGATGGTCTCAGTCGTATTCTCTCAGCATATAAAATGTCGATTAGCCAGGAGCAGTGGGACAGGTTGATTAAAACCATTAACGATTTAAGTGTAACAACCAGTGAGTTGAAATCAAGTCAGGCCGAACTATCGAATAAAATAGAAAGCAGCCAGGCAGAATTAGCTATTGAAATTGTGAATAAGGTAGAAAGTAGCCAAGCCGAATTAGCTAACGAGTTAAAAAACACACAAGGCGAATTAAAATCCAGCCAGGTAGAGTTAGCCAATGAGTTAAAGGCCACACAAGGCGAGTTGAAATCCAGCCAGGTAGAACTTGTAAATAAGATTGAGAGTAGCCAAGCCGAACTTGCGAATAAAGTAGAGGCAGTACACGGGCAGGTCTTGGAAGAATTTAAACAGTATGAGATAAAGCTCGAGGAGAAATTCATGAAAAGCCAGGTCGAATTGAAAAAGGAGTTACGGGAAAACCAGGATAAACTCATGCAGGCGTGTAATGCAAACAGGCAGGAGACGATGGAAGAGATAAAGAAGTTAGCCGATGCACAAGCACAGATACAAGAGCAGTTAGACAGCCACAGCGCGACTGTTGAGGAAAGTATGAAGGAGACCAGGGAAATGGTGCAAGATCAAGGCAAGGACTTAGCTCGAGGTATCATACTCTTGGAAGAGCGTATAGATAAAATTGAGGACGAGAATAGAAAAGAGATGAATAAAGCATGCGTACAGATTGGAGAGACCCAGGAGAAAACGAGCCACGAAATCATGACCTTAAAGTCGGAGACCCAGGATATTACAAAGAGGTTAACCGAACTGACAGAAAAGATAGCAGAGACTGAGGGTGCGATTACACTCAGCGAGCAGTCAGTAAGACAGGAAGTTAGCGAGGTCATAGAGGGAAAGATCCAGGCAATTAAGACCCAGAGCGAAAACTTGTCGACCTTGGTCAAGATGTTAGTTGACAAACAGGCCGAATCCCAAGTAGCCAGAGAAATTAGGATACAGCCGCACGAACCGACACAGAGCGAGCCTATAACCCAAATATTTAACATGGAAAGGACAATGCCCGAAAGTACGCAAAGAACTGAAGCTTCCACGCAAATCATAAACATCGTGCGCACGAGTGACGATCAGCCGAAGAAATTTAGTGGAACGTCACAAATAACACCAAAAGTCTATCTTAGGGAATTGAAGCAATATTTCCAAGACATTAAAGCCCCTGAAGAAAAGAAACTACGCATAGTAGAAAAATATCTCGAAGGACAGGCAAAGACCTGGTATTACGGTTTCGTAGATACTTTTAAGACGTTCGCAGATTTCGAGAAGGCTTTCCTCGAAAGGTACTGGTCCTTATCCACACAACAGGCACTCAGAATGGACTTGTACACTCGCAAGTACATGTCGACACAGCCCACACGATACTTAGACTTCTTCCTAACGCAGCTCGTCAAACTTAGGCAATTAGATTCTCCAGTGTCAGACGCAGAGATCGTTCAGACGATAATCAAACAATTTCCGTCGGACGTGCAGAGAATGCTCATTACAGCGAGGGTCGATGATCCAGCCCAAGTTGAGGCTATATTAAGGGAGCTAGACGCTACATCCAGTAATAATATACCGCAGAGAGTGACCAGGCAAACGCAGGAACATAGGGCGTACCTAGCTAATGCCACCAGCGAAAATGCACGAGGCAATGTGCAGGTAAACGGCCCGAATTCAGGCGCTGTACCGCGGCGAGAGACGAACACGAGACGCCAGGAGGAAGAAATCCAACGTCCGTGGTTTAGAAAACCTAACTACCCAGACAGGCGACCGCGCTACCAAGACAGGCAGCCATACCAACGGAGGTACATCTCACGTGACAGAAGGCGATGGGAAAATGCAGGAAGAGATAGGCCTTACTATCGCGATCCTGAAAGGAGATGGAATGAGAGAAGGAATTACCAGCGAGATAGGAACTCGGACCCGAGGTATCAAGAGGGGCGGCGATACATCAATGAACTGAGTAACAAACAGCAGCGCGATCCGTGGAAACAGGCGATCGAATCCCAAGACATGAATCCGGACATCACAGGAGACGGAAGCCACGAATTCCAGCAGCCAGCCAGGAGAGAAACCCAGGACCGCACACCACTAAACCCAGAAGCACCCCCACACAAGGAAACAGGTGCTAGGAAGAAGGAATATCTTCCTAATTGGAATTAAGGACTCCATCGTATAGCTCGGACATTTATGGAAAAATCCCGAAATCGAGGAGAGGCAACCAGTTCATATTAGTCACCATGGATGTATTTTCCAAATTTACAAACCTTTCTCCAATGCAAAAGGCCAATACTAGGTCAGTTTTAAGATGCATTAATAGGGAAATAATTCCGGCCATGGGAAAACCGGAGAAATTATTAACAGATCACGGAACACAGTTCACCTCCGCTGAGTTCAAAACAGGTTTAAGGCAATTAGGAATACAGCATGTTCTGAGTTCAACACGTCACCCAGAGTCGAACCCGGCAGAAAGAGTAATGAAAGTCATCGCAAAATTCAGCAGAATTTATATCCCAGAACAACATTGGCGATGGGTCGATATTCTCCCATTGATCACTGAC
Organism: Anabrus simplex; assembly: GCF_040414725.1. NCBI lineage: Eukaryota > Metazoa > Arthropoda > Insecta > Orthoptera > Tettigoniidae > Anabrus > Anabrus simplex. The sequence continues at coordinate 74,039,664 of NC_090270.1, read as the reverse complement.
TGCATAAATAATACTGTCCATGAAGCAACAGCGAAAATCCCAGCCACAGTGCATAATGGCTTACAACCGGCCAGGACGTGGAGTCCAGTCGTCAATTGTCCGCCTGAACCCCAATTATCTCCGGAACTATGTATACAGCAGGTACGAGAGCGCTTAAGAGAGCAAGCTGACCGCAGGCTAAGGAGAGTTCGTAGAAAAAAATTCCACAAGCCATTAAGGGAAGGTGAAATGGTATTGATCCGTAGACCAGCCATCTCCGATCCTGAAAGGAAGTATTATGCAAAATTCGCACCATTGTACATCGGTCCTTACCGCATTGTCCAGGATATGCAAAACAATGCATATAAAATTAGTAGTTTAGATGGGGAGAATGAAATGATTATGAATGCAGCAAATCTTCGAACATATAATATAGCACCAGGCGCAGCTCAAGTAAATCTCGTGGAGAAACCAAGGAGCTCAAACGCAGGAGAAGACACAAGTTCCGGCACGGAAGAAGAAGATGATGATGATGACCCGTGTACCGAAGCAGAAGAAGAAGATGATGATGATGACCCGTGTACCGAAGCAGAAGAAGAAGATGACGATGATGACCCGTGTACCGAAGCAGAAGAAGAAGATGACCAGGAAACCCTATCAACAAACCCAGGAGACGACAGTCATTTCGAGACTGAGACAGGTCAACAGACAGAAGAGAATTGTCCGGAATGCAAACAGAACTCAGCCGAGATACTAGCAGTCATGAAACAGATTGCAGATGACCTCGAGAAAGAGAACAAACTTTTAGAGAGAGAAATCAGAGAAAACTCAGACATAAGCAGAGGTATACTTCATAGTCAGAAGTATACATTCGCTTATGGCTGCAAGAATGTCTAGAATATCATTGGTTGAGTTGAGAAATCTTCCACTATCGCGTAAGATTTCTAACGGCGTAAGGGGGCATTGCACCCATAAGCGATTTTGCCTAATTTAATTCATAATTAAATTGTAATATTTCACATATGAGATACCACAGTAAGGCTGTGAAACTAGTAGGCACAAAGGAACTTTCTGGCGCCAGCCTGACGGCGAGAGAATCCATGAAACTCTTCTCTAGACACGACCAGATTGTAAACCACCCGTCCAATAAATTTTATGACACCGCCAGGGAGTGGGCACTTGCTGTTCGTTCTCATGAGAAAGGCACGCGGTGAAGCCTGACCTATTTAGCTAGGACAATAGAGGACCAACGACAGTAACCGCCAATTCGTGGGAGGAAGCGGATGCAGTACGTTTTGGAAGAGCGCGAAAGTCTCAGCCAATCAGAATATGCTAAATTTGAATGAGTTGTCATACCGGGAGATCTACTATCAGTATCTCGCGATCTGAAGCCCGATGTGGTAGTGAAAAACAGTGTCCTAACTTCTTTATAATATTTGGTGAATTATCAGTGCCAATCTGTGGTTAATCAGTGCCTAATTAATAAAATTCAACTTCAAACGGAGGAGTAAGTGAACCCAGAATAAGGAGCCATGATGGCTGAATGAGACCATCCACCGGAAGAAAATAACACCAATGACGCGCATCATCGTGTGGATTATTCTATGATCATTTCCCGCGGCGCAATATCACATGTGAGTCGGACAGAATTTAGGAAGTTTCGAGTATAAAATTTGAAGACCATAACCTACGGATGTACGAGAAAGCGCTCCCAAGGACTAGATTATTACGCCACATCCCTTCCACGGAACTATTTTCCTGGTGGTGGGAGAAATTTTCATAAAACCCAGCGACCACAGGGTCGAACTCTCAGTTATTGTCAGTCGTTCTCAGTGTTTGAGTCTTACTCAGTTATTCTCAGTTATTATCAGTTACTTCTCATTGTGTTTTGAGTAACTCTCAGTCAATTCTCAGTGTTTGAGGATCAGTTATTCTCAGTTATTCTCAGTTATTATCAGTTACTTCTCAGTGTGTTTTCAGAACTCTCAGTCATTCCAAGTTATCAGTGTTTTGAATCGTGTATTCTAGAATTCTCAGTGTTTGAGTCACTCTCAAGTGTTTCTAAAGTTCTCAGTTCACAGTTGTTTTGAATACTCTCAGTTATTGTCTTGAGTACTTTTAGTGTTACTTCAGTATTCTCAGTGAATCTACGTTTTGACAGAGTGACAGACTGTTCAGCAAAATGCATTTTTAGTCAGTTTTATTTTGGCTGGTAAGAAGGCGATTAGACACTTGTAGGCATTTAGAAAGCCTTGTTGTATTTACGTGAGAGAATAGCATTTCAGGATATGAACACTTTCACAGACCTTTACTGGAAATGCAGGGAGTGTAGGGAAGAATTACACTTTCAACTTAAATGATATTATGTCCAGCAGGTTTACATAAAAACATTGCTAACCAGCGGGGAGTGTTACATGTGAGATCAGTATAAGATTTTCTCCACAACATAAATTGCATTTTTAGCTTGTTTCTACCATTCTACAAACTGTTTGGCAAGCGAGATGTTTATGGGCAGAGACTAGTAATACAGATGGGAAGGTGATTGACTTTATTCAATGGATGCCGCAATGGCAAACCTTGAGGGGAAAGTTATGTCCCAGTAAGGTGAACGTACTATAAGCTGTAATGTAAACAAAGCTGAGGGAGCGAAGGAAGGCCAGCAGGTGTTTGCAGGTAGGAAGCGAGGCGACCTTCATCTACACAGCAAGCAGGAGGCTGCAGCGGCATCTTCTAAACTTTCACGGGAGTGAGAGAAATGCGAGTGTTTTTTATGCTAATATAATCGTGTGTCACGGCATGGCAAGAATGTGTCAAATTTGCGTGTGTAATAAAAATCTGGAATACCACATCAACCTGAAGATGGAATTCTAATTTCCACCATGACGGGGGCCAGTGGGTGAACTGACCTGCTTCCACCATACAGGTATGAGCATAATTAAATCATGTAAATAATATGTAGTACCGTGGCAAAATCGATGATCAGTGTAGTTTAGAGTACTAGGTAGAGTTGTAAATAATTCACAGTTTATAATACTACTAGGAATAATAATAATAATAATAATAATAATAATAATAATAATAATAATAATTATGTTTATGTTGCACTTTCAGATAGGCTTATTTTTTGTGTTCTTTGTCTTAAGTAGATGTTTGTCTGCGTGTTTATGGTTGATTTTCTGTAGGATGTCATTTTGACAGTTAGGCAGCTATTTGTTTTGATCTACGAGTGTAATGCCAGTTGATTTCTTTTTATTGTTCATCATGATTTTAGATCGATGGTTTTTTTGAGTCATATTTTTCTTTGTTGGAGTTTTTGATGTTATGGACACTACCGCGATGTTTTCAATGTTTATTTGCTACTTTGCGCATTTCAGTTTGTTTATGTGGCGGAATCATCCTTTAGATGACCGGTTTCGATTTGTATTTATCCCGCGTATTTTGCGACGATTTTTGGGTAGACGCGTATATTTATTTCTGTAGTCGCGGTTGCGCACGTTTCAACATTTGTGTTTTGAGAGGCAATCTCGTCACTTGTTTTTTTTTTAATATAGTAACAATGAGCGCCATTGATGAGTCAGCTCTGTGATTTTTGTGATGTGTTAACAGTGAATGATCGAGATTTTGAGCTAGATTTAATATCCCTGATGATCTACGTTGATGATGGAAATATGATATTTGAACCATGTCTTGAATTTACATGAGAAGTCGTAATGTGCACGACAGATATTTTTGCCCGCCGGGTACGAGCGAGGCCGTACTGTGAGAATATGAATAATAATGACGTCGCGAATAAAATGAATAAATAAGAAGTGTGAAATGAAGAATTTAACCACGTGCGTTAAATGTGTTACGACATGGGTTATGATACTACAGGCAGGAGCCTGCATTTTGTTAAATAATTCCAGGGAGAATAGATGCTCGACTAATAATGCTAGCCAGTGTACAATGTGGACAGAGCGACGAGTCAATGTGTTTTGAATATTTATGTAGAGTCACGGATAACGTGAAAGAACAGTAAATTTTTCCATCAAGGTTAAATAATATTATGTCCAGACAATTGTCGTCTGAAATTTGAGATTGCCGTCAAATTCGCAATATTTTGCTACTCGCAGCGGGGTATGTTTTCTGGTAACTCCGAGTTTGTTTTGCGCTTTTCTATCCTTATTTAATTTCCAGTAGGCCGCGATGGTGGGATCCAGTTTTGTTTATTTTGTTTCTTTTCTGTGTGCACTGTTACCGCGTATTTGTAGGACGCAAGCGTATGTGAATTATTTATATTTGATGTGTTGTAAATAGATAAGTGTAGCTAGGCTAGTTTGTTTTGATTTCTGTATTTTTTATCGGAGCAGATTTCTCCGTTAGTTAACGTAATGATGTAAATTAGATGTTAGATGTTAGGTTTATAGGTCATCGATTCTGTCACAGTCGAAACAGTAGTGGTAGGCATCCAAGTAATTACCAAACTTTCTTTTAAAATCCACTACATTTTTATTTTGAAATGAAGCGATCTTTAAATAAACCAATTGTATAAAACTGCCGCAAGAAATGGTAAATAAGATGGTATCTGCCTCCATCTAGTGGTGATACCACAAACATGAATTTATAATGAAATGCAGTGAGCGGCAAAGTCAATAGAAATTTTAATGTACAAAGATCGCTGTCATTCGATAATGTTAACATCAGGCACTTGGCCTAATTTTGTTTTATTTTAAGAGTCCAGTCTATCACAGGCAAGCAAGTGGAGTCTAACGTAGATGAGTGGTTGGATACACTCAGAGTAATGTGTCGATTATTAATTTTTGTTTAATCATGAGGTATTTGAATGAGACGACGGTTATGTAGGAAATGAAGAGATGTTCATGGTTGTTTTGTTCTGTTTTTCTAAGAACCATTTCCTTAAGTGATACACTTGTTTAGTGCAGTCCATGTTATTTAAATTTGGGTATTTTTCCCAAATGAGCCTACATGTGTTAAACATTTTATAACTCTTACAAGTCAGTGGATTGATCGACATAACAGAATTTAATTTACTTTGTTGTGAGTCAACTATTCATTAATTTATTTTGAGAGATAGTTTCTCTGTTAGATATTTTGTAAATTCAAGAAGGTGGTCATTCTGACCAGAGAGTTAACGGAGTCATTTTTATAACTTGAAGACAATGTCAAGATAGTCTGGCATATTTTAATTAAGGTGTTTGACCTTCAGTCAGTTTATTCAGGCAGTTTATGTTTGTTTTGTAAGGCAGACCTTCGATTTTTAATATTTTATTAGTCATTTATTTTCCTTTGTTTACACTTTTTCTCTAGTTCAATTTACGTTCATTTCAGCACTTTGCATTTTATTTGAATAAATTAGTCTTTTATTTAATTTTAATTCAGTCTTGGGTACCGTCATTTTAGTTAGTTTACCCCTTCTTTTCATTCCCTCACTCCTCAATCAGCGGATGGCCTCTCCGGGGATATCGAACGGGCACAACTGAGAAAGAAGAGTCTACATGCAGCGGTGAGTATGATTTTATATGTCATTTATTACAGGAGCAGCCGGCGCATAGAAGAGAGAAGAGATCACCGCATTTGGTGCCTTAATAGGGCACACTATCGAGCTCGGTTTTGAAGTTCCTCCCATTCATGAGTATGTTCTTCCGGAAGATGAAAAATTCAGAAGCGTAACTTCTGGAGAGGCACAAGATTTTGCACTCGTACATTTTCTCCGCTACACGGAAAAACCTTGAAGACGAGATAGCAAGTGTAGATTCTTTGGCTGAACCACATTTAGTAGCCTCTTACGACATCCAGGGGTACAGATAACATCCTTTGACACCATCTAGAGGGGAAATGAAGAGTTTCGATAAATCGAAAGAAAAATGGATGCATTCACAAAAGAGTGGTAACGGTCGTGAATTGTGGTGGTGGTGGTAGTGATTATTGTTTCAAGTGGAAGTACAATTGCGATCACAAGAATTCCGTGTGGAAAAGTAAACAGGTAACGTTTGGGCGAATATTTTGGCCAACCCTGAGGATAATAATAATTTCGTGTGGCTATTTCTAGCCGAGTGCAGCCCTTGTAAGGCAGACCCTCCGATGAACGACCCTGAGGATGAAGGAGAAGTAACCAAGGCAACGTCACATGTGTTCGTCTTCCAAGAGGTGTGGCTTGCGACGTTGCGTACTCAGAGGTCACTCCCAACTCCATTTTTTTCGGGAACTGATTAAGATGTTTCTATGGTTAAACATTCTGGCTATACTAGCTTTTCCTAATCGAGAAAAGCAATTAATTAACTGTAATTTAATTGCAATGAAGTGTGCACGATGTAATCCCATCTCAATATATGGCATTTAATTGTTTGATCAACGCTGACAATAACTTCATATGAACGGTTTTCAAAACGCGCTTGCGTCTCTGCTAATCATAATTATTTAATGCTAAGTTATTTTTACCTTGGTTTTTGAGGATAACAATTATTATTATTATTATTATTATTATTATTATTAGTAGTAGTAGTAGTAGTAGTAGTAGTGGTAGTAGTAGTAGTAGCATTATTTAACAGGGAATATATTGACGAAAATAGGGGGTCATTCTTCCTTACAGTGGTTGAGCGCGATGCCATTTGATAATGAAGTCATAATCGAGACCGCTAACATTTCAGACAGACCTCGTACACAAGAATTACGAAGAAACTGGTGAATTTGACCCTCAATGTGTTGACATACACATTACGGCTGTTGCCTTGAAGGAGCCGTGTGGTTCATCCATTCATTCCCCTCTCCCATCATTATCAAGCCAGTGGGGCGTGTGGGTAGGCGGGGAAGCAAGTACCTTCCCCTCCACATGTGTTTCGTTCATGCTAGATATCCTCGTACTTCGTTTTCTCCACCTCCACCTCCCCTCACTCTTCAGATGTGTGCATGTGTTAACAGGTCTGATGGATATAGCCAAAGAGAGAGTGTGTTAGCAGGCACTGGGTCGTTCTGAGGGCTGTACTGATTTCTTACCTTAAATGAGTATTTCTGGCCACGAGATACTAAAGATTTCGAGTGTACAACTGGGCAACCATCCTCTATATAACACTAATCAGAGAGAAAAATGGAAGGGGCCCGACACTTCGAAAAATAAAGGTATCGGCCAAAGAAAGACAAGGACCACGAAGGGTGTGAAAATGAAAGATTCCCTAGGCCTCACAACCTAATACCTTCGGGTTCGGAAAAGAACAAGCGTTGACCATGGGAGGTCGGATAGGATAGATGAAAGTGAGGAGTCTGGAACAAGTAAGTGGAAGCAATGCCAGGGTTAGCTAAGGGTTCCCTTGTCGCCAACTCACGCTCCAAGGTTAAGAGCCCCTAAGGCCCCTTTTAATCGCCTCTTACGACAGGCAGGAGATATCGTGGGTGTTGTTCTACCATCCCCACCTACAGCGGAATCGTGGATTGTGAGAAAATGGAAGATATTCTAGAGTTTGTAAATAGGCTGTAATACTAGTGATAGCGTGCCTGTCTCTTATTCCAAGGCCCTGGGTTCGTTTTAGTTCTAGACCGAGGAGTAGAACGGGGTTCGCTTGATACGACCTTTTAAGCCTGTTGTACGCGATCAAATTTCTGTCAAATTCAAGACTTCACAAGAATTTTTCAAAACTTCACTAGTTTACTTGTCAAATCGCTTGCAGTACTTGAGCAGTCTTGAGAAATCTTCAAAAGTTTTCAAAGTGATTCATAACATATCCTAATCGATCAAAGAATTGCCAAGTCTTAGACAGAATAAATTGCTCAATGGAATTCGAGTATTAACGGTGCGCGCTAGGCCGTCTTAAAGACCGATGGACATTGTGTGTGTGTGTGTGTGTGTGTGTGTTTGTTTGTTGCTAAATATGAGGAGATTGCAAGAGAAATATCTCAAGGAAATGGACAGCTTGTATGTTCATTACCGCACGGTAACCTGTAAGTAAACACTACCCGCAATGATCGATTTATGACGATCGTCCCATATTATTATTATTATTATTATTATTATTATTATTATTATTATTATTATTATTATTATTATTATTATTATTATTATTATTATTATTATTATTATTATTATTATTATTATTATTATTATTATTATTATTATTATTATTATTAAATTCCTAATGTGTTTTCATGTAATAAAGTATGAATTTCCGTTGCATTGCTCTCATTTTTATTCAATTCATGTACTAGGCTAAATGCAATATAACATAACCTCCGCAAATAATGTTATGACCAGTCAAGTTAGCTGTGCGGTTATGAGCACGCAGCTGTGTGCTTGCATCCGGGAGATAGTGGGTTCGAGCCCCACTGTCGGCAGCCCTGAAGATGGTTTTCCGTGGTTTCCCATTTTCTCACGAGGCAAATGCTGGGACTCTACCGCTTCCTTCCAATTCCTAGGCCTTTCCTATCCCATCGTGGCCATAAGACCTATCTGTGTCGGTGCAACGTAAAGCCAATTGTAAAAAAAAATGTTATGGGAAGATAACCGCATTAATATTTTCCCCATGTAAATTATGGTTTACTGCGTATTTCTCTTCTGTTTAAGAATATATCCCACTGCAGCTAGTCCAAGAACCACAACTGCTGATTGCCTTTCCTCCATACTGAAACAAAATGCTATCAAACTTTGCCAAATCTTTTCAAATCTGTCAAAACTTCGGCAGTGTTGAACAGTCTTTGACAAGATTTTCTTGTAAAGTACTAATTGAAAGAAAACTTGAATGATGTGCAACAGGCATTAGTTACAGGAAGAAAGCACACAGCGAGAAGATGACGCTACTGATCTAGTGTACACAGACGAACAGTGGTTCCCATGGTTACAATGGTGACGGGAGATGTATGACGTTAATTCCAGAAACACCATCAGAGCATAAACATATCCATGTTAAAAGAGTAACATGTTCATTCCTGGGAGCAAGGGTGACAGATCATAACCACTATATTGCACTAACAGTGGCAAGGTTTCGAATAGTAGAAGTCTTTGTCTTCCACTGCTTCACGGACCTTCATGACTTGTATGGGGATGGTGGTGGCGGTGATTATTGTTTTAAGAGGAAGTACAACTAGGCAACCATCCTCTATATAACGCTAATCAGAGAGAAAATATGGAAGGGATCTGACACTTCGAAATATGAAGGTATCGGCCAGAGGAAGACAAGGGCCACGAAGGGCGTGAAAATGAATAGGCCTTAGTGCTCTAATACCTTCGTTGTCGGAAAAGGACAATAGTTGACCAAGGGAGGTCGAATCGAATAGATGAAAGTGAGCAGCCTGGCACAAGTAAGTGTAAGCAATGCCAGGACTCAGCTAAGGGCACCGTGGTTGCCAACCCACATTCCCAAGTTAAGATCCCCTGGGTACCCTTTTAGTCGCCTCTTATAAAAGGCAGGAGGGGCTGCCTAGCCGAGGCGGTAAAGGCGTGCTCGGTTCGTCAGGAAGGACGTAGGCTCGAATCCCCGTCAGGAAATCGTAAAATTTAAGAAACGAGATTTCCACTTCCGGAGGTGCGTATGGCGTAGGTTCACTCAGCCTACACCAAAACAGAGTACAGGTTAATTCCTGGGGCAAAGGCGGCCGGGCGTAGAATTAACCACTCTACCCCATCAAGTGCCGAGGTTACGAATAGTGGAAGCCTTTACCTTCTACCCCTCCAAAGGTCTTCATGGCCTGTACGGAGATGACTTTAGTTCTTATGACAGACAGGTGATTATTCTAACGCCCCCACCCACATGGGGAACTTGTATGGAGACAACAAGCTTTACTTCTGCTAAGTCTCAAGTTCCTAAACGAAATAGCAACATTCTTCTTCTTCTTCTTCTTCTTCTTCTTCTTCTGGTGCCTGGCGTGTATGATGGAGCAACTTCCTCTGTTTTGTGTTTCCTATCAGAATGACCATATCGTGGATGTCGAAGCATTGTCTGAGGTTCCACGTGCAGGATAATCTCCGCCCACGTCCACTCTTTCCCTATTAATAAGCCTATTTGTTTGTTTCTCTCTTTAACTTGGTGTATTTGATTCAGACCAGTTCAAATATAACACGAATCTCTTTCATGGCGGAAGAAATATTTTAAGAAATGAATGTTTATAAATCGACCTACATTTGTGTCGGTGGCCTAATAATATCTCAAACCGAGCGAGCGTTCTGCTGCTGAGTTTGCTGGACACATTTTACTAATTTAGATGGAATATTTATTTATCTCATGTTGTTACTTCCTGTGAGTATTTGGGACATTTTGGTCAACAACCCTCTGCAATTACTGCAGAAGTATTTGTTGATGTAGTGACCGTACTTGTGTGTGCATTTGAAATTATTAGTTGAGTGACTGACTTTACCACAATAACATCTAAAGAAAAAATTATTATTATTATTATTATTATTATTATTATTATTATTATTATTATTATGTCCGGCTCCACTGCTAAATGGTTGGCGTGCTGACCTTTGGTCACAGGGGTCCCGGGTTCGATTCCCGGCAGGGTCGGGAATTTTAACCATCATTGGTTAATTTCCCTGGCACGGGGACTGGGTGTATGTGTTGTCTTCATCATTATTTCATCCTCATTACGACGCGCAGGTCGCCTACGGGAGTCGAATCAAAAGATCTGCATCTGGCGAGCTGAACCCGTCCTGGGATCTCCCGGCACTAAAAGCCATACGATATTTCATTTCATCATTATTATTATTATTATTATTATTATTATTATTATTATTATTATTATTATTATTATTATTATTATTGATTCATTCTATATCAAATCGAGCTAATTTATCTGCAATGATGTCGCCAATGACAATGATTTCGATTTGTGTCTAGTATAACACTGAAACGTACGGTTCTTTGTATGAATAGTCAGCATCGTGGTCTTCGGTTCAGAGGGCTCTCGGTTCGATTTTACCCCTTGTCTGGTTAAATCCTCTGTATCGAGGACTAGATGCTTATGTTTGTTATGATACACATCTGTTCATTTACTCATAACATTCCACAGTAAAAATCCACCACAGGAAGCACGCAATAGTGAAACTCTCCTCAATTCCATGCCTCGGGTGTGACACAGATCACGTCCACGACCCCACCAGGGTGTGGGAAATGCAGCGGAAGAATAATATTAAGGTTATAACAGAAACAATATGTATTCTATAGTTATAACGACTCTACAATATATTTTATTGAAGTTTTGCAGAAGTTCTGTTAAATTAATAGTTCTATTATGAATGATTGATTCTCCAGGAAAATGCAATTTTGTCCATTGTGAAATATCTGAGACAACCTTTGGTAGAGAAGTACTGTTTATTACACCAGCAAGTTGGATGAGCGGTTCGGACTTGAAGAAAGTTTCCCGTGGTTTCGCAATTTCACATCAGGTGAATGCCGGGGATGTAATTTAATTTAAGCCACGGACGCTTCCTTTCGTGTCCAAACCTTTTACTATCCCCTCGCCCTAAAAGGCCTAACTGAGAGTGTGGGCTTGCATTCGGGAGTTAATGGGTTCAAACCCTACTGTCGGCAGTCCTGAAAATGTTTGCCCGTGGTTTCCCCTTTTCATACCACGCAAAAGCTGGAGCTGTACCTTAATTAAGGCCACGGCTGCTTCCTTCCTACTCCTAGCCCGTTCCTATCGCATCGTCCCAATAAGACCTATCCGTTTCGGTGCGACGCAAAGCAACTTGTACAAAAAAAAAAAAAAAAAAAAAAGGATAGAAAGAAAGGAAAACCTAACTGAGTCGGTGTGACGTTAAAACATTAGTAAAGAAACTATTTACTACGAGTAATGGTGGATATTAACCGTTCCTTTTTAAATCATTGTTTCTCAAATATTTGCAAATATACACACGATGATATTATATGTAAATATGCATGTAACACTGGAAGTGGTATCAGTATTGATGGACTCCTAATTCAACGTAGGCAGATCTGGGAAAGCATTCTTTCTGATTTTATTACACACATTTGCGAAATTACTAACTGGTTTGAAAGAAGGCAGTTACGATAACAGAATAGTGTTAAGAAAATGTTGTAAACTTCGAGCAGGGAAGACTTGGGAGTAAGGAGACGAGTTTCTCGACTAATAAGTGGCATATTCCCAGCTGTCAGTGGAGAGATGGCGTGTAGTGAGAATAGTACACGAGTACGATTATATTGAGCTTTTAAAAGTAGGAACATTACAACACACTACCAACCACCAAGAAACACGTAACAGATGTCTACATCCCTAAAGATGTTGTCAGGAAAGGCATCCGGCTATGAAACTGGGCCGAGTCCATTTGTTGGAGATAGATGGCACCAGCGGCCCCACCAGGGTGTTGGAAAAAATACACAAGAAGAAGAAGAAGAAGAAGAAGAAGCTTTGAACTGGTTTAGAAACCATTAGGCATGTTGTTCCGAAGTGTAGATATTTACTTCTTGCCTCATCAATTGTTTGTACAGTATATTGATTAGTAGAAAAACATTTACTTTAGAGACAAATGCATTTAAATGAAGTGAGACAGGAAGATATAAATGCAAATAAGCATGTCTTTTCACTCGAGTGTTTGTTCTCGTCTCGCAGGACATTCGGATATAGTAAGAGAAGCCTCATGTCTTTAAAAAGAGAATTTTGACTCGTAATATGTATCTGCAATTTCTCGGTTTACAAGTGGGATGGAAGTATCCATAGATGCCCTTCTAGAATTTACCTGAAACTAACAAACTCAGTCGAATGTAAAAAGAATAATAATTTTAAACAAGATGTCATAGTATTAAGCGAAGTTGGTTTTGGCAAAAGTGAAAATAATGATTCTCCTTTTATGGAAGATAATTTGGCATGTAAATGTAGAACATATTCCATACAGGTGTAGCATCTCCTTGAGTTTTATAACGTGTGGTCGATTTTTGGAAAAGCTAAGAAAATTTATAATATAAGTCAGTAATAACTTGGTATTTTATTTTCTTGTGTTGGTAATTAAGAACAAACTTGCAGTACATTGAGCTTGTCGGTACCGAGCTCGATAGCTGTAGTCGCTTAAGTGCGGCCAGTATCCAGTATTCGGGAGATAGTAGGTTCGAACCCCACTGTCGGCAGCCCTGAAAATGGTTTTCCGTGGTTTCCCATTTTCACACCAGGCAAATGCTGGGACTGTACCTTAATTAAGGCCACGGCTGCTTCCTTCCCACTCCTAGCCCTTCCCTGTCCCATCGTCGCCATAAGACCTATCTGTGTCGGAGCGACGTAAAGCAACTAGCAAAAAAAAAAAAAAAACGAGCTTGTCGGTGATTTATTTTACTAGAGCAGGGTTTCCCAAACTTTCTGTGTCTGAGGACCCCTCCACATATCACATTCATGTCCAAGGACCGATAGTCACAGAACATAATTCAGAATTCGGTGAACAAAACACAGAATTTTGTAATGTTGTATGTATGTTTAGTCCTCAGCCCGAAGGCTGGTTGGATCCTCAACAGCTCCGCCATCAGCTGTCATAAATGGCCTAGGCATCACTGAAGAGGCGTACTAGGGAAATGAGGAGTGAGGTAGTTTCCCATTGCTTTCCTCACCGAGCCAGAAGTTGCTATTACATATCAGTCTGCCAAGCCCACTGAAATGCATGCACGAACTGACCCTATGAGCAACATTTTCACACCATTCATAGCAGGGACTGGCTGCACAAGGAATGGCATTACTAGCATCACTCATACCTCAGTCACTTTCATCTTGTCAAAGCCAAGGATACCATGTTTAATTGTATTCGCATAATTTAAGATTAATGTTTACATTCCTTTAGATTTAACTACAACTTGATTTACATAAAGATATTTTATATATGCATATGCATAGAAATTATAAAACATTGTGGCACTTGGCTAATAGTTACAAGAGTCTGGATCTGGAAAAATTAGTTGATAAAATTAACTTGGTACAGTTGTTGGATCGAGGGGAGGGATGGTGTTGTTTTCCAAAGACCAAGCGTTTCACAAGTGTAGTCACCCGAACCAAAGTTCAGCCTCTACATTAGTTCCATTCCTGTACTTCGTTTCCATTCATGTGAGAGCAGCAAAGGTACAGGTATGTTGTCGTGGAAGTCATTAAGCGCAGCGTTTCCTTTCTAGAAATTGTAGGGCATAGGCGATGTCATGGACCCGAAAGTCGATCAGAGACGTAAAGTTGTGATACAAGGTCTTCACAAGATACTGCCAACTTGTACCATTTATCGACCAAGAATTCCATATACTGTATGCAGTGGCGGCGCGTGGATAAAGCGTCTGGGGGTTCACTGCTGTCGAAAATAACATGTTGAGATTTATTGTTACTTGATGTTTACATAGATGTAAAATAGTGACATTGCTTGATTAGAAACGCGACTTTCCTTTGAAGGTACACGGCTACAGCTCGAAGAAGTTAGCAAAACAATGAAGATGAAAGAGGTGCAATTACTTAAAGCTGATCCAATTTTCTCTGATTTTGGAGACGTTGCTTGCGTAAAAATCTTCAAGAACGTGTTAGGCAGACTATTGTTGTTTATGTATTGACGTATTTTGCTGCTTACTTTTCATACAACATGCATTACTAATGAAAAGCCCCAGGGGCTCTCAACTTCGGAGCGTGGGTTGGCAACCACGGGGCCCTTAACTGAGTCCTGGCATTGCTTCCACTTACCTGCACCAGACTCCTTACTTTCATCTATCGTATCTTACCTCCCTTGCTCAACTCTTGTTCTTTTCCGACCCCGACGGTATTAGAGCACTCGAGGCCCAGGGAGTGTTTCATTTTCACGCCCTTCACGGCCTTTGGCTTTCTTTGGCCGACACCTTCATTTTCGAATATAGGATCCCTTCCATTTTTTATCTATGATTAGTGTTATATAGAGGATGGTTGCCTAGTCGTACTTCCTTTTAAAACAATAATCACCATTACCACTTACTAATGAAACGTTTAATTATATAAACGTAGGCTACGTACGCCTATTAATGCTATATAAAACGTAGTTACCAAAATATTCTAGCTCATTGCGGTTAATTACATCAGAATTGCAAAACCGTCAAATTAAAACCCCTCCAAAACCTAACATATAAGGCAAACTTAAACCGCGCGCTCTGACAGTGCTTCGGCTAGGTTCGGAACTGCTCGATGTAACTCGTGTCTATCGCTGGTCCAGTCGCCAGCGATTCCTGTGCTGTTTTCCCTGCTCCTCACAGCCCCTCGCCTTGTGCACCCTCCTTCCGTCTCACGGCCCCGCTCCCTCAGTCCTGATATTGAACCTCTTCGCTGGTTCCGAAGAGCAACAGAGTGTTGATGTCAAAAAATACCGCTACGCGCGTGGATATACAGAGATTATTAAAGGAATAGGCTGTAATAAACCATTTTATATAGACTTATCCATTTCTAGGAGGTTCACTGAACCATTGAACATATAGAACGCACCGCCACTGACTGTATGTAAGTTATACAACAGTGAAGACGTAGTTCCTAAATTTAGAATAATGATCTATGAATTGTATGTGTGAAATAAAATATCGCTCATTAAATCGATACATTATTATTGCGGACCCCTTGGATTATCGTCTCCCCCCCCCCAGGGGTCAACGGACCACAGTTTGGGAATGACTGACTGTACTAGAGGACTGTCGTTCAGTTAAACCCATGCCATATCGCTTTAAATATTTTCCATGAAGGCTAATATGGATGCGGACAGCAGTAACTGAAGAAATTAAGATTTCATTTTTTTTAAATATTGTTGCCTTATAACAAGTACTACTACTAAAATGTTTTCATTCCTCCCCTGAAAGGAACTGTCCCGGCATTCGCCATAGTGCAGGAGAATGGAAAACCACGGAAAGCCATTCTCAGGGCAGCCGACGGTTCAGGCCAGCCTTGTCCCGTCTCTCGAATACAGAGGCGTAGAGCCACGGTAGAGCCGCGTTCACCCCTCCACTGCTCGGTTGGGCGGTCAGAGTGCAGAGCTGTTGGACCACGGACCAGTCGTGGCCACTTATGGGCCGAGACCCACTCTGCATCTACTGACCTTATAAACTTTTTTTTTTTTTTTTTTTTTTGTTGTGGTCAAGTACCCGAGAGTCCCGTGGCGACACTAGGCCACTCTACTCGTCGGTTTCTGCGACGTTGTGAAAAATTCACATCAGCACCAGCACAAACATACACTATTGGAGGAAAAAACACTCTGTCGATGGCGGAGCAAGTCCGCCATGTCAGAACTGAAACCTCCCTTCGCTGCTCTGTTAGTTTTCAAAATAATTTAGCTAGTGCTAGTTGGTTGTTGATGGAGTTATAAAAATTTCAAGAAGAAGAAGGCAAGTAGTGAGGGCAAGGCGATTTTTCTTGGTGGGGGGGGGGGTCTAGGGAACAATGAGTTGACGGGGGGGCATGGCTGGGAGATGATTTAGTTGAGAGGAAAGGAGATTGAGGAGAAGATAGAATAGATCAGGGTTGTTAGTGCTTGGTTGAGAGAGATGGGGAGTGAAGCTATTGAAATGTGGTGGTGGAGATCTTGGTTCACGGAGGTGAGAGCTCTGCGTAAAGTTAGTGTCTTGGCTGGTGCAAACTGTATAGCAGTGCGGATAACTTTGCCGATAATTTCTAAATAATTATGTTTATTGATTTTCATTCAGGTATACTGCAGAAATCTCGACAAGTGAGTCTTTCATACATTTCATATTTTTGCTTGTTGTGAGGCGACCCTTGACATTAGTGTAGGAGAATAGTGATATATAAAGAACCTTGAGTCCATAACGCCGTACAACTGACGTAAGCCTCACAGACTCCTTCCAAAAGAGAACCACTCAATATGTCAGTAGTCGCAAGAGGAAGTTCCTCATAAACCTGTGACTGTGGTGTGGCTGGTGCTAGGCATCAGGCCTATTGTTTTTTGTTAACAGATCTATCCGTTTCAACACCATGGGTGGAATATAGTTAAATAGTTGCAATATCCGCGGAAAACCATTCGCGGATGCGGATGTACCGG
Organism: Anabrus simplex; assembly: GCF_040414725.1. Lineage (NCBI taxonomy): Eukaryota > Metazoa > Arthropoda > Insecta > Orthoptera > Tettigoniidae > Anabrus > Anabrus simplex. The sequence goes on along the minus strand of NC_090270.1, from coordinate 74,022,728 downwards.
TAATGATATTTTTGAAAACAAGTACAGAATTGCACGTTCTACAAAGCTCGTTTACCAACACATACAGTATATGAATATACCAGAATATCAGGGTTTTAATAACTCTGAATACCGGGCGAGTTGGCCGTGCGGTTAGGGGCGCGCAGCTGCGAGCTTGCATCCGGGAGATAGTGGGTTCGAATCCCACTGTCGGCAGCCCTGAAGATGGTTTTCCTTGCTTTCCCATTTTCACACTAGGCAAATGCTGAGGCTGTACCTTAATTAAGGCCACAGCTGCTTCATTCCCATTCCTAAGCCTTTTCTATCCCATCGTCGCCATAAGACCTATCTGTGTCGGTGCGACGTAAAGCAAATCGAAAGGGAAAAACCTCTCAATCGTTTATAAAGGAAGTTAAAATATTACGTAGTGTGAAATCGCACGCACAAACGAGGAAATTGTTAGATACATGTTCTGAATCTCTCATTTTGTCACGCTGTGGACAGCTTATGAAGTTTGTGAAGAAGTAACCTGTACCAAACGAGTGGACGTTGTAGTCATTGATAGGAAATCTAACAAAGGTGCCATTATCGATCCTACCGTCACATTTGAGCGAGATGAAAAGCAGTCCAAAGAGGTTGATATATAAAAGAAAAGGCACTATGAGCCTTGCTTTCGTGACGTGGGACACAAATATAAAATCAATAACTGGGAAGTTACTGGCTTGTTGTTTGGTGAGGGCGAAACAATCACAAATTTGTCTGTGAATATTTTCAAAAGGTTTCGACTCCCTACAAATGTTATACAAGAATTTCAACTGTGATTTTGAGAAATTCACTCCAAATAGTAAAAAGAAATCATCTGTATAGCTTAAAGGTATTTAAATAAATAGAATCCATCGGGGGATAGCTGCCCGAAAATTAATAAATATTGCAATATTTAAAAAAATCCATTGAAAATTAAATAAGTGTATTTTCCTATTGTCCTTATAGACTAATCAGTAGGCTGAACCTTTGTGGTTTCCCTAGTATTAGGGCAACTATCCTAAGTGAATTTTATCTCTAGATTACTAGACGTACTCGTCTTCTTTTGTGCACTCTCCTTTCTTTGTACAGCACTTTTCTATACTTCTTTCTTGCACTAAGTGCTTTGAAGAACACACAAATTAAAGTTAAGGAAATATTATATCGGAGCTAAGATATGAACGTTAGCCAGTCTCATCACTGATAGCAAAGTTAGCGGAACTACCAACAGTGGATCTCATTGGCTACTGACCATAATAATTTGAAAGAACGCATTGATTATATAAGAACGGCGACAAAACAGATGTGAACAATTACAGAGGAATCTCCCTAATAGCAGTTCCATATAAAATTCTGTCGAAAGCTCTTCATAATAGAATTGAACCAAAAATAGACAAACCAATTGGAAATACCAAGATGGGTTCAGAAAAGGCAGATCATGCGCAGAACAGATTCTAAACCTGAACAGAGACAGGGATACAAAGAACTATGTCATAATTTTTGTAGACTTCAGAAAAGCGCACGATTCAGTAGACAGAATTTCGCTTCTGAGCATTTTAGAGGAATTTGAAGTTGACACAAAATCAGTCAATATAATTAGCCAAACTCTGGCTGAAACAAAGTCCAGAGTGAAATGTATGGGAGAGATCTCAGATGAATTTGAAATTAAAACCGGTGTCAGGCAGGGAAATGGGTTTTCCCCGATTCCTTTCAATATCGTCCTGGAAAAGATAATAAGAATAGTATGTGGGAAGAAGACTTAAAGAAAGAGACTCCATCATGAGATAATATTAGGTCCAAAGAACAAAGGGTTAGTGCAAACTGTGGCCTTTGCAGATGACATAGCAATCCTCTCTAGAAGTATAGAGACTGCCTTGGAGCAAATCAACCTTCTGAAAGAAATAGCAGGAAAAGTTGGACTTCAGATATCTTTTGAGAAGCTAAATTTATGTCAAATATTAGGGATTCACCCACAGCGCTAAAAACAGATTACGGAAAAATCAACAAGGTTAATAAATTCATATACAGTACCTAGGTGAAATAATTCAGGTTAATGGACTCGATAAGGAGGCAAACAGATCAAGAGCAAGAAAACTGGAACTAGCATACCAACTCACTAAAGACACCTTCAATAAGGAGAATCTCTCAAGGAAAACTAAAATCAAACACTACAACACAGAAATCAAACCAGAGAGTCTGTATGCCACAGAATGCATGTTCTCTATGAAAACTGGTGAAGTAGAAGAGATAGAGAAAAAAGAAAGGAAAATATTGAGGAAAATTTGGGAACCATTGAAAACGAAGGAGGAGAGTTTAGACATAGGAGGAATAAAGATTTATACAAGAATAAAGAAAATGAAAGGCTGTTAGGCAAGATCAGAAAGATTAGAATTAAATTTTTGGGTCACATAATGAGGATGGATAACAGTCGACTGACAAAACGAGTGTTTAACCATGTTTACAACAAAAAGAACGGCAACCAGTGGATCCAAGGAGTAAAAGTAGATATGACAGATTGGAATAACAGACGATGTAATACAAGAGAGAACAACTTTCAGGAGATTGATACAAAATTTCAAGGGTTTCCAGGAGAAGGAAAAGAGGAAAGGTAATAATAACAACATCTGGACACAAGAGAGGAGGAAACAACAAAGTGAAAGGACGAAGAACTTTTGGAAGTCAAGAAAAGAAGGATTAAGATGAATGCACAGCATTACTTTCCGTGGTCCTTAAATGGCCAAAATGGAAGAAGAAGAAGAAGAAGAAGACGAAGAATAACACCCACTTTCTGTGAGAAGGAGGCAGAAGGAGAAGGACGCGAAGGTTCCAAACCTTAACCTTGATGAGCCCTCAAATGTAACATTCAATCTACCCCACATCCTCAAGCGATGATCATTTGCGAAGGAGTGCGATTCTGCACACCAACTCACCGGAAGCTTGTCTCAAACACCGTGAACCGAGCCACTATATTTAACCAACTATTAACCATCAGCGAGCACGAGATCTCCACATTGCTGCTCACCCAGTTGGAAGACTGCCAGCTTCAATTGAGGGTATTTTACGGACTAGCGGAAAACCCACATCATTTAAATGCCCTGTAGGCTGCACTAAATGACTGCGTAGCCTCATGACCTAGTAGTTAATGTGTGTCGTTCGTTAAAGAATGGTTCACTTAATTCCTTAATTACTATAGCCGTACAAGTGAGTAGATGAGAACACAACTAAAATTAATTCTCAGTTAATTGTTCCTTAGCTTTCAGATTGAGTTATTGCGCGTTTCTACGTGCGTAGTCTACAGTTGGGCAGCAAAAACTTCGCTGACAGTGGTTACCCGAAGAGTATTTCTTCCTCGGGCTTTCTTATCTACTGTATCTTCGTCCACACCTACATACAGTATATTTCTTAATGGTCATGGATTATCTGAAACACTAAGATGGATGCAATGTCTCAGTGACTTCTTCATGTTAATGATATTCTGGAGAATAAATAATATTACCAAAAGGAGTGAGAGCCAATTCTTATTTTATAAACTTTTAACTTATCAAAAAATATATTATCATTTTTATAACAGATAAAAATTCTAATTCTAATCACTGTAAACAGACCTGTTCAACTTGCAAGCTTTGAAAGAAGTAACTGTCTCTTATCCTAACCTGAATGTTAAAGTCATTCATCTGTTGTTGCATTTGTGTCTATAGGATAACTTTATTGCAAGCTCTCGATCAAAATATATAGACAACTAAGAATGAAGACCTTGTATGTCTCAACTAATTTTACAAGTGAAGCAAAAACCTGTTTTTCCTCAGAATTCAAAGTCTCTCTCAATACCTGTATTGATAAATATTATTTTGCGTGACGTATTAGAAACATGCATGTTTACATAATACTCCTGCTACTGGACATACGAGTTTTTCATACTTTCGTGATCAACAGTTACAAGGTTTCCAAGGTTTTGAGAGACTCTAGTACACCTCATATTGCATGAACGGTGAAATAGTGTAATATTTACTTATAAATATTTATGCAGGTGACTGCAGCTGATAATCTGACAATTTGATCTTTCATTAGTTGTTTTATGTTATTAAGTGAGCATTATTATAGACATCAGAATCTAAAATATTTAATCACTTTCAATGGTCAATCTGTATTTCACACTAAAGTCTGCCTTCTCAGGCATACGTGGTTTACTACCTGGTTGGTGGATGGCGGTATAATTAAGTTTCTTTTCTTTTTTCTTCTATTTTTTGTCATTGAGCAGCTCCACATACGAGACTTTGGTCAAAATATCTCGGTGTCAGAAAAATCCTAATTATGAGGTTTTCATTCTTAGGTGTTGCAATCAAGATTGTCTGTTATAGGTACTACTGTGGTACTGCAGTATCGGTCTGTGTTATTTCTCCATCTACAAGTCATGGCTCCGTGGTCAACCGGACCGTTAAATGAGGCAATCAGAACACAAGTGAAGTCTAAAAAATGTTAACAATTGTCATTTGAGTTTTAATAAGTACAGCAGTGTGAGATTCTTCTGTAGGAATAACAAAATTAATCTATTATTAAACGATTTGATTATAGATGAATAATAATAACGTTATTGGCTTTACGCCCCACTAACTACTTTTACGGTTTTGGAGACGCCAAGGTGCCAGAATTTAGTTCCGCAGGAGTCCTTTTACGTACCAGTAAATCTACCGACACAAAGCTGACGCATTTGAGCACCTTTAAATACCACCAGACTGAGCCAGGATCGAACCTGCCAAGTTGGGGTCAGAAGGCTAGCGCATCAACCGTCTGAGCCACTCAGCCGGGCAGGTTATAGATGTGGCCCTAGGTTCGCTCTCCAGCCAGGCCAGGGATTTTTACCTAGATCTGAGGCTGGTTCGAGGTCCACTCAGCCTACATGCTTCGAATTGAGAAGCTATCTGACGGTGAGATAGCGGCCTAGGTCTAGAAAGCCAAAAATAACGGCCGCGAGGATTCGTCGTGTCGACTACACATTACCCCGTAATCTGCAGGCCTTCGGGCAAGGCTGCGGTCGCTTGGTAGGCCAAGGCCCTTCAGGGCTGTTGCACCATAGGACTTGTTTTGGTTTGGTTTGGTGATGGATGGCATCGCTTTATCAGAACTCTGAAACAGATTACCACTTTGTCGAAAGACAAGTGAAGCAAGTCCACTTCACTTAGTAATATGTGTTGTTCTGTTCAGTGATTACTGTTGTTTTCATTTTTGTGGTGAATTGAATAATGATTTGAATCAAACTAAATGGATAATGAAGAGCTCCAAATACTTAATGCAGTTCGCTTCTTTACGATAGGGGAAGCACATATCCACTAAAGTATAAGACCAGCATAATTTTGTAACAGATTGCAGTGCTTGGAAATAAATTCAGCGGACTCGTAAAGGAAGTCCTTCCCTCCTGATACCAGATACAGAGTTTGTCTATTGTAAGCAACGTTCTGTATTTGTCGTCAAGGAAGAGGACATGTTAGATTTATTCCTCCATTTTACCATCCTCTCTTCAAAAATCGTCCAACAGTGTCAAGTAGCTGCCAATAAAGCTGAAGCCCAGCATGTGAATAATAATACTAATAATAATAATAATAATAATAATAATAATAATAATAATAATAATAATAATAATAATAATAATAATGAAATGGCGTATGGCTTTTAGTGCCGGGATGTGTCCGAGGACAAGTTCGGCTCGCCAGGTGCAGGTCTTTTGATTTGACTCCCGTAGGCGACCTGCGCGTCGTGATGAGGATGAAATGATGATGAAGACTACACATGCCAACGGCCGTAGCCGTGTTGAAACACCGGATCCCGTGAGATCTCCGAAGTTAAGCAACATTGGGCGTGGTCAAGATTTGGATGGGTTGCCACGCGCTGTTTGTGGGGGGTAAGGGAATGGAGGAGCGGAAAGGAACTGGCCACCCTACCGCACGTAAACTCCGGCTCAGGCACTCCTCTGCGGAGGTTCGGACCTGCCTTCGGGCAGAATACATCCTTACCTGACGACAGATACACCCAGCCCCCGTGCCAGCGAAATTAACCAATGATAGTTAAAATTCCCGGGATCCCTGTGACCAAAGGCCAGCACGCTAACCATTTAGCCATGGAGCCGGAAATAATAATAATAATAATAATAATAATAATAATAATAATAATAATAATGTCTGACACCTCAGTTGAATGGTCAGCGTTGAGGCCTTCGGTTCCGAGGGTCCCATGTGCGATTCGCGGCTGGGTCGGGAATTTCTTCTGGTTCGGGAACTGGGTGTTTCTGTTTGTCCCAACACTATCATCTTCACGTTCAGACAACACACCACACTACCAACCACCACAGAAACACGCAATAGTGTTTACATCCCTCCACATAGGGTTGGGATCAGGAAGGGCATCCGGCCATAAAACAGTGCCAAATCCATATCCGCGACACTATAGGTGTGGGAAAAGCGGTAGAATAATAATAATAATAATAATAATAATAATAATAATAATAATAATAATAATAATATACCGGGAGAGTTGACCGTGCGCGTATAGGCGCGCGGCTGTGTGCTTGCATCCGGGAGACAGTGGGTTCGAGTCCCACTGTCGGCAGCCCTGAAGATGGTTTTCCGTGGTTTCCCATTTTCACACCAGGCAAATGCTGGGGCTGTACCATAATTAAGGCCACGGCCGCTTCCTTACAACTCCTAGGCCTTTCCTATCCCATCGTCGCCATAATCATCGTCATTGTAAAGGTCCTTTCAGTTGTTATGAATGTAAAGAGGTTTTAGATTGAAGACGAGACAGTATCCGATTTGGCCGAAATGAAAAATGTTGAGAAAGCCTATAAAGTTCTATATTAATGATGCTCAAATCGATGCAGGCTTTAGTATCCTGGTAAGTTCTCTCCGTCGATTCCTATCACCTTGTGCTACCTTGTTTATAATACAATGAAACCAAGATAAGTCGAACAGAAAGGGCTAACCCGAAATATCGGAAAAGTAGGTGTTTTTTTTTTTTTTTTTTGCTTTACGTCGCTCCGACACAGATAGGTCTTATGGCGACGATGGGACAGGGAAGGGAGGTGAAATATACAGTTCATTATAAGGTATACTAAAAGTCTCATTACCCGTCCCGTGACTTCATGTAATGTGTTAATGCGTTGTTATAGTGTGATACAGGGACATAGATTACATGGGATGTGGGTACTGCTAACAATTAAGTCTAGTGAATCTGTGTGTACGTCATCATGTTCATACTAAGAGGTTATTCGCTTCCCAGTGAAAGATAGCCTATCCAGAGCAGTGACGAAGTGTACATCACCAAGACAGAAGTCGGTTTATTAGTTTCGGGAAACGGTAACTGAAATTAGGTCTAAGCAGTGAAACTCCCTTCGTAATGAACTAATTTTCATTTTAACCCTCATAGTTATAGAAATTACCAGTGACGTTGGTAGTTATAGCGCTGACATTTTCCCACAACATTGGTTGTTGATATCAAAGACGAATTAATCACAATGTTTTTGTTTTATATTTTTTAATAAGTCCATTTAATTACGGAAAACTCTAAACAATGCGTTTTGCACTTAATGATTAAAAGAACAATGAGTCAGGTAATTGCTGGGCTTTTGATATTAACTTATTCAAATTGCAGAAGCTTTGGGAATTGATTCCTCTGTCTTTTCAGCCCACTGAGCTTTAATTCTCAGTCTCGTCGTCTGGAAGAAAAATCTTCGTTGGAGAAACCGGCAATCTGGGACAAGTAGAAATGGCAGCTTGTGCAGAATATGTATTCTAACAAGAATTGGAAATCGCTCATTTTTTTCTGTGTTAAAGGTTTTGGTTTATTGTTTACTGGACTCAACGGTTTTGAAAGGATTATCATCCTTTCAGTCTTGTTCGTCTGGACAAACCGAGAATTTTAAACTCTTAATTTTGTTTGAAAGATAATTTATAGAACATCTTTCCAGGATATTCAGGATCGTTACAGAAGTTTGTTTTAGTGTGAATGAAATCCTGCTGCACATTTTTACATTCAAAGACTGCATCATCGGGCAAGAGACTGTTTTCTGCTTAAAACGAAAAAGTATTTACTCTAGAATTAAATAACTAAAATGTTAATTTCAATCAATTCATTTCGTACCGATTTAATGACTGCGTTGGGACTCGTGGTGTAGAAGTAGCCTCTTACTCGCCCAGGTCAGGGATTTTACCTAGATTTGAGGGCTGATTCGAGTTTCACTCAGCCTACGTGATTACAACTGAGGAGCTATCTGACGGTGAGATAGCGGCCCCGGTCTAGAAAGCCAAGCAGCGGCCAAGAATATTAGTCGTGCTGATCACACGACACCTCATAATCTGCAGGCTTTCAGACTGAGCAGCAGTCGCTTGGTAGGCCATGGCCTTTCGGGGCTGTTGCGCTATGGAGTTTGGTTTGGTTTGGTATTATGGGACTGACAAAAGCGAAGCTCAATTCACAAGTGTGCGTAAAAACGGAAAATAAAAATCGGAGGCGGGGAAATTACGCCAAGATATTAAATGTTTGAAAAACCATTATAAGTGATGCATTTATACTGAATGTCATGTATAGTATATGCATAATTAAGCTAAAATTCTTTAAATATGCATTATACACGGTCTTCCCAAAATGGCCAACACAAGTAAACATGAAGGAAAAAAGTACACTTATTTGGAACCGGAAATTAATGAAATGGATTAGTAGGCCTACGCATTTTGAGCTGTCCTAAGTTCCTAAAAAAACATGCGTTTCCCATGCCCAAGTCTCAGACGGAATCCTGGTAGATTTGGATCCGTTGAGGATTTTAGCCCTCCGACCGTGTAGGTCTTGGGTGCTATCTCTTAACTAGTAGACAGAAGTTGCATTGATGTAAGGTAGGGGGACCTGGTAACAACGAAATCAGTGCTGGTCAGAATGTGACCTGCGCCCTTTTTAAGGGGGCGACTAATCTATTGTCTCGAATCCACTTATAAACGACGAGATATAAGGCATGTCAGAGTGCAGTGTACAGGTATCTGGTGGCAATTATGTGCTTTGTTGAAATTGACCATGTGCGTAATGTGATTACGTGATCGTGATATTTAAAATAACGGTGTATGTTATGTGACCATTGGAAAGGGTAAAATTTTAAACTTATGCGTAGTGTGCCGCCTCCGTCAGGAAGTGATTCCTGCCTACCATCTAGTGGTAAACTGGAGATAAAACTTTTTTTTTGCTAGGGGCTTTACGTCGCACCGACACAGATAGGTCTTATGGCGACGATTAAGGAGATAAAACTATCCGGAGGTGTAAATCGTTTGCCATTATGACTTGCGTAGTACCGCCTGCTTGTGAGCTTACCTACCAGGAGCTTGACTTCGATATACGGGGTTTTAGTATTTTTGTATTTTCTTCTGGGTTTATAAAACTTCAATTATTCCTGTGAAGTGATTGAAAACTCTCACGCTCAAGGACATTGCCCTTGAGGCGGTAGAAGTGTGATCCCTTACTGAAGCCGAGGGAAAAGTCAACTCTGGAGGGTAAGCGGATTAAGAAAGAAAGAAAGAAAGAAAGATTAAGTGTAGTGGTTTGTGTGATTAGCTGCCACCTCCGGAGGCCCGGGTTGGATTGCCGGCTCTGCCACGCAATTTGAAAAGTTGTACGAGGACTGGAATGGGGTCCACTCAGCCTCGTGAGGTCAACTGAGTAGAGCGGGTTCGATTCCCACCTCTGTCAACCTCGAAGTGATTTTCTGTGGTTTCCCAGTTCTTCAGGTAAATGCCGGGATGGTACCTAACTTAAGGCCACGGCCGCTTCCTTCCCTCTTCCATGTCTATCCCTTCCGATCTTCTCATCCCCCACAAGGCCCCTGTTCAGCATAGTAGGTGAGGCTGCCTGGGCGAGGTACTGGTCCCCCTCCCCAGTTGTATTCTCCCGAGTCTCGCGCTCCAGGACACTGCCCTTGAAGGGGTAGAACTGGGATTCCGAGGGAAAAGTCAACCCTGGAGGGTAAGCGGATTCAGAAAGAAAGAACGAAAGAAAGATTAAGTTCAATAGTGAATATCTTGGGTCTGACAGACACCAGATACCGGTTACGCAATAGTTGAGAGTTAATATAACTGATCATCATTTCAGAATATTTCAAAATAATCACCTTAAAAATTAAAAATTTCCGTTTTGTAAATAACATTCTCTCAAATTCAAAAGATTTAAAACGATTATTTTGAATAGAGAGTTTAGGTATAAATATTATCGATATTATTGGCCTGTATCATCCGGACATTCGGATTAATGGGATCGAGATAAACGGGTTTCTACTGTATTGCAATCTCCAGGAGATACCGTTCATTTTAATGCGTCATTAAATTTACAGTCATTGAAAGGCTGGGATGCGCTCCAATGGGCTGCTAAATCTAGCGCTTCTTACAGGTAAAAACCTGCTCTGTCTATGTCTATTCCTAGATAACAATTAGTTCACCTTCCTGATGATGAAGACATCTCTGTGATCACTTGTGTGATTTATGGTTCCTGACTATCCAGGGTCAACAGCCCCAGTGGCATGCTGCTTGGTGCTCGGCCAAACCGCTTGGCGAAGAGACTTTAACTGATTTAGATGTTGATAACGACAATGATAGATTCTATCAGGTGTACACATCGACTGCTAAAGAGTAAAGTGTCGACACAAATGGTCTCATTGAAGGTAAACTTGAATTCCAACATAATTATAGTTCAAAAACGGCTTCAAATCAAATATCTGATGATAATAATAATAAAAGCAAAGCTAAGTCATCTACATATAGGCCATGAAGGCCCTTGGAGGGAAGGTAAAGGTAAACCTCGGCACTTGGTGGGGTAGAGTGGTTAGCTCTACGCCCGGCCGCCTTTGCCCCCAGGAATTAATTTGGTACTCATTTTGGATGTAGGCTGAGTGAACCTCAGGGCCATGTGCACCTCTGAAAGTGGAAATCTCGTTTCTTAAATTTTACGACTTCCTGACGAGGAATCGAACCCACGTCCTTTCGGTTGAACCAAGCACGCCTTTACCGCCTCAGCCAGGCAGCCCTCGATAATAATAATAATAATAATAATAATAATAATAATAATAATAATAATAATAATAATAATAATAATAATTCATGCAGCTGAATGTTCGCAACAAAAAGGGGAAGTATTTTTTCAATATTTGCTTTACGTCGCACCGACACAGACACGTCTTATGGTGACGATGGTATAGGGAAGGAATAGTAGTGGGAAGGAAGAAACCGTGACCTTAATTAAGGTAGAGCCCCAGCATTTGCCTGGTGTGAAAATGGGGAAACCACGGAAAACATCTTCAGGGCTTGGGGTTCGAATCCCACTATCTCTCGAGTGGAAGCTGACAGCAAAGGAGAAATAACTGACGAATTAGAATTGTTTTGGAACATTTTTATCTATTGACATTCGTTATTATTACCAGAAACGTTAAACGCTCCTGATATTTTTATTTTTTATTATTTATTTATTTTAGAATTTGCTTTACGTTGCACCGAACCAGATAGGTGTTATGGCGACGATGGGGTAGGGAAGGCCTAGGAGTGTGAAGGTAACGATCGTGACCTTAATTAAGGCACAGCCCCAGTATCTGCCTGGTGTGAAAATGGGAAACCACGGAAAACCATCTTCAAGGCTGCCGACAGTGGGGTTCGAACCTACTATCTCCCGAATACAAGCTGCGTGATCCAACCCGCTCGGCCACTTGCTCGGTAATACTCCTGATACGTCTTACCTTCCCGTTTTTCCTTAGCAATTTCAATATCTTTGATCTTGGGCCACGTGATTACGCAGATAAAAAGAAGCAAATATCGAGTTTCTGATCGATGTTTTGCCCAAAACTCAGTCCTTGTGTCTCTTAAAGAACTCTAGGGACCACTTCATGCAAGTATATTATCTTCTTACCAAAGCTCTTTGTAAGGGTCATTGGCGTACACATAATTTCGTCGGGGTGAAGAGTAATTTTAAGACTGGGTATGAAATGCAATTTACCGGTACTACAACTACTTCTTCTATCTGTGGGCCAAGTCTGAATGGTGTTCTAGATGGTCGATATCAAGCATCAGTGCATTTTTTGATTGCAATGACTTAGTAGCTAGCAGTGGCGGCTGGTGCTATCGGAAGCTGGGTGTTGCAACAACATTTTCAGTGTCACATTTTTTTTTAATAGCTTACAGAAATAACAAGAAACTCTATTATCGTTAAGTAATGAACTACATTCCTACTGAAACTGAATTATATCTGCCAATTACAACCCGGGAAATAAGAGGCTAATTATACACTGTAATTAGTTATTCTTAATAATAAGGTTATTGGATTTAGGTCCCACTAAGGACATGTTTACGGTTTTCGAAAACGCCGAGGTGCCGGAATTTAGTCCCGCAGGAATTCTTTTACATGCCAGTAAATCTTGGGTTGACGTATTTGAACACCTTCAAATAGCATCGGACTGAGCCAGGACTGAATCTGCCACGTTGGGGTCAGAAGGCCAGCGCCTCAACCGTCTGAGCCTGGCACAGTTACTCTTACCTCACTTGACTTGAAAATTTGTCCTCCTGGTTTCATTGAAGCAAGGTGTTGGTAATATTGTGGGTGGTCTCTGGGTACGAACACCACTGTCGGAAGCCCTGGAGATGGTATTCCGCGGTTTCCCATTTTTACACCAGGCAAATGCTGTGGCTGTGTTTTAATTAAAGCCATGGTCGCTTACTTCCAACTCCTGGCCCTTTCCTATCCCATCGTCGCCATAAAACCTATCTGTGTCGGTGCAAGGTAAAGCAAAAATTGTAAATTTAAAAAATGGAAATGAACTTACCTTCGCGAGAGGAAAGTAGGAATGAAGTAATCTTCGCAGGGTGGTGCCATCTAACGGGGACATTTGGAACTGTTTCTCGAGAGGGAACTTGCTAGTCTCGTGCAACTCCCTGAGACCCATACTAGCAGGCATGCTACCTCGAGGTTTAGGCTCGCCCCTGCTGAGGTACATTGCGCCGCGCTGTCCGCTAGGGAGTTGCCGTAGGAAAGCAATGCCCCTGAGTTTGATTTGAAGCCAGCAGCGTTTATGGTCCGCTACGAAGCATTAGTACAGCGAACGACTAAAGATGGTTGATTTTAGCATGTTTTCCAATACCGGTATATGTTAGGTTTATTCAACTAAAACATTAGAAGAAGAGACGACAAATGACGTGCAAAATTATTGCGAGTTGTGCAACACTTCAACAATACCACGCACCACCCCTGGTAGCTAGTCTCAGCAAGAATTCCTCTTTTGTTTGTGTGTTTGTTTAATATTTTAAAACAGATACACGTTCATTGAAGATTTGCTAGAATTCGAGTTTATATTCGAATATAAGTGTGTTTGGGATGCTGAAATGTTTTACTATTATTATTATTATTATTATTATTATTATTATTATTATTATTATTATTATTATTATTATTATTATTATGCAATTGATTTTATGTCGCACCGACACAGACAGGACTTACGGCGATGATGTAACAGGACCGGACAGGGCTAGGACTGAGAAGAAGAGACCTTAATTAAAGTACAGCCCCAGCACTTAAGAGGATACCTGGACAAATCACCTTCAGGGCTACCGACAGTGGGGTTAGAACCCATTGCCTCTCAAATGCAAGCTCACAGGTCCGTGATCCGAACCACGCAGCCATACAAAGAGATTCAATTACATATTACCAGGGCCAGGATTTTGATGACCTACAAATGTTTAAAAAATGATCTATATAATGACGGAAAAAATCCAGTAATAATAATTTCGTGTGGCTATTTCTAGCCGAGTGCAGCCCTTGTAAGGCAGACCCTCCAATGAGGGTGGGCGGCATCAGCCATATGTGTTATTATGATGGAGGATAGTGTTATGTGTGGTGTGCGAGTTGCAGGGATGTTGGGGACAGCACAAACACCCAGTCCCCGGGCTATTGGAATTAACCAATGAAGGTTAAAATCCCCGATCTGGCCGGGAATCGAACCCGGGATACTCTGAACCGAAGGCCAGTACGTTGACCATTCAGACAACGAGTCTGACGATCCAGTAAAATGATCCGAAAACTTAAAAAATAATATCATTTTTAAATGAAATTCTACAATCGAGTTGGTGTAGCCTATATTTATGTTATAGACATTATAATAAGCTTCTGGGCTTATGCCGTGTCAAGAAAACAGGGTGAAGCTCGTTACACTTTGCAGAGAGCTTCCTCCGCATCTTCAGAAGGAAATCTCGACTGTCCACGAGGAAGATTTCTCCAATTGGAGGAGTCTTTCCTGGAATGTGGACATTCCCTAGAAGTAAGAGGTGAATAAAGTTTCTTTAGTCCCCAGATTGACAAAGCGTTGTGCAGATTCTTAAGTCTCCGTATTTATCCTCACTTAAAGTTGCGATATGACCCAATACCACACGCGTAAATGCTTCAAAATCGTCAAACATGTAAGAAAATGACTCAAAATGTATGAAATAGTGTAATAAATTCCATAAAATGAACAAATGATGACGTATAATTTTATGAAATGACCTAAAAATACAAAATGGCAAAAATTACAATAAATTGGTCTAATAAATTATCATTTCTACAATGTGGAAACTATGCTCAGGATTTCTGTACAAGTTAGCAATGTCTGTTGTGAACCAAGTAAAAGATGACTTGTCATCAAAATCCTAGCCCTGAATATTACATATTATACACTGTTTTATGTTTCGATTTAAAAAAATGGGAAGTTCAAATGTTCAAGTAGGGAGTACCCCCCACTCCCCCATTGCGTACGCCACTGTTAAGCGATATATAGATTCTAACTGAATAGAGACAGAAGGCAAACCAGCTGATCGCTGGAACCTACAGTGAAATCTTGAGAGTTAACATTAGCGACATAAGTTTATGTCTAAGAAAAACAAAAACAAAAAACACAACAACAAAATCCAATTTAGTTATTTACTTGTGTAGCCTGTGTTAGTCCCCTATAGGGCAGCTGTCAATACCTTCTATTATTTAAGCTGAAGTTAATGACCCGTGGAACGAATTATAGATTGGCCTTTAGTCACGTTCCGAGCTGTAACCCGAGTGCCTACAGGACAAAAAGGAAGAAGGAAGTTCCGAGAACACAGACTGGTATTGGTAGAGAATCACGTAGCTGTAGTTTATGTCGTCAGTTTACTATATGATCTCCCATTTTCTAAGAATGGCCAATCTAAAACCATGACGAAGCTGGTCGAAGAGAAAACAATTTATTACTTGATTGGTTGCAGCTTCTTCTTCATTTCCTCAAGCCGTTCAGCCATTCACTCCCGGCTGTAATCTCCCTGAGAACACCTTACCATTCCTCTCCATGTTGTGGTCTTCCTTGCAATATTCCGTACATTTAAGTCGTCTTGCCGGACTGAATGGCTCTGCTTTCACAGCCTAAATTGGAAGGTTCCTTTTCGTGCTAGTAAATCTAAATTTATCTGAGACTGCAGATGTGGAGACATTGCGAAATGGTATGGACAGACCCTTGGGGATGGAGTACAAGATGGAAATAAATAAATCCTAAATAAAAGTAATGGAGTCCAGTCGAACGAAGTCAGGTGATGCAAGAAAAATTAGATTAGGAAATTAAGTCTTAAAGGAAGCAGATGAATATTGTTACTTGGGTAGTAAAATAACTAATGCTGGCAGAAGTAAGGAGGGCATAAAATGCAGACTAGCACAAGCAAGGAAGAGCTTTCTTAAGAAAAGAACTTCGCTCACTTCGAACATTAATATAGAAATTAGAAAGATGTTTCTGAAGACTTCCGTATGGAGCGTGGCATTGTATGGAAGTGAAACATGGACGATAACTATCTCAGAAAGAAAGAAAATATAAGCTTTTGAAATGTGGTGCTACAGAATAATACTCAAGGTGAGATGGGTAGATCGAATCACAAATGAAGAGATACCGAATTGAATTGGTAAGAGGAGAACGATTCGGTGAAATTTGAGCAGAGGAAGAGACAGAATGATACGACACATAATAAGACACCCAGGGCTTCTTCAGTTGTTTTTTGAGAGAAGTGTAGGCGGTAAGAACGGTAGGTGAAGACCAAGGTATAAATATGACAAACAAATTAGAGCAGTTGTAGATGTAGTAGTTACAGGATAGGGTGGCATGGACAGCTGCATCAAACAACAAAAATCTACCGACACGGTTTCTAGCAACTGACATTTGCAGTATAGGGCCCGGAGTTTGATGATCTAATAAATGCCAGAAAATAGACCTATAAAATGACCTAAAAATCCTCAAAGAATAAATTAAAATGAGCGAGAAAATGACCCAAAGAAATGAAGGAATGTATGTAAACCCAAAATATGTGCGTTGTTCACATTACCTTTAACTCGTAATGGAGTAAATACAATTAATATGTGTCATCGAATATAATAATAATAATAATAATAATAATAATAATAATAATAATAATAATAATAATAATAATAATAATAATAATAATAATACCGGGCGAGTTGGCCGTGCGCGTAGAGGCGCGCGGCTGTGAGCTTGCATCCGGGAGATAGGAGGTTCGAATCCCACTATCGGCAGCCCTGAAGATGGTTTTCCGTGGTTTCCCATTTTCACACCAGGCAAATGCTGGGGCTGTACCTTAATTAAGGCCAACTCCTTCCAACTCCTAGGCCTTTCCTATCCCATCGTCGCCATAAGACCTATCTGTGTCGGTGCGACGTAACGCCCCTAGCAAATAATAATAATAATAATAATAATAATAATAATAATAATAATAATAATAATAATAATAATAATAATAATAGATACGGAAACAGGTGAAAGAATAATATTTCAGTATTCTCAGTTGTAATTACTGCGTTGATGGGGGTGATAGTACTTCATGGGGAACTCTGTAAGTAGGCCTAACTAGGTATTATTATAAGAAATTCTCTTCATTGCCGTGATCACATTAACGAGGTTGTTAGGAAAGGTTACAGATCTCTTCACATGGTCATGCGAGTACTTAGGGGTTGTAGTAAGGATGTAAAGGAGAGGGCGTATAAGTCTCTGGTAAGACCTGAATTAGAGTATGGTTGCTGTGTATTGGACCCACACCACGATTACTTGATTCGAGAAATGGAGAAGATCCAAAGGAAAGCAGCACAATTTGTTCTGGGAGATGTAAGGAAAACAAGTAGTGTTCCGAAAATGTTGCAGACTTTGGGCTGGGAAGACATGGGAGTAAGGAGACGAGCTGCCTGACTAAGCGGTATGTTCCGGGCTGTCAGTAGTGAAATGGCGTGGAATGACAGACGAATAAGCTTGGGTGGAGTTTTGAAAAGCGGGAAAGATAAATTTGGAATTCAAGAGGAATAACTGGTGCAAGTGCTCCTTCAGAGGAGGAGGAGTTAGGGATTAGAATAATTTACCGAGGGGAATGTTCGATAAATTACCAAATTCTTTGAAATCATTTAAGAAAGGTCTAGGCATGCAATTGATAGGAAATCTGCCACCTCGGTGACAGCCCTAAATTAGAAGCTATGATTGATTGATTGATTGATTGATTGATTGATTGATTGATTGATTGATTGATTGATTGATTGATTGATTGATTGATTGATTGATTGACACGGCGTAGAACTTTCACAGAAATGCGGATTATTTTATTCTTAAAGACTTTCATGTAATGTAGATTTGAAAGAGGTGTTCCTCAGATCTGACATGCAAACGTGATTAATTTTGAATCTCAACATGTCTGCCTCTGTGGTATAGTGGTTAGTGTGCTTAGCTGCCACCCGCGGAGGCCCAGGTTCGATTCCCGGCTCTGTCACGAAATTTGAAAAGTGGTACGAGGGCTGGAACGGGGTCCATTCAGCCTCGGGAGGTCAACTGAGTAGAGGTGGGTTCGATTCCCACCTCAGCCATCCTGGAAGTGGTTTTTCGTGGTTTCCCCACTTCTCCTCCAGGCAAATTCCGGGATTGTACCTAACTTAAGGCCACGGCCGCTTCCTTCCATCTTCCTTGTATATCCCTTCCAATCATCCCAACCTCCCGCAAGGCCCCTGTTCAGCATAGCAGGTGAGGCCTCCTGGGCGAGGTACTGGTCATCCTCCCCAGTTGTATCCCCCGACCCAGATTATGAAGCTCGAGGACAAGACTGCCCTTGAGGCGGTAGATGTGGGATCCCTCGCTGAGTCAAAGGGAAAAACCGAACGTGGAGGGTAAACAGATAAAAAAGAAGAAGAATCTCAACCGGCATGACTACAAATAATCCCTGTTAGACGTTTTTCATTAATCAACATTAACTAACAGAAACTTAGAAAATAATGTCGCTGCTGGGTTATAAGACGCACCCATGCATGCAGTGAATTAACCACGCATGAAATAGCAAACGGATTTTTTTGGAACGGGCTAGCGGACATGTCGTTCTGCGGAACGCTAATGAATCCAGGAAACTAATTACTGGTCGCAGACAGAGTGCCCCTTGTGTCGAGTACAAGCAGGCCTTGTTGGTGTAAACCAGTTGTCTTCAGCTCCTTCTCGTTTTTCTGCTTCAGTTTATCCCAGTTATTTCTGGAATTACAAGAGCCACTATGGGTTTTGAGTTAAAGGCCAGATAACCCACTGCCCCCTCCCCTCTCCCCGAGTCTATTGGGTCTCAAATCTAGACAGTTCAACCACTGCGCTACTGACACTCTTTCCGTCCTTCCTTGCTCAAGTCGCTCTAAGTGGCTTGCACGGTAGAAGCGCTGGCCTTCTGACCGCAAGTTGGCGGGTTCGATTCTCGCTCAGTCCGGTGGCATTTGAGTTATTCAAATAAACCAGCCTCATGTCTGTAGTTTTATTCGTACGTAAAAGAATTCCTGCGGGACAAAATTCCTTCGCACCTTGTTCTTAATAAACGGCCTAAGTAGTTACTGGAACGTAAAACTATTATTGTTATTATCATCATTATTCATATTATTATTTTGATTCGTTATGCCCAACTAAGGAGCGCGTGTGAACTTATTTAGCACAACGTTTCTTCTTGTCTTCCCAAAATTTATCAATTATTATTATTTAATTTTTAATTTCGTGTGGCTATTTCTAGCTGAGTGCAGCCCTTGTAAGGCAGACCCTCTGATGAGGGTGGGCGGCATCTGCCATATGTAGGTAACTGCGTGTAATTGTGGTGGAGGATAGTGTTATGTGTGGTGCGTGAGTTGCAGGAATGTTGGGGACGGCACAAACACCTAGCTCCCGGGACTTTGGAATTAACCAATGAAGGTTAAAATCCCCGACCCGGCCGGGAATCGAACCCGGGACCCTCTGAACCGAAGGCCAGTACGCTGACCATTCAGCCAACGAGTCGGACATTATTATTATTATTATTATTATTATTATTATTATTATTATTATTATTATTATTATTATTATTATTATTATTACTTTGTGGTTAATCAATGACAATTTATCTTACACCTTCGAGAGAGTGGATTTGAACATCCTGTAGGTATGGGCAGTAGAATACTATCCTCGGTATCCTCAGCCTGCCGTAAGAGGAGGGGCTTTTAACTTCAGAGCCTGTTACATAAAATCAGCTTCATGGTCCGTTTCGCACTTGAACAGATTCATAACTATTTTTTATTTTCCACCTTGTCGATACACTAAATTGCTTAAGGCAACTTATTGGTTAAAAGTGGTACACATTTCGTATATTATCAACATCTTCAGCCACATAACATTGTTTAGATGAAACATTCATATATTGACAAAGTATCAATGTTTTAGAGGAAGTGTTCTTAAAATTAATATAAGAAGATTGACAATATTGACAATATATTTAAGAGAAATTATATAAATTCTTTCTACAATTAAAAGCAGTTGTCAAGGAAACACTGTGATAGTACATATATCACACCCTCACACTATATGTAGAAGTGAGAGATATTATTGTCAGTATTCGATTTATTATTATTATTATTATTATTATTATTATTATTATTATTATTATTATTATTATTATTATTATTGAAGCCTCCGTGGCTCAGACGGCAGCGCGTCGGCCTCTCACCGCTGGATACCGTGGTTCAAATCCCGGTGACTCCATGTGAGATTTGTGCTGGACAAAGCGGAGGTGGGACAGGTTTTTCTCCGGGTACTCCGGTTTTCCCTGTCATCTTTCATTACAGCAACACTCTCCATTATCATTTCATAGCATTTATCAGCCATTAATCAATCACCTTGGGAGTGGCGACCCCATTGAAATAACAGCCTATATATGTTTCATTCATTACATCCCTGACCCGGTCAATGACTGGAAAACAGGTTGTAGGTTTTCATTTTTCATTATTATTATTATTATTATTATTATTATCTGCATTTCAATTGTGTATTTTGTCATTAATATTTGTAAGCTGGGAGGTCTCCATATATGGTAGGTGTGTGTATGATCAGTCTTCAGCCCTAAGGCTGGTTGGATCCTCAACAGCTCTGCCATCAGCTGTCATAGATAGCCTAGGCATCACTGATGAGGCGTACTAGGGAAATGAGGAGTGAGGTAGTTTCCCGTTGTTTTCCTCACCGAGCCAGAAGTTGCTATTACATATCAGTCTGCCAAGCCCACTGAAATGCATGCACCAACCGACCCTATGAGCAACATTTTCACATCATTCATAGCAGGGACTGGCTGCAGAAGGAATGGCATTACTCGCATCGCTCATACCTCAGTCACTTTCATATTGTCAAAGCCAAGAATAAGACAGAGACAGATCAATGAAAGTAACAAAATTGCTCTAGCCCATACCAGAAGACATAGTGCACTGTAAACACTAGGTTCTGCCAGCAAAGGCATATATGGTAGGTATGAATAATTTATTTTGTACAACGGCTGGGAAAACGTTGCTATATTGAACTTGGAGACTTTGCATGAGTCATGTATATGTCCCAGTCTGATGAGATGAGCTTGTTGTTGTACTTGGAAAATTCTATGACTCATATGAAACACCCCAGAGTTTGTTATTGTCTTGGGAGCAAGAAGTTCAGGGCGTGGTCTTGACAAGAGGATCTACCATGATTGGCTGGCCAGGATCAATCTCGGCGTATCATGTGAGAGCTGAGGTCTTTATATACTTCGACATCACGGCGGGAAGACACACACACTGTACGGAAAGGAAGTAGTGCGGACACACGATACGGGAGTGAAACTGGATATACGGTACTGGAGTGACACTGCTGCACTATACTGAACTGGACTTCAAACGTTCGTGGAACGTTGTCTGTGCTCACGCATTGAGTATTGTATCACTTTGTGGTGGCCTGGTATTACAGGTTGCTGAAAGCTGGGAGGTGCTATTTCTCAGACTGTCCATAATTTATGTTCAGGAACGACAAGCGTGTGTTACTCAAATGTATATATCTTTACAACAAGTGTTACAGTCAGTGAACACAGTATTACAAGGTACAGTATCTGTGTGATATTATAAGTGCTGATTATGAGAATCGGCAAGTCGTGTTGATACAGAGACAGTGAAGGGTTCTTATCTACATATATGTACATTGTTCAACGGACTAACCGCAAATGGTGGCTTAGTTCTCGCTTTAGTTTTCCCACTGTTTTCATTGTTGTTGTTGTAAATATGGAGTCTTCCAGCAATCTTTTGTTTGTGTGTTATAAGTGTATTTTGGTGTGTTGATAAGGTGCTCATGCACGGATTTTATTGAGAATAT
Organism: Anabrus simplex; assembly: GCF_040414725.1. Classification (NCBI taxonomy): domain Eukaryota; kingdom Metazoa; phylum Arthropoda; class Insecta; order Orthoptera; family Tettigoniidae; genus Anabrus; species Anabrus simplex. Next base: position 74,001,037 of record NC_090270.1, on the reverse strand, counting down.
AGTTAGATATTTTATAATCAGTGGGGTTATTCATGGACCTAGGTGCAGTTCCTATTTAGTCGTTTTCAGAAGGTTAGGTAAGGCCTGTAGCAGATGTACCAGTACGCAGCTTTTATGCACACGCCCTGGCAGATAAAGAATTATCATGCTCTGTCTAAATTCGAGAGATCCATTCTGGTGAACTCTGGCGCCCATACTACGGACATTTCGATTAATTATTTTTATTAATTTAATTTATTTCAAATATTTTCTGAAGTTTTTGAGTAATTTTATTTATTTATTTATTTATTTATTTATTTATTTATTTATTTATTTATTTATTTATTTATTTATTTATTTATTTATTTATTTATTTATTTATTTATTTATTTATTTGCATGCCTTCATTTGTGGCGAAGTTAAAGCTCACGGCCCTCTCTTACACTTAACCACATATTATCTATAATAAACTTCATAAAACAGAATAATGAAATAATATAACAAAATATAAATCCTAACCTCATTCATTCTTCCATTCGGACTGCCATTCAAACAAGCTGGTAATACATTTAATAGGTAATCTCGGCAAGACCGCTTGAAAGAAGCTAAAGAAGTGCAATTTCTAACGCTGACGGGAGGGGAATTCCATAGCCTTGCACCAGACTCTTGAAAGGAGCAGTTAAATGAAGATGAGTGATGCACAGGAATTGAGAGTGTAGTAGTCGATCGTGTGTTATGTTCATGAGAGGAGGAGAGTAAATTAAACTTTGAGGATAAATACTGGGGTTTAGATTCATTCAACAGACGAAATACAAGAGTTGCAATGTGAAGATGTCGTAGTTTATCGATTTTTAACCAGGAGAGAATTTCATAATAGGGATAGATATGAGTTGAAAATGTAATTGAAAATATAAACCTAATGTATGAGTTCACTGCCCTCTGTAATTTTAATGTTTGTTCCATGGTGGCATCTATCATTACAATATCACAATAATTAAGTATGGGAAATATGAGGGTCTGGATAAATTTAATTCTCATGCTTATTTTAAGAAGTGATTGGCGAGTTTTGAGAGGGTGAAATGACGAGTGAATTTTCCTACAGATGCTTGTTATGTGCTTACTCCAATCTAGTGTGTCACTTATGATAATCCCAAGATTTTTTACCGACTTCTGAAATTGTATATCTACACCACAAAGCAAAAGTGAAGGAAATAACTTCTTATTAAGGATATTTAACTGCATTTGTTGCCCTATTATAATAGCTTGTGTCTTTTTAGGATTATTCTTATTAGAGTAGGAGTTAATCAGATTTAAAATTGAATTCATTTGATGAATTACAAACTCAATATCAACAGTGATAATATATTTGTAGATCATCTGCATATACATGATACTTACAGTTACTGAACTTAGAAGATATATCATTGATATATATAGTAAACAGAAGAGGTCCAAGCACAGATCCCTGTAGGACACCTGTTTGCTTGGTCTTCCAGCCCGTGGTCATGCCGTTTATAACAACAGGTTGTCGCCGATTGGTGAGGTATGAAGCAAAGAGCTGAATAGCAGAGGGACTCAGATTAAATCTTCGTAGTTTCGCTAATAATATGTCAATATTTACTGTGTCAAACGCACTACTGAAGTCAAGTAAAATACGTATAGTCACTTTCTGCTCATCTATAGCTCGTTTAACGTCGTCTGTAATTCTTAGTAGTGCCGACCCTGTGCTATGTCCTTTCTTGAAACCAGATTGGAAGGGGTCACGCAGAGAATATTTTTCCTTGTTTTTGTTCAAATTGTCTATATATATATCAATTTTTCTAGAGCTTTAGACAGTGCTGAATGAATGCATACAGGACGAAAGTCAGATGCTACATTAGCTGGCGACCTTTTTGGAACTGGGACAACTTGTGCATCTTTCCACTTTGTCGGAAAATAACTGTGGGAGAAGCGTGCATTAAATAAGTCAGTAATAACCGGCAATATTATATCCACAATGTTAGTAATAAAGAAAATAGGGATTTCATCAGCCCCCGTTGGATGGGATTTAACTGAAATCAGTTCTCGTCTCACTTCAGATTCTGAAACAGTTCGAAATTCGAAACACGGGCGATCAGATGATTGTTGTCGTATTATAGACTTGATGGTGGCCTGCACTATATCATGTTCAGGAGTAAAAGCATCCGCTGAAAAGTGTCTATTAATTTCGTCAAATGATATTTCTGGTTTTGCATTGTTCACAGGTGGCCTTCTAATACCTAATGAACGAAGTTGTCGCCAAGTACTACCAGCGTTTATATAATTGCATAGACGCCGGAAGTAATCGAATTTTTTATTGCGGATAACTTGTTTAATTCGATTTCGCAATACACGGTATTGTCCAAATGTGTCAGCTGATAAATTTCGTTTGTAACGTCTAAACAAATCACGCTGAGCCATCACAGATTTGATTTCAGTTGTCAGCCACGGACAGGGTGGACGTGTTACTTTCACACAGCGCTTAGGAGCATGCTTATTGCAAAGTCCATGAATATGAGAATTAATATTTTCCAGTTTTTCATCTATATCATTCATTAGTATTATGTCACCCGAAGGACATTTACATGCATCTTCTTTTAGGTGATGGAAATCTATATTTTTAAAGTCTCTAAAAGTCACGTATTTCGACCTATATTTAGGAACTCTTACCGAATACGCTACTAAGTATATAAGGTCATGAGTTGATATTTCAGGAACAGGTATTTGACCGTGTTTAAGAACCTTGTGTGGATTATTGGTTATCATGAGATCAATGAGTGTATCCGAAGAGACAGTGGAAGTATGAACGTGGTTAGTTGGTTCCGAGGTCAATATTGTCATGTCACAGGAGAGAAAAATATTTCGAAAACGTATTGTTTCACTAGCCCGAATTAACAAATTTGTATTAAAGTCGCCTAGTATAATCACGTGTTCATAAAATGGTAAAAGTCTCATTAAATTGTCCTCTAACTCACCAATGCCCCCTGCATTTGGAGGCCTATATACAACCCCAATGAGTACTTTAACATCTGACGGAAATTGGACAGTTTAAGGGCATTTAAAATAAGCCACATTATCATTCTGCAAAGTGCTAGTAGTACTGGTGCCTCCCGCAGGCAGTAGCCTCCAGTGAACTTCAAGACATGTATTGTGCTGCCCTCTTGTAGCATGTACCCAACTTAACTTGTACTGCATTGTTCCTGTACACAACGACAATATTTTCGCTCGTCATCTGTTTTTTTCCTGAATGGAGGATAGAAGAAGAAAAATCTTGCTCTTGCTGTTGGATCTTTAAATTACGTTTTAGCAGAGGAAAACAGGAGGAAAATGTACCCTTTTGATCCGGGGTAATTCTATCGCCGTGTGGTGATAGTCACCAGTCGGTTTTGATGTATTTTATTTGTCAACTTGGGAAACTGTAAGTAACTACAATCTTCGTTTTGATCCTGGAAGTATATGGATGTGATAACAGTAATTATCAGCGAACTGTTCCGTGTCGTCGGGTATATCTACACCTAAATTTTACTAAGTAAAATTCAATTATCACTGTTAGTGAAAAATTCGATTAACCAAAGAGACTGAATTTCTGGTTATCTTTATTGTGAATAGGTTATAAACTTTCGTGGGGCTTTTATGTAATTATTCATAGAATGATTTTGGGTGGTTAACCACTCTAGAGATGTTCTTTTAAAACGAAAATTAATGTATTCAAAAATTTTCTGACAAGTTCGTCTCAATACTTCTACTATACCTTCGAGAGTACGTCTTAATTTTAAAAAGGGATATTATGCATTAATCCTGTCTGGAAAATCTTTAATATCTTACTATACGAAGCATTGTATGAAAATGGGAGAATGTACGAGTAGAAAAATTGTTTTTAAATGACTGTTTCTAGTTTTGGTTGATTATCTTGTAAGGGTAGCCATTTTCTTGGTCATGTGACCGGTTACCTTGGTTACATTCACAACCCTTGGTTGGTGAATGTAATTATTATATTTTGACATTTGACGTCTGATACGACTGTTGCTGGTGACATATGACGTGAGTTGAGTGTTTTTTTTGTTCTGGTTGGGTATGTGAATCGGAGTTTGTGCTTCGTATTTCTGCGGTTCTTGGTGTTCTAAAGTATTAACATTTTAAACTAAATAATTAGTTTACTTGGTGGCTTTTATTTCTAATTTCTCCTCTATGTTTTATTTTAATTACGCTCGCCGGATCTGCTCTTGGTGCTTTTTGGGGATCTGTAACTTGGCTTTTCTGATTTATGTTGATGAACTTCTGAAGTAGTCATAGGAAAGCATTTTTCTACTCTACTACCATAGTGTAATCAAACCAAGATTTTAGGGTTGGAACTTTCTTTAAGTACTACGTTTCCTAATTTACCCTGAAATATATTCCAGATTTATCCTACGATTTGAATAGTGAAAGCAGTTTCTTTTGATTTTAATTTGAATCTAACTCGATGTCCAAGGATTCCTAATTTAATTTAATCTTCCCTGTGCCTTATATGCAGGACTTATTATTTGATTTGTGTCAACCTTTTCTTTCCTATTATTAAAGTTCCTGTTTAACTTAAGTCTGTTGTTTTATTTTAGTCAGTATTAACTTCTTTTACTTAGTAGTAAATTATTTATTCTTTAACCACCTGACCTTGGTGGGCCCTAGTATCTTCCACGTGTTGCTACGACCTTCTATTGGGTATTTCCGTGTTTATACTACCCATGGTCGTGCAAATATTATCGTGATATACCTCCTTGAAAGTACGCGATAAACAGTGTCTATAATAATTTCAACAAACATAAATTCAGGAACAGGATTTGTAGTAGTGGTAGAAATTTTTACCACTGTACTCCTGAGATTAAGCTTACAAAACAACGCAACACCACCTCCACGCCTGATCATCCTGTCAGATCGATGAATACGATACCCTTGTATTTCAACCATACTAGAAGGAATTGAACTACATAGCCAACTCTCACGGCAGTTGTATGAAATAAACTGTTTTCAAATATGGCTTTTTGTTCATCATGGTGAGCTACAATAGATTGACTGTTAACATGAGCACACAACAAAGCACGTGGAAATGCTTTCACTTCCGTTTCTAAAATACTACGAACATATAGATCTGGGGACAGAATCTGGGAAGAGAGAGAGAGGTAAGAGGAGTAAACCTAGAAATCGGTGCTAAGGAGAAAGGAGGGGTGGTGTCTGTGTCCAAGTCTATGCTCAGGCAGAAATTGAGAATAAACAGATAGCGGCTTACCACGACATAGCATAAAATATAACTTCCAGCTGATTCACACAAACACACACACTTACTAAACATAACTAACCTAAAACATAGAATAGGTCTACTATACCTTAGCAATAACAAGAACACAATCATAATTATATCCTAGTGCTAATTTCGCCTAACCGTCTAATCAAAGAATTTAAGTGTTTAAGTGCATCTTCTTTCCATCGGTTGTGAGGGCGATAACCATGCCATTTTGCGTATAGGTGTTACGCATTCCAAATATATCACGTGCCTTGCGGAACATCTCCTTCCTTGTAGCTGTCAGAGATTCAGTTATAAGAACTTTGGTTCCTTTTAGCAGCCGTTTAGCGCTCCACACTCTATCTCGTTGATGATATCTAAGACATTTTATGATAATTGAATCGGTTATTTGAGAAACCACACATGTCCATTTTTGGACAAAATGGGTTTAATGCATATACGTGAACATTATATGTATTCGCATCTTTCATAGAGAAATCATACATGTCCGCCTAATTTCCAGGGTTTTACTGGGACCTTGAAAATCGTGTTTATTTGAGTAAGCACACATGTCCAGGACATGAGTTGTTTCTAAATGAAACATTTCTGGTGGCAACCATATGAACTAATGACTCTGGTCTCTATAATTGTCGCTGTTAGACAGCTGTTGTTGTAGTTCATCATGGAAGAAGCGAATGTTGATATGGACGTTAAGGGAAGGAAAAAGGGACGTAAACAAGTAGAGTACAAGTGTGAGATTATAAAGAGAGTTCGCGTTAAGGGCTCACAATATGAAAACTGGAAAGGGGAAATACTGCAAGAAAGACGTCGTGGGGAAGCATGCAAGTAAGTATACACAATATAACCTAAAATATTAACTTAAATGTTTAATTGTCTCAGCTTCTAGATGTGTTTATTGACGTTTATTTTGGTCTATGATTCAACAGATGTGCAAATCAGTGCTGCAGGAGGATTACTGACGAGCAACAATGGGAAGTGTTCAACAAATTCAGAAGTTTGATACTAAGAATGAGCAGGACGCATATTTACAGAGCCTGATGGAAGTTGTCGTAATACAGAGAAGAAGGCCACGTGTTTTGGATGGAGGTAAATCAAAAAGTCAAGGATTCAAATATAGGAAATCAACGTCATCTTCAGGACAGTACGTAGTATGTAAGTCTGCATATACTGGTATACACGGTATCACTCCAAATCGAGTCCGTTGACTGGCTAACCTACTAGCTGCAAGAAAATCCCCTATTGATAAACGCGGAAAATGTGTACCTGGTAATGCTATCAGTGTAGAGATAACAAGTGCGGTCATGGACCACATAGCTTCTATTCCATATAAGGAAGCCCACTACTCCGGGAAAGACTATAACTATCTAGATGAGAAACTTAATGTCAAGCAGATGTTTGAACTTTTCAAGGATATGCATCCCGATACAAAAGTTAGGTATCACTATTATCGCAAAGTGTTCCTAGAACGGTTCTGTCTGTCATTCGGACGACCTCAAGTTGACGTCTGTGGTGATTGTGAAGGATTAAATATTAAGATTAAAAGTAAAAGTCTTACTGCAAATGCTAAGCGTGTGGCACTAGCTGAGCTCCAGATTCACAAGCGTAGAGCTAAAAAGTTTTATGGGAAAGTGAAAGACTTGGAAGTGTTAATGCAGACAAGGAATGATATAGCGTGCTATCAGTATTGATTACATGCAGAATCTCCACCTACCCACCATTCCTGTTCAGGAGTCATTTTACCTTCGGCAGCTCATACTTAATGTTTTTTGTATACATGATCACAGAACAGGAAATGCAACGTTTTTTGTGTACCATGAAGGTGTCGGGACCAAAGGCCCAAACGAGGTTTGTTTTTATTATACAATACCTTGAAAGTGTTACACATGACGTGAGGGAATTACATGTGTTTTCCGATGCTTGTGGTGCACAAAATCAAAACCACACAGTCCTACGAATGTGGCTAACACTGACAGGCCAAGGTAGGTTCAATGTCATACACCACTATTTCCCTATACGAGGTCACTCGTTCATGTCCTGCGACCGAGATTTCAGTGTCATCAAAAGGAAGGTGAGGAGGACCGACAGAATTTATTTGCCGAAGGATTATGTTGAACTAATAATAACATCGAGCAAAAAAAAATCAGTTTACATTAATTATGGTGGAAACCTCTGATAATATACTGCAGTTCAAGACATGGTGGCCCCAGTTCTACAAGAAAAATACTATTTCTGTAGAATCGTGTGGTAAGCATTTAGATAGAGAATCCAAAGTACCTTTCCAAATAAGCAAATGTAATCATTTTACCTTCAACAGTGACATGAATGGATCAGTAATTGCAAGGCCCTACATTGACAGTGTGGTAAGTCATACATTTCGGCTGTCCGCAACATCTTCAGTGTACCGGGCGAGTTGGCCGTGCGCGTAGAGGCGCGCGGCTGTGAGCTTGCATCCGGGAGATAGTAGGTTCGAATCCCACTATCGGCAGCCCTGAAGATGGTTTTCCGTGGTATCCCATTTTCACACCAGGCAAATGCTGGGGCTGTACCTTAATTAAGGCCACGGCCGCTTCCTTCCAACTCCTAGGTCTTTCCTATCCCATCGTCGCCATAAGACCTATCTGTGTCGGTGCGACGTAAAGCCGCTTGCAAAAAAAAAAAAACTTCTTCAGTGCCATCATTACCCACTGAGAAAGCATACCCAGAAGGCCATCTCCCAATCAATGAGCAAAAAATCGAAGATGTGAAGAAGTTACATAGATATTTACCCAATGAGGATGAAATCAACAGCTTCCACAAGATTTTCTCCTGGTCTACTGTTAATAGGCAGGACGCATCTGAGGACCTTGACTAAAATGCATAGCAAGACATTCTCTTGGCGTTGTTGTTAACAGGGAAGATGTCCCTAAGTAACTATAATACGTGATATTCTTAAGACGGACAATGTTAGAAAATATTCTGAATTTTTTAATGTAAAGTTGTTGTATGAAGGGAAATTTAAAAATGTAACTTTATTATACACTGACTGACAGAGCAAATGCAACACCAAGAAGGAGTGGTCAGAACTTTATGCCAATTGCAGGGTAGACTGACGTCACTGAGGTATGCTCATGATGTGAAATGCGCCGCTGTGCTGCGCACGTAGCGAACGATAAATGGGACACGGCGTTGGCCGAAAGTCATTGTAGAACGTGTTGTCGTGTGCCACAGGACACGTGTATAGCTAAGAATGCCAGGCCGCCGTCAACGGAGGCATTTCCAGCAGACAGACGACTTTACGAGGAGTATAGTGATCGGGCTGAGAAGGGCAGGTTGGTCGCTTCGTCAAATCGCAGCCGATACCCATAGGGATGTGTCCACGGTGCAGCGCCTGTGGCGAAGATGGTTGGCGCAGGGACATGTGGCACGTGCGAGGGTGCGAGGGGTCCAGGCGCAGCCCGAGTGACGTCAGCACGCGAGGATCGGCGCATCCGCCGCCAAGCGGTGGCAGCCCCGCACGCCACGTCAACCGCCATTCTTCAGCATGTGCAAGACACCCTGGCTGTTCCAATATCGACCAGAACAATTTCCCGTCGATTGGTTGAAGGAGGCCTGCACTCCCGGCGTCCGCTCAGAAGACTACCATTGACTCCACAGCATAGACGTGCACGCCTGGCATGGTGCCGGGCTAGAGCGACTTGGATGAGGGAATGGCGGAACGTCGTGTTCTCCGATGAGTCACGCTTCTGTTCTGTCAGTGATAGTCACCGCAGACGAGTGTGGCGTCGGCGTGGAGAAAGGTCAAATCCGGCAGTAACTGTGGAGCACCCTACCGCTAGACAACGCGGCATCATGGTTTGGGGCGCTATTGCGTATGATTCCACGTCACCTCTAGTGCGTATTCAAGGCACGTTAAATGCCCACCGCTACGTGCAGCATGTGCTGCGGCCGGTGGCACTCCCGTACCTTCAGGGGCTGCCCAATGCTCTGTTTCAGCAGGATCATGCCCGCCCACACACTGCTCGCATCTCCCAACAGGCTCTACGAGGTGTACAGATGCTTCCGTGGCCAGCGTACTCTCCAGATCTCTCACCAATCGAACACGTGTGGGATCTCATTGGACGCCGTTTGCAAACTCTGCCCCAGCCTCGTACGGACGACCAACTGTGGCAAATGGTTGACAGAGAATGGAGAACCATCCCTCAGGACACCATCCGCACTCTTATTGACTCTGTACCTCGACGTGTTTCTGCGTGCATCGCAGCTCGCGGTGGTCCTACATCCTACTGAGTCGATGCCGTGCGCATTGTGTAACCTGCATATCGGTTTGAAATAAACATCAATTATTCGTCCGTGCCGTCTCTGTTTTTTCCCCAACTTTCATCCCTTTCGAACCACTCCTTCTTGGTGTTGCATTTGCTCTGTCAGTCAGTGTATAATAAAAGTGTGATATGTAGTGTGCTTAAATGTTTGTAAGCATTAAATAACCTCATTCTGTTATGTTTTTGCAAGCAAGAGTTCTTTTATTTGAGAAATCACACATGTCCAGTGACTTTCAGTCCCCATATCACTCTTGTTTGAAAACTTTTTTTGTTCAAAAATGACCAGAATTATTACAAAAGATGTGATAAATAATCGGTATAAAAACTTGACACAAATTCCAAACAATAGAAGTTGTAGTCAGTTTTTTGCACTTTTCTCAAAACTAGTAGTAGTGGACATGTGTGCTTTCTCAAATAACAGATTCAATTGGTCTGTTTCCTGATGTCACCACATCAGCAGTCGATCTCTGTTGTCGCCCTAATCTGTGACATCGATCAATGCAGTCAATATTCAGGTCAATCTGCAGTTTATAATAATAGAAATTATTGCAGCCAATGGCCATATGTTAAAATAAATAAGGGTTAGTCACATATTTCTTTCAAAGACTTCCTCTTCGGGCGCTTATCGAGATGATAACGATCACAAGTATTATCGCAGAGAGAGCATACACAGTTCACGGTAGGTGTATGAAACTTGGTTGTGCGGCAAACTTTATGGTGAAAACCATGTACTGCAAATCTAGTAACAAGATGCGTAATTCGTAGTTGGAAACTGACCATTCTCTGCTGATCATAGCGTCAGTAGACTAAAAGTCACTCCAAATCTCTGCTTTTTTTCGATAATGCTCTAGCAGTAGTTCCTGATACGGCGTCGCTGAAGGTAGTGACAGGCTGAATCTCAGGTCTTCTAAGAACATTGGTTCTCGACATAATTCATAGACCAGTCTGGATGGTGTCCACTTAGAAACACAAAGCACCCTTTTCAGAAAAGTAGCCTCAAGCTTCTCGATATTTTTCAAATTTGATTTAGTGAGATGTTCCCATATTAAATGAAGTCCATGTGTGATTATTGGTTTTACTTTCATCTGAAATAACGCTAGTGCAGTTCTCAGAGATAAGTTTTGCAGGTGCTGAATATCATGAATAACAAGAATCGCTGCCGACAACCTCTCCTTAACATGGATAGTAAAAGTTGTTCCATGAGTTTGAAACGTTATGCCTAGATATTTAAATTTGTTTACTGTTTCCAGCTCTTCACCCTCGTACGTAATGGTCTCGGACTCACTGCGTCTCCCACCTGGTTTGAATGTCATCATTACTGTTTTCTTCTTGTTTATATTCAATTCGTTGATTCGAGCCCAAACTAGTAACTTGTCGAAGGCTTTCTGAAGTGCATCTCTAGAAGCTGAAGCGAGGACCATATCATCAGCATAGATGTAGGTTTTGTACTCCATTCGTCTTAATTGCTTTCATCACATCATTGGTCGCAATGTTGAATAATATAGGACTCAAGGGATCTCCTTGTAATACCCCAATTTTGTGATCAATTCCTGTAGATATGGATACAGAGTCGTTAATTTGAAGTCTGTTTTCTGCCAAAATGTTATTAATTATAAGAACTAAATGGTTGTTCTCACCCAATAAATTTCTTAATTTATCCATCAGTTTTACTCGGTTGAGTCAAAAGCCTTAGTGTAGTTCACAAACACCATAATCAACTTCCCTCTTTTAAACCAGAGAGCCTCGTGAATATAATTTGGTAAACACTGAACTACATGAATAGTCGATCGACCTTTACTGAAGCCGAATTGCTCCTCAGGAATGAAACTTTCTACTAGACTTTTCAGCCTTCCTGTTATAAGTTTGGTTAATAGTTTCAAAAGAGTACATTCCAAGGCGATACCCCTGTAAGCATCAGGATCACAAGGATCCGCTTTAGAGTAGAGGTTCTCCAATGTTCCAGAATACAACCCTGTCGTAGGCATTCATTGAAGAGAAGTGTCCACGATTCCAGAAGAACAGGAGCCGCATTTTTTATGTGTGCATTGTAAATGTTATCTGGTCCGCGAGCTTTCTTCATTTTCAGCTTGTCGATTATATCTTTTACTTCATCTTGTGTGAATAGGAGAGAGTTATCAAATTCCAATATCTTGTCAAATTTCTTAGCAGGTCTTGTGTCGCTAGGTCGGAGGACCTTGGAGAAATGTTCAACCCAGATTTCCATCGGAATGTCACGAGGGAATTTCGGTATTCTTGGTCTGAGTACACTGTATGGTTGACCTTTAGTCTTTTCAATTAGTTCCTTACCTATTTTCTCATAATACTCTGCCTTTTTCAGTTTAATGAGATTCTTATATTCCTTTCGTCTCTCAGCATAATCATGAAGAGTAACATCTGTTGGGGAATATCTAACAACATGAAGATAGTGTAAGACCTCCTGTCGAGTTCTATAGCAGGTAGCATCGAACCATGGCTTAGCCTTCCTGTCAGTTTTAACCATCGTCGTTGCATTGTGAATAATTGTCTCCATTTCTTTTGTCGCTATATTAATGTGACCATCCCGTAATAGATTGTTAATTAAAATGACGCGTTCTTTATCTGAATTCATGAGGTCCGTATCCAACCCTAGATCTAGAGGTTATCTTACGAGGGGTAATATGTTTCTGATTAAATAGAAAGGTCGTTGCTACTGGTAGGTGTTTCCTCTCAATTCTGTTGAAGATCGTCTGGTTGACAAACTGAACATAGTGTAGGTTAGACAACACCAGGTCTATTGTGTTGCTTCCGTTGGGACAGATATAAGTTTTCTCTTGTCGTTTGTTTATTAAGGTCAAACCATCTGCTTGTAAGAAGTCAAGCACCATTTCCGATTTGTGGGACATAACATCTATGCGACAGTTAAGATCTTCTGCAACAATTACCAATTCATCCCGGTTAGTCTTACTTAGACCTTCATTAATGAGATCTAATATATCGCATTCTTTGTATTCAGGTTGAATATAAATGCCTAAAATAGTACACAATTTGGTTCTTACAACAACAATATTTGATGATTTCATTTCAAATGTGAAAGGAGAAAATTTCGATTTAAACACACATGACACCCCTCCGATAGGTCTTCCTTTTGGCTGAGTTAAAGCAAAGCCGTGCACCGCGTAAAAGCCATGCCTACACCAGGCCTTAGTGAGAAACATTTCTGTTAGGATTGCTATGTCGAAGTTTTCAAATATACAATATGGTAACATATTAGAGACACTTGACAGACCTTCTATATTCCATGTTAGCAATTTTATTGTATCGTTAGTACCTGACTTATTAACTACTACGTTTTCCTCCTTACCATCTTCAGGCGGCTGTGAAAGTGTTGTTTCCTTTTGGAGGTCGTGCACCGTCATTTCTTGACCTCCGAAAAAGATAGCGTCTCACTGTAATGTTTTTCGGCCAAGTTGTCAGGTGTGTTTACATGCTCTAGAAATTCGTATTGTATACCAACTTTAAACGAATTGCTCTCCCCTTTCGTAGGCAGATGTTCACAAACTATTCTTCCGGTAATTCCAAGTTTTTGAAGATGCGAGATGAAGTTTTTACTGTCGATCGTTGCATGGAGGTGACCTATATGCAACCATCCCATCTTTTCTCCCGCCTTAATGGAGTCTTCCTTGGTGTGTTTTGTGTCTGTGATAGTGGTGATGCTCCTTGTGCGGCGACGTCTGACAGCTGTTGTCCATGTCTCATCCTGTTGTCCAGAGCCAATGTCCATCACATCATTATCATTGGTAACAACGTGTATGGTAGTTGTGTTTCCAATGATTAATCTTTGAATAGGCTCTACTGCTGACAGCCCTTGATCAATTTCTTTTGTTTGCATCGGTAAGTGATCCTCTCTCATACCTCCTGCATATGTTGGTTGCGGTGCTTTCCTTTTCATAATCAACGATGCGTATGGAAAATTTCCAGGATCACTAAGGGGAATATTAGAATCCCCTGAGACATTTTGATTCCGCTGCTCCTTACGAAGGAAATTAGAATTATTCCCTGGAGGATAATATGAAATCTTTGTTTGCCGTCCGGGATGACAGAATAATGTCTCATCACTTTGTTTATCGCTGTTGATAGTTCATGTAGCTTCCGATTCATTTCTTCGCGAATGTTCTCTTTTTTCTTATGGATGCTCTTTCCAGCTTTGTATTGAAGAAAATCCTGATTACAATGATAGCAAAGCCATAGTAATTTCGACTTCTTTTTGCTAGAATCCTTGAGTGCCTTAAATTGGCCTTGTTGTAAATCCGCGCAAGATTGATGATGCCATCTCCGATATAAACCATCACACTCAACTGCTGTCTCAGACTCTTCCACTTTCCGCTCACAGATGGGGCATACATCATTCTCATCAACATATTCATCCTCCTTGAAGTGCAACTGCGTAGCAAGTTGGGTACTTACGTCCGGCATGGTATCTGTGTGCGGTGATAAGATGGCTGACGCTCACCTTCAGTCTTAATGTGATTTGTTAATATTGTCAAATCCAAGATGGCGAACTTGATAATTCCTCACAAAATATCTTCTACTATGACTGCACTAATACGCCTCCTCATTCGCCCGGTCACACATGTAAACGAGCGAACACGGCGTAGTTATCAGTTCAGGCGCTGGGAGCGCTGAGAAGCTGGCCTTAGTCTGCTTGATGAGACCAACACCTCTTGATGAGACACATTCAGTGATCATTGCTAAGAGTGCCGGTGTAATTTGTGCCTGTATTTATCTTATTTGGTTATTTCTTTGGCCGTGAACCGTTTTAATGTTTATGTACATAATATTGTTTAATGTTGTGTGCCTTAATGTAAGATGAAAAGCAGATTGGAAAGTGGGATTTCGTTTCATGAATTTCTTCTCAACCAGCAACAGCGTCATAAATGGCTAAATGTTATTTCAAGAAAGGATTCTCGCCGAATTTCAATACAAGATCATCGAAACGATATGTTTGCCACGCCGAATAAATCCACACTTTTACGCTACGTAGGCGACTGGAATGGTAACACTCTTAGTAAAGGAGTGTCTCTTAGCAGAAAGTCAGTGCCTAAATGAAGCAGAGAGATCGTGATTATTGGTAGTCCATCGAACAGCAGATGTTATATGACAAGAAACTCGACACCTTCTTTCAACAGAAAGAATATAAACTACTGAAGATGACCGTCATCCAAACGAAAATAGACATCGAAATACCCTAGTTAATAACCTTTTCTGCTTTACAATTTCTGCTGTAACCACAAAATAAAGGTTGGCCGCATTTTTCTTCTTTAAGAGGCTTTTAGGTACAGAGCTGCATACTTTAACACTCAAAACGATAAAGGAAGTCGAAGCTTGCAGTTTTTTCGTGTTGCGCATTGTGAGTGACAATCACAAGACTAATGTTAGCAGGATAAAAAGAATGTATTCTTCAAAACACATTAAACTGATGATCTGTCATCCTGTTGATAGTGAAATGCCTCTTCTTGCTTTCGACAAATGGCACATTCTGAAAAGTAAGAAATTGTTTACTCAAAAAAATCTATGTTTCATGATTCCCAGGATATAAACGGTGATTTTATCAAGAAACTGTATCAGATGCAATCAAATGAAAATGTGAAACCGGTTCATTTACGTGTAAAAACATCGAGCCGTCTAATAAAATGAATGTGCTGCGCGCGAAAGATATTTTTGTGACTGAAGTAATAACAGCCCTATAATATTTTAAAGACCATTCGTATACAGATATGCACAATTTTTTAATGCAGGTACCACTGTCAAATACAAGTTATCGACAAAAAAAATGATTCAACGTACGTGTCAGTAGCACAAATGTAGCAACATTGCAGCCGGACAAGGTGCTTGATTCTTTTGACAAGACCAAGGTATTTAACAGTGCTAATGGACTTGATTTACTCGTATACAAGATATTAAAATGATGATGATGCTTGTTGTTTAAAGGGGCCTAACATCGAAGGTCATCGGCCCAAATTATTAAAAGAGCAGGCTGCAGTACACATATGATTTGCCACTGTAGATTTTGAAAGTTATTCATGATTTTGTACTGAAAGCACAACCATTTGTGCATAAGAAACCTGTTGCGTCTGAGTGATTTTAGTGCCTGTGTTGAGTGATTTTCCTCACTTCAGTATTCCTGAAATCGGACATTCATAGTTGAGTGAAGTTATTTGCTAGTGTGCTATTCCTGTATTCTTAAACAACATAGCCACATCAATAACAGAGATCTTTGAAAGATTTGAACGCGAGAACGGGAAACACTTAAACAGAAAAGTGTGTGAATATATTTATTTTCTACAGTATTTACTACCTGTCGTTAACATTATTTTGTACGGTTTTTCCGCTGCGGAATGGTACGTTCTTCACTGAATTTTGTTTTTATTAAGGTGTAAGGTGTGATTCAAATATGTTTATTGAGTAATTGGCTTTATATTTGAACAGAAATATACAAAATATTTAATGTGTGCTGTAACGAAAATCGTGTTTCAATGCCAGTTCGAAACAGCGCTCGGTGGTAGAAATGGGAAATGGACCCATATCGCTCATGTTGCTGTATTGGGAAGGCGTATTAGGGCAGTCATAGTAGAGGGAGATGATCTGACAAGGCTTCTTGTATCTCTTCTTCTTCTTTTTCTTGAATGGTGTGATTGGACTCATTTGTTATCGTCCAGTCACGAAACCAGATTAATAACACTGATACATATATCACTTGTAGTGAAGGTTAAAAGAATAGCTGATAGAAGAAAAAACACCATAGGACTCACACAAAACATGGTGACCTCATATAAGACACAGGTTAAGGTGATTTAGATCCCACCAAAAATATGACAAACATTTTGCAATGGAAGAGTGAGAACAAAGAGACTGTTAAAGGATTATAATACAATATGTGCATCATCAAGAAACTGATTTATGCTGTTAATAAGAGTAGGAGTTAGAGAGGATAGTAAACACGAAATACTTGTGGGGAAGGGGATGTTCATGTTAAGCAAAGAGGATAGGAAGCGCTGGCGTGGAACATCAAAAGCAGGACATTGTAACAGGAGGTGATTACTGTCGGTATCAGGCAAGTCACAAACACAGAAAGTTGGGGGAGAAAGATGATGATGATGCTTGTTGTTTTAAGGGGCCTAACATCGAAGTTCATCGGCCGCTGGGGGAGAAAGATGAAAACGATTTTTATATTGGGGAGTAAGAGCATGATTAAAACGTAGACGGATAATAGATGTGATGTGGCGCCGAGAGTACGTGCCATAATAATACCACGGTTAAGGAGGAATAACAGGTTGTAATTGATGATAAAAATGTCCCTTTTCTCGTGACGATTCATTCCAATCGGACTGCCATTGTTCATACGATATAGCCCGCACATCATGCATGAGTTCAGAAGGAGGGATCGCTAGAGAAAGAGGGGGAGATTGTTGTGATGCTCGTTTAGCTGCCTGATCAGCAGTCTCATTCCCCATGATACCAGAGTGACTGGGAACCCAAACCAGAGTTACGTATACGCCAGAACGAGTAAGGATATATAAGAGATACTTGACGCTATAGTGCAGAACATTTTGTGCATCCGTGAAAATCGTAACCTTATCATACGCATGTGACCTGATGGTAATGAGGGCTTGACGAATAGCAAAATATTCGGTGGTAAAAACAGAAAAGGTAGAAGGGAGGGAAAACTCAGAGAAAGTATACGGTTGAGGGATATAAAAGGCTGCTCCAACGCCGTGTACTGATTTTGACCCGTCAGTATAAATACTTACTTCCCTTAAGTAGAGGGAAAGTCGAATACGTTTAGTTGCAAGAGGGGAAAGAGGAGCAGAATGTGTTAGACAAGAAAATGATTCAGAAGAAGATATAATTACTTGAGGACAAAAGGACTGACTATCATAAGGGATAGAGTATAAGGGCAATGTGGGTAAACGGAGGAGCTCAACTTCTCTCGAGATAAGAGAACGAAAGGCGGTATATAAAGCAGGGACACGATTTCCACGGGGAGGTTGTAAATAATAATAAGAATGTAAAAGTCGTAGCTTGGGGATAAGCTGAGACCGGGTGACAGTAAACTGTTTGAGGACATACTTCGCGGCTATGGTCTGTCGCCGAATCTTTAAAGGCTGTTCACCGGCTTCTATTAATAAGGCGTTGGTTGGTGTAATTTTAAGTGCTCCTAAACAGACACGTAGTGCGCGGTATTGTATTGCATTTACATGTTTGACATGTTTGCGAAATTAATAACTGGTTCGATAGAAGGCAATTCGGTTTTAGGAAAGGTTATTCCACCGAAGCTCAACTTGTAGGATTCCAGCAAGATATAGCAGATATCTTGGATTCTGGAGGTCAAATGGACTGTATCGCGATTGACCTGTCTAAAGCATTTGATAGGGTGGATCATGAGAGACTACTGGCAAAAATGAGTGCAATTGGACTAGACAAAAGAGTGACTGAATGGGTTGCTATATTTCTAGAAAATAGATCTCAGAGAATTAGGGTAGGTGAAGCTTTATCTGACCCTGTGATAATTAAGAGGGGAATTCCTCAAGGCAGTATTATCGGACCTTTATGTTTTCTTATATATATAAATGATATGAGTAAAGGAGTGGAATCGGAGGTAAGGCTTTTTGCGGATGATGTTATTCTCTATAGAGTGATAAATAAGTTACAAGATTGTGAGCAACTGCAACGTGACCTCGAAAATGTTGTGAGATGGACAGCAGGCAATGGTATGATGATAAACGGGGTTAAAAGTCAGGTTGTGAGTTTCACAAATAGGAAAAGTCCTCTCAGTTTTAATTACTGCGTTGATGGGATGAAAGTTCGGTTACGGGATCATTGTAAGTATCTAGGTGTTAATATAAGGAAAGATCTTCATTGGGGTAATCACATAAATGGGATTGTAAATAAAGGGTACAGATCTCTGCACATGGTTATGAGGGTGTTTAGGGGTTGTAGTAAGGATGTAAAGGAGAGGGCATATAAGTCTCTGGTAAGACCCCAACTAGAGTATGGTTCCAGTGTATGGGACCCTCACCAGGATTACCTGATTCAAGAACTGGAAAAAATCCAAAGAAAAGCAGCTCGATTTGTTCTGGGTGATTTCCGACAAAAGAGTAGCGTTACAAAAATGTTGCAAAGTTTGGGTTGGGAAGAATTGAGAGAAAGAAGAAGAGCTGCTCGACTAAGTGGTATGTTCCGAGCTGCCAGCGGAGAGTTGGCGTGGAATGACATTAGTAGACGAATAAGTTTGAATGGCGTTTATAAAAGTAGGAAAGATCACAATATGAAGATAAAGTTGGAATTTAAGAGGACAAACTGGGGCAAATATTCATTTATAGGAAAGGGAGTTAGGGATTGGAATAACTTACCAAGGGAGACGTTCAATAAATTTCCAATTTCTTTGAAATCATTTAGGAAAAGGCTAGGAAAGCAACAGATAGGGAATCTGCCACCTGGGCGACTGCCCTAAATGCAGATCAGTATTGATTAAACGTGCCAGGCTCGATAGCTGCAGTCGCTTAAGTGCGGCCAGTATCCAGTATTCGGGAGATAGTAGGTTCGAACCCCACTGTCGGCAGCCCTGAAAATGGTTTTCCGTGGTTTCCCATTTTCACACCAGGCAAATGCTGGGGCCGTACCTTAATTAAGGCCACGGCCGCTTCCTTCCAACTCCTAGCCCTTCCCTGTCCCATCGTCGCCATAAACCTATCTGTGTCGGTGCGACGTGAAGCAACTAGCAAAAAAACACAAAAAAAACAACAAACCGTGCCAGGGTAGTAGCAGAAGCGGTGTCGATAAAAAGAACACAATAATCAGGCTCGAATAGTTGCTCTGTAAAGGAGAATAGCTGTAACGGGGTCAGCGCCCCAAATTCGACGAGGGATCGTACGTAATATAGTAATAAAACGATCAGTTTTACGTTGAAGCGAAACCACATAAGGGGTCCACGATAATTTGTGATCTAATAAGACTCCAAGGTAGGGATGCTGATTGACAAAGGGGATGGTAAGACGATCAAGAAGGAGAGGAGAACGGTTAGGTTCGCGAGTATGGGTAAAAAGCATTGCAGCAAATTTGGAAGGCGAGAGTGAGAAGCCATGTTCATGTAACCAGAGAGCAACCTCATGAAGGACATATTCCATTTTTCTCCTACACACATCAACACTATCACGTGATACGTATAAACCATAGTCGTCGGCGTAAGCTAAAACTCGGGCGTTTTTTGTAATTATACGTTCCAAATCTCGCATATAAAGCGCAAAGAGGATACCGCTTAGTATATCACTCTGTGGGACTCCATTCGAAACGTGTCTTCCTGGAAACGGGGTTAGGGGGATTTGAGAATAAGAGTACGAGAAATATATAGGCGTTCTGATAGAGAAATAAAAGCAGAGGGAAAACCAAGGGAATCAAGGCAAGACCATAATAGGTGTAAAGGAACGGAATCATAAGCTCATTGAACATCAAGAAAAACGGTAATAGTGCTATGTTTACGATGTCTAGCTAGTAAGAGATCAGTTAACAGAATATTGAGCGGATCTTGTATGCTATGTCCTTTTAAAAGGCATACTGATATTTAGGAAGGATTTGATGTTTCTCATAACCCAGAGAAGACGCTGTAGTTGTATTTTTGAAAAAAGCTTCCTAAAACAACGCCACGATAACTTAAAGGAGAAGAGGGATGTTTCCCAGGTTTAACAATTGGGACTAAATGAAAGTTGTTCCACTGTGTCGGCACCTATAAGGCGAGAAGGATATTATTAAAGTAAAACAAGATGACCGGGATGGGGTAAAAGTCGGAGCATAGTGTAAGTTATACTATCAGGACCAGGAGACGAACTACGAACTGCTTGTCAAACGGACTGTAATTCGGACAGTTGGATGTGTTGAAGTTAAACAGAAAATTGGGGAGATATGGGACGAGAGGAAGAAAAGGGAGGCGGAATTGTGAAGTCAGGTGTTAAAGTATATAGAAAAGAAAGAAGGACATTAGGCAGAAAAATCGAATGCGCAGGGTGCACAGAAGTAACACGGGTGAGCGCGCGAATGGCCTTCCAAAGGGATGTTGCAGATACGCAGATACGAGAGGAGATGAAGGCTTTCCAAGATTCGCGTCTTTTTGCATTAAATATGCGTTTGATACATGCATTATGGCGTTTCAATGTTAAATAATTAGCTAGCGTCATATTCTTACGATACAATTTAAATAAAGCTGTTTGTCGCAGTATTAACTGGTGACATTTGTCGTCCCACCGATGTATTTTCTGATAAGGACGGGGACAGATGGAGGGGATGAATTTGCATGGATGAAAAGTCTCAACATATGTGGAGAGAATGCGAAGGGTGGGATAGTCTAAGGTGGTGGGCGTGTATTGAAGGAGATGGGTGTGAAGGAAATTACAATACGATTGTTTGTCAAAATTCCGGAAAGACCGAATATTACTGAACTGGGAGGGTGGGGTTTGAGGAAAAGGGTGGGTTACAAACACCATAAGAAATAGGAATAGGGAAATGATCACTCAGATGAATGTCACGGAGTGTACGCCACACGGTATTAGGAGTCATGTGGTCATGGCAGAGCGAAAGATCAACAGCACTAGGGGGTGCTCCAGGAGGGGAGAGCCGCGTTGGCGAACAATCATTTAAAAGGGTAAAGTGATGGGATTGAGATACCATAAGAAAATTTTTCCCTTTAGATGTATCTTTAGAACTACCCCAGGCAGTATGGTGGCAATTAAAATCACCAAAGAGAAAAACATTGTCAATGGAATCAAATTGGGTAAGGAAGTGGGACCAGTGAGAGGAAGAGATATAAACATCAGGAGGACAATACACATTGATGAAATAAAAATTACGCACAATAATACCTAAAGCAAGAGTATTTGGAATGCAATGCTTCAGAGAGAATGGGATATATGGAATAGTCTTAGGCCTATCAATAAAAATGGCAAGGTTTTCACTTCCATTAGTATCAAGGCGTTTGACATGAAACTCAGGAAGTTGAAAAAGGGTGTCTGCATAAAACCACGTTTCTTGTATTATAATGATGTTAGCACATGTTTCCTGAATTAATAGTTGAAGTGCATGGTTTTTTTTGTGAAAAAGACTTCTAGCGTTCCACTGCAAAACGCGTATCATATAGGGTAAGGACATGAGCGATGCGATCTCGTAATTGATAAATTACTGGTGGAATGGAAGACTCTCCTCCCACATTCTGGAGAAGCAAGAATAAGTTTTGTTGGATTTCTTGATGTACTTGGTTTCTTTGAATTAACAGTTGTGAGTCGTGGGATCGGGGCGGGTAACTAGGACCCGAAGTAGAGGGAGGTGGTGCCGTGGGAAGAGAAGATGATGATGTAGCAGGCGGAGGAGAAGATGATGGAACCCGGCCTGTAGAAACAGGGTCAGGGCGTACCAAAGCAAGATAAACAGTCCTATCATAACCCGGAGTCAAAGGCGGGGGTACAGATTTCTGTATTACTTGTGTGAATTTACGTTTTCTAGAAAACTCTTGACCAGGGGAAGAAGAGACTTGTTCTGGTACCGGGAGGGGGGGGGGGTGCTGGGGTGTTGAGACGGGTGATAATAAGGGAGGGAAGTCTTGTGCTTAGCATCTTGAAATGAGATATGTTCCGTGCTCATGACCTTCTTTATCTCTTGTTGATATTTATGTTCCGGACAAGTTATTGGTCCCGTTGGATGTGGGCCTTTGCATTACACTCATTTTGAAATCTGAGATGTACATTGATCGGTGGCGTGCCCCATTGAACACTTCCCGGAGCGTGTTACCTGCGCACGATATTGGGCCTGTGTATGGCCATATCGGAGGCATTTTCTGCATAGAACAGGGGAAAAAATGAAAGGCTCAACATGCAAGTAGACTTGGAATAAAGACACTTGTGCAGGCAACTTTTGGGCTCGAAAAGTAATTTTAATTGACGCAGTCGGGACATATCCAACACCGTCATTGGAAACAATGCAACGGTTGAGACGTTGTGCTGCTTTAACCGGCACGGTTGAAGTAAGATAAAGTCAAATGTCTTCCTCAGAAAGGTTCTTACCACATCTCTAATAATCACCACACGAAAAATATTAGAAGACGGGATATATGCTTTAAGATGTAGAGATGTGAGCAGAGGGTGGCACAGAAAAGTGTTGGCTTGCTCCGCATTATTAAAAATTATTTGTTGACAATTACGACCTTTACGGGAAATAGAATGGACGGAAATATCACGTTCGTAAAAGTGTCTCCCAAGGGCCATAGGATGTAGTTGCCCTAAAGTTTTGTTTTCCAAAGATTCAACGTATACGATATAAGGTCCACGGTGTGAATGAGAATATTCACGTTCCACAGGCGGCGGTACATTGTCACCATTAGAATTAGAACTTTGTGATAACTGTGAGTCTTTACATGTAATAAATATCATTCTTGGTCCGTATTGATGGTATTTGATTGAAGTAATAACAGTAAGTTATTTATTAGACCACCTAATCAATACAAAATCTAGTCTTGGATGATTTACATAAATTTGTTAACTAATAGTGGTACATGTTTCGCCTTCCCTGAAGGCATCATCAGCCATAGTCTTAACCTTAAATTAAAAATAAGCGTCTAAATAACATGTAATAATGAAATGAATTTTAAAATCTTGAAGAGATTTGAAGTAAAATAACATTAAAAATAACAATGATGGTTTAAAAAATACAATGTGATGAGATATAATAATGGAAGTATTAACAAAATTAACATTAGGAGGCTGCTAAAATGCTATAACACACGTAGCAAGAAGTCTACTGTTGCAAATACTTCTACCTCATAACGTTACAAACTATCTTTGTCACCATCAAGTGGTAAGTGCACAAGATTCTACTTCAATATTTTCAAATATCTTTTCACACAATTAACTCTACGTTTCTTACTTCCTTTTACAGATTCCACTATTATATGCCTTTTCAACTAGAATATCTATAAACTCACAATTTGCAACATTTGAGCATTACTTCAAATTTTGAGATGGTCCACAGAGATCCTATTTGAAACTGTTCTTCAACTTCTATTCTACAACTTCATATCCTCAACGTGTTCTACTTCACCATATGCCTCTGACTTTCGTCTTTTATCTTAAAGATCATGATTAATTTCGGATCTCTCGACTAACCTTTGACTTTTATTCTCTCTTCTTTACTTTGATTGTATACGATTTTTCGCCATCGTCTAATTATGACCGCCAGACTATCAACTTTATTTTTATGCAATCTTACTACTTGTTGTATAACAATATGTTGTTTTATCCATTGCACTTATTTTAGCAGCCTTCTAATGTTAATTTTGTTAATACTTCCATTATTATATCTCATCACATTGTATTTTTTAAACCATCATTGTTATTTTTAATGTTATTTTACTTCAAATCTCTTCAAGATTTTAAAATTCATTTCATTATTACATGTTATTTAGACGCTTATTTTTAATTTAAGGTTAAGACTATGGCTGATGATGCCTTCAGAGAAGGCGAAACATGTACCACTATTAGTTAACAAATTTATGTAAATCATCCAAGACTAGATTTTGTATTGATTAGGTGGTATAATAAATAACTTACTGTGAGTCTGTCAAATTTGATTGAGCTGCCGGGTTTCCAGAAGATTCGTCTTGCATCCGAACTTCTTCCTCCTGCGCGACAACTACAGTAACTTATCTCCTAACAAAAGGTTGTCACCTCCACCGGAGGCAGCCATCATAACACACGGCACTAAGCACTAAAACAAGAAAAAAGAATCCTCACAACCAAGCACTGAAAACACGAAGCACACAACTAAGCGTACCGCACTGTATAAGTACTATGAAGCGACTGGAAGCACAAAGTTCTTAAAAATATACCAGTAAATAAATTTCAAACTATTTGCCGAAGTTCAAACAACACCACTCTATGGTTGCCAAGGAAAACAATAACTTCTTGTATCTCAAGACGCTGTTCAATTTCACTTATATTTCTCTTCAAATCGGATATTTCCGCTGAAATCGATTCTCGAAAGTCACGGAAGTCACGTTCAAGCATACGTAGCAACTCTCTCGGATTAGTGGCATTGTTAGTAGCAGCAGTTAGATCTTCCTCCAGGCGCCCTTGGAATTGAGACATACGTCTTTCAAATTCACTAATCTTCTCATTCACAGCTTTTAGGGTCATGTTTGGTGCACTAAAAACGAAATATATATTTATAAATGTAGTGGATCCCACTCACGGTAAATGTGTGTGATATATTTTGATATTCGGGTAGGCGAATTGTGTAGCACTTTCACACACGTTCAACTACAGGCACCATTTTTTAATTATTATTTATTAGTATTCACAAAAAGTTACAACACTTGTATAATAATCCATAGAGAATATGTCCTAATGTACATTGTTCAACGAACTAACTACAAATGGTAGCTTAGTTCTTGCTTTCGTTTTCCCACTGTTTTCATTGTTGTTGTTGTTGTAAATATGGAGTATTCCAGCAATCTTTTGTTTGTGTATTATAAGTGTATTTTGGTTTTTTATGAGGTGCTCATGCACGGATTTTATTAAGAATATAGTTAGATATTTTAGAATCAGTGGCGTTATTGATGAACCCAGGTGCAGTTCCTACCTATTTACTTGTTTTCAGAAGGTTAGGTAAGGCCTGAAACAGATGTACCAGTACGCAGCATTATGTACACGCCCTGGGATATAAAGAATTATCATGCTCTATCTAAATTCGAGGGATCCATTCTGGTGAACTCTGGCGCCCATACTACGGACATTTCGATTAATTATGTTTATTCATTTCATTTATTTTAAGTATTTTATTTATTTATATGATTTATTTTATGATATTCAAGAAATTATTTATTGGTATTCACAATTAGTTACAATGATATTCAACCTCTAATTTTCATTTGGGGACGAAATTAATAACCTATTTCCTTTTTCCAAATTTTCTGCGGTTATCGAATGCCTGCTGTCTGTTAGAAAGTTCATGTAAAGACATTTCAGTTCACATAAAGTCACTGGCGCGTATTTTAAATAAGGAATGATACTGGAAGATACGTTCACATTCTCAGGGAGTTGAACTCAAAACGTTTGTCATACTTTTACTTTGTGTCTTTCTCCGTAGTACCAGGGACATGTCACTGACCCACCTTCACACTGTACCGTTATTTGTTAAGGGATATACAAACCATCAACATAGCTAAGGGATGTGATTCTTCGACAGAATACTTCACTTTAAATTATTAATTATTTTCAGATGTTACAGACGTACAGGCTTTTAAAACTATTTTCAGGTGTTATATAAAAAAGCTTAAATCGATGTAAAATTAGTGAAAAAAGAATTTTGTTTTCTTTCAGATGCGCAATATCCTTCAAAATATTTAAAAAA
This sequence comes from Anabrus simplex, assembly GCF_040414725.1. Taxonomy (NCBI): domain Eukaryota; kingdom Metazoa; phylum Arthropoda; class Insecta; order Orthoptera; family Tettigoniidae; genus Anabrus; species Anabrus simplex. Next base: position 73,975,039 of record NC_090270.1, on the reverse strand, counting down.
TGTAATACTTATCAAAATATGTAAATATATATATATATATATATATATATATATATATATATATATATATATATCTAACTTTAAAATCCTGAAATAATGGTCCTTTTAGTGTGATTTGCCGACATTTTAGCTTTTCTTGTAGCTACATATACCAGAACAAAATATGTAGGCTAATTACTAGAGCCCGAAAGTTAGGCATTTATTTTTGGTTAAAATAGGCAGGCAAAAAGGCACTTGAAATACTGAAAATAGGCAGTACTATAATTAAAATAGGCATTTATTAGGAGTGAAAGCAAAGAGGAATCTCACTCATTATTAATGAAAATATGTATTTTAAATACTCAATCATTTCTTTATTATCAATTTATCACATAATTAGCGTACTTACTCTTACTTTCCTTTGTTACAAGCAACAACAAGGTGCTTTTTCAAAGTATCAACTGTCATAGACAGACGCTTGTCAGAAAGAATGTTTTTCATCATGGAAAAGAAACGTTCTACTTCCACTGAAGTGATTGGCGCAAATTTGAAACAAGCTATTTCGGAAGGACACATACCAGTTAAAACAGAATTTTCACCTTTCAGAACATCACGAATGTTCTTCATTTTTTCAATGTCCACATTAGCACTCAGAACACGTTTACACTTTTCACTAACACTGCTTCCTTTTTTCTCCTGGTGCTCGCAGCAGTTGATTTACTGCATCTTCGAATATCGCCATAGATGATACCAGCGAATCATCTCTTTTCTCCAACTTCAAGATTGCTTCCGGTATCACACTATAATGTGCTGTTATAAATGCCAGATCACTGCTGAGCTCTTCATGGTCCAACAACTCTTTTACCTCGCGAACTGAAGCAACTTCGTCTACTGATACGGCATGAAGTACCTCACGTATCTTGTCTTAATTGTTGCTGTAATATATGACTGCTGAGATCCAAGTTCCCCATCTGGTGAGAACTGGCTGTGGAGGTAAAGGGAGCTCTGGTCCTTGAAAACCCGGATTCAGGAGGATGATTTTAGGAAGATTTTCTTGGTATTCGAAACTAACTTATCCACGTGAGGATACAAACTTCCTATCTCTTCAGCAATTCTGTGCAGTCCATGGGCTAGACATGTGAGGTGGAGCATTTTAGGAAAGAGAACCTTTAAGGCTGTAGCTGCTTTTTTCATGTAAGGTGCCGCATCTGTGACAAAAAGTAGGACATCATCATGCCGTATTCCATCCGACCAGAGTGACATTAATGAATTTGTGAACAACTGCGCCACTGCGGAACCATTTGCTCTCTCCATCTCTTCTGTCGTCAAAAGAAATACTGATGATAGGTCAGTTTGCTTTGCTTCCATAGTTCCAATGATGACGTTGGCCATGTAACGTCCCATTGCATCCGTAGTTTCATCAATGGAGATCCAGATCTTCTTTTCTGCAACTCTGCTTCGAATCCTCTCCAGGGTCTCTTCAAAGGATATATTCAAATACGTTTTTCTTAATTTGGATTCTGACGGAACTTCTTCTTTAGTGTACTTCTGCAGAAACGTCCTGAGGGGTTGATTTTCCAGTTTCCAGAACGAAATTCCGGAGTCCAAGAAAGCTTTACATAGATCCAGGGAAAATTGAGATTGCCTGCTGGATGTTGTAACTGCTGTTGATATTAAATTGATCTTAGGGCCAACAATATTTAACCTAGACTTATGTTTTGTTGTTGCGAAATGTTGAGTTATAAAGTACTTTTTTCGTGATTAATAGATTTTCACCACGCAACGATGAAAATTTCGGCATGATAAATAAGTCAGCACGAACACCCGAGTTGCCTATAAACAAGTTCAACAGTAGACTAACAGCTTCTTTTATGTTAGATCTGTTAGACAGAAGTGATTTCCTCCCTTCCTCTGCATTATCTTATCATTTCGAAATCGGGAATACCAGGTAATTGCGCATTGTCACAGCAAAAGGGGTGTGAGGAAAGAGAAGAGACGTAGGCCTACTTCCCTCACGTGTCGTCGTAAAACTCACGAGTCTCAAAACTCACGAATTCCAGGAAGAGGATTAGTAAGAACTAGTTTCTCTACCTGGGCCATTCTCAAAACTCACGAATTCCTGGAAGAGGATTAGAAAGAGCAAGTTTCTCTAGCTGAGCCAGTCTCAAAACTCACGAGCAAGGCCAGTTCTTCTTTGAATGGATAAATGTCCACTCTGTTAGTGATGGGATAATCGAATACTTTTAATAATGAAATAACTTCCATCCGATTATTTAAATAATCGAATGAATAATCAAGTCAAATAATCGAATGAGTTTCAAATATTATTCAGTTATATCGCGCAGAATAATCGGATGCGTCATGAATATTTTAAATGTGTCTGGTAGATAACCGATTGAAGTAAGCGAATAGATGAACGCTTACGACGAATAGAAATACGCCCTTTTCCAAATGAATCTCCAAGTGTTTAAACTAAATGAGTAAATTAACTGTCTTGATCTCTAATATCCGTAAATAAAATTCCTTATTCAAGTAAATGCCGCCTTCTGGCCGCATTATGGAACTAAGCCCCAGTACTAACAACTGACAGTTTCTTTTAACTAGCATCGGGTAATATACCTAATTTAATATGGTTAGCATGCTGGCCTTTGGTCCAAGGGGTCCAGGGGGACCCGGTTTCGGTTTTCGGTCGGGTGGGAGATTTAAACTTTCATAAGTTAATCCCTATGGCTCGGGGACTGGGTGTTCGTGCCGTCTTCAGCAGTATACCAATCTTAGGGTCCCATCCTCACAGACGTGCAGGTCGCCTGTACGGTGTCAACTTTAAAGACCAACACCAGCCTTCTCCGGAGGCCACACGTCATTATTATAAATTTATGTGAAAAGGAAAAAATGCATTGTATTAACTTTAAGACAACAGCAAAATATTTTTAAAATAATCATAATAATACACCTCGGCCTCTTTAATTCACTAACCATTATTTTTCCCCTGTGGGTTGGGGTGGCAGAATAACATTCACAGTATCCCCTGCCTATCGTAATAAGCGACTAAAAAGGGGCCCCAGGGGCTCATAAATGATTTAAGAAAATACTAGATAAACAACTGATAGGCAATCTTTGGCCTGGGTGACTGCCCTACTACTAAGTCGGTGGAAAAACATGGGTTGAAGGGAAGCGTGAGTCACCGCGCACCTCATCCCTCCTGCAGTTATCGCAAGCACCTGCTGTCCGGATTCGTGAATTTTGAGACTCATTAGAATGTTTACTTTAGCTACCAGTTTGTAGTCGTGAGTTTTGATACTATTTGTTACTAATTATAGCCCGTGAGTTTTGAGACGTAACCCTTCCCTCGTCCTCTCTCTTTCCTGGTATTCATTATGCTTGTGCATTCCTTTCACTAATGAAGGTTCTGTTACTTACAGAGGTTAAATGAATGGGTTGAGAAAATAAGCTTTCGAATGCCTGAAAACAAATAAACAATTTACAGGGAACAATATTCTAAACATATATTTGTGACGGCAATATGTAATTTAATTTGTGCTACCTTTTTTGTCTTCGATGTACGGAAATTCATTATGTGCTTTTTAAAATGTGTAAATCGCAGGAAAAAAAAATGCATAACGATCAAAAAGGCAAAAAAGGCTTTAAATATTAAAATAGGCAACGGAAGCCAAAATAGGCAAAAAAGGCAAAATAGCTAGTTGCTTTACGTCGCACCGACACAGATAGATCTTATGGCGACGATGGGACAGGAAGGACTAGGAGTGGGAAGGAAGTGAGCGTGGGCTTAATTAAGGTACAGCCCCAGCATTTTCCTGGTGTGAAAATAGGAAACCACGGAAAACCATTTTCAGAGCTGCCGACAGTGGGGTTCGAACCTACTATCTCCCGAATACTGGATACTGGCCGCACTTAAGCGACTGCAGCTATCGAGCTCGGTAAAAGACAAAATAAAAATTGTATCTACACTTCCTAAATGCACTAAAACATATTTATCTCTATCTCATTCTTCAATATATCCAGTCAGATAAGAAAGGCATTTTGCCTTACTTCCGGGCTCTAGTAATTACATTTATAATCCGGGCTCTAGTAATGAGCTTAAGGTTAGGCTGGTATTACACAATCAAAGACACTTGTCAAAGATCTATTGTAAAATATTTTGAGCAAGTTTTCTTTTATAAAATGTTATAAGTTATACAGCCACTGCACTACATAAACTATTTTATCATAGTTCAGCAAAAATTGATGACGGACAGTTGTGTGCATGTTTGGCTACTATTAGATTTTACTTGTATTGCAATGACAAGAATTCTCATAAAATGCATCGGTATGTTTCAAATTAAACCATCACAGGAGAGTACATCACAAGTTCTACATCTGTCTGCTTGTTCATACTACAAATTTTAAATCCACATGGTTCTAGGTTATCTCAGTTGGTTTATCAGAAAAAATAAAAAGAACTTGCTCACAATAATCAAAATTAAATTAATTGAACGAAATATAATATAAATGATATTCAATTTGAGTTTTTCAGCCAAATACTGGCTACGTAATCCATTCAATTTATTTTTCGCGCCCAAAATTTTGCATCATTCTTATGTGATATTTATCGCCTTTATATACACTTGTCTTAAATTTCAATTTTTATATTCCTGGTGGTTTGTGTTGTATATTTCATTCATTTCATACTCGGAAATAAGCAGTTTTGTTGTAGCAATATTTCAACTGAACTTACAATCCGCCATCTTGGATTTAACAAGTCAAATCTTTTGCAAAAGATAAGACGATGCTCATACCATTTATGTATGCATGTTGAGTATTCAGCCCGAAGGCTAGTTTGATCTTCCACAGCTCCACCAACAGCTGTCATAGATAGCATAAGACTCACTTACGAGGCATACTAGGGATATGATGAGTGAGGTAGTTTCCCGTTGCTTTCCTTAGCAGGCCAGAAGTTGCTATTACATATCAGTCTGCCAAGCCCACTGAAATGCATGCACCAACCCACCCTATGAGCGATATTTTCCACCATTCATAACAGGGAATGGCTGCATAAGGAATGGTATTACTAGCATCGCTCATATTGTCAAAGTCAAGTATAACACTGAGACAGGTCAATGAAAGTATCAAATTTATTCTAGCCCATACCCGGAGACATAGTGCTCTGTAAACACTACATCTCGCCAGCAAAATCAAATATTTTTTCTTCTTTTTTTTTTCTAGTTGCTTTACGTCGCACCGACACAGAGACACAGATAGGTCTTATGGCGACGGTGGGACGGGAAAGGGCTAGGAGTTGGAAGGAAGCGGCCGTGGCCTTAATTAAGGTACAGCCCCAGCATTTGCCTGGTGTGAAAATGGGGAACCACGGAAAAACATTTTCAGGGCTGCCGACAGTGGGGTTCAAACCTACTATCTCCCGAATACTGGATACTGGCCGCACTTAAGCGACTGCAGCTTTATAAAATATCCCTCCATTACACTGCCATATCCAAACCAAACTCCATGGCACTACAGCCCTTGAAGGGCCTTGGCCTACCAAGCGACCGCTGCTCAGCCCGAAGGCCTGCAGGTTACGAGGTGTCGTGTGGTCAGCACGACGAACCCCCTCGGTCGTTATTCTTGGCTTTCTAGACCGGGGCCGCATTCTCACCGTCAGATAGCTCCTCAATTCTAATTACGTAGGCTGAGTGAATCTCGAACCAGCCCTCAGGTCCAGGTAAAATCCCGGGAATCAAACCCGGGGCCTTCGGGTAAGAGGCAAGCACGCTACCCCTATACCACGGGACCGGCACACTGTCATATAGTTTATAAAATATATCTTACTAAAGATCTTTGGCAAATTTCTTTGATAGTGTAATACCATCCTTAGAAAGAACGTCTGGACACTTGAAGAAGAGATAGAATCTTAGCGTTGCCTGGAGAAAGGCCAGGGAGGAACTTCACCTAGACCCACTTCTTGCATTTCTCTCAGTGTGTGAGGTCGGTCTTCGGGAAGATGATTCTTGCTCTAAGAATTCTCTTTCTTGCTCGTATATCATAGTGACATATACACGCACGCTTAGGATTAGCCAGTTTTCTACAACAATGAAGGCGGGGTACAGAGTTACGATGGATGATCTTTTGTTTGCTTTCCTAACCACAGCCTACATAAACATGAATCACCTTGGTGTATCGGAAAATAGCCGTCACACCCAAAGATATAAAGACAACACCGACATTCTTGCCTTGGCTACGTACCTTCAGAACACCGCGTAAAAAAAAAAAAAGCGCAACTTTAGTCGTGCGGTTAGGTTCGCGCTGCTGTGAGCTTGCAATCGGGAGGTTCTGGAATCCCACTGTCGGCAGCCCTGAAGATGCTTCCTTCCCACACCTAGGCCTTTCCTATCCCATCATCGCTATAAGACCTATCTGTGTCAACCAAATTGTAAAAAGAAGATGATTTTGCGTGGTTTCCCATTTTCACACCAGACAAATACCGGCGCTGTACATTAATTAAAGTTACGGCCCTACCTTTCCAGACCGAGTCCTGTCCTATCTCTTCAACGCCGAAAGACCTGCCTAATTAGGTGCGACGTAAAAAAACGTGTTCCCCTAGTTAATTTCTTGAGAACAACTGAAAAGCTATTTGATTTGAAAGGTTACGTCCTTGATCATTCACATTCGTGGCATCCGTCACACTGACCGCACAGCATAAATCACCTGTTTTTTGGTAAGTCAACGGGACCACGAGGTCTGTAGCTTCATGAATTTAATTTAGTTTGGTCGAATTAAAAATGTGACCATACCATACAATTCACTGTACCAGCTGTGTGTGTTTCCAAGAACTAAGCAATAATATGCAGGAAAATTACCAGTAAAAATGTCTTTGTTTATGTATTTATTTATTTATTTAATCATTCCAAGAGAGATAAATAAGCTGAGAAAATGAAATATGAAAACTATTTGCTGCTATTTGTTTTACGTCGCACCAACACAGACAGGTCTTACGGTGACGTTGGGATAGGAAAGGGCTAGGAGTGGGAAGCGGCCGTGGCCTTAATTAAGGAACAGCTCCAGCATTTGCCTGGTGTGAAAATGGGAAACCACAGAAAACCATCCTCAAAGCTGCCGACAGTGGGGTTCGAACCCACTATCTCCCGGATGCAAGCTCACAGCTGCGCGCCCCTAACTGCACGGCCACCTCACTGGGTGAAATATGAAAACTCCAGAGTGAATAATAATAATAATAATAATAATAATAATAATAATAATAATAATAATAATAATAATAAAACAAAAACACCAAACCCCACGGCACTTAACACCCTTGAAAGGGCTTTTGGCCATCCCAGCGACCGCTGCTCAGTCCGAAGGCCTGCAGATTACGAGGGGCCGTGTGGTCAGCACGACGCATCCTCTCGGCCGTTATTCTGGGGTTTCGAGACCGGGGCCGCCATCTCACCGTCAGATAGCTCCTCAATTCTAATCACGTAGGCTGAGTGGATCTTGAACCAGCCCTCAGGTCGAGAGAAAAATCACTGACCTGGCCGGGAATCGAACCCGGGGCCTCCGGGCGAGAGGCAGACACGCTACCCCTACACCACGGGGCCGGCAATAATAATAATAATAATAATAATAATAATAATAATAATATCGATCGCTTGGCACCGAACTCGATAGCTGCAGTCGCTTAAGTGTGGCCAGTATCCAGTTTCGGGAGATAGTGCATTCGAGCCCCACCGTCGGCAGCCCTGAAGATGGTTTCCGTGGTTTCCCGTTTTTCACACCGGGCAAATGCTGGGGCTGTACCTTAATTAAGAACACGGCCGCTTCATTCCCACCCCAAACTCTTTTGTGTCCCATCGTTGCCATAAGACGAAAAGTAACTTGTAAAAAAAAAAAAAAAAAAAAAAAAAAAAAGATTGCTTGGCTTTCGCGGATGACATTGCCTTGATTACGGACACACCGGAGAACACCAAAATCCAAATCATAAACTTAGTAGGACAATCAGGAAAAATAGGTTTACAAATCTCCTTCCTAAAGACAAAAGATTTAACAAACGTTAAGATTGGCTTGACGAAATAATCATAAATCAAAAAAGTATAAACTCCTTTAAATATTTAGGTGAATGGATGGAGGTAAATATCAATGAATAACACAGCTTAGAGGTAATAAACAAAGGAGATGAACGTAGCATTCCAGATCACTAGAAATGTATACAACAACAACAACAACAAAAACAAGGCAAGGGTGAAAATAACTACCCATACCGCAATGTCGGGAATGGAATGTGGTATTTTTAAAGAGGAAGTACAACTAGGCAATCGTGCTCTCTGAATACTAATCATAGGAGAAAATGGACATGCTCCGACTCTTCGAAAAATGAAGGTATCGGCAAAAGAAAGCCGCGGACGATGACGGACGAGAAAATGAAAGACTCCTAGGATTCGCAAATATCATACTACCGGGGTCGGAAAGGAAAAAAGAGTTGGCCAAGGGAGGTCAGATAGGAAAGATGAAAGAGAAGGGGCGTAGCACAAGTAAATGGAAACAATGCCAGACTCGTATAGGGCCTCGTGGTCTCCAGTCCACACACTACGTTGGGGTACACTTACAGCCGATGGCTAAGACCGTGTATGTTGAGGTCGGAAGAGCGCAAGAATTCACCAGTTGAATTCGGGTACAAAAGACGTACGAGAAGTGCGTGCTAGTAAGTCGAATCAATGCCAGAGTCACCTGGGCGGACAGTTGTGATTGAAAGATTGTCAGCCGCGTAGGGCTACACGAAAATCCGGAGCTTACAGTTTGTAAACTTTCGTCACAAGGAATGAATTTTCACATGTGTCGTTTTCCTTGAATTCCACGAATTGTCTAAGGACAGCGCAACTACACAGTAGTTTCTCGCGAAGGCTGTGGTTTGCGGATATAACCTATCCCTCTTCAGTTCTATTTTTAATCGCGGAACATGTAAACGTAAGACTCACATATGTCCACTGGGTTACGTAAGACGTGTGGTTGGAGCCAACTTGGACAGAATCTGTATATACACATCTGCGGGAAAGTGAATCACTCCAATGTTTATTTCATCGCCCAAGACAAATAATGTCGTTTGAATGCTATAGTCCGTCTTCCTGTAATCTCTACGTGTTTCTATCAGCCATCAGCTGTTCTTTTAGTTTTTATAATTAAGCAGTAATTCCATCTAACGAAGATGACTGGCAGCAGAAGACAAAAAAGAAACACTCAACTAGCAACAGGAAGTCAGAAAATTCTCCGGCTCCATGGCTGAGTGGTCAGCTTCTTGCTCTTTGTCATCGGTATCCTGGATTAGATTTCTGGCCACGACAAGGGATTTTAATCTTACACGATTACTTTTACTGGCTCGGGGACTGGGTATTTGTGCGGTCCCCAACATTCCTGAAACACTAAACACTCACCCTCGTTGGAGGTTCTACCTTAGAAGTGCTGCACCTGGCTAACAACAGCCGCACGAAATTATCATTGGGATGCTGCAGGTCATCACATTTTGAATTCCTCCTGTTCGGCGATATTAGGGTGTTACCGGCGTAGGCTGTTTAGTTACTGTTTGTATGGAGGAGCTATACCAAATGAATGGAGAGTTGCTATGGCAGCCCCAGTGTACAAAGTAAAGGGTGATAAACATAAAGCGGGTAATTACCGGCTTGGCGTGTGTTGCATGTCCCCTCTCGCGATTTCTATCTCCCTCCTTCTTCGAGTGATATTTCTATCACGTTTCTTTTCTCATTTCGATAGTCATATCATGATCATCTTCCTCAACAATAGGGGCTAATTGCCACGGTGTTTTGATCTATCTATCTATTTCTAGTTTTCATTCCCCTCCCTGAAGGGGAGGGGCGGGCCACCCTGAAGGTAACGCCTTCACTCTGGCCAGGAGTTTCGGCGGGTTGGAGAAGGAGTGATGGTATGGGGAGGAGGGTAGTTTGATGTATGGAGTTAGGAGGTGTGTGGTGTTTTGAAGTTTATAAGAATAATAATCAATTATCAGTTGCAGATTACGTATAAGTGTTTTACTTTGTCTTTTCTTAAATTTTTTCAAAGAAGATGGAAATTTATAGAACATCTCCCTGAAATCATTCCAATTCGTAAATCCTCTTCCTATAAACGAATATTTGCTTCAATTTGTTCCCTTGAATTCCAACTTTATCTTCATATTATGATCTCTACTAGATTTAAAATCTCCACCCAAGCTTCTACTAGAGCCATTCTACGCCATCTCTCCACACAGCTCGGAACTTACCGCTTAGTCGAGCAACTCATCTCTTTATTCCTTAGTCTTTCCAGCCTAAAGTTTGCAAAATGTTTGTTATACTCCTCTTTTGTCAGAAATCAGCCAGAGCAAATCGTGCTGTTTCCATTTGGATCTCTTCCACTTTTCGAACCAAGTAATCCTGGTGAGAGTATCATACACAGTTCGAACCTCACTATCGGCAGTCCTGAATATGGTTTCTAGTGGTTTCTAATTTTCACACCAAGTAAATGCTGGGGCTGTACCTTAAATGAAGGTCACGGCCGCTTCCTTCCCATCGTCGCCATATCTGTGTCGATGCGATGTAAAGCAACTTATATAAAAAAAGTCGTAGATATTTCTTATATTAACACCCAGACACGTACAGTGATCCCCATAAGGTAATTTTATCCCATCAACACATTTATTAAAACTGAAGGAACTTTTACTCTTGGTGAAACTTAATAATAATAATAATAATAATAATAATAATAATAATAATAATAATAATAATAATAATGTTATTTCCTTTACGTCCCACTAACTACTTTTACGGTTTTCGGAGACGCCGAGGTGCTGGTATTTAGTCCCGCAGGAGTTCTTTTACGTGCCAGTAAATCTACCGACACGAGGCTGTCGTATTTGAGACAGGATCGAACCTGCTAAGTTGGGGTTAGAAGGCCAGCGCCTTAACCGTCTGAGCCACTCAGCCCGGCCGGTGAAACTTACAACCTGACTTTTTATCCCGTTCACCATTGTTATCCATCTCACAATATTCAAGTACACAAGAACCTCGTTTATTCGGATTATCGAAAATCCGGATAATCCGGAAAAAGCTAAAAAATGACAAATACAGTACATGTTATGTAATCATTTTTTTTTTTGCTAGTGGCTTTACGTCGCACCGACACAGGTAGGTCTTATGGCGACGATGGGATAGGAAAGGTCTAGGAATTGGAAGGAAGCCGCCGTGGCCTTAAGTACAGTCCAGCATTTGCCTGGTGTGAAAATGGGAAACCACGGAAAACCACTTTCAGGGCTGCCGACAGTGGGATTCAAACCCACTATCTCTCGGATGCAAGCTCACAGCCGCGCGCCCCTAACCGCACGGCCAACTCACCCGGTATATAAAAAAATTAATATAAGTTGTACAGTAATACCTTTTTTCAATCGTACAAAAATATATAAGAACATTTTTCGTACATTTACGACTCTGTTTTATGCACTAAAATAATGTGTGAGTTTTTCTGTTTTACATTTGTATAGCGTTTTTTGCGTGCACCACGATCACGAAGACGTTTTACTAACAACAGTTCTGCCGGTGTAGTTTCAGTCAAGGATTCTAAATAGGCAATCACTTTGTCCAGCTGCATTGTTGCCTCTCCATGAGTCATTGTTTCTTCTGATGGAGCGCCGATTTCATTTTCGATTTCACCATCAGTGAATTAATAGTACATTGCATTCAGGGGAGCGTGGGTTCGAATCCCACCTCGGCCGTCCTGGGAATGGTTTTCCACGGCTTCCCATTCTCAATTCCAGGCGAACGCCGGGACAGTACCTTTGATAGACGGTGGCCGAATTACTTCCAATTCCTGTCCTTAACCACCTTTGGCGGAAAAGGCATTCAAGAAAAAGAAATACGGTACTGTACAAGTAAAAATAAATTGTTGTTATTTTCGATCCGGATAAACCGGAGATCCGGATTAATGAGGGCCGGATGAACGAGGTTATTGTGTAAATGAAAGCCGAAGTTGAGGACAGCAACGGGTGTGTGTACACCTGACCGCGATTGGTGAAACGATCTTTATTACTTTCGAGGACAAAGCCGCGCCACCTGAAAGAACATCGCTGAGGACAAGGTAGGGAAGGTTCCAAAGAAGAATTCGCTTGCGTATTGGCACCTTGAGCTAGAATTTAAATATCGAAGACCTTCATGAAGGTGTAATAAAGAAGAGTTTGCGACGGATAACAATCGGAAATGTCAACGAGTAATTCGACTGCAGAGTCTGCTTGCACGGAAGATGAGCTGAAAGCCAATTCCCGAAAGCATCTGAGAGGAAGTCAGCCATGGGTGTATTCGGATTTTTGCGGTCTGATGCGCGTTCCCTCATACGGCAAAAAGAGACATTTTTGCACATTCACGGATGACAACTCCAGATGCTCATTAAACAGAAAAATAACATAATTCAAGAATACATTTTCAGATCTATTATATACACACAACAGGGAAAGAAAATCAAGTGTTCAATTGGATAATGGATTAGAGTTCGTGAACCGAGATAGCCAAGGATATGCTTGGAAGCCAATTCATTGTACGAAATAAGTACGGACAGGACGGAATTTTGGAGAAGAGAAAAGCCCTAATCTTCGCAAAACGATACTCCCAACGTTATGGGAAGGACTATCAGGAAACTTTGCTCCGGTTTCTCCATCGAATTCAATTCGTTTGACCATCTCATAGGCAGCACGGAATAGGATGAATATTCATCAGTATAATGTCGCTACAGCCTATCTCAGTGGCTTCGAGGATGGAGATGTGTTCAAGTAGTTGCCTAGTGAGATGGAAATAGTACTCGAATACATCATTAGGAAGAATCAAGATCAAGAATTCGGCCACGAATCTGAGTCCATTTTGCAAAGGCTGTCGACGGGGGAACTTCATCTACCACATGAAGAAGGCGTTATATGACTTTGAAGCAGGCTGGACGAACTTGGCATCGACGTCTTGATCAACAGTTTCGTAGTCAAAGAGTAGTACAGATGAAAGGAGATCCGTGTATATATGTGTGAAGGTCGTAAGTGAGGAGCTATCATCGTGTAATACGTCAACATTTTGATGATGTGTCGGAACCCTGAGAGAATTATTCAATTCGTAGGTCGTTTAAGTGAGGCTTTGGAATTAAGGGTTCTTGGCGAAGTGAAGCGTTGTCTGGGGATAGACTTCAGCATAGATGACGTGAAAATTATTTCGAATCAGATGACGTTCATAGAAGACAGGCGAGAATGCAATTCCGTATCCACGCCTGTGACCGCTGGAGTAAAGTTCACCGAGCCCGATATATAGACCAGTTCAGGTGGTGAGAAGCTACTCTACCGATAACTCATTGAATGTCTGCTGTATCTCTCCGTAGTTACACGTCCTGACATAGCCCATGTAGTTTGTTCCCTCAGCCAGTACAACGACTGTCTTGGAAAGTCTCACTGGACGCCGGCGAAAAGGATTATGTGCTATGTAAACAGCATCTTGGTCCTGGAGATCAGTTGCTTTGGAGATGGAGGTGGGTTACGCAGGCTCAGATTATGAATAGTCGATTGACAGACGCTCAATTACTGGGTACGTCTTTGTTATGGAAACAACGGATGGTAACTGTATAATCCACTGAGGCAGAGTATGTGGCGCTCAGTGACGCCACTAAATAACTCGCACACCTTCCAAATCTTTGACCGAGTTTGGCATTAAGTTGATATTAAGATGATGATATAGTACAATGACAATTTCAGTGTTCAGAAACAAGCCACGAATCCTGTTTTTCATGTGCGAACAAAGCACATAGATGTTTGCCATCACTTTGTGGTGTGTGAAGGTCTGGAGTAATGAGTTTGGAGACATGCCAGCTAATGTCTTGACAAAAGCCTTGTCCAAGCCGAAACACAAACGATGTGAACATTTTGGGATTATCAAGATCGAGAGTTGAGAACCTTCAGAACGATTCAACTATTGCCAGTGGTTCCTGACCCACGCCACCAATGGGAGCAGTTCGCAATCAAGTTCATATTGATCATTTTTTTAAATTTCAACATTTACTTCTTTATATTGTGTGTTATGCACGTAACCTGGTTCATTGCTGAGTACAAGTTTGTACGAGATAAACGGCATATTTTTACTTACTGGGCATTACCATCTCAAAATTTTCTAGAATTATTATTATTATTATTATTATTATTATTATTATTATTATTATTATTATTATTATTATTATTATTATTATCCTCTGTGGTGTAGTGGTTAGTGTGATTAGCTGCCACCCGCGGAAGCCCGGGTTCGATTCCCGGCTCTGCTACGAAATTTGAAAAGTGGTACTAGGGCAGGAACGGGGTCCACTCAGCCTCGGGATGTCAACTGAGTAGAGGGGGGTTCGATTCCCTTCTCAGCCATCCTTTTCCGTGGTTTTCTGTTTCTCCTCTAGGCAAATCTCGGGATGGTACCTAACTTAAGGCCACGCCCGCTCCCTTTCCTCTTCCTTGCCTATCCCTTCCAACCTTCCCATCCCCCATCAAGGCCCCTGTTCAGCATAGCAGGTGAGACCACCTGGGTGAAGTACTGGTCCTTCTCCCCAGATGTAACTCCCCACTGCCCTTGAGGCGGTAGAGGTGGGATCTTTCTCTGAGTCCGAGGGTAAAACTAACCCTGAAGGGTAAACGGATTAAGAAAGAAAGATTATTATTATTAATTAATTAATTACTTTTATTTTATTTACGTCTCACTAACTACTTTTACGGTCTTCGGAGTCGCCGAGGTGCCGGAATTTAGTCCCGCAGGAGTTCTTTTAAGTGCCAGTAAATCTACCGACACGAGGCTGTCGTTTTTTAGCACCTTCAAATACCACCAGGATCGAACCTGCCAAGTTGGGGTTAGAAGGCCAGCGTCTTAACCGTCTGAGCCACTCAGCCCGGCATCATCATTATTATTATTATTATTATTATTATTATTATTATTATTATTATTATTATTATTATTATTATTATTATTCGATAGACAGGTTATATAGAAGATATCGTGAGCTAGTTTCTTTTGTATATTAATGCAAATGAATGAAGCGTTTCGGCGACGCTCAAGCTGCCAGGAAAGGCACTCTGTAGCCTACATAAGAGGTCTGAGGATTATCGGCCTAGCATACGAATCGTTAAATGGTACAAATGATACATCCTTGAATTCCTTGAGTATTTCTTTCATAACTTCTGAACGGGCCGGGCTGAGTGGCTCAGACGGTTAAGGCGCTGGCGCTCTGAACTCAAGTTAGTAGGTTCGATCTTGGCTTAGTCCGGTAGTATTTGAAGGTGCCCCTTGGCGGTAGATTTATTATCACGCTAAAGAACTCCTACGAAGTAAAATTTCGGCACCTCGGCGTCGTAAAAGTTGTTAGTGGCACGTAAAAACCAATAATATTTTTATTACTTTTGAACGGCTTTCATGATTTTGAGGAAACTCGTTATGCTTCGTATAATGAAGGAATCTTTCTTTCTTTCTTTCTTAATCTGCTATAGGGTTGGTTTTTCCCTCGGACTCAGCGAGAGATCCCACCTCTACCGCCTCAACGGCAGTGTCCTGGAGCTTCAGACTCTGGGTCGGAGGATACAACTGGGAAGGATGTTCAGTACCTCGCCCAGGCGGCCTCACCTGCTAGGCTGAACAGGGGCCTTGCAAGGGGATGGAAAAATTGGAAGGGATAGACAAGGAAGAGGGAAGGAAGTTAAGTACCATCCCGGCATTTGCCTCGAGGAGAAGTGGGCAACCACGGAAAACCACTTCCAGGACGGATGCGGTGGGAATCGAACACACCTCTACTCAGTTGACCTCCCGAGGCTGAGTGGACCCCGTTCCAGCCCTCTTACCACTTTTCAAATTTCGTGGCAGAGGCGGAAATCGAACCTGTCCTGGCCCGGGGGTGGCAGCTAATCACACTAACCACTACACCACAGAGGCGGACATGAAGGAATCTTACTTGTCTTTATGATGTTAAGACTGACAACAGCATATTGTATACGATACAGCTTTAGTTTCCAACGGTTATTTATTATTAAAATTCTTCTTCTTCTACGTGCTCTGCCTAGTCTTCCGGACGATGGTGATCAATGTGTAGAGTATTCTTCGATCTTCAAAAACACAATATAGTATTTATTCCCGTCCAGGCTGCCTGTCGTAAGAGGCGACTAAAATGGGCCCTAGGGGCTTTCAACTTGGGAGTGTGGGGTGGCGACCACGAGGCCCTTAGGTGAGTCCTGGCATTGCTTCCACTTCCTTGCGGCAGGCTCCTCACGTTCATCTATCCTATCCGACCTCTCTTGGTCAACTCTTCTTCTTTCCTGACCCAGACGGTATTAGAGCATTCGAGGCCTAGGTATTCTTTCATTTTCACACCCTTCGTGACCTTTGTCTTTCTTTTGACGATACCTTCATTTTTCGAAGTGTCGGATCCCTTCCATTTTCTTTTCTCTGATTAGTGTTATATAGAGGACGGCTGCCTAGTTGTACTTCCTCTTAAAACAATGATCACCACCACCACCACCACCACCACCACCACCACCTTGTATATTCTTAAGGTGTGATGTTCGCCTCCTGCCCCCTACTTTAAGCCCTTCAGTTTTGCCTTTCAGAATTAGTCGTAAAGCTGCATATTTTTCACCACGTAACAGATAACCCCCTAAATATGTAATTGATTAACATTTGATGGTATTCAGTTGTTCCCAGTTCCCTTTTGCAGTTTGCTCCCTATAATATATTATAATTATATTTGTACAATTGGCTTTACGTCGTACCGACCCAGATAGGTCTTTTGGAGGCGATGGGATAGGGAAGGGCTAGGATTGGGAAGGAAGTGGTTGCCTGGTGTGAAAATGGAAAACCACGGAAAATCATCTTCAGGGCTGGCGACAGTGGGGTTCGAACTATCTCCCGAACACAAACTCACAACTGCGCTGCCCTAAGTTCACGGCCAACCCGCTCGGTGTAATATCTTTTCATTAGATGAATGTTCAACCCACGAGCATTCTTCGATGAAGACATACAGTAGTTCTAGAGCTTCTAGTCGTGTGATGGTGGGCTATTTTAATGTCCAAGGTTCGATCTCGTTGAGCGGAGAAGATCAATCGTAACTTGGATTCATATGCTGCCGAAGTTTTCAAATATACGGCATCATCATTTCATGACACAATGACATCTTCATTTTCTGGAATGTTCAACTTGCAATTTCTATTCGGCTGCTAATTTCCTGGCTTGGGTGCAAATAATTTGTTTTCAAACGATCATGCTATACATTTATTCAGTGGTTGTTATTGTTGTTGTTGTTGCTGTTGTTGTTGTTCTGGTTGCCCAGTTGTACTTCATATTCAAGAGGAAGTACAACTGGGCAACCATCCTCTATTAACACTAACCGGAAGGAAAACGGAATAGGTCAGACACTTCGAATAATGAAGGTATCGTAAAAAGAAGGGAAGGACTACGAAGGACGTGAAAACGAAAGACTTCTTAGGCTTCGCAATCCTACACTGAAGAAAATGGAAATTGCAACACCCAGAAGGAGTGGTGCTACATTGCTGCAATTGAACATGCAGGACGAGTGTTCGGTTGTGATTCGATGATTACACTTTCAGGTCCCTCTGACCGCAAGTTTGGACAACAATCAATACAGGATGTGCCCACCACGAGCTGCAATACATTGCTGAATTCATCGAGGCATGGAATCAATAAGGCCCTGGATCGCTTCCTGAGGAATTGTGGCGTGTGCTTGCTGCACTGCACGGGTCAGTTGTTCCAGAGTTGTGGGTGGCTGAGGACGGTTGGCCAGTTGTCGACTCATCATGTCCCGCACATGCTCAATAGGACAGAGGTCCGGGGATCTGGCGGGCCATTCTAAGGTTGTGATGTCGTGGAGAGCTTCTCTGGAGATGCGTACAGTGTGAACCCGGGCATTGTCCTGCTGAAACATCCCATTAGCAATGTTCGCCATCATAGGGACAACCACTGGAATGAGTACCTATCAACGTACTGTCGAGCAGTCCTAGTGCCCTCAACAGGCACTAATTGTGATTTCACATTAAAGCCAATAGCTCCCCAGACCATATTGCTTGGTGTTGGCCCCGTGAGCCTCTCGACAATAAGATCTGGGCGGCCCCTCTCCCCGGGACGTCGGCGCACACGATTCCGGCGATCGCTGCGGGCAAGACAGAAGCGCGATTCATCATTAAAGATGGCCTTATGCCATTCGTCGACCCACGTCGATCTTTCTCGACACCAGGCCAGCCTTACATGTCGCTGTTTTGGGGTCAGTGGAAGACCTTCTGCAGGGACACGGGCTCGTAAGCCACCTGCACGCAGGCGATTACCAACTGTTTGTTATGTAACGTGGGGTGCCACAGCTGCTCGAATTTGCGCTGATGTTGCATGGGGTTCCATCCGGGCCATCCGAATGATGCGGCGATCCTCTCTCACAGTTGTCTGCCGTGCTGAGCCTGTGCCAGGTCTACGAGTGTGGGTACCTTCATTTGACCACTGCTGCCATACACGTTGTACCGTAGATGCCTGTCGACCAACACGTGCAGCGACAGTCCTTAGCGATAATCCAGCCTCACACAGCCCAATTATCCGAGCCCTCTCAAACGGCGACAGTTGTTGTTAGCGTGCTCTTCTCTGTCATCGAGGCATGTTTGAGGGGGAACACTTCACTGCACAGACTGCAAGTCAACTACGCTACACCAGAGTCCGTATACTGGAGTTGATTCCTCCGTGACCAATCACGTGGGGAGACCTGTAGCAACAATCCAATGGGTCTGAAACTTTGATCGTTTACATACTTCGCCATCATAGGGACAACCACTGGAATGAGTACCCTATCAACGTACTGTCGAGCAGTCCTAGTGCCCTCAACAGGCACTAATTGTGATTTCACATTAAAGCCAATAGCTCCCCAGACCATATTGCTTGGTGTTGGGCCTGTGTGCCTCTCGACAATAAGATCTGGGCGGCCCCTCTCCCCGGTACGTCGGCGCACACGATTCCGGCGATCGCTGCGGGCAAGACAGAAGCGCGATTCCATATCTTGAAAATCAACACAAACGACCAATGCCTTCTTGGTGTTGCAATTTCCATTTTCTTAAGTGTAATACCGTCGGTGTCGGAAAAGAACAAGAGTTGACCAAGAGAGGTCGGATAGGGTAGATGAAAGTGAGGAGCCTGGCACAAGTAAGTGGAAACAATGCCAGCACTCAGCTAAGTGTCCCATGGTCGCCAACCCACGCTCCCAAGTTGAGAGCCGCTGGGGCCCCTTTTAGTCGCCTTGTACCCAAGCAGGGAAATTCGTGGGTGTTATGAACGTGAGGAGACTCGCACAAGTAAGCGGAAGCAATGTTAGGTTCAGCTAGTGATGGATTTGTTGGTCTGTGAGTTTCAGAGCAGGTTTCTTTTTTCTCTGCCAAAAGCCACCAGTTTTTATTTTGTTTCTTCTTTCTTTGGTGTTGGATATATCCCTCAAATGTCTTAGATTTTTCTAAGACTAGCAAGAAATGGCCGTCTATGTTTGCATGTCTATTTCGCCATGACAGCGCTGAAGTAAAACTGTTTCCAGACGTGACCGAAACTGAACTCATTCAAGAAAGAACAGCATGAGTCAAAGGAATGATTGTGTAAAAACTGACTTTAAATTAATCCAGTAATTATTAACTCTAATATCATGGTTATACCCGCCAACAATCAACTTTATTTTAATTGTAATTACTTCCATGATGTCACCACGGTTACTCTAACATGGCGCCAACGTCTTTCCAGTCTCATGACGGGGAAAAAATCTTTTGTTATAAAATTATTTCTTGAACCGTCTTAACCGTGGAAAAATTGATATAAATGAAGGAAACAAAATTAATTTTGTCATATATGAGATCAGTGAAGCAAGGACTTCTTCCTCCTCCTCTAAATCATGAAACTTCCATTCGCTGGTGTCATAGGACCGCCGTTGAAAGTAAGTAGTGTGGAGGCTGTATTTCCCAGTAAGATGTCGTGTATATATATGTTTGAAATCAAGAAAACAAAACTCAAAATAGATGGGAGGTGGTGTTGAACCCGCGGTCGCAAGTCTTTTAGATGTAGAATACGTCACGTGCGTGTGAGAAAGAAGTGAATGTGCAGAGTTTAGGTTTTAGAGAGTTTTTAAATTCTTTTTTAAGCTAGACTCTCCACTAGTTCTAAACTCCAGTAACTCGATTACTTCCTGTTGTGTATTTTTGTATTTATCTAGCCTACCTCTTGACCCTACACGGAAGCAATAAGTTGGTACTCGGTAGCGACCCGAGGCTTTCGGCGGCCTCTGATTTTGCACCTTGTACACAGACTTTAATACTCCCATCCTCGGACCTCTTGAGCTTGTTCGATTCTCTCTGATTCGTGGTGGTGGTGATTATTGTTTTAAGAGGACGTGTAACTAGGCAATACACTCTCTTATCACTAAGCAGAGAGAAAAAATGAAGGAGACCGACACTTCGAAAATTGAAGGTATCGGCCAAAGACAAGGGCCACGAATGGTGTGAAAAATGAAAGACTCCTTAGGCCTCGAATGCTCTAATACCGTCGGGGCCGGAAAAGAACAAGAGTTTTCGCCAGGGTGAGTGGCTCAGACGGTTCAGGCGCTGGCCTTCTGGCCCCAACTTGGCAGTTTCGATCCTGGCTCAGTGCGGTGGTATTTGAAGGTGCTCAAATACGTCAGCGTCGTGTCGGTAGATTTACTGGCACGTAAAAAAACTCATGCAGGACTAAATTCCGGCAACTTGGACCTCCCTTAAATTAAGATACTAAGAGACATTCCGGACATTTTCACAAAATTCTGAATTGTTTCACATTTTTTCACGCCCCTAATTAAGTTTTCTTCACTAACATTAATGCAGATATCGATATAAAACTCTTGCGGACGAATCGAACGACACGTTACAGTACGTGTTATCACATCGGGGTTCTGAGTTATACCGTTGCCTACGAGATATCTCGTTATACTAATTTTAACCCCCTGTGGGTGGGGGCGGTAGAATAACACCCACGGTATCCCCTGCCTGCCGTAAGAGGCGACTAAAAGGGCCCCATGGGCTCTGAACTTTGGAACGTGGGTTGGCGACCACGGGGCCCTTAGCTGAGTCCTGGCATTCCTTACACTTATTTGTGCCAGGCTCCTCACTTTCATCTATCCTATCCGACCTTTCTTGGCCAACTCTTGTTCTTTCCAGACCCCGACGGTATTAGGTTTACGAGGCCTAGGGAGTCTTTAATTTTCATGCCCTTCGCGGCCCTTGTCTTCCTTTGGCCGATACCTTCATTTTTCGAAGTGTCGAACCCCTTCTACTTTTCTCTCTGATTAGTGTTATATAGAGGATGGTAGCCTAGTTGTACTTCCTCTTAAAACAATAATCACCACTACCACCTATACTAATTTTACCACACCAACCGAGGTTCGATTTCACCACAAAATGGCGGATGCGTACACCGCTCACTATTGTACTATCTGACCCTGGAAGGTATTTATGAATTATTATTATTATTATTATTATTATTATTATTATTATTATTATTATTATTATTATTATTATTATTAAAATACATTGCAGTTGGGAGATATCCCGGTGACAATGCTTGCTTAGAGTAATACAACAATGAAGTTAAATTGAAATATAAATAATTTAGCAGTTTCAACAACAAAAATACAACAATTCCATGAAAACCAAATATTACAAGAAATTTCGGGATAAAAAAGAATGAAAAGGTACTGCGTTAAGGGGTTACGGAATGCCCTATGCTTCCAATGATAAAATCGGCTGTTTATATTGTACTTTTTCTCTGAAACCACTGAAGGTAGACATTTCAAATGTTTGCAGCTTATAGTTGAATATCTTGGTCTTCTACGGAAACAAGCATAATTTTTATAAAGACCTAATTAAGAAAGATAAAATTTTTTGTTTTGAAACTAGATATTTTTGGTATTTTTAGAATATATTTTTGCTAATAAAATTTGTAATATACAGACAAATTAAAAGCTGTTGTTTCATCAGTTGAAAGAGGTAGCCTATTTATCAGTATGTCGTACACATTTCAAGTTCATATATTCAAAACTGGCCGAGAAAATGCACCTTCTGTCTCTTAGGTCATCAGCCCAGAGGCTGATTGGATCCTCACATAGCACCACCAAAGGTTATGCGGTTATAAGGAAACCCAAAAAACCAATGACAGCACCAAAATGAGGCGTACTAGGCAAGATGAGGAGTGAGGTAGTTTGCCATTGCTTTCCTCACTGGATCAAAAAGTACTATTGCAG
This sequence comes from Anabrus simplex, assembly GCF_040414725.1. Taxonomy (NCBI): domain Eukaryota; kingdom Metazoa; phylum Arthropoda; class Insecta; order Orthoptera; family Tettigoniidae; genus Anabrus; species Anabrus simplex. The sequence continues at coordinate 73,952,746 of NC_090270.1, read as the reverse complement.
CACGACTGACCCTATGAGAAGCATCTTTCATAACACTCAGATGCACTAGTCATGCTCTGAATGTTATTACTCAGCACTACCCATACCCCAGCAACTTCCATATTGTCACAGCTATGGATGTTGACTGGGACTTCGGTGGAAGCTACACTTTACTCTAGCCTGTGCCAAGAGATGGATGCAAAAGTACTGTATCCATTAAGAAATGACAGCAGGCAGAAATGCACCTTAAGTCTTAAAAAAAGTAAACTTACGGGAAACGGGCTTCAGAGTTAATACATCAATGCATGCCAGGTTCATAGCTCAGATTGTCTGGATCTTCTTCAAATTCCTCTTATAGTCTCTTCTTGGCACCTCTCCTGTCCTTTATGGCTTGAAGGGCTATTTATTTAATGGCATTTTCAGCAGGCCTTAGTCTCACTAGGTCACTACGCAACATTGCATCAACAGTTCGCCGCACAACATTCAACACTAACACTTGCAGAACGTTGCACTTTGTGATGTTTCCCTGGTTAAAACTTGAAACAGCATCATATACACCAAAATGAAGTGTGTGGAAACCCACAAATACTGTTTTGGGTAGGTGGTTCCAGATGACATTATTGACACATTCGTTTGGGTTTTGTCCTACCGTGTAGGCATTTTCTCAGGAGATTTTTGTCAGAAAGATCCCTGAAAATTGGTTTGATTTCATCCTTAATGGCTGGTGGCAAACTATGAGGGTGGTTATATTTCTCCCCTGTTACTTTGCTCCTGTTATGTTTGCACCAGCTGTCTGTCCCTGAAGGATGTACAGGATTTTCATTACTGGAATAAATGTGGAACTATGATGCCCAGACAGCTTTCCTCATTGCTACCACATTACCAGTATTTTGCCTGATTGCCAGAGCATAGTAATTCTGGAAAGTATCGATGACTGAATCAGTCAATCTGTTCTTACCCTCTATATTCTACCATCACTAAGTTCCTTTCCCTTCATGCTTGATTTTAGTCGTCTCAATCTTGTCCCTATACGTTTCTGAACGTGACCAACACATTCCAATTTGGTTATATTTACATCATTTCCATAGGGTTTAGAATCCTGAACCACTCTGAAAGCCTTAGAGTCACCATCCTCTAAGTAATACAGTGACTGACAGTGACAATGCAACACCAAGGAGGAGTGGTTCGAAAGGGATGAAAGTTGGGGAAAAAACAGAGACGGCACGGAAGAATAATTGATGTTTATTTCAAACCGATATGCAGGTTACACAATGCGCACGGCATCGACGCAGTAGGATGTAGGACCACCGCGAGCGGCGATGCACGCAGAAACACGTCGAGGTACAGAGTCAATAAGAGTGCGGATGGTGTCCTGAGGGATGGTTCTCCATTCTCTGTCAACCATTTGCCACAGTTGGTCGTCCGTACGAGGCTGGGGCAGAGTTTGCAAACGGCGTCCAATGAGATCCCACACGAGTTCGATTGGTGAGAGATCCGGAGAGCACGCTGGCCACGGAAGCATCTGTACACCTCGTAGAGCCTGTTGGGAGATGCGAGCAGTGTGTGGGCGGGCATTATCCTGCTGAAACAGAGCATTGGGCAGCCCCTGAAGGTACGGGAGTGCCACCGGCCGCAGCACATACTGCACGTAGCGGTGGGCATTTAACGTGCCTTGAATACGCACTAGAGGTGACGTGGAATCATACGCAATAGCGCCCCAAACCATGATGCCGCGTTGTCTAGCGGTAGGGCGCTCCATAGTTACTGCCGGATTTGACCACGCCGACGCCACACTCGTCTGCGGTGACTATCACTGACAGAACAGAAGCGTGACTCATCGGAGAACACGACGTTCCGCCATTCCCTCATCCAAGTCGCTCTAGCCCGGCACCATGCCAGGCGTGCACGTCTATGCTGTGGAGTCAATGGTAGTCTTCTGAGCGGACGCCGGGAGTGCAGGCTTCCTTCAACCAATCGACGGGAAATTGTTCTGGTCGATATTGGAACAGCCAGGGTGTCTTGCACATGCTGAAGAATGGCGGTTGACGTGGCGTGCGGGGCTGCCACCGCTTGGCGGCGGATGCGCCGATCCTCGCGTGCTGACGTCACTCGGGCTGCGCCTGGACCCCTCGCACATGCCACATGTCCCTGCGCCAACCATCTTCGCCAAAGGCGCTGCACCGTGGACACATCCCTATGGGTATCGGCTGCGATTTGACGAAGCGACCAACCTGCCCTTCTCAGCCCGATCACCATACCCCTCGTAAAGTCGTCTGTCTGCTGGAATTGCCTCCGTTGACGGCGGCCTGGCATTCTTAGCTATACACGTGTCCTGTGGCACACGACAACACGTTCTACAATGACTGTCGGCTGAGAAATCACGGTACGAAGTGGGCCATTCGCCAACGCCGTGTCCCATTTATCGTTCGCTACGTGCGCAGCACAGCGGCGCATTTCACATCATGAGCATACCTCAGTGACGTTAGTCTACCCTGCAATTGGCATAAAGTTCTGACCACTCCTTCTTGGTGTTGCATTTGCTCTGTCAGTCAGTGTATAAATACCTAGCGTTGTACCACTGAATAGGACGTTGGTCAAGTGACTTGCAAGAGACCGTCATGTCTACTAACAGCAGAAATCTAGCGTGCATCATCATATAAATTATTTTAAAAAGCACACTTGTAGTTATCATATCATCATAATTCATACATCATTTTAAAGAGGACATTTGACATATTAAAAAATAACAATAATATAAAAATGACAAATTTTTGGCAAAATACCCATTCCGTATCCCCTTGAAACAAGAAACAAAAGTAAGACTTGACAGTTAAAAATGACATGAGTAGCGTAACATAATAATTAAGAGCAGTGGCAAAATAAATTAATACGAAATTTGTAGAATTTAAGTTAAACTATTCCCTCTCATTAGCGTAATATAATTACATCACAGCCACTTAAAAATGCACCCCAAATTGACAAAATATTCCATTACAAATATTGTACCACAATAATAGTTCCATCGAGAGAGCTGGCCGTGCGGTTGGGGGCGCGCAGTTGTGAGCTTGCATTCGGGAGACAGTGGGTTTGAACCCCCACTGTCGCCACTCGACATCCCTGAAGATGGTTTCCCGTTGTTTCCCATTTTCACACAAGGCAAATACTGGGGCTGTACCTTAATTAAGGCCACGGCCGATTCCTTCCCACTCCTAGCCCTTTTCTATTCCATCGTTGTCATAAGGCATTTCTGTGCCGGTGCGACACAAAACAGATTGTAAAAAAAAAAAGGTTAAGACACAATCACCTAAAGCATTTACATACAACTTTAATATTCCCAATGTCTTAGCACTACGACTTAGAGTGACTTGAGGGCTACACTACTAACTAAATATTATAAATACAACACAGTCACAGATAAATTCGCACATAACTTAAATGTAGGGTGTGGCCATAAGGTACGGGAATGACATCAGTAGACGAATAAGTTTGAGTGGTGTCTTTAAAAGTAGGAAAGGTCGCAATATGAAGATAAAGTTGGAATTCAAGAGGACACATTGGGGCAAATATTCGTTTATATGCAGGGGAGTCACGAATTGGAATAACTTACCAAGGGCGATGTTCAATAGATTTCCAATATCTTTGCAATCATTTAAGAAAAGGCTAGGAAAACAACAGATAGGGAATCTGCCACCTGGGCGACTGCCCTAAATGCAGATCAGCAGTGACTGATTACTTGATACGGTCAAATTTTCAGGAGACATCCCTCCCACGCAGAACAAGAAAATATATAATACGAACCTGGATCCGGAAATGCTTAATTTTGCATGTTAGAACTCTTGTACAAAATACTGTACCTTAATCATAGGAACCACACAGGAACAGAACGAACCAGAACCACATGAAACTCTTTGTTGCATGAACTGTTCAAAATGTCCTGCGTTAGCGTTTATGCATGTAACAACCCGCCGTCATATTGAATCCCGACGTCAATTCTTTATTTTTTTAATGAAGTTGTTTTAGTGTATTCTTTGTCTTATGTAGCCTGCAAGTGGAGGAAGATTTCGAAAATAAAAAAAAATAAAAATTAAATAAACATGAATTCGCCGGTCGAAAGTGCAATGAAGACAGAACATTGGCTTCATTCTTTTCTATAGAAAAATAGATTCCAGTGAATATTTTCCGACTAATCTTCAATCTTCCGGACCTTAAAGGTAAAATAAAGCAAGATTAAAATGAAAAATCCACAACAATATTGAATCGCGTGGGAGGAACATTTGGATGCAGCATACGCTATTTTGCTTTACTTCGCACCGACACATATGTCTTATGGCGACGATAGGAAAGGAAAGACCTAGGAATGGGAAGGAAGCGGCCGTAGCCTTAATTAAGGTACAGCCCCAGCATTTGCCTGGTGTGAAAATGGGCAACCACGGAAAACCATCTTCAGGGCTGCCGACAGTGGGGTTCGAACCCGCTATCTCCCGGTTACTGGATACTGGATACTGGCCGAACTTAAGCGACTGCAGCTATCGAGCTCTGTGCAGCATACGCCACAACTTAGTTATATTCCTGGCTAAACTTCTGACGTGGAAAATATATTTTGAAGTAATTATATTCCTTTGTAGATTGAAAGTTGTTTTCACTAAATTTGTCATGATTATGATAATTACAACTGCAATATTTCTTTTGACAGAGATATACAAGATTTTACAACCGCCTGTGCGCTCCAAAAGTACTTGGTCAGAACGTGTTCGTTGTTTGTCTTGGAATCCTTGGGACAGTAAGTAAGCACTGAGTATACGTTACTGGTATATTAAGTAAGTTACCGGTAGTATATTAGTCTGTATTTCAGTGCCCAGTATCATAAATTAGCGTGGTTTTAAAGACAGTCGATGGGGAAGGGGTGCAAAAATATCCTCTGGCTTTTAGAAAATCGTATGTATTCACGAATACTTGAGTTGAAAGTTGAAGTCATTAGGTGACCATCCATTAAAATTGAAACAGTGTGTATAATCATATAACGATGTATAGTTAAACAGTAATTAATTTATTGACCTGATTAGAAGTTTAGTTTGACCTCTGTTGGCAACGGCCAGTGTGGTGGACTGCTTATTATTGGTGTGGCTAGGAATCAATCAATCAATCAATCAATCAATCAATCAATCAATGGCGTATGGCTTTTAGTGCCGGGAGATCCCAGGACGGGTTCGGCTCGCCAGGTGCAGGTCTTTTGATCTGACTTCCCGTAGGCGACCTGCGCGTCGTGATGAGGATAAAATGATGATGAAGACAATACATTCACCCAGCCTCCGTGCCAGGGTAATTAACCAATGATGGTTAAAATTCCCGACCCTGCCGGGAATCGAACCCGGGACTCCTGTGGCCAAAGGCAATCAAGTCGGACAATCAATCAGTGATGTGCATTTAGGGCACAGGGCATTCTGTCCTCTTCAGTTTCTTCCCTGCAGACATTACTTTCGTCTTGGAAACGCTTCTTCATATCATATTCACTGCATCTCTTTCTCCAGCGCAGTCTCTCATTTAGATCAAGTCCTTATCTAGTTCGGTTTACAATCGTTTATGATGTTTCATTCCCGTGACTCATCTCCTATTCTTCAAGAACATTTTATCACAATGGATTTTGAAAATATATATGTATTAGTTTTCACATTTTAGAGAGAAGGTCTGCAATATTATAAAATTAGCTGTAGTACCCGTCATATTGTCCCCCAGATTCTGAGGCGCTAAGTAGACATGCTTCTCCCTGTCAGTGGCTTGTTGTGACGTGTTCGCTTCCTTGCTCTCTGTGCCCCTTTGCGGTTTCATGTTGTTTTGTATTATTGCTGATATTGATCGCTTCTTTCTTTCATGATGACATTTCTTCACGGCATTTTCTCATTTCTAATTGTAATATTTAAAATTTTCCCTGCCGATATGGGCTGATGAGCTCGTGGATTTTCTCCTTAAAACATTCATGACAGAAACACCACCATCGCCAGTTAACACGTTAGCGATGCTCAGCATTGGCATGGACTGAGCAACTAAAGTCTAAATTATGAACGTTATCATTGATGGTGCGCTAAAATTATATGACAAATTGATCAAAAATTGTATTCTCTACAAATTTTGTTATGTAGTATTTGTCGAAAACACCACTAATAACATCGATATTTGACAATTATATTTTAGACCTTCCCCTAAACCACCACTTCACCCAGCTTGAATGAAATTATTTATAGCCTAGACTGTACTGCCTTATCTCCCGACTTTATATACCAATTTTCATTAATTCTCGTGGTTCCGCGTTGATGTGGTCTAAGCAACAAAAATCGAATTTCATAAATACCTCTGTTATTATAGCCGATATGTTAAAAGTGTAATAAGACCTAAGTGATCACAAACTGTGTTATCTATAACTTTTGTTATGTAGTGTTGATCGATAGAACCACTATTAACATAGATATTTGAGAATTCAATTTTAGGCCTTCTGCCAAACTACCGTTTTACCCAGTGTGATTAAAACGATTTATAGCCTGGATTATAGTGCCTTATTCCCCAACTTTGCGTACCGATTTTCATTAAATTATGTCCATCCACTCTCTCATGATGCACATACATAAAGATATAGAAAGAGGGAAGTCAGAGACGACGGAAAATTAAAAATTGTATTTCCTTCTTACTGTGGACATGACCGATACATAAATACCATTATTTTTTAATTCTGAGCGATGTGTAGAGACAACTCATATTTTATGTATAGATTGCCGCAATTTATTTCTTATTTCCACTCTTTATTAACTAATAATAATTTATTAAACACATTGTGTACAAGGTATTAATTGAAAATGAAAATCCACAGCCTGTTTCCGGTCATTTGACGGGGTCAGGGATGGAATGAATGAAGTCCCCCCATCTAGCGGCGAGGATAGGAAATGTGCCGGCTGCCGAAGCCTGTCGCACTCCTCTGGGGCAATGATAAATGGCTGATAGATGAAATGAAATGTTATTGGAGAGTGTTGCTGGAATGAAAGATGACAGGGAAAACCGGAGTACCCGGAGAAAAACCTGTCCCGCCTCCACTTTGTCCAGCACAAATCTCACATGGAGCGACCGGGATTTGAACCACGGTATCCAGTGGTGAGAGGCCGGCGCGCTGCCGCCTGAGTCACGGAGGCTTCTACAAGGTATTAATTAATTAAACGAAATAAGCATCATTTTCATAGTGTGACAAAGTCAATGTCCTATTTTTGCACTCAATGATATGATACGTGTTGCATCGTCCTCCACATATGGTGCACTGACATCTGTCGGTGGGGCTGTGGTATCCCTTGGTTGAACATATTCGGTGATGTAGTCGTGGGCTGCCACTCCGTATATAAATGGCGCAGTTGGCAGTTGGCCTTTTTCCATTCGTTGTTTGTCATCGCTGGGGTGGTGAGGAGTCCGGGATTGATGTCCCTCGCTTTCTGTCGCCTGTCTTCTAGAAATATGGTGGTTTGTGGTGTTGGTAACAGATTATGAGCTTTCATCAAGTCTTCTATAAAGAAGGTTGTGTCTGCTAGGATATACGTTATTCTGTTTTGCGTGTATTTCCACTCTTTATAACACCATGTTTCGGCTATGCATGCAATATCAACTGAGGGTGCCTTAATCTTTCTTAAAGCAAGGAAAATATGAGATAAAGTATTACAGTTCCTCTTATGTGTATGAAATCCCGTAATATGATGATAGATAAACAATATTTCTATGTGTACTTTCTTAATACTTATTTCTTCCAGTGTATAACGCTGATGGACATTGCGCGTATTCTCATGGGTGGACCTGTTCTCTCCGACAACATCTGGCGAACGCGTATGGGACGGCGCACTCGAGACAAGCCAGGTATTATCAATGTATCTGTCATTAGGGCAAGGATTACTGGGCGAATATATAACAATAAACTTATTTAAACACGAAAAATGTATCCTTCGTAAGGCGCCTTAAGTCCTGGTGATGAGCTGGTTGTCACAGGAAAACTTTCGGTTTTTGTATTTTTCATTCTGAAGAGCTTTTAATTATAACACTTTTAAATTAACTGCTATTTGTATTTATTTACACTGAAAGACTATCCCAGCACTGTATAAGCAGATTAATTCATAAAATGTGTGTTGGAAAAAAGTCATTCGATTTGTGTTTTCTAAGCAAAATATTTTGATATATTCCATAGCTACTATTGCATTCTTTTTGCGAGAAACATTGCTGTTTCCGTAAATAAGAGTGAATAATACATTCGAGACATTTTAAAGCTGCTTTCCATGTATCTGTTGCTCTCAAAATGCTTGCAAGAGGCAGATTACTTAGCCTGATACAGTATGCCATGAGAGCTTATTTCTTTCGTTTATTTCATTCTCTGTATTAATTCGTGAAATGAAACAATGAGCAATAAAGGGCAGTCTTATAAAACGCTTCTAATATAATTTCAATTTACAGTAAATATAAGAATATACCTCTCAGTCTCTTAAACTAACCAGTGACAAATCTTCTCAAACAATGTTGAAAGAGATTCCGACCGGGATTCACTTGTATAAATTTCAATTCCGTACAATCTGAGCCAACCACATTATTAGAATTTTGACCTAAATTACAAGCAAGATATTGACCTAACATGAACAGCATCATATACCCTCACTCTCTCAGAGTAAAGGAACACAATTTGTTGAACATTTTGCTGATATTCTGCACTGCGAACAAGTAGTATCAACAACATTTGTTTGGATTACAAATCGATATTTCATTTTACCTTGTAGTGAGTCCTGAAGTCGAGCGGGACCTAAAGCTGATGGCCTGTGTTCTCGCAGTGGAGCATTTCACACTGATGATCCTGGGAGCAATTACCGTGAGTATTTAAATAATAATACTGGAGATACTTAAAGGCAATACTACACTGGCGGAAAAAATATCCAAACACCAAGAAGGGGTAGTGCTAGATTAAGGAACGTTGGTAGGCGTGTTTATACACTTGAAAGGTGACGTTGATTCAAATTTCCCGCAAATAGAATTAGCGTGGCGCTAGTAGCGGCCCCATGACTTTGCACATCAGGTTTGCTTTAAATACGGGATGTATTGTGCGAGAGTGTTAGTTACCTGTGAGACTGAATGGAGTGACTCTGAAGAATGCCTTTACGACGAAGAGACCGGTATCAACAGCTCACTGCGGTTGAACGAGGCTTTATAATAGGACTACGTGAAGGTGGATTTTCCTTCCGCGCTATTGCAGATCGACTTGGCAGGAATGTCTCCACTGTGCTTGCGTGCTGGCAGCAGTGGTCACGAGAAGGTACGCTCGCAAGAAGACCGGGCTCCGGACGTCCCCGTAGCACCACCGAGAGGGAGGACCGCCGTATTCGGCGTATGGCTGTGGCGCAGCGGACTGCAGCAGCAATTCGAGAGGCAGTTGGCACCACAGTGACTCAACGAACTGTTCGAAATCGGTTACCTGAAGGACAGCTTCGAGCCAGACGGCCTGCGGCGTGTATTCCACTTACCCAAACCACCGCCGTCTGCAACTTTAGTGGTGTCAAGAAAAAGCTTATTGGAGGATGGAGTGGAGGTCTGTTGTGTTTTCTGATGAAAGCCGGTTCTGCTTTGGTGCCAGTGATGGCGTGTGTTGGTTAGGAGGAGGCCAGGTGAGTGCCTGTCTGCGGTGACGACACACTGGACCTACAGCGGGAGTTTTGGTCTGGTGAGCAGATATGTACGTCCGTCTGGTGATTCGATCTGTTGTGCTGCCATTCATGAACAGCATTCCCGGGGGTGTTTTCCAATAGGATAATGCACGCCCCCATGCCGCTGTTGTAACCCAACGTGCCCTACAGAGTGTCAACGTGTTGCCTTGGCCTGCTCAATTCCCCGATCTGTCCGCAATCGAGTACGTATGGGACATCATTGGACAACTCCAGCGTCATCCACAACCGCCATAACCGTCCCTGTATTGACCGACTAAGTGCAAATATATTGCCGAACTTTCTGCATTCTACATTCCTTATTTCAAGGAGTTTGGATTTTTTTTTCTGTCAGTGTATTAAAGAATAATAACTCAATGAAGCCTAAGTCACTCCTGTGAAATTGCCCTTTCCTTGTTTGTAAATGAGTAGCAAGATAGCAAACATTTCTTTTGCAGAAGTTGTAAAGAAAAAATCCCTTCAGACAAGCAACTCAATGTTGAAAACATCCTAGGGGATATGAGCTACGAACTTTAGGTAAATAAAATATAATGAATTATGAGAATATATTCTTTATTTGTTCCTAAAAATTACAATCCTTTTCTTAATCATCGTTATCCGGTCGATGATTAGCAGTTTGCCTTTTTATAACACTACAAGTGCTTATGTAATTTAACTCAGAGTTTCACTTAAGCCAGGGATGGCGAACCTATGCCACGCGTGTCATTGGGTGACACGCGAACACGATTTCGGTGGCACACCACATGCACATATTAAAATTTTAATGTACGTTTTGTACTATAAACTAAACATATCTCGTGCATCGTATAGTCATAGTGTTTCAGGTTTAAGAAATAAAAACCGAAAATCTAATTCCATTCGAACGTGCATTATGGCAACACTACAACACTGATAGGTCCGGAAGTCAAGTGAAATAAATGTCAGATGCGGCCGATGAGCCATTCACTCACCCACATCAGTGAATGAGTGAAGTTTGGCTTGTGTGTGGTTGCCAGCATCGCGTAATTATTCTTAGTGAGTAACTATTTATTGTTGTGAACTTTGTAAGATAAATAGTTCCCAAGAAGAAATTATCCCAATTTCGAGATTTGGAGAAACTATCGCACTTTACTTCAAAACCTCATATTGCACAAATGACGGTTTTTTTTTTTACTGGTTCGATACTGATAGTTTAGAAATGGAGTTGACTGAATTTAAAAAAAAGCATGTATTGGTGAAAAAGTTCGTACAACTTGAAGCATTAATGAAAATCGAGTGTGTTGTTGATGGTGAATACTCTCTCCAGAAGCCGAAGAACTTAACACTTGGACAGTGGAAGGGCCTCCCACAAAAGTTTTCGGCCATGAAGAAACTTGCTACAGCGCTACTTACTTTGTTTGGGTCATCATACGTCACATGCATTTGGTATTTTACAATACAATATATTATGAAACATAATTTGGAATTAGGGATGGAAGTCGCTGGTGGCGGTGGTGAGTGGAGGCGAGAGTTGTATCCATTACAAACGAAAATAACAAGTGGCACAGTAGACAGTTGAAAATAATGATCTAGACCTAAAACGGCACACTTGTTGGAAAAGGTTCGCCATCCCTGACTTAAGCCCTTGTAACTACATTCGGTGTGAACATTTTTCAAAAAATCAAAAAATGCCTGAGGATGAACCAAGGAACACATTACAGAAAGAATTATGTAAATTTGTCTAGGCTTGGATTTGAATCAAAAAAGAAAACGAATAAAGAAACAAGCCATTTTAGGCTGTTTATTCCGAAACTGCATTTAGGCCGGAAGTGATTTTCGAATATATATATTTTTTACTTTGATAGAGCTAGCCAAGACTCTCAATTTGAAACCTTTCCGGGCCCTTTAGCCTTTCAACTTTCGGCACAATTGAGGAAATTGCTTAATTTTACGTTTTTCGTAGTATGGCAATCCCTACTTTATCTGTTTTTAACATTTTAAAAAATCTTAAATTCTGACTCGATGAGTAGATTTTATCATTATACCGATAGGTTGGACTAAAGGTTAAGGGGGGAGACCCAGCTTAACAAAGGGGAAAAAATAGGTTAATATTCATTCGATTGTTAAATATGCTACAATTGTTGTTGACAATTGCTGCAGATATCCCAGTATTGGCATGCTTCCTGGCAACCAGAAGCAACTTCAATAATTTCAGAATTTTAACCCTCGACTGGCGTTGTGAACACTTTGGTACGTAAATGGCGTTGTGGGGTCGAAAATGATACCATAGAATGGATGACCTCCAAAACCCTTTATTTAAGTTTCAAAAATAAATACGTTTCAATTATGTTTCCTTATACCTTTGGCATTACCTACAATGAGAAATGAATATCCTTACTGATTATAGATTGTGAGATAATGCACAAATGTTTTACCGTCACTGATTTTAAAAGAAAGTCGCACTCCCATGAATTAAACTTAAATGAAAACAAATTTGAAATGTTCATTGCTCCAAAGCAAATGCAAAGGTACATTTAAATATTATACTATACAAAACTCATAAAACTTTTGAATTTCAAAGTCATTTAAGTCATTTTCACAAACACTTAAAGGTTGGAAGTTTGACAATAATGTTCTGACTTTGACGTCTCACTTGCCTGTGGGGATCGGTAGCTGACCACTTCTATCTGTTCCTACCAGTAAAAGATGACGGCAGGTTATGGACGTCTGGGTTGTCTGTGAAACTTCACTCTTCGTCTTTCTCACCTTCTTGTTGTTCTGAATCCGTGTCGTGCTCGGAATTGTAATCTGGATCATTTTCATCTGAGAGATCGCTGTCGTCACTTCCTTCGGCATCTTCTTCTACAACACTGCAATCCTCGGATCACACACTGACATGCCAAGGCGAGAAGTGGAAGCCATAGCAAGACTTTTTTTTTTTTTTGCTACTTGCTTTACGTCGCACCGACACAGATAGGTCTTATGGCGACGGTTGGACAGGGAAGGCCTAGGAGTGGGAAGGAAGCGGCCGTGGCCTTAATTAAGGTACAGCCCCAGCATTTCCCTGGTGTGAAAATGGGAAACCACGAAGAAAACGTACCAAACACACACTTTGAATGAAATATGAACGCTTACAAAATTTTAAGTCACGACAAACTTCGTAACACAAACGCCGTTGTGGGGTCGTAAACGGCACCACACAATATTTAAATCATGTTCTTGAGAAAACCATTATTTCCTAAACTCTACAAATCCAGACAGCAGTTGATCTTGCACTAAATAACAGCTACAGTGAACGGCGATAGCCAGAACGGAATACGGAGAGAGCGCGAGGGTTGTACAAAGTCACTGGTATCTTTAAAGACCCCACAACGCCAGTCGAGGGTTAATAATTTTAATATTTTAAGATAAAATGTTCAAAATTTCCCGCCTTTTTAACAATACATCACTGTTTCCCTTATAAATTCCAAGTTTATAAGAATTTTCGTACTTTTCCCTTTTAAAAGTGTGTATCAAACTTCCAGCTACAAAATGAAATGATTTGGATTTTTTGTCGAGTTTTTATTCCGAGCACCAGACAATATTAATATTTTTGTAAATAAATATGTTATATAAAATCTAATTTAAATCCTATTGATCTGAATGAGGTACAGATTGTAGTACAATACTATGGGAGGAAACTCTGAAAAAATAATAATTATCCGTGAAACTAAGAGAATTATGAAGGAAACCGTGATATATTGTTAAAAAGGCGGGAAATTTTGAACATTTTATTTTAACATGTTATAATTAGAATTTTGACATTATTGAAGTTGCTTCTGATTGCTCTTAAGCATGCCAATCCTGGGGTATGTGCAGCATTTGTCAACAACGTTTGTAGCATATATAAGAATCGAGTGAATATTGGCCTATTTTCCCCGTGTTGAGCTAGGTCTCCCCCCTTACGTGAGTAAGCAGTAGTCATATATACCTGTAATAGTAAATTAATCTTATCTAGAAAACTGTACACCACTAATAATTGAAAATAGTCATATCAAGAATATGGTATGTATGTAAACCACAAAGACGGACATAGAGTTTCGTTATAAAGCTTATCGGGTGAAACGTGCTGTCATGGTAAACTCTATGACTCTCCTTTCACAGGATCATCCAGCACTTCTACTACCTTGGCTCTTGATGGAAGCTTTGGTCATTGTTTTGGAAGCTATGATGTTCGTCAGCAGAGTAGCGGTCGAGGGAATACATTTGAATAGAGCTAATATATTTGTTACGGGTGAGTAGAACACAATAATTTAACCAAAGAGTCCCCACATGAGAGTACTCATTGTGATCGTGAGCGGAATCAACTGTACCAGTGATCTCTATATCGGATCGTGGTAGGTGGCTATTGTGTTACACGTCTAGGTGGTAGCATGAGAGTTGGTAACTGATACTTAAGCGACTAAGTTACCATCACGTGTAGCGTTGCCACTAAATCTTTCTTATGCCTTCATCCGATCATCCACGCATCCACCTCATCCTATTCTATTCATATTAAATAATGAATTTCTTCTCCATTCACAAAGAACAAACAGCTTCATTGGGCAGTTCTCGTCTGCATTGTCAACATACGAATCATTAATGAACGCAAAATTTGACAATAAAAACAGCAAGCATAACAGCTTCAGTTTGCTTCAATAGAATGTATCTTGTCTGTCTTCTAATACTTCGCAATGTGTACTACGATAGCTAATAAATTATATGAAATATTTTCGTATTGTACCAGATCGGTCGAATTAAACCGTACACAAATGTTTAAATACACATTTGTTTTCTCATTAGGTACAGTTAAAATTCTGTCATTTGTTTACGAATTAGGATATTTGGAGTGACTGAAGACATACTCGTCTATATTTTCGGATACAAAACATATTTTTGCATAATTTAACATTGTATTTAAATTATATTCCATACTTAATTATTTCAATGTTATTCTTGTTAGAAAATCGTTTAAATTTATTTTACAAGGATCAAATATTTTTGATATTTCTATGAAATATGAAAAGCACATGTGTTTACAGTGCACTATGTCTTCTGGTATGGCTAGAATATTTTTTTTACTTCATTGACCTATCTCATTTGTCTCACTCTCACCGTTGGCTTTGACAATAAGAAACTGACCGAGGTATGAGCGATAGTGGAGTGAATCACTTGATGGATTTTTTACAAGAACCAGACCAGTGCAAAATCATATTTTTATGGTTATTGGTATGATCGTATTCACAATCACGAGCACTACCTAGTAGCAAAGTTTGTTTGACAAGAGGTACCGAGTTCGTTTTCTCACCACACTAACTGATATCTTGACATGCAGGATTTCGCAAGAACCAAACAAGTCCGGAGATTTTTATTTTGTTTTTTTTACTTTAATAACCACATCACATGAAATGCTTAGACTCAAGGGGGCGCAAAACACACTCATTAGTTTCTTAGAAAAAATAAAGTCAATGGAAGAGAAGAAATGAGGAACAGTCTCTTTAATTCCCGTGAACAATGATAATTCTGGACTCGTTCAGTTCTTGTTGGCAACCCCTAAATTTGTAGTAACAGTGCAAAAAACATCCTAATTATTTGAATACCCATATCAGAAAAGCAAATTCTTGTTCTGTGCCATTCTGTTAAGCAATACATTTTGACCTGTCCTCTTTTACTCTTTTTAAGTATGAATACAATACAAATATTCTTTACATTATTTTCCACCACTCGTCCATATTTATGCACATATTTAGCCATTTTTATTACATATAATTCCTAGCCACGGTTATAATATGGACAGAATAAGTTGGGATGCTCAATACACATTTTGGAAAATATAATTAAACGAATATCAATATAAGTACTTCAATTTTTAAACACAATCTAGTTTCTATTAATGTTCATCCATTTATTAGTGTGTAATATGTCAGGTGAAACAACGCACCGTACGAGATGACTGTAGTCGTCAGACGAATGGAAATATATAGATGTGAGTGGTGGTGATTATTGTTTTCTTTTCTTGCTAGAGGTTTTACGTCGCACCGACACAGACAGCTCTTACGACGGCGATGGGATAGGAAAGGGCTAGGGGTTGGAAGGTAGCGGCTGTGGCCTTAATTAAGGTACAGCTCCAGCATTTGCCTGGTGTGAAAATGGGAAACCACGGAAAACTATCTTCAGGCCTGCCGATTCTGGTGATTGTTGTTTAAAGAGGAAGTACAACTAGGTAACCATCCTCTATATAGGCCCAATGCTTGTCAGAGAGAAAAAATGGAGGGAATCCGACACTTCGAAGAAAAGAATGTATCGGTTTAAGAAAAGAGCCACGAAGGGCGTAAAAATGAAAGACTCCTTAGGCCTCGTAAACCTAATACAATCGAGGTCGGAAAAGAACAAGAGTTGACCAAGGGAGGTCGGATAGGGCGGATGAAAGTGAGGAGCGTGGCACAAGTAAAAGGAAACAATGTCAGGACTCAGCTAAGGACGCCGTTCTCGCTAACCTATGCTCCCAATTTAAGAAACCCTGGGCCCCCTTTTAGTCGCCCCGGATGTTCTTATTCTACCACCCCCACCCAAAAGGGGGAATACAGATGGGTGTGGGGAGCATGAAGGGCTATGAAATGTATGAATAACGTCGAGTAGGTTTACCAGGTATGGGATAGAAAGCGATGAACAACCATGAAATCCTTGTACTACTTCATTTTTATTCTCAGAAAGTTTAGTGTCCTTTACGGTAAACCCTCAGAGTAGCCCCCTAGATTGTCCACAGCACGTTACTAACGATGCGGGAGACGTCGGATACTGGTAGCCTCACCATGTGTGAATTTTCCAATCTCATGTTTCAAAGCGGTGGTAATGTCCTCTCGTGTCACAAACCATACCCCACGCAGTGGTTCTCTCACTCTGAGGATGGGGTCAAACTCGCACGGAGACAGGTCCGGAGAGTACGGTGGGCTTTCTAGTACTTCCCACCCCACTTTTGCATGGAGTCTGGCTCACTACAGCAGAACCATCACCCTGTGCGTGCTTGGTACCTGTCCAACGCTGTGTCCATGCACTATAAGTGCCATGCTTTCCAGGACATATGACTGTTCTATGATAACACCGTGCGAATGTGAGGAAAAAATAGTTGCCATATCTTGTCTCAACCCTCGTTTGTATATTTACTAAGTGGGCACAACCAGCATATGAGCAGACAACAAGGTAACCCTGTGGATGTGGGTGGTAGAGTACAATCATTGTATCCCCTGTTTGTCGTTAAGTGTCCACTGAAAGGGGAACCCCCAGACGCCCTCATCTTGGGAGCGTAGGTTGGCGTTTGTCGACCACGCAGTCCCTAGTTGAGTCTAGCATCACTTGTTCTAGTTCACTAACATCTCTTTTTTTTTTTTTTTTTTTACAATTTGTTTTACGTCGCACCGACACAGACAAGTCTTATGGCAACGATGGGATAGGAAAGGGCTAGGAGTGGGAAGAGCTCGACCGTGGCCTTAATTAAGATACAGCCCCAGCATTTGCCTGGTGTGAAAAACTAACATTTTTCCCATTCGTCCTGCCTTGGTCAACTATTTTTTTTTTTTTTTTCGACCCCGACGATATTAATTCTAAACCTAGGGAGTCACTCATTTTCACGCCCATCATGACCCTTCACTTTCTATTATTAATGTCCTCATTCTTCGAAGTATCAGACTTCTTCCTCCCCCCCCCCCCCCCTCCCTTTTTACCCTTCTAATAGTGTTACGAAAGTATGATTGTCCAGTTGCATTTCCTCTTAATGCACACCACTACAACCAGAAATCATTGTTTATCCTGGTAATGGGGATTAAAATTCTGTTGATTTTCTTCCTTAACCCTTTCCCGCCCACATTTTCAGTCCGCTTATCGCCAGATTTCAATCTATTATTTAGGAAAAATTGAAGCAGAGCACACTGTTTCAAAAAAAGTTAAATATAATTAAAACTGTTGATCACAATGTATTCAAATTTTCAATAATATTAGAAAACGTACCATCACATCCATTTCCGTATTCATTGAGTCATAAGGTTGTTGGTTCAAACCTCCACCTCCCCCCCCCCCCTAATTGTGGTACTCGACACAAAGGTAGGCTCTATTTGTCACATTCTCATGTTGTATGAATCCCTCTAAACCAATAACCGCGTGATTCTAGAAGTGGAATGTATACTGTATATCAGCTCCTATTTCCCCTGAGCAAGTGTCTTCACATTTTGTAGCTATGTTTCCGTAATGTGCCTGTTGGAATGCTGAATTGATATACACTGACTGACAGAGCAAATGCAACACCAAGAAGGAGTGGTCAGAACTTTATGCCAATTGCAGGGTAGACTGACGTCACTGAGGTATGCTCATGATGTGAAATGCGCCGCTGTGCTGCGCACGTAGCGAACGATAAATGGGACACGGCGTTGGCGAATGGCGCACTTCGTACCGTGATTTCTCAGCCGACAGTCATTGTAGAACGTGTTGTCGTGTGCCACAGGACACGTGTATAGCTAAGAATGCCAGGCCGCCGTCAACAGAGGCATTTCCAGCAGACAGACGACTTTACGAGGGGTATGGTGATCGGGCTGAGAAGGGCAGGTTGGTCGCTTCGTCAAATCGCAGCCGATACCCATAGGGATGTGTCCACGGTGCAGCGCCTGTGGCGAAGATGGTTGGCGCAGGGACATGTGGCACGTGCGAGGGGTCCAGGCGCAGCCCGAGTGACGTCAGCACGCGAGGATCGGCGCATCCGCCGCCAAGCGGTGGCAGCCCCGCACGCCACGTCAACCGCCATTCTTCAGCATGTGCAAGACACCAATATCGACCAGAACAATTTCCCGTCGATTGGTTGAATGAGGCCTGCACTCCCGGCGCCCGCTCAGAAGACTACCATTGACTCCACAGCATAGACGTGCACAAGGCCCCACACCGCTGGCTGCGCAGTAGCGTGTGACTGGGGAAGACATGTCCATGCGCGTACCGCCATGTTACGGGCGCTCCTCAGCTTGACGCGGAGATCGTATGGAATACGTGCTTTAACTTAAATTTCGCACTCATGAAAACATCCACTCTACAAAATTAATGACAGCCTACACCGACTACCATGTACACACGCAATAAATATACATAGTATGAAGACTGTGGTAATATTAAAATATATTTCTCTATAAAAACGGAACAATCTACACAAATCCTTTGGACAGCCCATAGGTGGCGCACCTAAAAAGAAAAAGACAATAAGAAGACTGAAAAATACACTACTACGGAAATACACTAGCAGTACCTCGAAAATTATCACGTCGCTCACTTTAATACTGTATAAGGGTCATGTTTGTAACTAATTTGTTCGAACATTGTACGTATCGCAAGAAGGCCAGACTCAAAGGACGAGGATCACGTGACAATCTGTCTCTTGAGAAACCTAGACTCTACAATTTAGCTTTACTGAAAATAAGGAGACGTGTTCCAAGAGCAGTCTACAACTTAAGTATGATTACATATCGTGAGAAAAAAATTGCCTCTCAGCAGACTGCAGAACACAAATATTTATAAACTCCTGTACCGGTACCGATAATAATAATCTTCAATATCAACAAAAAGGAAACCTGTGAAATAAAATCTTTCTATGAAAGGTAACATAGCTTACGATTCCTCTCTGATAAGTCATTAGGTCTACAGCAAATTTTACTCAATTCTCCGAATACGTTGTTTAAAAAGTACATGACTGCAGAAATCATTCTAAAACAATCAGATACCGTACATGTTTTATCATTTTCTGAATATGAAATGCCGGCTCTGCGGTGTAGGGGTAGCGTGTCTACTTCTTACCCGGAGGCCCCGGGTTCAATCCCCGGCCAGGTCAGAGATTTGTACCTGGATCTAACTGCTGGTTCAAGGTCCGCTCAGCCTACGTGATTACAATTACGGAGATATCTGACGGTGAGATAATGGCCGAAAGGATTCGCCGTGCTGACCACATGACACCTCGTAATCTGTAGGCCTTCAGGCTGAGCAGCGGTCCCTTGGTAGGCCATGGCCTTTCGGGCCTTTTGTGCCATGGGATTTGGTTTGGTTTGGATATGAAATAACGTAACTGGATGAGCAGAAGTTAAGCTACTGTATCATTACTGACATTTGTTACACTAGTGCTAGTCTTCTGTTGTGTATTTCTTAAAATGAAATGAATGTCTAGGGTTAGTTTGTAATAATAATAATAATAATAATAATGATGTTATTTGCTTACCGTCCCACTAACTACTTTTTAAGGTCTTCGGAGACGCCGAGGTGCCGGAATTTAGTCCCGCAGGAGTTCTTTTACGTGCCAGTAAATCTACCGACACGGGGCTGTCGTATTTGAGCACCTTCAAATATTACCGGACTGAGCCAGGATCGAACCTGCCAAGTTGGGGTTAGAAGGCCAGCGCCTTAACCGTCTGAGCCACTCAGCCCGGCAGGGTTAGTTTGAGTTTCTCTGCGTGGTTTAGGGTTAAGTTTTATTTTTACCAATTTGCTTTACGTCGCACCGATACAGATAGGTCTTATCGCGACGATGGGATAGGAAAGGCTTGGGAATGAGAAGGAAGAGCCCGTGGCCTTAATTAAAGTCAGCCCCAGCATTTGCCTGGTGTGAAAATGGGAAACCACGGAAAACCATCTTCAGGGCTGCCGACAGTGGGGTTCGAACCCACTATATCCCGGATGCAAGCTCACAGCTGCGCGGTCCTAACCGCACGGCCAACTTGCCCGGTTAGGCTTAAGTAAGAATGGTAACATTTAAGATGTAAAACCCTCCTCATAATATTATCTTCTTGAATATTACTGCTTTTACAAACTCATTCTGAATTAACATTATCTGAGCACATAAAAATTGAAAGTTCGTTCTAATTTTTCTCTAATATGAGCACCATGATTTACACCAGAATGAAATTAGGTGAAACTGAAAGTAAAGCACTTGCAATTAAAAAAATTAATATCATAGTGAACAGTTATTTTGACTAGCGTTTTCTACTGCAGACTAGGATTGACAAGACTGTAATGAGTTTTATTTAAACTTTATATTGTCAGATCTTACTGGAATAGCGCATTAACAATTGTATTCTTTTATTATAAAGCAAATGGGAATAATTGGAGAAATGAAGACATACGATATTAATAAATCATTTTTCAGATAACTGATAATTTGAAGCAATACCTTACCCTAATATTAAAAGGTTTTATCAAGTTGTATCAATCATATCTTACGGATTCTAGGCCCAGGTTTATCAAATTTGTAATACCGCAACACAGTTTATGTGAAAAATATGTAGCCTTTTTCAGAACAGCTGTTTAGTTCTAAACAATTATCTCCAATGAATTGGAAAAAGGCAAACAAAAAAGAAGAAGAAGCCTATATATTCTAAATGTCATGTCCATGCGTTCTCTGAATCAATTACCCTATAACCTGTTTAGTTCTCGATTATGGTAAATTAAAGTTATAACAGTTCTATTTCTACTCACATGTGAAAAGAAATTCCAGATCTCTTCCGATAGCAACCTGTACAAATGAAGGCTGCACACGAATTCACCCTCGTGAATATCTTTCCATTCTACAGGTAAGGCCTAACTTTAGGCCTAATATTGCCGAAACTACTGTAATATATCACCTCCCACATTCCTTGAAAATATTTGACAATATATTCACACTCCGTCACATATAATACTAAAACAGATCCACTAACAGGCATGATTCAAATGAAATCGAAAACATGCAAGGGTCTGTAAACATTACAACATGCTAGTCATTCATTCGAAGCTGAAGCGCCCGCAACATGGCGATGCGCGAAAGTGTTCAATATTCCGCATAGCATCAGCGCGCTCTGTGAGTCTAGATAGGTAATATTAAAGTCTTTGGACGTGCACGCCTGGCATGGTGCCGGGCTAGAGCGACTTGGATGAGGGAATGGCGGAACGTCGTGTTCTCCGATGAGTCACACTTCTGTTCTGTCAGTGATAGTCACCGCAGACGAGTGTGGCGTCGGCGTGGAGAAAGGTCAAATCCGGCAGTAACTGTGGAGCGCCCTACCGCTAGACAACGCGGCATCATGGTTTGGGGCGCTATTGCGTATGATTCCACGTCACCTCTAGTGCGTATTCAAGGCACGTTAAATGCTCACCGCTACGTGCAGCATGTGCTGCGGCCGGTGGCACTCCCGTACCTTCAGGGGCTGCCCGATGCTCTGTTTCAGCAGGATAATGCCCGCCCACACACTGCTCGCATCTACCAACAGGCTATACGAGGTGTACAGATGCTTCCGTGGCCAGCGTACGCTCCGGATCTCTCACCAATCGAACACGTGTGGGATCTCATTGGACGCCGTTTGCAAACTCTGCCCCAGCCTCGTACGGACGACCAACTGTGGCAAATGGTTGACAGAGAATGGAAAACCATCCCTCAGGACACCATCCGCACTCTTATTGACTGTGTACCTCGACGTGTTTCTGCGTGCATCGCCGCTCGCGGTGGTCCTACATCCTACTGAGTCGATGCCGTGCGCATTGTGTAACCTGCATATCGGTTTGAAATAAACATCAATTATTCGTCCGTGCCGTATCTGTTTTTTCCCCAACTTTCATCCCTTTCGAACCACTCCTCCTTGGTGTTGCATTGTCACTGTCAGTCAGTGTATATGCAAGTGGCTATCTCATTGAATAGTTTGTCTCCTAACATATGTCAAAAATAATATATTTCTCGTAATACACTTTCAAAATTATGGACAGGTTCAACATCATCCATATAATCATTCGGAGTAACGAAACGAAATATTTGTGTTAACTGAAATGCCGCGGGATCGCAATCAGGTCCGAATTCTCGATATCCGTTTTCACTTACATCACTGTTATCACTAAAAATATCTTCGTTGATACGTTATTCCCTCACTAAAAATCCACCTCCACCCCTATTCAACGATTCTGTGTCACTTTCGTCGCCTATATTCAGCTCAGTTTCAATATCGGCAGTATTCAATCCCGCCATGTTTACGAACGAAACAGCTGTCCCGCGCTCGCGGAAGTTCATGGCCGTTTCCTAGGTGACGTCAAGACAGATTATCTCACTTCTTTCATTTCCTAAGCCTTGTAGATCGTACTGCTTGTTTATAAATGCCTCACAAACACTTCAAAGCCGAAGAAAACAAAACAAAATAAAACTACCGCATAGCTCCCGTACGTGTGCAGATAATGCAGCCGGGCGCTTTCGGCCGCTAAGGACCGGAAGCCAAAGTGAAAAGTCGGGCGATAAGGGGGGGAAAGGGTTAAAACAACAGTAATTTTCTGTTAGTTTCCTAGCAACATGACCTTCGTTACCATGGTAACTTGCCCTCTGTTGTTCTAATAACAATGTTATTTGCTTTACGTCCCACTAACTACTTTTACGGTTTTCAGAGACATCGAGGTGCCAGAATTTTGTCCCACAGGAGTTCTTTTACGCGTCAGTAAATCTACCGACATGAGGCTGACGTATTTGAGCACCTTCGAATACCACCGGACTGAACCACGATCGAACTCTGTTGTCTAGTGGATGTAGCGTTATTGTCAAACACTGGTGGTAGTGATTAATGATTTTAGAGTCAACCATCCTCTAATAACATTAATCAAGGAGAGAAAATTGAAGGGGTCCGATACTTCAAAAAATGAAGGTATTAAGCTAGCTGGACAGTTTTTCGACTCGTAAAGCTCCACCTGCTATACATAAGTTATTCTTAAAATATAAATTCATCTATTATCAGAAAACTATTAGACACTACTGTAGCTTAGAATATACTATATGGATGGTCCTGTTACAGTGTAACTTAATGGTAAAACGTATTTATTCCAATAATGCTGTTCAGCTCTTTGGCCCTCCCTGAAAGAAGGCGACTCCTTCGACCTTTATACTCTCGCATAGGGTCGGACTTCGAGAATTAATACGCATGGATACGTGATCGAAGGGGACGCATAAACGTTACACACTACTGATGTGCGCACAATGCTGAACGGCAACGTTGCACGCGTAAGAGATTCATACACTCCCATGCTATAGCATATCTATGGAAGGACTAATTAAGACAGAATATCAAAACTCGACAGCATTGTTGGAATTTAGTACTTCACAAACCCTTCTCTTACTATTTCTTGTTACTTTTGTTTCAGCCCTCATGCTCCATAACTGGCTTCAAGTATTCTGCCTCTTCAAGAAACAAATATCGATGTGTGACTTGTAGTTTAACATGAAAGAAGTAACTTATCACGTAGAAGAAATGTCCCTCGCATTTCTTTTACGTGACAACTGATTCGTGTCATGTGATGTTTAGTGTCTGGATGAAGTTCGCCCTAAGCTATTATTTATTGTGTCCGTATGTGTTCTGTTTATGTGACCGTCTTATTTTTTATTAAATTTGTATTTGAACTGTGGTGTGATAAGTATTGGTATGCATTTCACGTAATATTGTGTTGTTATTATTATATCCTCTGAAGTTTTCATTAAGGAAACATAGTAGAACTTCTAAACACGTGAACTTGCCAAGAGTTGTATAGAAAATCTTGACTTATCTACCTTAACCATAAGTGGATTTGCTAATGCGACTCTGAATAACTAATAAAATAGATTTCGTTTACATAATTTAAAAAATCACTACTAGTGTTCCTATTAATGCAGACCATTTGAACTACGAACCAGCCACGCAGTGTTTTTTCTATCGGCGGCTCCACGGCCTTCTGCCGAGTTCAGTGCACAAGGGGTGCGTGTGCATTTATTCTGACCTTGGTGCAAGGCAAACTTGTTAGTGAGTAAATGGCCATAGACAGGCGCGTTTTTGAGTTGTGTGCTGTTCTGTTTTATATATTAACCTTCATCCGTTCGCGTGGACTGGCCTTACGTTAGCGTTCGCGCATATCATTTTTGATCTTAGGACTGCAACTCTGATGAAACTTCATAAGCACATTTGTGATCAAAAATCTTTATGAAATAATCCACAGAAATATTTGTTACGCAATTTACAGTAATCTTCAAATTAAGTTCTTCTTATCTTATGGTTACTAAAATGGTAATACTTTTTCAATCCTTCGAGTTTATTTATTCTTCTTCAATATTCTACCCAAGTCTGTACATATGAAATAACATGTCCTAACTGACTGACTGACTGACTGACTGACTGACTGATTCATTATCGCTGGACATAAAGAAATTAAATTTTGGAGATACATTTATACTACAGTGTAGGGGATCACTAAGGGAGAATTTTAGTACATTCCGTCGGTAAGGGAGTGAAAAGGGGGTGAATCGTTTAAATGAGTATATCTCAAAACTTAGCAGTTTACAGACGTAAACTGTGGTATTTGGGTTCTTTAAAAATGAAGAAGCATGCACTATTTATTTTTGGAAAATCCACTTAAGAGGGATGAAAATAAGTGAAAAAGGGATTTAATTATTTTTTGAGTATACTTATATCTTAGAAACTGATGATGTTACAGAGGTGAAAATTGGAATTTGGAATCTCCTTCGAAAATAAAGAAACACGTATCTTTTTTTTCTTGCTAGTTGCTTTACGTCGCACCGACACAGATAGGTCTTATAGACGTATATTTTTGTTTTCGGAAAATCCACTTAACGGGGGTTAAAAGAAGTGAAAAGGAGGTAGAATTATTTTTATGAGAATACTTATATCTCAAAAACTATAGGTGTTACAGGCGGGAAAATTGATATTTGGAATCTCCTTCAAAAATAAAGAAACGCGTATTTTTTGTTTTCAGGAAGTCCATTTAAGGGGGCGACAAAAAGTGAAAAAGAGATTGAATTATTTTTATGAGGATACATCTGAAAAACTGAACATGTTACAGACGTGAAAATGGGTATTTGGGATCTCCTTTAAAAATAAAGAAGCAAGTACCACTTAAGAGCGGTGTAAGAAGGACTGAAAAACGGGTTGAATTTTTTAAAAGAAGATACTTAACTTATATTTCAAAAACTGAAGATGTTACAAACGTAAAAATTGGTTTCGTTTTCTTGCACGTCTCCTTGAAATCATCGCGAGTGAAGCCGCGGGTAACACCCAATAGATATATACTATTCAGGAAAACATATGTATGAAATTAAGAAGTTGAAACCTCATATTTTACATTTTATCCAAGAAAAAATAGTACTAATAGGTACGATATAAAAACACACACAAAAAAAGGCTGGCAAAAATAAAAGAAAAAATACTTAAAATACAAAAAATAAAAACTTCTGAGGCCTCTCTTAACATCCTGGAGAAAATATGCGCCATAATACAGAAATGCGGCTAATCTTCCGCCTGCGGGAGTGATGAAGATAAAATCGCGTAGTGTATTAAAGTTCAGTACATGTTTACTACTGTACAGCGGGAGTTTATAACTCAGCCCGTGAAGTCCATCACGATTTCAAGAAAGATTCCTAGATTGTAAAAGTTCCAGGTTCTACAACAATCCATGATCTTCATATAAATTTACAGTCGCCCGACCTAACCCACTGCGACTTGTATCTCTAGGAAGGGTGCAGGGAAAGAAAGGGCTAAGTCCATTTTTAGTTTTTTCATTTTTTTATTGTGAATGAGATGTTTTTATTCCCGGTCCTAAACAATATCTCAGTTGGATTTGGAAAGAAGGAGCTAGGTCCACAAATACAGCAAAAACAAGAAAGAAGGAAAGAAAGAAGGGGTCATGTCTAGTGAGTCAGGGAATAAACGGGCTCTTAAACAGTAGTTTTGAACCTTTAAGTTTCCCAGCACTGTCATATTAATTATTATAGACATGATTCTGTATAGGCTTTTGGGCTTATGCCGTGTCAAGAAAATAAGGTTCTTAACGTTTCGCAGAGAACTATGCTCTGCATCCTCAGAAGAAATCTCGACTGTCCACGAGAAAGGCTTCTTAAACAATGACACTTTGAATTGGACGTTATAACAGAAGTGGAAATGGTACGTTCATTCGCCTCCAGATGGCGTACCATGTACCGTTCAGTATTCAACAATGAATTCAATATCAGTTTTGGATACCCACAAACAGACACTTGTTCTACCTGCAATGAATACAAAGCAAAAGTCATCGTTTTAGAGAAAGAAAAAGCGAACTGTGGGGACTTTGCTAGAGCTCCACGAATTTCTGATGAAATAAGAAGACTTTCAAGTTGGAAATGGGGTCCATCTTACAAGGGCTGACATGTTCTATGTCAGAAAACGGAAAGCGCGCATACGTTGTAAACGTTCAAGTGTAAAAGAAGCTATTTGCATTGATTATGGTAGATCTGTATATCCCTAACATACCAACTAATGATGCTTATTACAAGAGACAGCTGTCTCTTTATGTATTCAGTATTCATAGACTATCCTGTGGTGAATGTCAGTTTTATCTCTATACAGAAGTTGAAGGAAGGAAAGGCAGCGATGACGTTTGTTCGTTATTGCATGTTTATTTTTATAATCATCTGCCCATGAAAATTAGAGCCATTCGAATATTCTGTGACTCTTGCGCAGGACAAAATAAAAATCACACTGTCTTTCGATTTCTTCACTATCTTGTTCATTTTGAGAAGAGATTCAATCAAAGTGACATTCCCTATTCGAGGTCACATTTACATGGAGTGTGACTGCAACATGGGCCTAGTTAACCAAAAGGTACGTATTGAAACCCCGGAAGACTGGGCATACGTCTTCAGCACAGCCAGAGAAAACCCCCCTCACCTTTTCAAGTTCGACTCCTTCATACATCGGAAGAACCGTTTGCCACATCATCTGCCATAAGTGATTTCATTTTTGCGAATTGGACGTGCACCTCTCTCAGTTCTACAAGAATAAATTCCCCAGTCGACCTATTTGCTAAATTGTTCTGGACAACAATGACAGAGGAATAAAGTTCCGCTGCACATACAAGGAGGAATGGACTGATCAGGAAATGATTTCCAGAACCCAGAAGCAGCTTCCCAAAGGACAATTCTTCTTTCCAGGACGTAGCTACTCTACTGGTAAGTTAAATTTACATTACTTTGTAACCCTGTATCCACCAATGGAAAATAATGTTGCACATGATGAGCTAAGTGAGTTATGGTCGAATTACTTTTTGTTTCAGGTTAAATCCCAATATCTAAGGCAAAGCGCGATGACTTGCAACACCTGGCAACATTCTGTGGGCCAAAGGCCCAAGCATTATTTCAAGCACTCCCGAGACAGGAGGAGTGGAGTGAAGTGAAACAGTGACATCTACGATTCACTATGAATCAATACTCTTAATTTTTACTAATGTGCCTTAGTCTACTGTACAAATGTTGGTAAAATCAGGCATAAGTTTATTTTAGTTCCTCCTTAAAATAATAATTAAAATAGAAAATGTGTTGGTTTATTTGCCATGTGATTATCCGTTCACAGTCATTATCATTTCCATAATAATTATAATTATGATACAGTATATAAATTACTTTAAATAAAACTGAAAAATTGTCAAATAATGAATTGGGCACCATTTTTACCACATACCCTCTGCATGAATAGACCCGTTCTTTCCCCTTCTTTAGTGTAGTTAGGAGAGCAAAGTTTATTTTTCCGAACATAGAATGTTGCTTTTACACCAGATATCAGTTAAAATTGTTTAAAAATTATATAGCTAGAAGGGAATAACTATAACATATTCACTTTAGAAAATATAGTTGGTAAGCAGAGTTAAACTGTTTAAATTCCATTTACACAAAATTTTAAAAATGTGACTTAGCTCTTTCTTTCCCTGCACCCTTCTCTAGGATACGATAAAAAATCGCGTATAACACGACACATCCGCCTACTCCAGAAGAACTGAAATACAACATCCACTTGGAAATTGATAATTAGGGGGCGGATGTTGTTGACCTAAAATTCACTGAAAATGATAGCCCTTGAAGTAAAAAATGACTTAAATTAACCGGACGTTTGGCCTCGCGGTTAGGAGCACACACTGTGAGCTTGCATCTGAGAGACACCCCACTGTCGGCAGCCCTGAGGATGGTTTTCGGTGGTTTCCCATTTTCACACCAGGTAAATGCTGGGGCTGTACCTTAATTAAAGCCATGGACGCTTCCTTCCCAATTCTATCCCTTTCCAATCCTTGAGTCGCCGAAAACCTTCGATTTGTTAATGCGATGTTACACCACTAGGAAAAAAAGTCCGGCTCCATGGCTAAATGGTTAGCGTGCTGGCCTTTGGTCCACAGGGTCCCGGGTTCGATTCCCGGCCGGGTCGGGGATTTTAACCTTAATTGGTTAATTGCCATTGCTCGGGGGCTGGGTGTGTGTGTGGCGCTTTCAGCATTAGAAATCATCCTAGGTAGGGCCCTCATCTTCACTGACATGCAGGTCGCCTAATAGGCCGTCTACGAGAAAAAGACCCGCACCAGGCCTTTCCGGAGGCCTACGCCATTATTATTAGCAAAAAAGGAAAGAAGCAAACCAAGACGGCTCTCGGCGTCCATCGTTGCTGCCCAACACTCGGTGCCATACAGGGCAAGAGATCAGAGATTTGAGCCGGACCAGATTTTAGCTGTCGTTGCACAGCTCAACACATCCAGGCCACATTAACTCTTGCTGTCTGGCTCCATGGCTAAATGGTTAGCATGCTGGTCTTTGGACACAGAGGTCCTGGGTTCGATTCCCGGTAGGGTTGGGAATTTTAACCATAATTGGTTAATTCCCCTGGCACGACGACTGGGTGTATGTGTCGTTTCCATCACCATTTCATCCTTATCACGACGCACAGGTCGCCTACGGGAGTCAAATCAAAAGACCTGTACCTGGCGAGCCGGAATCTCCGGACACATCCCGGTACTAAAAGCCATACGCCGTTTCATTTCAATTCTTACTTATACTGATACTTCATGATTTTGGAGATGGAAGCCAAGATACTGAAAAAATGTTCACCTTTCTAAGTTTTGTCCATCAACTTGCAAGTTCTCTCTCTTAACTGTTTTGAAGTCACCGCTGAAGCAGATAGAGTTGAAATACTGCACGATTTCAACAAACTGGAATCATACGATGAGCATAACATTTACTGTACTTGTAGGCCTAAAGCAGAGGGGACCATAACAGGCAGAAGAAGTCGCTTATTTAATACATATTATCCACGATAGATTCTTGTCATTACTTCTTCCGAACAAGAATAGTAAAACACGAAATAATCTGGACAAAATTACAAATTGGGTATTATATTCTACAATTAAAATAGTTTTCAAAATTTACATTAAACGAATTTCGCAAACTTTTATGGTCATGATGATCTTCCCTGTCGGTGTAGAAGACGTCGAAATGCCAAGTTACGTAGAATCACTCTGCAGGAAAAATGCATTTATAAATGTTCGATAGTAGGGGCTTCGTGCATATTTATATAGAAGCTATAACTGCCCGTGTTGTCTAGTTTTTACCAGTAACTCGGAATTTTCAGGTTTTTCAACACACAGCTAAGAAGATTTTTCGTCACCCATATGACCATTGAGAGGAATATTTTGACGGCTGCACAAAATATCACTCTCTCTATGGCCGTGCGGTTAGAGGAGCGCAGCTGGGAGTTTGCATCCGGGAGATAATAGGTTCGAACCCCACTGTCAAAAGCCCTGAAGATGGTTTTCCGTGGTTTCCCATTTTCACACCAGACCTTAATTAAGGCCACGCCAACTTTAGCACACTCCTAGGTCTTTCCTAACCCATACCGCCATAAAACCAATCTCTATCGGTGCAACGTAAAGCAAGTTGAAAAAAAAAGAAGAAGAAGAAGAAAGAATAGCAACTAGCCGCAGGCTACTTTGTTCTGTTAAATTCTTCAAATGGCTATCGACTTGAACGGATACATTGTCACACTTTCCTTCCATTGTATCGTAAAACAAACAAAAAACATTAGTTTCGAAAAGAGACATTCTGAATCTGTGATACAGACGTGCAGAATTGTTGTTGGAGCTCCAGTATTACATTTTTCAATCAATCAATCAATCAATCAATCAATCAATCAATCAATCAATCAATCAATCAATCAATCAATCACTACTGATCTGTATTTAGGACAGTCGCCCAGGTGGCAGATTCGCTATCTGTTGTTTTCCTAGCCTTTTCTTAAATTATTGCAAAGAAATTGGAAATTTAATGAACATCTCCCTTGATAAGTTATTCCAATCCCTAACTCTCCTCCCTATAAATGAATATTTGCTCCAATTTGTCCTCTTGAATTCGAACTTTATCTTCATATTGTGATCTTTCTTACTTTTAAAGACACCACTCAAACTTATTCCTCTACCGATGTCATTCCACGCCATCTGTCCGCTGACAGCTCGGAGCATACCACTTAGTCGAGCAACTCGTTTTACCGACTGTTTTAGTGAAAGAGCTCCAAGATTTCGACTACCCCTACCCCCTTACTTCTACCGAATAATACAGAGAATCAACAGAATATACCATTATTTTTAGCACTATGAGCTAGCCAAAACCAAAGGAAATACTTCCATCATTTCAGAACACATTTTCTGTTATGCCCATCATTAGGTTGCACAAGAAATTCATATTTCGAATCTGGTGTCCAAGGGTTTCAAAATAAGCGACATTTCAGACTGTCATAAAGTGACTGATCGTTAACATAACAGCCTATATCTATAGTTCAAGATTAACTACGAACATTTTTACATATAACTCCCCGCACAATTTGGCAATATTTCTTCTGCTAGATTAATGTCAGAAGTACACTGATCAACTATTTGGTTATTAATATTTTTTACACTGCTAGAATAATTTACATGTATTAACACTGTCATTGTTCTGTTTCTGAGTAGCTCTAGCAAGAAACTAATGCCTGGCTGCTTAAAGCTTCTAAAAATTACACTTCGATATACTTTCACATTGTTTTTAGAACCAATTTTACGTTTTCCACTACGATATACACGCTAAGAACGCTAAATCCTCTTGCTGCAGACGAAGATCTGCTAACAATATAACAAAAAACGGACAGCCTCGCGCGGTCGACGTCTATTTTCTAAAATATCTCTATGGGCAACAATATATGGGAAGTCAGTTGAGCTTCAGTAACTCAGGGATCTCCAGAAAGAAATTGCGAAGAATTTACAAGTGGCTTTACGTCGCACCAACACAGATAGGTCTTATGGCGACGATGGGATAGGAAATGGCTAGGAGAGGGGAAGGAAGCGGCCATGGCCTTAATTAAGGGACAGCCGCAGCATTTGCCTGGTGTGTAAATAGGAAACAATAGAAAACCATCTTCAGGGCTGCCGACGGTGGGGTTCGAACCCACAATCTCCCGAATGCAAGCTCACAACTGTGCACCCCTAAACGTACAGCCAACTCTCTCGGTTAATTGCGAAGAATGTAACTGTATTTACGATGGGAGGGTGTTTGCATAACAGCAAGAAAATATACCATTATTATTTATTACACAGGAGGGCTGTAATCACTTATCGGCCCCCCTCCCTCTCCTCTGTACCTACCTCTGAAGATACACAAAGCTGTCACATGTTCAAGTTAACAATAGCGTCTAG
The DNA here is from genome assembly GCF_040414725.1 of Anabrus simplex. Classification (NCBI taxonomy): domain Eukaryota; kingdom Metazoa; phylum Arthropoda; class Insecta; order Orthoptera; family Tettigoniidae; genus Anabrus; species Anabrus simplex. The sequence continues at coordinate 73,920,551 of NC_090270.1, read as the reverse complement.
TTACTGAAGCTTTTATTTTGAAAATTCGAAGATTTTCAGCACAAAGAGATCTTCTTTGTTGACATGGTAAGTAGTTTACAGGCGTTTGAATATCCAAGTAGCCGTGCCAATTACGGCCACACATCTATACGTGAATCAAGTACACATTACTCCGGGTGAGGATAGCCTTCAAAGGTCCGACTCCTTGGCCGAATGGTCAGCGTTCAGGCCTTCGATTCAGAAGGTTCCGACTGGGTCGGGGATTATAATTGTGCCTGATAAATTCTTCTGACCCGGGGACTGGGCATTTATTTTTGTCCCAACACTCTCCTCTTCATATTCAGACAGCACGCTACATTACCAAGCACAACAGAAACACGCAATAGTGAGTACAGCCCTCCGCCGTCGGGAAGGGCATCTGGCCGTAAAACAGGGGTGAGAAAATCTGTGGTGGTGGTGGTGGTGGTGGTAGTAGAAGAAGAAGGAGAAGAAAAGCTTTCAAATATTCTCCAACAACGTAAATGTATTGTTATACTCAGTTTCTACGCAACCATATTTACGAGGCTGTCGGCCGATATTACCTCAAGTTCCTGCATGAAACAACAATAACAATTAATTTCGCCTCGTACAAATCTCTATCCCGCCTCTGTGGTGTAGTGGTTAGTGGTTAATTAATTAAATTAATCTCGTGTCCTCATCCTGACGTGGTGCAGTTATTTTCAGGCACACCCCCAATGGAGGTGAGCTGCATATACCATTTCAACCACATACCAGCCCTCCTGCCATTTTAAAATTTCTGGCATACCGGGAATCGAACCCGGGCCACCGATATCGATACCGGTAGCTAATAGCGCCGACCGTTATGTACGAAGGAGGACTTTGGACGATTATAACAATATAATTTCGTGATTCTTTACTTGTCCGCCTCTGTGGTGTAGTGGTTAGTGTGATTAGCTGCCACCCCCAGAGGCCCGGGTTCGATTCCCGGCTCTGCCACGAAATTTGAAAAGTGGTACGAGGGCTGGAACGGGGTCCACTCAGCCTCGGGAGGCCAACTGAGTAGAGGGGTTCGATTCCCTCCTCAGCCATCCTGGAAGTGGTTTTCCGTGGTTTCCCACTTCTCCTCCAGGCAAATGCCGGGATGGTACCTAACTTAAGGCCACGGTCGCTTCCTTGTCTATCCTTTCAAACTTCCCATCCCCCACAAGGCCCCTGTTCAGCATAGCAGGTGAGGCCGCCTGGGGGAGGTACTGGTTATCCTCCCCAGTTGTATCCCCAGACCCAGAGTCTAAAGCTCCAGGTAGAGGTGGGATCCCTCGCTGAGTCCGAGGGAAAAATCGACCCTGGGCTGAAAACCGATTACGAACGAACGAACAAATCTCTATCACCTGCTTCGTACTCGGTCAGCGTTCAGCGGGGAAGGCAGCTACGACGCACTACTGTATGATAAAATGATATTCATATTTAGGATATCAGATGGAAGAGCAAAGAAGAATAGAGCCAAAATTACCTCCGAACACTCTGGTCACGCGACATCTAAATGAAAGCAATAGTAGGTGCTTCCGGGTACAGCGATTAATCTTTCTTCTTTCACCCTAGGCGTCTGCATAATGGAGTAGCAATTAGTCTCAATCTTCATTACAGAGAAGAGCGATATTGGTTGGTATCCCCCAGAGCACTTTGATTTGTTTTCACTTGTCACTGTCAGAAGTTAGATTGGCTGATCTGCAAACATTGCTTGCGAATCCAAGTCGGCGACAATGTGTCGAATCACTTTGCCTTTGCGTTTATTCTAATTTAATCTCTTATTCTTGTTGGAGTTCTGTCGGTAAGGTGTTTTTTTTTTTGATTCCCGGACAAAGCCCACCCAGTCAGTGAATAATGTAAGGGATTTATTTTATGTGTTGTTGGGAAACAGAAGAGAAGAGTTCTTCTCGTCGTCATAAGGCCGTTTAATGACTTTCTGTGGTACACATGAATAGGCCATGGAACAGAAGGAGCTGAGAGTGGAATAGTTGTCGTAAACACACCCGCATCGATATAGAATTCAAGCGGTCCCGCGATGTAAGGGTAGCGACCCCACTTCTTAACCGGAGGCCCTGATTAGATTCCCAGCCAGATCAGAGTTGGGGAACTATCTTCAGATGAGGCAGAAACTCCGGTCTAAAAAGCCCAGAATAACGGCCAATAGCGGCTATTGGGAATTAGAAGTGGTGGGTGGGGGGCACAACATTTTGTAGGAAACAAAAAGTAGCGGGAGACGGGGGAATATACTGGGGGTAAACAACAGAACTCAAACAAAATAGTTACAAAATGGGAAGCGAATATATATTTTTATTGTTTTTTCTAGTTGCTTTACGTCGCACCGACACTGATAGGTCTTATGGCGACGATGGGATAGGAAAGGCCTAGGAATGGGAAGGAAGTGGCCGTTGCCTTAATTAAGGTACAGCCCCAGCATTTGCCTGGTGTGAAAATGGGAAACCACGGAAAACCATCTTCAGGGCTGCCGACAGTAGGGTTCGAACTCACTATCTGCCGGATGCGAGCTCACAGCTGCGCGCTCCTAACCGCACGGCCAACTCGCCCGGTGGAAGCGAATATCGACAGAGAAGTAAAGGCTGACATTTTACCAACTTTACTGCGGTATTCATCATTTATTGATTCAATACTATAGAATAAAACTTTCACCGAAAGAACAATCACACATGTGCGCTTCTACACGCTGCTGCACGAGTCTCCGCTACTTGCTGTAGCGCTGAAAAATCGGTTAGCTGCGACGAATGTCATTTTGTGCGTATTTCCACTAAGTTGTTTTCTTAATGCCCGCCCCGCGGTGTAGGGTTAGCGTGCCTGCCTCTTACCCGGAGGCCCCGGGTTCGATTCGCGCCCAGGTCAGGGATTTTTACCCGCATCTGAGGACTGGTTCGACATCCACTCAGTCTACGTGATTACAATTGAGGAGCTATCTGAAAGTGAGATAGCGGCCCCGGTCTAGAAAGCCATGAATCACGGCTGAGAGGACCCGTCGTGCTGACCACACGACACCTCGTGATCTGCAAGTCTTCTGGCTGAGTAACGGTCTCTTAGTAGGCCATGGTCCATCGGGGCTGTTGCGCCATGGGGGTTTGGTTTTGGTTTGATTTAATTCTTAATAATGAAAGGAAATAATTAGGTAAAACGCAGCAGGGTTTGGATATTTTTTTTATAATTCATTGTTTTAAGTGGCTAAAATGTAACTTTTCTCCACAAAGTATGGGGGAGTGAAAGGGGGCTCACCCCCTCCCCCCCCCCCACAAATCGCCACTACAGATAATGGCCGGTAGGATTCGTCCTGATTGGAAGGACAAGGTCCAAAAGGGCTGTAGTATCTTTATTACAGACTGTTAGTTGTGCCTTTCAGCATTCAGTCTGCAAGCTTCTGTGAATTAACTGTGTGGCTCCACAATCCCCTATTTGCAACTACCTCAGTGGTCTCGTTTATTTCCACATCTCTCATCATTAAATTATTAAAAACTAAGTCTAACCATCGTCGTCTTGGTCTTCCATATCCTTCAAGACTGAGTCCATTGTTCTCCTATGCTACCTATTCTCCTCCTTTCGCCTCACATGACTCCACTTCTGAAGCTGGTTGATGCGTACAGCTTCATCCACTGAGAAACTTAGCCTTTATCAAATCATTCCAATTATCCTCCTCTCATTGTTCCCACCTGTTTGAACCAGAAATTCTTCGCTCTACATTCATGTCTGTTACTTCCGACCCATGAATAAGATACCCTGAGTCCACTGTGTCAGCTGTCCGACTCGGTGGATTAATAGTCAGCGTACTGGCCTTCGGTTCAGAGGGTCCTGGGTTCGATTCCCGGCCGGGTCGGGGATTTTAACCTTCATTGGTTATTTCCAATGGCTCGGGAGTTGGGTGTTTGAGCTGTCCCCAACGTCCCTGCAACTCACACACCACACATAACACTATCCTTCACCACAATAACACGCAGTTACCTACACATAGCCTACTTGATGCCGACCACACTCAATTCTTACTTTGTAAGCTTTCACTCCCCTACAACAACGTCTGTCTAAAACACACCGAGGTAAAGATAACATCGTCCGGGAGCTGACTCGTCGGTTGGTTTTATTTTAAACGTATTTTTCATTTAAGGCGACACTCCGGAGATAAAAATATATTTTTACCTAATGCATGGATTTTCACGAAACTGTGGGAATGTCACCTACATGAAAGTAGAGATATTACGAACATTTCCTTCATATACAATCAATAGCTTTTCCAAAATAAATTTTTGTTTTTGAAATTTGTAATTACATTTTTTCATGAAATTTAAAAAACATGTTAATGTAAATTCGTAATTAGGTAGATAATACTTCTTTTAAAAGCACTACGTATCGATTTTTCTGTACATAATTTATACACTGACTTAGCAAATGTCATGGGATAGTCACCTAATAGCGTGTGGGGCCTCCTCTGGCCCTGCGAACTGCAGTGAGACGCCGTGGAAGTGGGCCGACAAGTCCCTGGTAGTCCTCTGGACGCAGATGTCACCAAATCGTTTGCAGAGCGGCCGCCAATGCTGGTCTGTTCGTGGGTGCAGGATCCATGGCACGGAGCCTGCGTTCCAGGATATCCCAGATATGCTCGATAGGGTTCATATCGGGGCTCCTGGGTGGCCATGGCAGTCGTCGGACCTCCGCTGCATATTCCTGGAACCATTCCCGTGCGACGTGGGAGCGATGTGCCGGCGTGTCATCATCTTGAAACACCGCAGAACCGTCTGGGCGCTGGAAGGCCAAAAATGGGTGGAGATGGTCTCCGAGCAGCTCAACATACCGCGTACCATTCAAAGTCTCTTCCAGAACAACTAGGGGGCCCATTCCATGCCAGGAAAATGCACCCCAGACCATAACAGAGAAATCAGCGCCCTGGACCACACCTTCGAGGCAGGCGGGATCCATCGCTTAATGTGGTCTGCGCCATACACGGTGCCTCCCATCGGCACGGTGCAGTTGAAATCGTGATTCGTCCGACCATATCACGTTACGCCATTGTTCCAGTGTCCATCCCTAGTGACTGGCGACAAATGCGCGTCGTTGTGCCCGATGACGTTGGGTTAACAGTGGCACCCGTGTGCGGCGCCGGCTCCCATGCTCCATAGAACCCATGTTCCTACGGATTGTCCACTGGGAGACGTGTCTAGCACGGCCTGTGTTGAACTGAGCCGTGATTTGTTGCACGGTTGCCCGTCTGTCACTATTGACAATCCGTCTCAGATGTCGCCGGTCACGGTCATCGAGGGTGGCTGGACGGCCGGTCGTTCGTCTGTTGTGGACGGTGACACCCGCATACAACCATTCACGATACATCCTGGACACGGTTGATCGTGTGAAGCCGAATTCCCGCACTACTTCCGAAATCGCACTTCCCATCCGACGGGCACCGACCACCATAACCCGTTCGAACGGTGTCAGCTCACGACGACGTTCCATGTTACACATGTCACATGCACAGCTACTGTTCACAAGGTCTCCTATACAATTGCCGCTGGCACAGGGGGTGTGTGGTGCGCAGACAACACACCTGCGCATCAGTGCTCCGCTATCCCATGACATTTGCTCAGTCGGTGTATATAGAGATATATCATACTAAAGTTTGTGTATTTTTTAAGTTTTTACTTAAAAATCCCTAATATTTGAAAAAAATCTGCATTCAAAAATTCCATAAGCAGGTTTCTTAATATAGCTGTGATACATATACCATACAAATTATGTTACATTTGGCATAATATTATGGGAGAAAAATGGGATTTAAATGTAAAATTACAATTAGCAAACAAAGCATTTTTACAGTGATACATTGTTTGCTTCGGGGAAATAACTTCGTGACAAGAAAAAAGAAATTCAATTCTTCCAATTTCAGTCATTAAAAAAATTCACCAAATTGAACAAAATATCGATGTTTATCTCCGGAGTGTCGCCTTAATTTGTTCAGAGAGGATGATTACCAAGTTGTACTTCCTCTTAAAACAAGAAACACCTCAACCATCACAGCTAAGAGCTCTCTTCATTAACTTTGTTGCACTTTCACCTAAATACTTGAAATGATCCGCCTGTTCCAGTTTTGTATTCCTGACTTTTGGAGTGGGCTACTGCCTTACTGTAGTCATTTCCATTTTCAAGAACAACGGGCAGTGGCTGTGGCATAGAAAGTTATCCTGAGGGTCGGGGTAGGATTAAACCTCTCCAACATGTTTTGAGTCGTGGGCCCCTCCTTCTGTTCCAGCGGCTAGGGTTATCCAATCAATCGGTGGTCCCTAAACCATTGTAGGAGAAATTCTCACTGGGACTATGTGTAAGGAAGGTTAGCACCCTATTTCACAGAAATTCACCGAGCACGGTCAGAATATAAGCCTACTGTACTATATTAAATGCAAGTACTGTACCATAATCTTAAATTTTAAGTACTGTGTCATGTAATTTTTGCTGCATCTTCTACATTATTGTTGGCAATATACAACCTGTGACAATAAAGTTCGGTGAATAGTCCTGTACTATCAACATAGATGAACAATGCACGACAGTGACCTTACTGTCATTCGAAATAGTCCCCTCCCATAACTATGCACTGCTGAGATCGGCGATACATGTCCTGGAAACTTTGCAAGAAGGCTTCCTTTGGGTTGGTGTTCAAAAGCCTTGTCACGTTTCGTTGGATGTCAGGAATATCGTCAAATATATTTCCTTTCAAAGCGAGTTTGAATTTTGGGAATAGGAAGAAGTCTGGAGGATTGAGATCTGGTGAGTATGGGGCATGTTCAAGTTGCACCACCCCCTTTTTGCCATGACCTGTTTGACGATATTGGCTGTGTGTGGGCGAGCGTTGTCATGGACAAAAAAACCAAGAACCTTGTTGTGCGTACTGGGGTCGTGCCCTGAGTAGACGTTTCATGAAACGGGTCAAAATTTCAATGTACCGTGCAGCATTCAACGCCGTTCCCTCAGGTAGAAATTCCTTTTTTATAATGCCTTGACTATCGAAAAAGTTGATGAGCATCGTTTTGATGCGTGACTTTTCGGCTCTGGCCTCTTTCCGACGAGGGGATCCCGGAAAACGCCATTCCATGTTTTGCCGTTTCGTTTCAGAGTCGTACCTGAGACACCAGGTTTCATCCTCAGTGCCAATACAGTTCAAGAAATTTGGTGTCGCATCCGCCGTTTTGACAAAATCCTGTGAAGCCTCTAAACGTGCCTGCTTCTGACTGTCAGTCAAGTGATGTGGCATAAGACGAGAACACGTTTTCCTCTTCCTAACTTCTGGGTAACGATTTGTCGCACGGATTCACGGTTAATCTGCAGTTCATCCGCTATCATGCGCATAGTTAATCGCCGATCGTTCGTGATTAATGTCCTCACATTCTCAATGTTTTCGTCACTGACGGCGGTCGCCGGTCTTCCACTACGGGGGTTGTTAGAAACACTTTCCCGGCCTCTTCGAAAACGGGTGAACCACTCGTACACACACTTCAAGGACAGTGCTTGATCCTCATAAACACGTACCAGCATCGCATGCGTTTCTTTCGATGTATTGCCAAGATTAAAACAAAAGTGTACATTGATCTTTTGGTCGTTCATAATCCTGTTCGCAGTTCAGAACCAACGCACTAAACACGCACTGTGTCAAACAGGCCTTACACGGCTCACACACGATGCTCTACTGAACAACGTTGGAAGCAAGTGGTCAAAACCTGCTGCTACGCAGGTGCAGCGTTGCGTGTCGTCAATGTTGCCGGATCGACCGTTCTGACTTCATTCACCCAACTTTATTGTCACAGGTTGTATTACCTAGGCCTATACCTATTGTTATTGTATCTGAGTGGGCACAAGATCTGTAGAAATTGCTGAATGGTGTGGGCACAGTCTCGGAGACGGAGTACAAGATGAAGATAAGTCTAAAACAAAAGTAATAGTGTGCAGTCGAAATCAGACAGGTGACACAGGGAACATTAGATTGGAAAATGAAGTCTTAAAGGAAGTAGATGAATACTGTTACTAGAATAACTTACTATGGCAGAAGTAAGAACGACATAAAATGCAGACTAGCACAAGCAAGTACGGCTTTTCTTAATAAAATAAATTTGCTCACTTCGAATATTGATATTCAAATGGGAAAGATGTTTTTGAAGAATTTCGTTTGGAGCCTGGCACTATACCGAAGTGAAACATGGACATTAACTACCTCAGAAAGAAAGATAATAGAAGAGAATGCTGAAGATGAGATGGTATAATAAAACTGAAACAAATTGGTGAAAGGAGAACGATTTGGCGAAATTTGACCAGAAGAAGAGACAGAATGTTAGGACACATCTTAAGACACCCAGGACTTGTTCAGTTGGTTTTTGAGGTAACTGTAAGTGGTAAGAAAGATTGAGGTGGACCAAAATATGAATACAACAAACAGATTAGAGCAGACGTAGTTTTGTTGAAATGGAAAGGTAGGGAGGTAGCATGAACAGTTGCATTAAACCAGTCTATGGACTGATGACCTAAACAATGCAATCTATCTCGAAGGCAAGTAGAAACTGTGGGCAGTAGCGGCGCCTAGAAGCTCGCTCCCCCCCCCCCCCCAGCAACAATTAAAAATGGGCCCCTCGTTTCCTGATAAGGAAAGTTACAAGTTTATTTCGTGCAACAAGGTTGTATATTATTACAATGAACAGCAATGACTATAATAATAATAATAATAATAATAATAATAATAATAATAATAATAATAATAATAATAATAATAATAATAATAATGATGTTTCACAATTTAGTTTTCAAATCCGAAGCAAAAAAAAAATACACGTATATGGTACAAACACACACAAGAAAACACGCTGACTGTCACAAAACTAAGGAATAATCTCGTTCCTAGGACTAAATAATTTACTACAATTTACAACTGAACCGTCCATCGTAGGCCTACTTAGCTACTCTGACTGCCGAGAGTTATAAACAGGCTCGAAACCTCAGTACCGTACTGTGTTTAGAGTTTAGATAAGGAGGCTGCCCTTGTTATCGCATATTCGCTGACTACTGGGTTCTCAGAACTGGCTAATTACTTCAAACCGGACGAGTTGGCCGTGCGGTTAGGGGCGCGCAGCTGTGAGCTAGCATCCGGGAGATAGTGGGTTCGAATCTCACTGTCCGCAGCCCTGAGGAAGGTTTTCCATGGTTTCCCGTTTTCACACCAGGCAAATGCTGGGGCTGTACCTTAATTAAGGCCACGGCCGCTTCCTTCCAACTCCTAGCCCTTTCCTATCCCATCGTCGCCATAAGACCTATCTGTGTCGGTCCGACGTAAAATCACTAGCAAAAAAAGAAAAAACTTCAAAAGCCTTGTTGATTGTTGTGAGTGGCAGCAAGGAATGGTCGTTATTGGAACAGGTTGGGAAACCCACATTCTTTCATAAATAACTAACATACTCCTATTGGAATAACCCTCTGTAATACAAATAATACTGCGTTGTGTATTGTCGCTTTATCACATGTAAAATCACTCTTCAGCTACTGAATTAAGAAACAGTCATGGACCCCTCACAAGCCATGCCCCCTCCCCCCGCCTCGCGGGGTCTGAGGAGTCCTTATCGCCACCATTGACTGTAGCTTCTGTTCTGTTCGTGAAGTTGATTTGGGCTCGTTATTTCACCCAGTCACAATACTGTATTATATTTGTACTAGTTCTACACGCGGACACAATTCCAATAAAGTAGTACACCAATGCAGTTCACAATTTGTTCTGAGTACACTGACTGTAGCTTGAGTAAATCTCAGCGGTGCCCAAACGCTGCACAGTACACAGTGTACGCAGTTACCGCACACTTACTTCGCACGCGTGCGGAGCTTGGTAGGCGTGCTCGCTCTCTGGGAGGGACAGACGTTATGTGATGGTGAGCACTGACCGTGGAGTTGGCCAGGGAACATAACATACACGGTTCAGGACGGCGATTCGTTGGAAGTGCTGTTGCAAAAGCATTGCATTATGGAAAGTACATTTAAAAAAAACAGAAGAAATGGCGCAATTTTGCATTCTTTTAAAAGGGAATGGGAATCGCAGTTATTTTTCACGCCCGACGGAAACAGTTCTTAATGCTGATTATGTCTTCTGACTCTCGGTGGACACCAGAAATTTACTGCCGAGCGTCACTTTAAGGCTGTCCACAAAGAATATGACACGTTAGTAGGCGAAGAACACGAAGCAAGGCTTAGGGATCTGAAAACACGTGATCGCAGTCAGCAGTCAGTAAGTTAAACATTTTAAAACATATCCAATCTTCTGTTGCTCACAACCGCAGTATGTTCAATACAGTCCTTCCCTCCTACTTTAAGGAAGATTATCTCGACACGCCGACATTAACAGCTGGTTACAACATAGCACTAAAAATAGCGAAATTGGGAAAGTCATTTGCAGATGCCGAAATGGTGAAAGAGTACTCTGTTTGTGATTGTGCTATTCTATATCCTCTTCTACAAACATTTGCGATGCCATTCACTGTTTCAGTCGATTATGCTCCTGTTCATTTGCAGATGGAACTTATCGATCTCCAGTCTACCGCACGCCTCCGAGATAAGTTCTTTCTCGTCAAAAAGTACGAAAGAATTTTACGAACATTTCCCGCGAGTAGACTTTTCACACCTCAATTACGAGGTTGCTAAAGCTCTCTTAATATTTGGTTCAACATACGTTCGTGAGAGGTTTTTCCTCTGTAATGAAACTTTACAAGCCACGGTTGCATGCGAGATTGTCTGTGTGTCGTACGTTTGTGCCGGACATTGGGTTCTTCATTACTTTGAGAAAGCGTTGATAAGATACACTACCATTTCGTATGTGATATCTTGTTAGATATTGTCACAGGCAGGGGCGAAGTGTCAGGGGAGACAGGGTAGACAGCGTGTACCCTTAACATTTTGTGAAGGAAATATTGTCTAGTTAATTCAATTACTTTTTAGAACATTAATTATTTCCAGGTTCGTGACATTATTCTATTCCCCGCTTTACTTATTTTCGTCTCACTTAGACCATGCTAAGGCTCGCGTTAGTTACGCGAAGCACGTGGGCGAAAGTAGACGCTGTCCATTCTGTGTATTTTCCCTTTGATTTTCAAAGCTTTCAGATAGAGCAACACTAACGCTATCTGTAGGTGCTGACGGTGGAACTATGACTTTCCTATAGCGAGATGTCTCCGCCCAGTAGACAGACTTACGAGCGTCTCCTCTTGCTCTCATTGGCTAGTATTTGGATCTCTCTTATAAAGGTGCTCATTGGCTACCATCTTAGACATGCTTTTAATGTTATTAATTTGAATTTACTTTATTATAAGACACGTCTAAAAATAAATTAATAATATTTAAATACGAAGTACAGTAAACTTACACCTAATAAATGAATGACAGCATCAAAACCCTTCAAGTACGTGCATTTTCTTGCCCGCCAATATTAGTTGCGGTATTATAACCCCAATAACTATTGGCTACCAGTCTTAATACGGAAAAAAATGCTTAACTTGATGCTGTATATTCCGTTAAAGTCAGTTTCTAGTGAACGCGCTATGACTGCATTCAAATGAATTAAAACGTATTTAAGGAATTGTATGACCAACCAGAGACTGTCTAACTTGGGAACTCTAGCTATAGAGAAGAAATTTCTGTGGAATCTTAGCAAGACGCCTGACTTCAAGACGAGAGTAATAGATATATTTGCCGAAATGAAGGACAAGCGGATTAAACTCATTTACAAGAATATTGTTTAAGGTGACTTGTACGCACAACTATTTCTTGTTTGTCTTATGAAATCTACATAACAATGAAATATATTGCTATTTTTATTCTAAAAGTATGTTGTTATTTGACAACTCCCGCGGCCTAGGCTATTTCGTCTATGTTTAAAAATAAAGCAATTGCACATAGGGTTATAGGTTGTTATAGGGTTTGTCTTATTTTCAGAGTCATTAATATAATACTGAATACAAATGTATGCGTCGAAAACAAAATTCCATATAATAATATGATTAAAACAGTTTAAATAAAAGAAATCTCTGTCTACCCCCTTACTTAGTTCACGCTTCGCCACTGGTCACAGGTTTACTCAAACAAGGACATATTGTATGGATTTGTATTTGTTAATTGTATATGACGTATAAATCACAATAATATAATACTGTGCAGTGTAAAAATTTTTGAACTCAGAAAGGATGACTGTTACGACTAGATAGCTGAGGTGTCGTACTGTTGTTAATCGGTGGGGATGGAGAGCAGTATTCCCCTCCCGAACGGCTAGTCGAGTCAGTCACGCTGGGAGGAGCAGTTCCGGAGGGGTGGTAACCTTAATGTACAAGTATATCGCACAGCATATCAGTGTGCTGCACAGGTGCGACATTCCTGTCCACCTCTGTGTAAATGGAAGCTTCTCAACTGAAAAGTGGAATTAAAAAAAATATAGATCCTTCCAAATTATGAATACTTTTGCAGAAAGCAAAGTCAGGCGCGGAGACTTTGTGTAAGGTAGTCTAACTTTTTTGTAATGCGGTGAAAATGTCTGCATACGTGGTGAGTGGTGCTAAATGAGTGACAGCGCTAAGAAGAGACCGAGTTCTCCGAATATTTTCGATCAAAGAGTAAGGAGAAATAGAAGGTCTGAAAGTAACACCATATAAGTATTTAAAGCAAAATGATGTGATGCGGTAGAATGGACTGAACTAAAAATCGTATCGCATTAACTTAATCATGGATGACTGGATGGAGTCTTCAAGTATGGTAAGTCACTTAATATATTATAATGGATGATTTAAGTTTTCATAGAGATCTAAATCTTGTAAAACCGGACGGGGACGTCAATATTATAAGCGATCCCGTGTAAAATATTCGTTTTGACCGGGCTGTTTGCTGTTCCATTTCCCTTCTCCCTCCTTCAGTTCCCGTCGGAAATCTAGACACGCTGGAAAGTAATGCATATGAAACGATTATTGTATTGATATAATAATGTGTAATTCTGATATTTCCTTCGTCTGTTAGTTATTTGGTCAGCTGATGGCCGCTGTTTTTAAAGTGCTGGGTGGAAATGAATTCGGCTCGGTATGTCGAACAGACAAGAGAAAACTAAATCTTAATGTATTATAACTTCCGATTTGGCCATTTTCATGCTCTTTGACAGACACGAAGGAAATTATTGAACACTGGCCAACCATAGGCAGCCATACGATAAATTCGAATATCGTGTGCGGTTGCTAGCAGGCACGTATCCAGAAACTGATATTTTACATACACTATTCAGATTCGGAACATACCTCTTTTCATCGTTTGTACAGCTGTCGTAGATTTACGGGACACATAAATTATCACCTAATTAATACTGTGCAGCCTAGTATTAAACAAGCGAACTTGGAGTTTTACCCGACTGTTCATATCATGATCATAGTCACGGAAGGTAAAGAGTCCGAACCACAGGGACGTGATTTTTCATTTTACCCCTATTATTATTATTATTATTATTATTATTATTATTATTATTATTATTATTATTATGTACCATAAACCGGGGTTGGTTTATGACCGTTTTTTGACTGCCGCAGCAAACACTTAAACCAAATCCCTAACTCAAGGGTATATTTGGGAAGTACTATCCTTTATTTAGCATTTCATCAGAAGACATTAATGATTGACCCTCAAACCAAGAAGGATATCCAGCCTGAAATTGTTAGAAAGTAAGATGGGGTAACATTGTGACAGTTCAATTTTCCCTTACAGTTAACAGATAGAAGTGCAGAAGTATGAAGGGGAGACGTGTACGATATACTTCAAAACTATGAACTTTTTCTTTTGTGTGCTGAAATTACTAGCCGGAGAAAAACATGCAACAACCTCGATGACTGTGTTCAGTGGCACCAGGGTATAATATGTGCATACTGAGGGGTTGTTGTGTTAGTGATTCCTTTTTCACGGACATAGACGATCAGATGGCGCTCAGGAGGCCTGTCCGTGTGCACTCTGTTTTGACGTTGTAGGCAGTAATTGTGCTGAGGTTAGAGGGGAACAGTGTTTGCAAAATGTATTTTAGGATACAACCATGCCCCGTCGACGAGTACATGCTCCTATTGAACAACAGTAGCCATTTGACCGGGGTCGCATTGTGGACCTGCGGGAAGCTGGATGGACATATCGACGGATTACTGCACATGTTGGGCACAATGTATCGATGGTGTGTCGCTGCTTTCAGCAGTGCTCTGTGGAACATTCCCACACCCGTAGACCAGGCTGTGGACGTCCGCGTAGTTCAGATGCACTTCGAGTTCGACGAATTGTGCGAGCAGCGGTGGCCGACCGAACATCATCCAGGAACGAAATCAGGTCACATGTTGCACCTGGTTTGTCACCAAGGACCAATGGGAACCGTCGGCTTGCAGCAGGATTACGATCACGTGTGCCTCTGGCCAGGCTACGACTGACACCACGACACCGCCAAGCACAGCTACTCTGGTGTCGTAAAAGAGTCGACTGAAGGGAGGAATATCGCTCTGTTATCTTCAGTGAAGACAGTAGGTTCTTTATGTATGCAAGTGATGAGCGTACACGTGTACGGCGTAGACCTGGTGAACGACCTATTCGAGAGTACATTCTCTCACGACACCCAGGTCCCACCCCAAGTGTCATGGTGTGCGGGACCATCAGTTACAACTCGCGGTCACAGTTGGTGTTTCTGCAGGGTAACGTAAGCAGCGCCCACTACATTGCACAAGTTGTTGTCCCCTTGCTACTGCCATTTCTTCGACATGAAGGTGATGTGCTTTTTCAGCAGGATAATGCACGTCCACATACAACTGCTGTGACGCAGCGTGCTCTACGTGGTGTACAACAACTGCCCTCGCCAGCAAGATCAGAGGATCTCTCGTCAATTGAACCCGTATGGGACATGAAGTGGGAACTTACGCGTTCTCCACAGCCTGCAAGAATCATTGCCGAATTGAATCAAAAGGTGCAAGATGTTTGGGACAATCTATCGCAGGATGCCATTCGGCGCCTTTTCGATTGTTTGTATGCGCGAATACACCCCTGCATTGCCACCATAGAGGGGTACGCTGTGTATTGATGCGACTGTTTGGGCACCCTTTATTGTGACAGGTGTGTTTCATTTGGTCTCAATTTGTAATCATATACTCCTGCAGTGATGAACCTGTCACATCGCTTGTGAACAAAACGACCTTGTCCTTGAGGATGTTGCACATTTTTTCCGGCAGTATATGTTGGGACTCCAGTCCTAAAAGGATTTGGTTGAATTCAGTACCGAAGTGCACTATATTCCTAACACATGCGCGTCAAGTGCCACGTCCACTTTTATAATACTTTGCTTACTTTTGGTCTTTGCTGAACTCTTTACGTTTATGTAGTCAGGCAGTTGACGGCATGACACTTAAGAGTGTTGGAGAAGGTTGTGAAGCTCATTTCCTGTCGATCAAGCATGACGATCACCGCGAATAGTTTGTTATGATTTGAGAGATACAGTGCGAGACTGCATGTTGTGTAATTCAATTGTCATTTCCTGGACTTAATTTTTCTATGACGAATGTGCCTTTTTCTCTGGAAGTACCAAAGGTATCAATATGAAACTTGTCGGACAGGCAGGCTAAACACTGTCACATATTTGTCTGCAAGGGAATTACAAAGTATGTAATTTGATGGACTTCATACTTTAATATATATGGAATTTCTGTGAACATTTCAAATTGAAAAGTTTATTTATTTTTTAAAAGTCGGAATAGGATTAAATTTAAAAACTCCTGCAGGCATTATATCATCGAAGTCTTATACATCACTAAATAAATGTCAGGGTCCAGGATCTCCAGCGTTGCTGAGGAAAAGGTCCATCAATATGACCAAAACTCACATTAAAAAAAAAAAAAAAAACCACGTGAAAATTAACTGATTAATGTTCATTGCTAAGAAAAAAATGTGTTTGAAATCAGTGTACAAAGTTTCACGATTCTAACTCAAATAGTGTCCAAGCTACAGAGAATTTAGAAAATCAGTGAATTTTCGTGCACGTCTCCTCCGACAACCCAGGTATCTGACTGCCTTGTTTCATCGCGTTCAAAATGTGTACCAGCACTTCGGAAATCGCTTAGTTTCCTATACCCTTTCCACTCCACGGATCTTACGCTCCCAGATGTCTTCATATGGGGAAAGAATCCGTTCTCCGGTCATATGACTCATCTAGAAATGTTCTCGAATTACGAGAGAAGATACAGCCATATTTTGTATTCTTACGACAACCGGTGTTCATCAACATGTTCGACAATCTACAGAACCGTTATGAACCATGCGTAAGACGCAAGGGTGCACATTTTGAACACATGCTGTACCCACGTAGTTAGATACGAGTTGCTGTCATCACCTTGCATGTTATAATTACGTATCTTGATGTTCCGAGTACGTTTGTAATTTCATTATTATTACCGGTAGTTTTACAGCATACTGTATTATGCACAAAATAAAAAAGAACATTCTCGGACTACAGTCTCACAATACGTAGCTTGCTGTATTCAGGCATCTTCAACAGTCCACGGCGACCAATTTTCTGAGGCTTACTGATGATTTTCAACTTCCTGTGCCTTTTAATGACCCAGTTTTCAGTCTTTTCTCTTGAAGCCTAGCTATTTAATGCTTTCCTGGCAGTTTCTTCAAAACCGGATTCCTAGTAGGGGATGCATTCGAGCCTTCTTAATGTTTTCTTGCCTGTTAGATTATTCCAGTACCTCGATGAACACTGCAAATTAAACGAGATACAATTATTGTTAATTAAAAATGGTGCGATTTTTAAAAACTTGCTGGTATATCAGCGATGCAATTAATACTGCAATTTTATAGCATAATTATGTTTAAAATAAACAATACTCTTCGAAAAACACCCCCTTTCTGAGATGAGGATTGTATCATTCGCACAGATGAAAGTTTCCAGTAAACTTCGTAACCAGCTGATGCCCGCGTAATTGGATAAGCGCGCCTGGTGACAGTGAAAACCCTTCTTCTTCTCCTTCGTTTTTCTTTTCTTTTCTTAATTTGCTTGCGTACTATGTCCAGTCACTGGTTTGATTTAACTAGTAAACGAAAGTACGAACTATTTAGTGGGAGAAGTTGTTTATTTATTATATAATTATGAACAGCCTATATCCTTCTCCGATCTAGAAAGCCAAGAATAACGGCCGAGAGGATTCGTCGTGCTGACCACACGACACCTCGTAATCTGCAGGCCTTAGGGCTGAGCAGCGGTCGCTTGGTAGGCCAAGGACCTTCAAGGGCTGTAGTGCCATGGGGTTTGGTTTGGTCTATATCCTTCTACGGTTGGTAACAAGTATATTGTACATTTGTTAGTTACATGTATTTAACACAGGGACACAGCGTTCTACATCTTCCTCTGAGTGTGATTTATCACAGCGTCTTATTACAACACACAAACATGACCAGATCACAAATAAGGGTTCAGGATCTTTCATATTATATCGTGATATTACAGTCTTTAAAAAATGTTGTCAAGAACTCTGCACGAAGGTCTGCTTTGGTGTAACAGGGTGTCCAACAGACGTAGTCACAAGCTCCGAGATTAACAATGATAATCGCGTGAACCATCCTTGCTCCAGATACGAACATGCGTTCTTCACAGTCATTCCCGCGTACGGGAATTGTTGTAAGAGATTAAAAAGCGACTAACTGTACATCTGCTAACGTATTTTTCTTAAGTGTATATAAATACTACTACGTAAAAAAATATCAATATGGTGTGTCCTCTATTTCTTATTTTCTCCTCCTTGATGACCTACATCCTATTCATCCCAATAATGTCCGGCTCCATGGCTAAATGGTTAGCGTGCTGGCCTGACAGGGTCGGGAATTTTAAACATCATTGGTTAATTTCCCTGGCACGGGGGCTGGGTGTATGTGTTGTCTTCACCGTCCTGGGATATCCCGGCACTAAAAGCCGTACGACATTTCATTTACCCCAATAATAAGTTATCGAGCTCGTGTCCAGGACATTGCAGGGTACAGGGCATTATCACTGCCTTCGTGATGTATAGAACGTACTGTAGCTCCGATTACGTAACGCAAAGAGGCGCACTGTTTTCTCCGTCTGATCGGCGCAATGAAAGAATGTGATAGGTACGTCTGTGCCTGGTATTTTCGAAATATTCACAAATGTTGCATGAATATAAGAGGTGAGATCATTAACACCTGTAATCGTTTTATATCTCGCATTGCACTTACCAGACAGATCTGTTAGTAAGTTGTTAACCACATCAAATACAGTAGAGACAATACGCGACACTTCCGGATTTAGCCTTGTTAAAACGGGAGACAAGTCGCAAGTGGCGCTCCTATTGGCTTGATCTGAAAATTCGCGCTAAATTCAAATATCAATACAAATGTATATACGGAAATGAATAATAAATAAATTACGTCTAGAAGGAAAGTGTTACTAAGATATTAACTTCAAAGTTGCTAAAGCAATTCTGGATAAATGAATGAAGAATTATTTAACAGGTTATCATTTAAAGACTGAAATTAGACATATAATCAAGATGTGAAATGGACTGCTGTGAAAGGACTTGATCTTTCATTTATGCATTACTTTCTTAGCTTTAGAATTCCTGCCTGAACGTTCACGGCTAGATTTTTCTTTTTCTCATTTAAAAGCATTATATCATCATATTAAAACACTTGTCAACAAAAATATGGGCGCATTCCTTATACGCACGATTCAATTTACATTTAAAAGCTGGACAATTTTCCTTTTAACTTGAAGCCTACTAACAGAAAGAAAATCTATAAATTTAACCTCAAAAACATTCAAACTTTCCCTATAAGCAATACTTGCGATAATGCCATTACATTAGGGTAAAGCAAATTTGCATCATCATATTATTTCAACAAAATATGTACGTTTCTTAAATCACCTACCAGTATATTTTCTTCAGTGCTTGACAACGCATTACGGCATTCCAAATGGGGTAACTTGGAACACAACCAACCACACTCATATGCATATATATTTTCCTGAATTAACTGAAACCCACTGATCACACCTACAACAACACATCAGTATTGAAGGTTATCTGCTGCACTATACAATAAAATATGCGTATTACCGTATATTTTAAGCCAGTTAAAATATGGGTCGAGCAGATCAGAAGATTATGATGTACTATAAAAATATCTGTCACTGGAAGAATATATATGCAAACACAATATTACATTTTCTTGTCACGAGGGGAACGGAAGAAAGACCGCGCATTCTTCTCCACTTCATAGTTACTGCAGCCAAACACAGCACATCCCTTTCCCCTCACGTTAAGAGGAGATATCAAGGAATGACACACGCTACTATTTAATTATGTCAACTCACTGAAATCGTATAAATAACACCAAAAACTTCACACACAAATACACGTGTTCTTATGACAAGAATCAATAGTTCTCAGGTCAGTCCGCTAGAGAGAGCTCTAATAACTGTTCCTCGATATCTCGCTGAGTGTCGCGTATTGTCTCTATTGTATTTGACCACATTCACGGAAAGTGTCGATAAATTAAGTTGCATTGCTTCCAACACTTGAATGTAATCTGCTAGCAATAGTTTAATTTTAAAATGTATGTATAATAATGCCGAAATCATTTAATAGAAGGTTAGGTTTTATAAATTGCATTTAGTTCTACATAATTTTTCGAGTAGTTTTCGCTTTTATTTCGCATTAATTTGGAGGAGGAAGGGGGTGCGGTGGGGGGGGGGGGGGAGGAAGCGCGTTCTAAACATTACCTAACCCAAGAAATAACTCGTAGGTTTGTTTTACTGGCCATTTATGCTACTTTTATGCTTGTTCTGTATCAACAATAAACGTTCTGCTATAAATCTATATAACAAGAAGAAAGTCTACTGTAAAGCAGAACTCACCATTAGCTCAGCAAAATGAGTGAAACGTACTCCTGTTTTCTTCCCAACAGTTACATTTTTTGTTGGGATTTTCTTCTTTCATAAATAGGCTATATCCTGCACTCATTCGAACGAAATGAAAATATTACTCATATAGGCCTAGTTGTATTTTCGCCGTGGTAGGCTCAACTTCTTAGCATTGTGACAATTGCGACCTTTAACACATTGAATTTAAACTCGCAATTCAACAAAAAAAAAAAAAAAACGTGCTAAATGGTAGGTACAATTCATTGAATAAATTCCACGAGAAGTATTATGCCCCTTGTATTTACGTTACCGGTACTCATCACATGAAGATACCCTTTAAAAAAACATGGCGCAACAGTCCCGAAGAGTCATGGCCTACCAAGCGACCGTTGCTCAGCCTGAAGGCCTGCAGATTACGAGGTGCCGTGAGGTCAGCATGACGGATCCTCTCAGCCGTTATTCTTGACTTTCTAGACTGGAATGAAGATAACTTACCTAACCTAAACTATGAGTTCTCATTATCATAATAACAGCTAGTTTACATAAATTCTGATGTGATACATTTAGAGAACAAGCATGCAATATACTTAAAATTAAAGCTCTGTCTTTCAGTAGCCACAAAAATGCAAATAATGCTGCCAGTCCTTATGTAATACATTCACAAGTAGGCCTACAACACATAAGTTAACATTCACTTAATTGCCATGTTGTTTCAGTCGCTTAGCTGATGGACTTTGTGCACTTTCTTCAGCATAACCCTAGTGTAGGCACTCCACTCACTGCGCTTGCTGTACACGGAGGCTCGGCAGCAGGTGATGCTCTTTTATTTTTAGTTCATGGATTGCCGACTGTCCTTTACGATCTGCCAGCGATCTCCAAACTGTTACCAACTGTTAAGGAAATGTCCAAAGGAATGTTGTTGCGAAATATGTATATAGATTACAACCACTAAATTACTTTTTCCTTGCCATGCGGGCAGTGTTATTCCCATGACTTTTGGCCACTCAGTGTATAGCACCAACTTTAGTGGATGTCTTTCATCTTATGTCTTCAGCTTGTGATATGAAGTATTTTGAAATAAAGTGAATATTCTAAAAGTTTGAGAAAATTTCGGAGGAAGCTTAGAGTACCCTTACTGTGCCCCACCCCTCAGTATGTCCTTGGTTGCTAGGCATAGAACTGCTATATTACAGTGTACATCACCGAGCTCAATAGCTGCAGTCGCTTAAGTGCAGTCAGTATCCAGAGTGGGTTCGAATCCCACTGTTGGCAGCCCTGAAGATGGTTTTCCATGGTTTCCCATTTTCACACCATGCAAATGCTGGGGCTGTGCCTTAATTAAGGCCACAGCCACTTCTTTTCCACTCCTAGCCCTTTCTTGTCCCATCGTCGCCATAAGACCTATCTGTGTCGGTGCGATGTAAAGTAACTTGTAAACAAAAAAAATACAGTCTACATCATCCTATATACTTGTATGAATGTGTTGTGTTCAGGTACTATTACAGTATTTGAATATCTCTTAGAATGTATTTTTTCTCTTAAATGTTTGTTTTAAAACAGGGTTGCATCTTATTTTGGGATACTGTCTAGAAAGTAAGAGATAATTTTACCACATAGCTGCAGCTCAATGTTAAGTGTACCTCTGGATGTTCATGGAAGTATGTCAAAAAACATTGTGTGAGGCCAGGGAGAGGATATAGTTATGAAGACCAAAGTGTTTACAACAAGGGGAACTACTAAGATATCAGGTGTAGAGATTGCTACGCAGTAAGGTAAAGACACCTAAGATAGCACCGCAATTGATTTAAGCCTCTATATACACATTCTTGTCACCATTATATTTATTAAATGAAACACTTGAATCTCAAGAACACACTGAGCTCAAAAAAAAAAAAAGGTTACTGAAGTGAAAAACTTGGTTCTTGACAATACACAGTAGTTCTTTAAGAAATAGCATATGCACTTACAAGCACTGTTCTTTAAGAATGTGCAACATGTCTTTTAAAAATATGCATCGGCATATATCACAATTTAAGATTCCAGTGCCTTCATAGCTTGAACATTATTCCTGCCACCATTGTTTACACCCACTACACTGCACCCTGCCTTTTGTAATAGGCTCTTCATGGGCTTCCCTACAACCAGGACAGGAAACGTCTTTGTGTGATCATGACCAGATAGCTTCATAATTTGAAGTGTGGAAATCTGTTGTCCTTGTGGAGCGATGGTGGTGAGGTATTCAACATGCTACACTTCATCCCAACACCATATGAAATGTTATGCAAAATGAATAACAGGGTTGGTTGCAAATGCAAGAAGTGGATGGCCGTCAAGAGTGTGGTTGTCTGAGAATGTTGCGGTAGTGAGGGCACTGTTCACATGCAGTCCTGGTAAATCAAAATGCCAGGCCTCTCGTGAGAGTGGACTCTCTGGACACAGTGCAGACAATGTTGAAGAAGGAGCTGAACTTTCAGACTTGGAAACCTCATCACATACAAGAGTTATCTGGGGAGGACTGCAATAGGTGCATGGAATATAGAGAAATTATGTTTTCATGGCACAGCAACTGGCTGAATCTGTTTTGTAACTTTATTTGGAGTGGTGAAGCAGTTTTCCATGTAGGTGGTTTTGTGAATTGACGTAACTGCTATTATTGGGCAGAACAAAACCCGGATAAAATGCTGGAGAAAGTGCAGAATCGACCAAAGGTGACTTTATGGTGTGGAATGACCTCAGACCATGTTGTCAGTCCCATCCTTTTACGAGACACCAAAACCACTGAGCGTTATCTGATTGTGTTGCATCAGGTTGTGTGGTCAATGGTCTGTCAATGGGATAATGCTCAAAATGTTATTTTCCAGCATAATGGGGCCCCACCCAGCTTCACACATGTCGTGCATGACTGGCTGGACGAACACTTTGTGGGGCTTAGTTGGGATGATGGGGGCCACATAAATGGCCTCTGAGAAGTCCAGATCTAACAACATGCGATTTCTTTCTGTGGGGATGGGCCAAAGAAGAAGTCTACAGAGCAAAATCATGTACTCTGGAGAAATTAAAGGAACATATCACAACGGTGTTAGGAAGTGTGCCCCAGGATTTCCATCCAAAGACAGTAGATGACCTACTGCCATATTTACAATGCCTTGTTAAAAATGGAGGTGCCTACTTGGAATTTTAGTATACCACAAAGAATATTATGAACTTGGGAGCAGAACACTTTTTATTTTGTGTAAATCTATCCATTTGCAATAAAGTTATTACCATTTGAAATTGGACTTTGACCGCCCACCCAAGCTGTATTCTTAGAATGATGACAAATCTTAGAGGCAGATTACTATCTGATAGCACAAAGCCTTAGCTGCAGACAAAGTAAGTTTTGTATATTTAGGTAAGTCCGTGTGTTGCAATGTGAGAGGGGAGGAATGTTCACTTCGCTTGTTGCTACGGAAGTGGTCATGTTGGCTCCTCATAACTGTAACTCTATTGTGGGTTAAGATCTCAATTGAGTAGCACAGCAGTAGTTACCCCCTCCACTGAATTTCTTTACCTCTTTTTCCCCTCCAAGCTCATGTCTGCATGCAGGTTCATTCATTCATTCATTTATTTCAATTAATTCCAACGAGCCTGCAGGCTCATACATAGGAATTGTACAAGACATTACATACTGGCGGGCACTTACACATCAAAATATAGTTTGTGTATATAAGATTATTAGTAAACGGTTGAGCATATAAACAGATACAATATATTAAATATGTACATCATCAATATGAGGATTACAGATAATTATTTCTGACTGTATTTACATTTACATAACATGAAAGTTGCAAAGGTACAAGAATGGATTACGGAGTATTTTCATTTACATAACATAAGAGTTGCTGAAGTACAAGAATAGATTTCAGATTATTTACAATTACATAACATAAAAGTTGCGGTTTGTGCATCACGTAGTGTAATTTAGTGAAAAATTACTTAACATTGCTCCTTTAAAATATTATCATGACAGGAGAAGATACATTTGGTGCATTCGGTTCTACTGAACAGATAATTGAAGAGAGTATACTTTGTGCTATTGCTGTCATGTTGGCCAAGGGGCAAGGGTTTTCTGGTTGAATTAAGGGGGTACTAACCATTGGATATTGACTAATCACAGGCATGCATTGAATTTTGTATCAAGATCAGTTAGTAGTTTGGAGTCTGTGATGAATATCGCCATGCAATGTGTAAACTTTTCCAGAAGACAGGGGCTTAACCTTCATAAATTTAAAAATTTTTAAATTGATTTTGGGTGTGAATATCATGACATAGAATTTTACTGTGATGGTAGTTTGTTAAGTAGTGCTAATGTGCTAAAACTGTTCTTACCATTTTGATATGGATATCACCTGAATTGCTTGTGAGGGACAAAATCTGAGTTGCTGATCTTGACTTTTTAGCTGGCATTACAAACCATGTGAGTGATTGAAGTGTTTCTTTGCAAGGCAAAAATATGTTGGTTGGTTTCATGTGGGACAAACTTTATGCTTTTAAGATGGAACTTTTATTGTTCAAGAAACTGTTACAGGCCAATTTATAGAAGAATTTCCATCTTTAAAAACATCTGTGACTTGTCTGATTGTTATGGTGATAATTACTCTGAAGCCCCTAAACAGTTACACAAACAATTCAACAAAGGGTTTAAAAATATCAAAGAATGTCACCTGAATTAAATTTTGACCAAGGTCCAATCAGATTTCAAAGAGAACTGATAATTCCACAGAGTAACACAATTTAGAAAGAGGTACCATATTACAATATTCCAGGTGACCTCCTTGCGATTTATGCGAACATGGTACAAAAGGAGTTTCCACTATCCACACGTTGTCATGCAAATTAGTTCCTATGTTCGACTCTTCATACATTATTACAAGTAACAACTCTCATTATTGTTCCGTATTGAAGATGACGTTAGGCATAGATATCAAGGATAATTTAATAAAAAACCACCTATTCAATACTTTCCACGTTTAATGTGGTTATTATCTACATGATTTTATGTAGACTTATTTGGTCAGGTACATGTTTCACCCATTATTTTGGGCATCTTCAGCCTGTAAACAACCTTTAGGTCAAGGTTTGGGACCTTTTTAACCAATATAAACATACCTATATATACACTATATACAACATATACATTATATACAATATATACAAACATAAGTTAATACAGTTAAGATTTTTGTTCCTAATCTATCTAATATGGAAAATGTCCAAAACTAAAATGGATCTTCTTTTCGGTGAAGAGGATTGCATATCGGGGTTTATGTGTCCCCTGTAACATATTGCCCCCTTCATGCCGGGCTCAGCTCGCCGGAGAGCGAGGGTCTCAGTCGTGGACCGTTCGCTATCGGCTGTGCAGAAATTTTTAAAGGCAGGGATAGATGAAGGACTAGCGACAAATGAAAGGAGACTAAAATAGGTTTACACATTTATTAAACTAACACTCTTTTAAAGAAAACAAGTAAATTAACAAAATCTGGGTTGAATTCTTGAATAACATCTTCTCCTCGTGCTTTCATTCGTGAGGGATCTCGCTCAAATAAATTTTCAATGATTGTTCTTTTCTGCAATAATAAATATAAAAATCATTAACTTACTGAAAAATTGACTGAAAAACAAAATAATATCTGATATCCTTCTCCTATGATGATAATCCAATTATTAAAATTAAAAATCTTCCCTCTGGGTTTTAATTATTTTCAAAGAAAATGATTATTTTCTCCTCCTTATTTAAATTATTAAAAATTATTTAATTCATTAATTTATGATTAGCAAGTCTTCCCTAGACCTTCCTTTCCACAATTATATCATTTATATAATTATTGACTGAATAAAATTCCTTTAATAAATTTTACTTGAACATCTATCATTCTAACTTTGGCTCAATTTTATGCAGAAAGTGACTGTACAATATCTAACAATTAAATCTCGTGACATCAGTCCACGGACGTTGCCTTCTCTTATCCACTTTGAGTTAGTAAATTAGGCCCTAATCTATCTTAAATTACGATAAAATCTTCTAAAGATTCATAATTGATCCAATTACGGACACGCGAAATAATACAAGTCGGTCAAAACTTTGACGCACATAATGAAAATTACCTTCACAAATCGTACATGAAATATTCAAAAAAACACAGATTAAGATCAAATCTCACATCACACATTCACACAGGGTTACACGGCATTATTATAACATTATTTACACGAACACTAACTCATTATTATTAATTTTAGGATTTTACTGCGAATTAGGGAAATCGTTCTCTAGATGACACTATCACACACATCCCAGGTATCAATTCAGAATGTGATAGAATTAAGGTTATCACTTATACAAAGAAATTAACTATACAACGATGTTCAAGGAGTATTTTAAACAGAAATCATCCTAATTTAGCGAGTAGAATAATATAACACAGGTCAAAATAATAGAGTACGCACTCACGGTACATGAGTTGCGGCATTTATTTTTATTCATCATAATGTCGTGGCTCTCAATTATTCTGCACTGAAGCTCGAAGAAATCATGTCCAGTGACACATCTCTTCCCAAAATTGACTCTAATGGGTGCATAAATTATTACTCAAAATATAATGCCCATCTGCAAGTCATATTCAAATTCATAGCGCAGAAATATACCTATAACTCGTCGATACTCCGTCAGGAGAATTTTGCCATGTCCCAGGCTTACTTTACATAAAGTGAGCACACGATAATACTCTCCAAAATTAACTAACATTAAACTCATGACCTTATTAAATCATTTTAGCCCGTAATTAGCTTTAATTATTTTTACTCATTATTATTATTATTATTATCCCCGACCGTGCGTAAACTCATTCGCAAAGTTGTCGTGTGAAGTTATTCGGATGACTCTAAATAAATTCGAACCCATAAACATGTCGTACAATCGTAGAATGAAATTCTACACGAAGAAAAACACTAGAGCACTGTCCTAATTTGTTTCAAATGATTTTCAAATTATTAAAAACTAATCAAAATTAACGCGGGGTTCATTTAATTTTATCTCTCCTGTCTTCTAAATTCTTAGGACAGTTAAGGTCTCTCTCGATGATTCACACACATTTCTAACTAATAGAGCAAACACACACTCATTCCAAGGTTCTAACTACCTCTCACCAATGAAAGAAGAATGAAAAATCAAACTACTGCAAAACTAATAGAAATCCAAAGGAATAAGTAAGGCTGCGTTTACAATTATTTACAAAGATAGAAAGCAATTGAATTCTTAAAGAATACTCATGTGACTGGTGTGAACTGGATTGTGGCTGATGACCTAGCACGTGGTCACATCACCTTCCGTCGAACGAAGTTTCGCCCATGTCCGATGCCTTACATGTTTAGTGACTCATGGAGGCGTTGACGATGTACAGGAACTTGCAGTATTCTTCGTAGAACTGGATATCCATCTTGCAGTAAACTCGAACTCAGGACCTTTCTTCTTTCAAGTTCTTGTAGAAAGCTGAAACTAACAAAAAGTCTTAGAAATAGCCCAGGACTCACTCTCGATGCTTTATAGTTTGGCTGAAGACACTTATCTTAGAATAACCCTAAATTAATCGTAGTGAATTTGCCGAGTGTCTGAATTGCTGTTTATACAGTCCTCGATGCCTTCTCCAATGTAAAGTCTTCCGATGAAGCAAACGACGTCCAATCTCTTCGGTTGCCGCAGTCAGAGTAATGCTCAAATTTAGCGTTCAGAAGTATAAAACCCTCTACCAAATTTTCCTCTGGAATTACCACTAATTTCCTGTCGTAAGACATAGGTGTGTCTCTTAATTACTTCTAATTGGTGGATTTGTTGAATTGCAGTGAAGGTTGTCACTTTTATTGGCTGCTCCAGTTTTACGTCACTTGACTTTCCATTTATTGATCGATTGAGATCTGCTTGCTCGCCGGGTCACGTGGTACGCACACATGTGTCTGAAGGCCACATAACAGGAATTCCAGCTTGCTCCCTCGTGCTCTCTGAAGGTCGGGAAAACCTGTTCGCGAAGCGACTGGCTCGCCCTGGCACGAAATACAGAATCTCACCCTCTTGTAGATTAAAATAATGTCCCAACACGCTGATGAAATAAATCATTTCCTTTCTAATAAAATATTACCACTTTTGAAGGGGACAATATTAAGTTCTTGACGTATCGTGTCTGGTGACAGGATGTGTCGTCAACAATAAGTGGAGATTTGAACTGATTGTAGGTTGGTCAAGATTGAAAATATAAATTTAAATGTGTTTTAACTTGGCAGTTCTATTCTGGTTAACTTAAAATTTTCAAAACTAAAAATAAGATGAAACGGATCTTCTTTTTTGAGAAGGGGTTGTATTAAAACTGGAGCTTGTTTGACCCACGATTTTCATTTTCATGTTCTTGACGTAACTAATATTTAAATGTGTTGTCATGCACAAGTGGAGATTTAAAAGCCGATTGTTGTAGGTAGACTGGTCAAAAACGTTGTGAATGAAACTGTTAGCGTCTTGACTTTGGGTCTCATGTAACGTCAAGGAATTGACAAGAGTACAATATTTAGCTGTTTCATAGTTTTTGGCTGCTGCTTAAT
Source organism: Anabrus simplex (assembly GCF_040414725.1). Classification (NCBI taxonomy): domain Eukaryota; kingdom Metazoa; phylum Arthropoda; class Insecta; order Orthoptera; family Tettigoniidae; genus Anabrus; species Anabrus simplex. The sequence goes on along the minus strand of NC_090270.1, from coordinate 73,891,957 downwards.
TGGGAAGAAACATCCTAGACACTTGATACAGTCTTGTGTGAAAATTGTTCCCGTTGATGTGTTGCTTGGTCTTTGGGAGGGATCTTAAGAATATCTGTAATGAAGTAGAAAAATAATTTTGAATTAAACATTTTTTGAGCACGCGTTGTGATAAAATGTATTAAATTAACACCTCTTAACTGTTAAATGACTTACTTGTTCAGTTAATACTAGATGGACCTGTCTGTTCCGGCAGCGCCTGTCTTATCACCATTTCTACTCCTGGTGTTGTACTGGTGCGGTAATGGAGGGGCAGGGCATGGAGGGAGAGTGGGGGTAGGCTGGTCTATGGGCGTGTGTGCTGTTGCTGGAGGGGAGTTTCTAGAAGCAATATGGGCGGGTTTAACTTTTGGCATGATGGATGAAGCATTTGAGTGTGGAGATTTAAATAATTGAGGGATTTTGTTTTGATCTGAATTCACGATATTAATTAATCTAGGTGTTAATTTGTACAAAACAATTATTCGTACAAAAGTTAAACCCGCCCATATTGCTTCTAGAAACTCCCCTCCAGCAACAGCACACACGCCCATAGACCAGCCTACCCCCACTCTCCCTCCATGCCCCGCCCCTCCATTACCGCACCAGTACAACACCAGGAGTAGAAATGGTGATAAGACAGGCGCTGCCGGAACAGACAGGTCCATCTAGTATTAACTGAACAAGTGAGTCATTTAACAGTTAAGAGGTGTTAATTTAATACATTTTATCACAACGAGTGCTCAAAAAATGTTTAATTCAAAATTATTTTTCTACTTCATTACAGATATTCTTAAGATCCCTCCCAAAGACCAAGCAACACATCAACGGGAACAATTTTCACACAAGACTGTATCAAGTGTCTAGGATGTTTCTTCCCAATTAAGCAGCAGCCAAAAACTATGAAACAGCTAAATATTGTACTCTTGTCAATTCCTTGACGTTACATGAGACCCAAAGTCAAGACGCTAACAGTTTCATTCACAACGTTTTTGACCAGTCTACCTACAACAATCGGCTTTTAAATCTCCACTTGTGCATGACAACACATTTAAATATTAGTTACATCAAGAACATGAAAATGAAAATCGTGGGTCAAACAAGCTCCAGTTTTAATACAACCCCTTCTCAAAAAAGAAGATCCGTTTCATCTTATTTTTAGTTTTGAAAATTTTAAGTTAACCAGAATAGAAATGCCAAGTTAAAACACATTTAAATTTATATTTTCAATCTTGACCAACCTACAATCAGTTCAAATCTCCACTTATTGTTGACGACACATCCTGTCACCAGACACGATACGTCAAGAACTTAATATGTTACAGGGGTCACATAAACCCCGATATGCAATCCTCTTCACCGAAAAGAAAATCCATTTTAGTTTTGGACATTTTCCATATTAGATAGATTAGGAACAAAAAACTTAACTGTATTAACTTATGTTTGTATATATTGTATATAATGTATATGTTGTATATAGTGTATACAGTATATAGGTATGTTTATATTGGTTAAAAAGGTCCCAAACCTTGACCTAAAGGTTGTTTACAGGCTGAAGATGCCCAAAATAATGGGTGAAACATGTACCTGACCAAATAAGTCTACATAAAATCATGTAGATAATAACCACATTAAACGTGGAAAGTATTGAATAGGTGGTTTTTTATTAAATTATCCTTGATATCTATGCCTATCTTCATACATTCGCGAACACATATTCTCAGTCATGAATATGAATAACACTAGGTTGTGTTTGACGTTATACTGGAAGCAGTGTTACACATTCTTTCTGCTCAAACAATTTTCCCTGACATTTTAAAGTTCGTGAAATCAGTGAAATGTCAGGTGTCATCATAAATGCAGCAAAAAAAAGGCCAATTTTATTTTGTTTTATTAATCTATTCAAAGGATGACTTTTGTAATTGAATTCTTTTATTATACATAATAAAATGTGCTGTCCATACACCTTGTTCCTGCCTATTATGCATGCCTCCTGCTCAGTCTCTTTCCCACTCACTCACTGTCTCTCTCCTTTGGGACTCGCTGACTTTGGCATACCTCCTTGCAGCTCTGAGAGTCTGGGGCTGCTGCAAGACAACCATGGAAGATGTCCACTTGGAATGGCCTAGTGAACACTACGACATTGTGTGGAAGGTAACTATTGTCTGTGTTGTATCCATAAAGGGAAACTTATGGCGCAACACTGGTGCATGTTTGTAGAACTCTACGGCAGAGTCACTGGTATTGAGCCCAAAGCTGAATAATTGTACTGAAAGCAATACCCAACAAGATGCCATATACAGCCTTGTGTGTTTCAAAACTTGGGGAGACAGGTTCATTGTGCACAGTGCATCATGTAGACCGGTCACGTAGGGCTCTATCACCTGCTACTGAAGAAGAGGTACTTGTATGTGGACTGTTATGCAAATAAGTCCACTTTTTTATGCTATGTGTTGTTCACAGATAAAGCACAGTTCACTAGATGGTTTCAATGATTGTTGTAACAGCCATCTCTGGGCACAGGAAATCTAAATGCCATATCCATATATGATGACCAATATAGGTTTGCAGGGAACATATGGACCAGTATTATCAGCAATCACTTGGTTGGGCTACACCTCCTGCCATCATATTTGAATGGGATGATGTACTGTACTTTTTTGTGAGATATTATTAGAGGATGTGGATGCAACTAGATGGAACACTTGCACCCTTTACTCGTACAATATTGATATATTAAATTGCATATATCACAGGCACTGGATCAGAGGAGGAGGTTCAATCGCATGGTTAGCTCACTCCCCTGATCTGACTCCTCTGGATTTCCTCCTGGAAACTTTGTGTACATGACACCAGTGCCCAAACCAGAAGCGCTTCTTGCACAGGTACTTGCAACATCTGATGAGTTTTGTGTGGTAAATGGTGTTTCTGGTAAAGTGCACCAGAATTTAGAATACCGGTGTGATGTCTACACCAAATGGACAATGGTTCAAACAGTTTTTGTGAACAACATTCAATGTCCCAATATTTAACATCAATGTGTGCCCAAACAACTTTCACTTCACTGATTGTCAATTTTGAGTTGTTTAGGGATGTGGAGAATTTTGGAAAAACAAATAAAATGTTGATAAGTTGAGTGAGATTATTAAAAATTATGGAATGAAAATAAGCATGGAAGAGAGTAAGGCAGTGGTGTTGACTAGAGGAGAAAGGGAAAAGAAAGAAATTATAAAAATAAAGGTACAGAATCTTGAAATTTGTGAAGAGCTTCAAGTGCTTGAGAAGCAAAAACAGATGCAGAATGTAGGGTTGCACATGGAGATTAGTAAAAGGATTCAACAGGGAGATGCATTCAACCAGAGTGCAAGGAACCTGGCATGGAGGAAGTAAGTATAAGATGTAAGTAAGATGTATAAGATCTAGTACTGTCCAATACTGACACAAGCAGCAGAGACCTGAACACTGGCAAAAAGACAGGAGAATAAAATCTAGGCTATTGAAATGAAATTTGTAAGAAGTATGATAGGAAAGACAAGAAAGGACAGAGTAAGAAATGAGGACATTAGGATGGAAATCAGAGTGGAAAAGCTTTTCATCAGAATGGAAAGTGATAAACTTAGATGGCTTGGACTTGTTAAGAGGATGGAAGAAGGATGGTGTCAAAGCAGACGATGGAGACCCAGATAGAAGGAAGAAGAGCAAGAGGGAAATCCCGACTAAGGTGGTTGAAAACGATCAAGAATAGTATAATTAGAAGAAACTTGGATTGGTACACAGTTAAGAAGAAATGGTGGTGGTTGGATAGAGGATGATGTAAACGTGCCATAAACATCACAACCCAGAGGGAGCTGGGCAAGGGATGTGGATGATGATGATGAAATAAAATTATGTCATTTCTGACATTCCCAGTCTTCTTTGAAGGAAAGTTTCTGCCTTAAACTTTTCATTCATGTATGAAAATTGTTGTGTATTGAGCCTCTAGAGGCTAATTTATTTCAGTTCATGCCTTCTTTTTTTTTACAATGTGCTTTACGTCACACCAACACAGATAGGTCTTATGGTGACAATGGGATAAGGAAGGAAGCAGCCATGGCCTTGATTAAGGGATAGCCCCAGCATTTGCCTGGCGTGAAAATGGATAACAGGGAAAACCATCTTCAGGGCTTCCGACATTGGGGTTTAAATCCACTATCTCCCAAATTCAAGGTCACAGCTGCGCACCCCTAACCCTCCGGCCACTTGCTCCCTTTGAATCACCATATATATACCAGGCAAATCAGCTACACCTATCTTTTTCTTGAACACGACCTGCTAGGAATTAAATGTTTCATAGCTGTATCTTATACAGCATTTTGCAGCAATTTTATGTATTCATAGCCTGATGTAGGCTTCCCCATAAAATGCAAAATTGTATGAGAGGCAGTAAGTGAGGCCCATCTTAAAAGCACTGTACTCTTTTATGTAGTGTGGAGTCCACTTCTCTAATCGTTTTTATGAAGTGTTACTGTACTGTATATCCAAACCTACAGCTGTCCCTAGAGAATCTCACTGGTCCACAAAGTCTTTTGAGAGAAAATGGTGGACATGGAGTCATAAAGGACATGATAGGTTAACACTATTTACAGACCTGTCTATTCACTACCGTATTATACATACACGTCACATCAGAACTGTTACAAAAACTTTTATTTTTACATTATGGTATAAATTATGGCATGTAAGTGTATACGATACCTAAATGTGATAGCTTATGTTAAGTAACAACTACTGTTAAAACATTCAATAATGGCTTTAAACAGGTCCATAAGTCTGTAGCTCATAAGTTATATTCCAAAGTGAGAACTTCAGCCCCCTAGTCTTTGCTGAAGGCAGAGTTTTAATATGCAAAGATGCAAGCTTTGGTAGCTGTGGGGAAAGGTCATAATATGAAGATAAAGTCAGAGTTCAAGAGGAAAAATTAATAATGTTATTGGCTTTATGTCCCACTTACTACTTCAATGATTTTCAGAGATGCTGTGGTGCCAGAATTTAGTCCCATAGGAGTTTTTTTATGTGCCAGTAAATCTACCGACATGAGGCTGTCGTATTTGAGCACCTTCAAATACCACCGGACTGAACCAGGATTGAACCTACCATGTTGGAGTCAGAAGCCCAGTGCCTCAACTGTCTGAGCCAGTCAGCCCAGCAGAGGACAAATTAGGGCAAATATTTGTACCCAGCTACTCAGAACAGCAAGGGTTTAAATCCTCCTTCACACATGCCATTTTTATTTCCATGTTGTTCCTCAGAAGGAATCTTTTATGGAGATTTGACATTCTTGAAACCTCAGTTATCTGTTAATATAGATGTTGATTCCCATAGGGAACCTGAAATATTTGTCCCGAATGAGTAAATTTATAATACCAATATAAATGGTCCGTTATTGGACATTACAAATTTTCCAGCTAACTCAATCCTGGTTGCCAGCGTTTCATCCCAGCGTACAATGAAGTTATAATAAACTAAACACACCATCATGTAAACACTGGCTATGGAAAAACACATTTTATTTTACAACTGGCTTTATGTCACAGCGATACTAATAGGTGTTATGATGATGATGGGATAGGAAAGGGCTAGGAGCGAGAAGAACGTGTCTGTGATCTTAATTAAGGTAAAGCATGTAACTTTTTGATGATAATAATAAATAAATAAAATCATTAATAAAAATATATATAAATAAAATTACTCAAAAACTTAATAAAATTAATAAGCATAATTAACCAAAGTGTCCGTAGTATGGGCGCCAGAGTTCACCAGAATGGATCCCTCGAATTTAGATAAGAGCATGATAAACTTTATATCCCAGGGCGTGTACATAATGCTGCGTACTGGTACATCTGCTGCAGGCCTTACCTAACCTCCTGAAAACGACTAATTAGGTAGGAACTGCACCTAGGTTCATCAATAACACTGATTCTAAAATAGCTAACTATATTCTTAACAAATTCCGTGCATGAGCACCTCATCAACATACAACATTATACATATAATACACACACAAAATATTGCTGGAAGACTCCATATTTACAACAACAACAACAATAATGAAAATCGTGGGAAAACGAAAGCGAGAACTAAGCTACCATTTGTAGATAGTCCGATGAACAATGTACATGTATGAAGATAAATACCCTTCACTGTCTCTATATCAATTCGACTTACCGATTCTCATAATCGGCAGTTATCACATCACACAGATACTGTACCTTGTACTACTGTGTTCACATATTTTAACACTTGTTGTAAAGATATATACACACGTCTGTCGATCCTCAACATAAATTTATGGAAAGTCTGAGATAGCTTTCACCAACATATAATGCTAGGCCGCCACAAGTGCTACAATACTTAATGCGCAAGCACTCTCCACAATCAGCCACTTTCCACGAACATAACAAGACTACCCTCCACGAACGTTTGAAGTCCAGTCCATTGCTGCCGTGTCACTCCAGTACCGTGTATCAGCACCACTTCCTTCCCGTACAGTGCGTCAGTTGTAGTTCTCTCATACAGTGTTACTGCTTGTAGTTATCTTCCTTCTCGTTCCTTTACAATCACCTTTACAATCACCCTTACAATGTCCCTTATAATGTTCCTGGTTGCCGCCGTATCATCAACCTTTATAGTCATCAACATCCCCCTCCTCTCAGATGATACGTCTGGATTGGTGGTTGCCAGCCAATCATGAGTGATCTCAAGTCAAGACCAAGCCCTGAACTACTTCTTCCTCCCAAGACAATAACAAACTCTGGGGTATATTCTATGAATCCCCAAACTTTCCCTGGTACAACAACAAGCTCATCTCATCAGGCTGGGATATATACATGACTAATGGAATTTCCTGACACAAGTACATCACAACACACACTGGGGTAGCCATATGACTCATTCAAATTACCAGAGTTATTAAAGCAATGTTTTCCCACTCGTGCAAAACAAATTACTCATACCTACATATGTGGATATCTTCCAGCTTACCAATATAAATGGCAAAATATACAAATGAAATACTGATAATAATAATAATAATAATAATAATAATAATAATAATAATAATAATAATAATAATAATAATAATAATAATAATAATAATAAAAATAATAATAATAATAATAATAATAATAATAATAATAATGATAATGATAATAATAATAATAATAATAATAATAATAATAATAATAATAATAATAATAATAATAATAATAATAATAATAATAATAAATCGAATACTGACAATAATATCTCTAACTTCTACATATAATTCTGGGGTGTGATATATGTACTATCACAAGCACCAGCATTTGCATGATGTGAAAATGGGCTGCCGACAGTGGGGTTAAAACCCACTATATCCCGAATGCGAGCTCACAGCTGCACGCTCCTAACTGCACAGTCAACTCGCTCTGTGAAAAACACATTATGTATACTACTTTCAGCATTATGCTGTACTCATTCCACCAAGTAATAGGTACAGTACAGTACATACTCCACTCATTGGGAATGTTTACAACTATTTGGGCTTAAGAGAGGTATCATTCAACATACTGTGCCCTTGCAGCAAGGTGAACCTGTCTACACACAGTTCTTATACAAGCAACCACTATGTATTCAGGTGATGAGTACAGGGATATGATATTAGATATTACTATACGGAGAAGCAAAATGTAATGCATATTCCAGTGACATCTGGTAAACCAATTCTTATAAGAATTTATTGCTAATGGTCCACTTATTTGATATAATTTAAGACTATCCACTTAAAACTAAATGATATGCACAGTAATAATAAAATTAGAACATGTTTCAACCCCTTTGGGTCATCTTCAGCTTGTAATTGTAGGAGTTCATCTTAAAATTCATGAAATAAAATATGTTGGGCAATAAAATATGATAAATAGAAACTTTTTTGACATTAACCCAATAAAGTAAAAAACAACAACATGCTACTTTTTTTTTGTAGTCTAGAAAAATATTCTTGTATAAGTTTGATTGGTAGTGAGACACAAATGAAAACAACCCACATTTAGCTCGAGGGCCATTACACATGATCTGAACATCATCCAGACATCTCTACTATGCATTCTACACTGTGCAGTGATCATAATTAATGCTGGTCTTCATTACTGCATGTCACATGGGATTGAAATAATTGCATAAAATATATTCTTCCAGTACAGAGTTTGAATATCCAAACATTCAACACATTGCTGGTTTTTAATCACTGCAGCCACAGAGAAGTCTATTCCAACCAATATTATACCGTAACATTTTGGTATTGATCCAGTTTCTGATCAACAGATATTTTATAGTTCTATGTGTTCATTCATCATTACCTACTTATTGCTGGTTTGACACCTTTAAATACCTAGGAAGTGAATTAATGCAAAATGCTAGGGTGGACATGGAAATTAGCAGGAGGTTACAGCAGGGCAATACATTCTACGAGAGTGTAAGAAAACGTTTTTGGAGCAAAGAAGTACCAAGGAAAAGTAAAGAGATAATGTACAAAATGTACTATGTACTGTACTCATACTGACTTATGCAGCTGAGACTTGGACTTTGACTAGCAGGCAAGAGAGTAGAATTCAAGCCAGTGAGATGAAATTCCTAAGAAGTGTGACGGGAAAGACAGAGTGAGAAATGAAGATGTTAGGAAGGAAGTTGGGATGGGTAAGCTAAATGAGAGAATTGAAAAGAATAAATTAAGATGGTTTGGACATGTAAAGGGGATGGAGGAGAATAGAATTCCAAGACAGATGCTGGAGGCAAAGTGCGAGGTCAAGAGAGCAAGAGGAAGACCTAGAACAAGGTGAATTGAATCCGTGAAGAGTGGCATAAGAAGACAAAATTTACACTGGGACAAGATCATGGACAAGCATTGGTGGAAGGAAAGAGAAAGATGGACAAGGGTCATAAATACCCCGACCCAGCAGGAGCTGGATAAGGAAAAATGATGATGATGCCGGTTTGTCACAAAAGAACTTATTACCAGATGGGAGGGAAGTGTTTTCACCTCAGGTTATAACCTGCAGTGCATAAATGTGAAGAAATAGGTGTGGCTGATTCGCCTGGTAGCCCAATATTATAGAGTCGTAAAGAAAATGAATACATTAGATATATCAGTGGAACATAATATAACACTATAATTCTTTATCAAATTTCTGTAATATTACTAACTTAACTGTTAAGGTAATATCATGGATTGCAGAGGGATAAGAAGCAACTGGGTTGAATGGGTGGACAAGTAATTAACTAGAGCAGAACTTAAAGAAACAAATTTAAAATTTTTATTTCTTTCCCTTTCTTTTTCTCTAATTTGAAAATTGATAAATATAAAATCTGAATAAATAACAACCATAATGAGCTCGTCAGCTCTAACATAGTGGAGAAGTCTGAATACCAAGTACCGGTACCAAAGTTGAGAGAATTACAAATATTAATTTCCACAGAAAAGAGCTGAACTGCTCTTGGCAGATACAAAATTTACAAGAGCACAATTTGCTCCTATCATTTACACTACAGACGAACCTGCACTCCCAATATAGTCCAGCCTCACAGAGTTACACCTGACAACCTATCGGTTGTCCTCATTTAAAGTATTTACACCAAGTAGCCCCGATGTGGGCTTGTCTATTGCTCAACAGTTTATAACTTACTGTTTCTAAAGGGAACTTCACACCAGAAACAGGGGCACGACTGCCCATACTAAATGGCTTTAATGTTAAAAGAAAAGGTTGAACATGACTGGCCATAAATAAACGGCCCTCCTTGCAGAAATAGTTAAAACCCTAAGTGGGCTTAAGGCCCAATGAAACAGAGACTAACCCTATTCTACAGTGGGGTGACTACATAGGAAATATTAAAGCCAAAAATGATTAAAGAAATTTAGAGCTTTTGAAAACAGTAGTCACCCCATGCCAAGTTAAATAGGAACCGACAGAGGGTAATCACTCTTTGTTCCCTTACAATCCATATTTCCCAGTAGGGAATAGGATAGAGTCCTCAGACTGGACGAAAATTCTACATTTAAATGGCCAAATTTAGAAATTTACATACATAAAAGAGGTTGAAACCTTCCCTCAAACTATCACATAGCTATAAAAAATTCTGCCATTACCTTGAGTTGCTGGGCCTTCCAAACGCCGCCTGCACCCATGCATCCTGGTTTATGTCAATACACCCTCCTTGCACTGGAGCAATTCAGACCATATGGCCCTAAAGGACCCAGCTTTTATAATATTTTTGAGGGGAAGCTTCCATAACTCTTTACTGATAGGCTGGATAACAGTACACACCCCCAATTATAATTGGCTAGAGAAAATATTTACAAGTTTCTGAGAGGTTGATTAATATTGAAGAAGAAACGAGCAGAAGTGTTGACAACTTTGATACATAAACAAAGCAATCCTCAAAACCTAAGTTTTGCCAACAGCAAAAATAAAGATTTCTTTATAAAATAATTAGAATTCGTCACGCTAGAGGGAGCAAATTAAACGATGATAGAGACATCTAACCCTTGAATACCAAGGTATCTTGAAATACACTAGTTCAAGTTCGTTTAGATAGATGGTCTTATAAAAGGCATGCAGTTTAACTGGCCGGGGAAGATGTAACCTGGTACATTAACATTTAAAAAAAATAATACTTGTATAGCATAAAACTGCTTGTGCCCCAACTTAGTATAACTTCTGTAAAATAGTCTGAAAATGATTTATAGTCTACATTCTATTTATTTATTTATTTATTATGTATATAAAACATAATATTCGTCTGTCTGTTCCTTATACAAATCCATACCATTACACCAATCTGAAACAAATTTTGTATACATACATTTGAGGACCCTGCGTGTAATCCCATCTACAAAAACATTTAACAGCCCTCTCTTTTCCCTAGATTTAGACCCTTTGGTACATTAACTTCGGCTATTATAGGCCAAATATCAAATTTGTCATAGAAGGATGTGACAAAGCTCATTTTAAGCCTCACACATGAAGAACAAAACTCAATAAGGCCATGTTTTAAGGGCCTAAGACCAACTATTATGGAGATACTGGCATCACACTACCCCGCTCTAGTAATCAGATGAAGAAATGACCAGCCGCAACCACGGCCATGTCAGCTCAAGGATTCTACAGTGGAATAAAGGCCTGCTGTTCAAAGTAGGCACATGTGTAAATGTAAGCAAGACCAAGGAGAATTTCTGCTACATTTGTGACTGTCTGGAAAAGAACACTATAGGAGTAAGCCACCCCTAAGTGTAAAGGTGTGGAGGGGGTGGCATATCAAAATAATCAAAAACTGTGTTGAATCCATAGGTTTTGGGGTTGCTGAGATGACAGTGAAACTTTGCACGTCGTTTAAGTCCAAGTTCAGTCCCCATCAGCATGGGGGTGAGAAATGGTGATAAAGAAAATATCCAAAATAACAAAGGTTACGGATGATTGTGTGTATGTTCCAGCATAGCTCTCAACCAGACATAGTACGTACCTTATATGGCTTACTATATGAAGAAATGACTGTGGGGACAGGACTCTCCTAACAGCGTTGCACTCTGGATGCCATTTAAGTCATAGTTAGGCCCAATCGGAATGGAGGTTGGGAAGGGGTGGAAAAGAACGTCCAAAATAGCTCAGATTATGGATGTATGTGTTATATTCCAGTATAGCTGTCAACTAAATTTCGTGAACACATACTATCTGGAAAATTTTATGTGAGGTAAGATACCCCTAGCACCCCTAGCAGAGGGGATAATATAAAAAAATTAAAAACGGCCAATATTAGTATCGAATCCATAGAGTTTAGAGTCACTGAGATGAATAGTGACACTCCGGATGCCTTTAAGTCCAAGTCCCACACCCATCAGCATGGTGATTCAGAAGAGGTGGAAAAGAAAATTTCCAAATTGACCGAGATTAGTGCTGATTACAAAGTTTTTGGGGTCCCTCGGCTGATTGGTGACAGTCCTAGTGGCAGTTGGAATCATGTATATCATCTCTATGCAATGTGTTATAACTTATTTGTTTGAAAGGATCAACTACTTCCCAGACAATCTGGGCTGCCACAAGGAAATACTTTAATGTGAAACTAAATCATCTTAAACTGAAACATAAAATTATACAAATGTAAAATTATACACATAACAATATTTCTAAATCTACTGTACAAAAGAAAACTATCAATCAATGTTACAATTAAGAAAAACAAATCATTTCAAACAGGTAATACAAATTCTAAAAGTAAAAGGTGTGAAGGAGAAAATGACCAAAATGACGGAGATTGTAGATGTACCTGTATGTGAGTACAGCAACTTCTTACAAAATAACACAAAAACTATTTTAATCCTCCTAGTCAATAGTATATATGTTTTACGTCCAATTAAGATGAAAGTTCACACATAAATAGACATGTTTCGACCTGGCATTGGGTCATCCTCAGTAAGACATGTATGATGTATTAAAAAACACAGGAGACACCAAAATGAAATGTTAGTTAAACAGTTTTTAAAAAGCATGATGAAAGTTTAAAAACTGTGAAATATTGATCCTTAAAACAGTCTTGAGCTGGAAGTCTTTCTGTTTCAATGCTTTTTGTTGTTCTTTGGTGTGGATCAACTGGTATCTGTATACTGTTGGCTTAGTTTTTGTGTTCCGACATGGGCTGATGTACGTAAGCATTATTGAAGCTGAACCATCTGATTTTAGTCTGTAAAATAGATAATACAAACCAAATTAAGGTTGAAAAGTGGTGACTAACGGGAACAACATTTAGATTAAGTTGTGAAGAATGAAAATTAACTTGCGTTACGTGGCCCGCTTGTATCACCTGTGTTCTCTGATTATGGAGTCCAGCTCTTGCTCCCGCAGTTGAGACACATGATGTGTTGCTGCAAGGAAGTGGAGTGGGGAAATGGGGCAGGGCTTGCAGGAGAAGGGGAGTATGTGGAATAATGTGGGTGGTGACTGAAACCGAGTGCAATAATTGCGAGTTCTTATGTTCCTGGTTTTTACTACAAATTATCAGAATAAAAGTTTCCTATATTACATTCTTTTTAATTTTTTTTATTTGTCTCATTTAAGTTGAGGGCTGGGTTCTTATATTGATCCATACTGATGCAAAAATTCTCTAAAATGTTGAGTAGTGGACCTTTTTCTTCGCACTATAGAATTTTTAGATCTTGATCTATTGTAGTATAATTGTGATAATAGTCTTTGTGGTGGTTACTCATGGCAGAGAAACGATTGTATTTTAAAGCATTGCAATGTTCTGTATATCTTATGAAGAAGTTCCTTCCAGTTTGTCCGACATAATTTGACCCGCATCCCTGACATCCCAGGATTTGTGTTTTTTATTACCAGGATGTATTGAGTTTTTGTTTAATGGTGTTAGCAGTGTAAGTTGGTTTCCGGTAAATGTTAAATGCCAGATGATTATTCTTATGACGTGATAGTGTTATGTCTAAATAATTAAGCGAGTTATTATTCTCCATTTCCATAGAGAATTCAATTTTCTGATCTAAACTGTTGAGCAGTTCTAAAATTTCATTTTCTTCGTTAACGTTATGATAGCTAGCGCATCGTCGACGCAACGTGACCAGTATTTTATAGCTTTGATCTTATCTATGATGTTTGTGTGTTCTAAGTGGTCCATATACATGTTCACCAAAATACTAGAGGACGGTGCTCCCATAGGTAAACCTGTCTGTTGGTAGATTTTATTCTCAAAAATGAAATAATTATTACTTAAAGAGAATTTTAATAGGCCTATAAACTCATCTATTTCACCAATGCTTAATTTACTGAATTTAGTTAAATTATTCCATATCAAATTTATAGTGGTTTTAATGGGGATATTGGCATATACAGTATATTGACAACATCAAATGAAAGGATCTTGTGGTGTTATGGTACCTTTTTTATGTATTATTCTCTTGCAGAGTTCTGTGGAGTTCTTTATCGTTGTGTTCGCTTGGTAGTGATAATGTGTACTAAGGAAATTTTGAATAAATTGAGATAGTGGGTACGTCAGGTTACCCGTCAAATTGATAATAGGTCATATAGTGGTGTTAGCCTTATGAATTTTCGGTAATGATTTCGCTACGGGTAACCTAGGGTTCATGGCAATGAGTTCTTTCTTTTCAAATTCATTGAAAAGGATGAACACAATGACCGGTCAGTGTGGGAAGAGGGAGTAACAGAAAGAGGAACATGATCTGAACATCAACCAGACATCTGTGTTATGCATTCCACACTGCTATAAATTGTGTACATTGAATGTGGTATGTGATAAAATATGAAAACACAAAAGGACAAGAAGAACATCTCCACATCTTCAAACACTGCCATCTTCAAATAGAAAGGCTCTGTCCTCATTAATCCCATTATGTTGGTGTCAGTTTCGCCAGGGGTGTAATGAATGTGATACGGGTCCGCATGCCAAAATAAAAATTCGGGCCTCCTCAAACAAAAGGTAAAACCTATGAATTATAGCAGGTAGAACTAATGCAATATATTGTCAAATTATATGAACGAAGGGATTATTCATTATTGTAAGGTTATTAAAAATAATATTTTAATAGGTTTTATTTGGGTGTCTCCATGGATTAATGACTGAGATGCTGAACTGCCAACGCAATTGTACACTACTTAGGTATTCGTACTGAAAATTGGTTTTATTTTTCAGTAACTACAGAACTATACTCTTTAACCGATACTGAAGACACACACACTCACTCACTCACTCACTCCATAGGCTTCTGAGGGATATGAAGTTCCCGTGCCAATCTCAAAATTCTCTTCCATCCTTTTTGATCGTCATCAGCATCATACTGAAGACACGGTTACAATAATTCATTCAATTATAAACCAGAAAAATGTGCAAACAAAATTAAATAAAAAACTGTTTAAATAAAGTTTGAAAAATATCAAACCGCACAACTGATAAGCCTATAATTACCCTGGTATAAGTACACCATGTTATTACCCCACGCAAAAGAGAGCTCGTTCGAAACTGAGTTGACAGATTGTTATTACATCAAGTTTTACATTGTTGTTGAGATTGTTATTACATCAAGTTATACATTGTTGTTGAATAAATGTGTGGAAAAAGTTAAATGATAAGCAAATTTGATACATAATACAACCTCAGAAACACTACACATCAAGAAAGTATCATTTTCTAATTAAAATATATTTTTGTATCAGTTTTAATTGCTGTAATTATTTTTTCATAATTTGGTGCAGGTCTTTTGTGAGGTGCATGTTGCGGGGTTGTGAGAGATGGCAAGGGCAGACGTTGTTTACAGCTATACTGTGTTACAATCAACATATTTATGATAACTGCTGCTAGATGCAATCGAATGGCAATTCCTCTACGTAGAAATTGTAAAAACAAACTATTTCGTTGTTATCTGATCTTCTGACCATTTCTGTGCAGAGTAAAATTAAGCTAGATATATATTATTTTTATGTTTTTGCAAAGTCCACCTGCATTGCAGGCCCTACAGGCCCTAATGTTTCGCCCCTGAGTTTGGCCATGTACAGGCATCTTCAGTGGTGGTAGGTTGACGTAAACAAACCAAGAGTTTAGCTTGTCCTTTCCAATACTTATGTTTGATGGGTAGACAGGTGCATTAACCCATTAATGCATAGCGTTCGAAAAATCGGACGTCGTAAAAAAAAATAATTGTGTGATATTTATGCATGGTTTCAAGCCCGCGGTACTTTCCTATGCTTCAGAACGGCTGTAGCTAATAAGAACCAAGAATACATCATTCTTTATCCTTACCATTCATTGTTGAATCACACTTATTAGGAGCATGGCGGCAAGATAGTACAGAGTGTTGTGCAACAGTCGAGACTTTTATTTATAAACAAACAAATATTTCCAATAATTGTAAACTTTGGTATGGACCATATTGTGGCAGCACCAGTGTGAATCACAGAACTTTAATTGTACTTCTTGGACCTCTTTGGGAGGAGCTAGTGTGTTTTGTTTCTGTGTGTAATCTCCTTTATAAAAAAAAAGCTGTATATTTTGAAGAAAGATCTGTTCACATAGTATGGGACGGAATAATAAAGTATAGTTTATAGAAAAAGGATAAAGAGGATATCTGATAACTGCTTAATCGTAGGATATATGACATTTGGCGACCGTGACAGGACCTGTCTGTTGTATTGGAGTTGATGTTTTCACTGAACCTTGTTTGTGCTATCAGGTTCGGTTGTTATTGAATATCGTCTATTCTTCCGGAGTAGTTTTTATTTTATTTTGCGACCATCGCGATGACGACTGTGGAAAAAGAAGACATTTGGAAATCGGCCTTGAAGAAGCGTAAAATTTTAAGGTCAGTATTCACGAAGCACTATAACGCCGTCATAGAAATTATTAGTAAGAAAGTCGCTGTAGGCGAAGTTGTCTCTAAGTTTTCTGTACTTGAGATCAGGTATGACAATATTGTGGCTCTCGATAATGATATACAGGATTTACTTTATTTAAGTGAGTGTACCGACGAGGAAATCTTACAAGAGTTTGAGACAGTTGATGAGTACAAAGAGAAGTATTGTACACTGAAAGGCAAGGTTGATGAACTGAAGAAGTCCCAAGTAAATGTGGCACGATCTCTTTACGAGTCATGTGATTCGGGAAGAAATCGGCTTAGGTTACCGAAGTTGGAATTGGCTAGATACGGTGGCGAGATCTCCCTGTGGATTGGATTCTGGACACAGTTTTCCCATATTGATAGCGACCCGGAACTTAGTAACGAGGAAAAATTCCAATACCTGTTGCAGGCTACAGTACCTAAATCTAGGGCCAGGTCCATTGTAGAAAGTTTTCCGTCTTCAGGCGAGAATTATGAGAAAGCAATTCAATCACTGAAGGAGAGGTTCGGTCGTAAGGATATCTTGGTACAACATTACATTAGGGAATTGTTAAAACTAGTTACTGATCATAGGAACATGAAACTGTCAGTACTTTATGACAGATTAGAAACACAATTACGTGCATTAGAATCGTTGCAGATAAAATCCGATAAATACGCTGCCATTCTCTTCCCATTAGTCGAGTCATGTTTGCCACTAGAAACGTTGAAGCAGTGGGAGTGTACCAATGGAGATTGTGATAGGACCTTAGAGCAACAGATGGATAATTTAATTACTTTTGTCAAGAGAGAAGTACAGGCGGAAGAGCGTGTGGCCCTTGCTAATACTCGTTTCGGTACTTCTAATTCGCAACCGATGGATAGAGGACATTATTCTTGTGAGACTCAGCTATGTGCTACCGCAGCTGACTTAGCCAATCTCAGTCTTACAAATCAGTGCCTATTTTGTGAAGGCAAACACAGTACCACTGACTGCCAGAAGGCCGTGACCATGTCTATTGATGAGAAAAGGAAGCTTCTGGCTCAGGCTGGTTGTTGTTTCGCCTGCACCAAGAAGGGCCATCTTGCAAATCGATGTCGGGCGAGGTGTAGTTCTTGTGGAGGCCGACACATTCTGGTGATGTGTAGCAAAGTCACGGCCAGTTCAGAGGTAGAAAAGGGAAACGTTGTGGCATGTCCTTCTTTGAAATTAGATCTCCTTGCTACTAATCATAACTTGATGTTTGGTGTCTCAAATGAAGTGTTCTTGCAGTCCTTCGCTGCTATTCTGTACAATGGTGATATGCAGCGAAGGGTTCGTGTTTTAATAGACAGCGGATCACAACGCTCCTATATCATAAGTAGTTTGGCGAGAGAAATGAAGTATAATGTCATTGGTGAAGAAAGTCTGATTCATTCTCTGTTTGGAGGCTGTAACCTCGGATTGGTGAGGCACCGATGTTATAAAGCTCATCTACGAGGGTTAGATAGAGACTTCACCTGTAGGTATTCAGTACTGGACCAAGCCAGCATCGCTTCGTTTATCCCGTTGGCCAGTCCCAGCACGGAAATGAAGGAAGAGCTTCAACAATTAGGTTTCAAGCTCATTGAAGACATGCTTGGGCCCATAGATGTACTGATAGGAGCTGATATAGCGGGCAAGATCTGGTCAGGCAACAGAGTAATTCTTTCTTCTGGTGTTGTGGCTGTTGAAACTTAATTTGGCTGGACTCTAATGGGCAGTGAGAAGAAGACACCCATTGCCAGCTGCTGTACCAATCTTGCCACAACCTACACTATGACAACTGTAGTTGATGGGGACATTGCTGATCCGTGGAAACTTGAGGCCATTGGTATCTGTGACCCAGCTGAGAAGCAAGATCGAAAAGCTAAGCGATTAACTGTTTTGGAACATTTTAAGAGTACTGTTGAATATGTGGACGGTCGATACCAGGTTCGACTTCCGTGGTCCCTTGTTTCAGAATTGCCCTCTAATCTTGAAGTGACAGAGGGTCGGCTGGTGAGAACAACAAGAAAGATGCGCCGTTCCAACAATTTATTTGCAGATTACGATTCATTATTTCGTGAAAGGTTGAAGCTTAACAACTTTGAAAAGGCGAAGGAGAATGGTAAGGGACACTACTTGCCCCATCGTCCAGTGATAAAAGAGACTAGCAATACCACAAAGGTGCCTTTGATGCCTCTGCAAAAATTGCTGGTTTTCCTTCTCTTAATGAATACTTGGAACAAGGACCGAATCTCACTGAACTGTTACCCGACATTTTGATGAGATTTTGAAAGAAAACCGTGGTTGTCTCAGCGGACCTAGAGAAAGACTTTCTAGAGATTGCGATTCATCCTGATGATAGAGACTATCTCAAGTTCCTGTGGTGGGACAGTGACAGCAGGTTAATGACATTGAGACACTCCCGCGTGGTTTTCGGGGTGACCTGTAGCCCTTTCATCTTAGCCGCAGTTCTCGATCACGATCTCAGTAAATGTGTTGAGAGTTATCCTGTAGAAGATGGTGCAGTTTTGAACAAGCTGAAGACCAGATTCTATGTCGATAACTTAGCTATGAGTGTAGACAGTCCTTCAGAGGCTGAATATCTGCCGACTCTTGCTACATGTGTTATGGCTAAAGCAGGATTTAATCTCAGAGGGTGGGAGCTCTTAGGTGACTCTTCTGGAGAGTCGGCTCCTATGCGAGGACTGAAATGGGATCGTAAGAGTGACAAGCTCAGTCTAAACATCAGTTGGTGGGAGAAAGCTACTCAGATGGGCTGTCTTACAAAGAAGAACGTTATCTCCACGACACAGAGAATATTCGACCCAATTGGCTTTAGTGGACCTGCAACTTTGAGTTTGAAGCTGATGTTACAGAACCTATGGGAGAAGAAATTGGACAGGGATGACCCTATAGATGATGAAAACGAAAATATTTTTAAAGCTTGGCTTCAACGAGTTCCTCTACTCAAAGAAATAAACATCCCTCGAAATATTGGGACTTCTCACAATCGTTCACTGCACCTTTCCGTTGAGGCAAGTTACAAGGCGTATGCTGCGTGCGTATTTTTGCGCAGTAAAGATGAAAGGGGAGATGTAAAGGTCAATATGGTGCTGTCTAAGTCGAGGGTTGCACCATCCTTGAAACTTATGATGCCACGATTAGAGTTGATGGCAGCTACCATCGGGGCGAGATTGCTGAATTCTGTTCGAGATGCCATTGGTTGGACCACCAAACCTATTCATGCATGGAGTGATTCGAGCACGGTGCTTGCCTGGATCCGAAGAGAAGAAGAGTGGCCAGTCTTTGTCATGAATCGTGTTAAGGAGATACGAAAATTAACTCAGGAGGTTGAGTGGAAGCACATTCCTGGACCTTTGAATCCCGCTGACCTCCCTTGTAGAGGATGTACAATTGAGCATCTCGTCACTTCACATTGGTGGGATTGGCCCCCATGGTTGAGACAACATCACGATTCTTGGCCTCTGTCATCTTGTACATACGTTGAGGAAGAAGGCCAGTCTAACAAGGATAGTGAAGAGGTGTTGGATCCTGTTGCGGCTTCTAGTTCAGATTCTTGTGATCATACTGAGTCACCAGTGTCGTTTAGATACCGCCAGGTCTTAGTATTGACCCTCAAGTTACTCGATCTGGAAGACTGGTGAAAGCGCCGCATCGTTTAGACTTGCAGAAAAGGAAGATACCTTGTCACTATGTTTAGTAATTTTCATTTCAGAAAATTAGGTGGGAGGATGTGGCAGCACCAGCATGAATCACAGAACTTTAATTGTACTTCTTGGACCTCTTTCGGAGGAGCTAGTGTGTTTTGTTTCTGTGTATAATCTCCTTTATAAAAAAAAGCTGTATATTTTGAAGAAAGATCTGTTCACATAGTATGGGACGGAATAATAAAGTATAGTTTATAGAAAAAAGGATAAAGGGGATATCTGATAACTGCTTAATCGTAGGATATATGACACATATTGATACTCCTATAAATATGCTGATACACAAAGATGTCAATTACGTCTTATTATTGACGTGACAGAGGCCTGTAAATATAGCTGTCCTGAAAATCGGATGCTATGCACAGGGTGTCCTATTATCTCAGACATTTGCATTCCCTTCCTAGTTTGATGGTGAGTGAAATATTGGAAGTTTTGGAGGAAAAATCAACATTAAGAGAGGAGCAGCACATCAAACCTGATGATGGGTGTGAAATGGTTGATAATAATGACAGATGAGTACGAGGGTAATCTAAATTACTTGGTAAAACGTACAGATGAGTACAAGGGTAATCTAAATTACTTGGTAAATACCTACTTCTGAGTAAATGCAAAGGGCAAGATGCTTGAAAAAAAAAATATGAAAAAGGGAAGGCTAGATGGAACTGAACGAGAAAACCGTGCAAAAGGAATCTGTCATACGTAAATAGTCATACATAAGATCGGGCCAGTACCCCTGTTTCTGATATCCCTGACAGAAAATTCAAAAGCATTAGTAGGTCAAATTGTGACACAAAAGAAGCAACTCCAAAGGGGTCAAGATCACAATTTACATCTCATTTGGTGACTGACTGTTTTCCTGTCTTCCCCTCTGCCTTCCCCCACCATCAGATGTTGAGCAAAATAGTGAAATTCCACTAGGCTTCTTTCCCTGCCAGTGGCTATAGGATATTCCACCTTTCCAAGTGTATACAGCAATGTAAAATGGAAGACTGAAATAATTTGGACTTGGAGGAAGTGAAGTCCTACCTCTCACTGATGCAGGTGGAACTGAATGAAACATGGGGGATACAATATTCTTTGACAACTTTACATTCCTGAAATTGGTAAGACATCTGGCTTCAAAGGGAATAAGTACAACAGGGACATTTATAGAAAACCAGACAGAGAAGTCCCCCCTTCAAAGTAAGGTGGATGGGAAAAAGAAGAAAGGGATCATACGATTGCAGGAGTTTTGGTGGTGCATTGCTGGTGCACTGTAATGACAACAGTGTTGTCACTGTTGGTACGAACTACAAACTGATAGAGATATGCGGAGTATCAAGGTGGTCCAGCGTAAAAAAATATGCAAAGTGTCTGTACCGCAATGAAAGCTTTGGTGGAAAAGGAGACATTTGGAATGGTGCAGTTGGCAGATACGGTATTCCAGTACTCAATCTGCTGCCTTGTATATGAAATAGGAGACTACTAAACGCTAAGGGATTTCACCTTGATAGAAAAACCCTTGACCGTATGATGCATAGCAAATTAGTGGAAGACAATAACGGAACCAGTGGCATAACAATAGGGCAGGTGAGCCCAGGAGGCCTGCACAAACTTCCTGCAAAAAAAAAAAAAAAAAAAAAGGTCAAGTAATTGCATCTAGATGAAGTTGTTGTTATTATTATTATTAGCCTTCTCAACATTGAATATGATACGAGCAAAATCATTAATACCTTTGCATCCTAGAAAGCATATCGGAGAGTGTAGTTTCTTTAGACTCTGATGTGAGTACAGTGAAGTTTTTACAATATAAAAAATTAAAAATAAAAGCATGTATTTATTTATGTTGCATTTCATTTCCTACAATTTTCCAAACAAAATCCATTAATTAGTTTTGTTACTTTACAGTACTTTGTTATATATTAAAGGGATATGGATTGCACAAAAGTTTTAGTTGTACCTGCTGCAGTAAAATTGACACATTTTCATTGAAGAGGCCCAATTTTATTTTCTGTGGTTGGGCCCTTATCATATGCATTATGCACCTGAGCAGAGGAAGTCTTGGATCATGAGGAGGTTTGTTCATTCCACACGTGGCCTTCTGGAGTGGAGAATCGATGATAATGATGATGAGAAAAATTAGTCCAAGAGCTTGTTACATAGCTGGGTACTTTATCTTTTACTGTAAAATTACATACAGTACATGGCTCAGTGCATAATTATTCATTAATTCAAGGAGCAAAAAGCAGTGAGATATACTGACTTTATAAGGACATTATGTTTTTTATGAAGAAGAAAGAAGACGACAACTGTGGCATATAACTTTTTAAAACTTCTTAACATATTGATTATCTGTGTTTTAAATAATGTGTTTTAATCATTTTATGTGTTATCTTCTAAGCTGAAGATGTTTCAAAACTAAAAGATGAAACGTCCTTATAATTAAGTGTTCTCTTTTGATAACACAAATAATACAAGTATAGAAAGGTAGAAGTCCTTTGATTTTAATTAGATAGCATCGATACCTAATGATGAAGTTCATTGACTGTACGTTATGGTGTATGCAGATCAAATGGATGATACAGGTGGTGAGGGAGATAGTACTGATGTTTTGCTGAAGTTTATAGAGGAAAAACTAAATGATGGACACTCACTCTTCATGGACAATTTCTACAACAGCTATGAGTTGGTCATACAGCTGTTGAATGCAAACATTCACTGTAATGGAACACTCTGAAGTGGTCACAAAAGTAATCCTTGAGAAGTGACAAAAGCAAAACTTCGTACAGGTGAACACTCTTTACAACTTGGCATTATGGTGACTGAGTGGAAGGACAAAAGAGATGTTCTCTCCATTTCTACAGAATGTGATAACAAAACAGTATACAGAATAAACAAGAGAGGTTAAACAACGAAGAAGCCAAAAGCAATGCTGCAATATAATCTCCACATCAGGTGTTGATTGGCAAGAACAAATGCTTGCATATTACCCCTGAAAAAGAAAAAAACATTCATTGATGTTAAATATTTGGATAGCAATCTTCCATGTGTTGTTGTTGAGTGCTCACAATTCATATTGTACATAGGTTCTTAAGGGATAAAAAGCCTTTGTATGACTTTTTACTCTCTGCTATTTGACATCCCCTTTCAAGAGCGACGATGGCAACAAAAACAACAACAATGGAAACTAACTTGCTGAAGGCAAAGCACTAAGAAAGTCCTGTAAATTATGCTCCCAGAAGGGGAAATGAACTGACTTCTACTCTGAAAAACCTACATTCTACTTTGAGGTTTGCTTTAGTCTTTACCATTAGTATTGTGCATTGCAATTGAGGAGCTATCTGACGTGAGATGGAGGGGCCCATCTAGAAAGCTAAGTCATGCTGACCACATGGCACTTCTGCAGGCCTTCGGGCTGAGCAGTGGTCGCTTGGTAGGCCATGGCCCTTCAGGGCTGTTGCGCTGTGGGGTTTGGTTTGGCGTTATGTGCAGGGAAGCCATGGTAATACATGCCTGCTTAATACACTATCCCACATATTACTGTACCTTTTCTTTGTCATGCTCCTGTACATCTCATTTTGTATAAGGCCTTCAAAAATTATCCTACAATTGGAGCTCAAATCTCGTGGAATATTTTCAATTCATTTTCGGCAATTCATAGAGGAAAAGTTACATTTTTGTTAACCCTAGAAATACAGAGGTAAGATCTGTCACTTACACATCTAGGGGGAGAGAAGGTATTATTTTTAACTCTAATCAAGTTTTAATATAAAATACCTGTAATCTTACTGTTTTGTGACTAGTTAACAATGAGTGCATTCACAGACAACAAAGAGAATAATGTAATGCATCTATATAATGGAAACAGTTAAGTCATAAAGCATAGGAACATTATGAAAGTTCCTTCATTCTATCACTCTCACAGTTGGTATAGATAATAATTTTCTAGAATGAGCCTTGCAAACATATTTGGAACATTTGCAGCAAACTGTTGTCACTTGGGTCATCTTGTCTTTATCCTTCTTAGTGTGAACTGAAAAACTGATGACATCTTCCTCTTGTGTATGACTGAGTGGAAGCAGTAGCCAGAGTAGCACTAGATAATTACTAGAGCCTGGATTTCCATGCAAATGCATGTTTTTAAATAAGCTGGTTACAGTTCTCAAACTCTGCAAATATTCATTGTATGACTTAACCATTCCAAATAACCGTTTTTATCTGTGCATGTTTGCATGTTTTGGCCTTTTTAGGAGAAAATTCATGCTTAATGCATATTCTAAACATTTTGGATTTAATAGTGAATATTTGGACGTTTAATATTGCATTTTCTTCTGACTTTGGTGCATATATAATGTTAACTTGTATGATAGTGCCTTTTATGAAAGTTGGTTTGCAGAATTCAGGACCATTTTTCCTCGTTATACATATATCTATTACTGAGAGACGGAGAGAATGTATTCCTGGCATCCTATGTAACAACCAAAGTTAGTACATAGGTAGAGGTTCTATAATCCAGTTAATCAAGCACTTTCTTATCTGTTGCCTGAGTAAACATTGACGTAAGCCGGAAAACCCTAGGTCGATCTCTGTAATTCTTAGAAATAAGGTGTCCCAGTTATACATTGCTATAAATTGAATCATAAATTATGCATTACTCATTGACAGAAGTGATCCGTTGAAATCGTTATTTTGAATTCGTCAAGCTTATAAAAGACGTATTGTGGTGAAAAGGAAAAAGACGTCCAATTTTACCTCACTTTGTCCCAAATGTCTTCATTTAAGTACGTACCTGTCACTTCTTGTGACGTGGATAGATCATTTTCTGTGCTTAAGAATGTGCTGACAGATGAATGGATGAGCTTAAATCAAGACAATTTGGAGAAATTATGGTAGTTGTACAAAGTTTCAAAAGGAACTCAATTTTGATAGTGCATATTTTTCAGTTTATTGTGCATGTTTTGCCATATGATAGTGCATGAATGCATGCATATTTTGACCTTTGATAGTGCATGGAAATCTGGGCTCTAGTAATTACCTTCATAGGACACTTTCCATACCTGAAATGATAGGTTTTTTCAAACCAAACATGTTCTTTGCCCTGTCTTCCACAGTTGGTCTTATGAACTCTGTGTGGCTGAAGGTTGAGGTCAAAGGGACAGGGAGAAATGTGAGGCAATCAAGCAGGTGGGTGGGCTGTGGGGCATTGTTTTCATTCCTTACAGACCCAGATTTGGAAAGCGGGCAGTAATAATGACTTCATATCTGAGCAATAGTCTTTGTAAGAGCCAACATTTGAAGTGCAAAAGTGTGAGCCTGATTATTTGACACTTATAAGATATTCCACATCAGAATTAGACATAAATAAACATAAATGTTTATAGATTTTAAAAAATATTTGAGTGCAATTTGATTGGGTGATTGATTGTAATTGATTTGATTGTAATGGGTGATTTTAATTCATAAGTTGGCTCACAGTGAATCCACACTGGGCCCTCATGGATTGGGAAATATAAATGAAGAGGGAGAATATATGCTAGACCTATGCATGAGAAACAACCTGATAGTGAGTAACACTTGGTTCAAGAAAAGGGACTCCCACAAAATCACAAGATATAGCTGGGACGATAACAAGGGTACAGAAATAGATTATATTCTGATCGATCTAAATGTATGGAAGAATATAAATGATATCAAGGTCATTCCAAGTTAAGACCTTGATGGAGACCATAGACTGCTGGTTGCACTTATAACAGAGAAAAGACCTCCCAGAGTCTGTAGGTAAAAGACCTCCCAGAGTCTGTAGGTAACAAAAGAGTCCCAAAAATAAAATCTTGGTGACTTACCAAGCCAAGTGTAAAGGAAGAATTCAGGGAAGGTGGGTGTCCGCAAATTGTTGCTGAGAGAAATGAAATTTGTAGATGAAGAATGGGACACTCTAATGAAGCTTATGATAGGTACAGCAGAGAAAGTACGTGGACGACAGAGCCAAATACGAAAACCTAAATAAACTGCCTGGTGGAATGATGATATTAAAAAGGCAATCAAT
Source organism: Anabrus simplex (assembly GCF_040414725.1). Taxonomy (NCBI): domain Eukaryota; kingdom Metazoa; phylum Arthropoda; class Insecta; order Orthoptera; family Tettigoniidae; genus Anabrus; species Anabrus simplex. Next base: position 73,865,777 of record NC_090270.1, on the reverse strand, counting down.
GGCAGAAACTGCACAAGAAGAGCCCTATATAAAGCAAGAATATGGGGAGATCATCATGTAATAGAGGAGAAGCTGTCAGTTTACAGAGAGAAAATATTACATGTCAGACAGTTAGTTATAACTAAAAAAGCAGAAATGCAGGGAAGATCTGGCTACCAGAATTACACAGGATGGGAATAAGAAACTGTTGTACAGAATCGTTATACTGTTATACTTAATTTGGCAGCGTGCAGCTGTGGTACTGTGAAGCAAACAGTTCGGCACATTGTGGAGCAGTGTCCTCTCACCGCCTACCAGGAAAAACCTTAGAGACTATTTTCTGCTCTCACCTTTGTGTGTTGACTATGTAAATAACTTGAACCTGTAAATACTTCAAATTGTAGATATTATGTATTACTACTGTATGTTAATGTAATGTGACGTGTTAGCTATAAGCTAAGTAATAATACAGAATTGTTAAGAGTAGAAGAACTGGAACTGAATCTATCCAATCTGTAGAACTTCCTAATGGAGAGGATAAGAACAAAATACTACAGGAGTTCCAAAGGCAGTTTGAAACTTTACTGAACTGGATGTGGGGAATCGAGGTGGCAGTGGATGAGTACAAACATGTTACTGATGTGTACCAGTTTTTATGTAAATAAACATACTTCAAGTCCTTTCTCAATAGAAATACTGGACTAAATGTGAGCTTCAAAGCCTTCCACCCTCAAAGAAATGGCTTCTTACCAAGGAAATCAGTCTGTACATAATCTTACCGACAGTTCTACCCAAAATGTACCAAAGCAGTCTCAGATAAGTTATGCTTCTGTAATGCAGTTAACACCAAAAAAAAAAAAAAAAAAGAACAGGCTATTATTATTGATGCTCACAATGGAATCCCAATAAGAGACTACGTCCTTGCTGTAGGAAAAACAACAGATCTAGCTAACATACGTTATGTATCTCGTATTTCAAACTTAAGAATTTGCATATTCCTATCGAACACAAAAATTGTTCAGGAATTGTCACTCAATCACCCTGTAATTAGAATCAATAATATTGATCACACTCTCAGACCGTTAATTGTTGCAAACAAGAGAGTAATAACTACCGAATGCACAACAAATATGTTTTGAAGGAACCAATTATTGGATCTACACTTCGTCAGACGTTCCCACCCATTTTATTTGCAAAGAAAAAGGCCACCTGGCCTGAGTATGTCCCTCACTACCTGAGACTCTAGAAGAAAACAACCAGCCACCTAATCAACATCCAATTTCCTGCAAGGAGGACACCTCCAACCTAGCAAATGCAACTATGAATCGTTAGCCAGCTACTGACCCTCAGCAAAATATTGAACATTCTAATGACACATCATCTTCCTCTAGAAACCTCCCTCAACAGGACATCTCCTTGAACTTGAACACTTCAGTCCCAATATATGAAACAAATAAAGAATCACTCATAACTAAACCTCGAGGAACAAAACGACCCTTGCTTTCAAGTGACTCTTCAAATAACACTTCCAAGGCTGATAATTCCTCCTTAGATAATTCTTCTATCTTGGGAGTTGATAAAACAGATGATGAATTTCCTGTTCTAAGATCACATCAAACCCAAGGCATTAAGCAAACTAAGAAGAAACTAATGGTATTAAATAATTCCTCCTTAGATAATTCTTCTATCTTGGGAGTTGATAAAACAGATGATGAATTTCCTGTTCTAGGATCACATAAAACCCAAGGCATTAAACAAACTAAGAAGAAACTAATGGTATTAAATCCCCCCCACTCTTGAAGAACAACTACTTCCTGTTAAGGAAGTAGTAGAAGCTAATCCCTCAAATTTTATTCTTAATTTCATACAACTCAAAAGTTTTTTTTGAAAATACTAAAAGAACATCAGCAACAAATATCTTACCTATTACATTATCTTATACTTCCCATGTTGAAGATCTCATCGAGACCCTGCCTAAACTATACCCCTACTATCAGGATAAAAAAAATTAAAAACCAGAGTACCAGACTTGTAAAGAAACTACTTACTGCCATTAAGGGAGAAAGCAATAGGCCTGCCCCAGAACAGATAATCCCAATAACTGATAAGTATCAAATCTAGTAAATACATCTCTTAAAAGCCATCATGAATTCTTGGATACTGCAGTGGAATATGAACGGATATTACCCTCAATACAAATATCTACAACAACTTATTAATAAATACCAACCCAAAATAATTTGCTAACAAGAAACTAATTTTCAAACTTAATATGAGACATTTCACAGCATATCACAAAAACCGCAACAATCCCGTTCATCCAAGTGGAGGGGTTGCTACTTACATACGTGATAAGGTTCCTCAGAAATAAATACCACTGAAAACCAATTTGGAAGCAGTAGCAGTTACCGTCTTTCTAACATTTTCCTTATGCATCTGTAATATTTATTTGCCCAGCAGCCAGAACATAGATTTAAATGAATTAGTAGATCTGATAAATCAACTTCCTAAACCACTCCTCCTCTTAGAAGATTTTAACTCCCATAACATTCTATGGAACCGTCTATACACTAACATAAGAGGAAGAATAATTGAATCGTTGCTAGACACTGAAAACTTGATCCTAGTAGACTCGAATGGTCCTACTCACTATGATATCCAGCATGAAACTTTTAGTACTATAGATCTGTGTCTGAGCACTCCAGATGCAGCAACAATATATACATCATCAGCTAGCAAAACCCTTTTTGGAAGTAATCATTTTCCTGTCATAATAAATGGAAACAAGCCCCACCCAAGTGTACACCCAAATAAATGGAATACTAAACATGCCAATTGGCAAGAATACAAAGAAAATATTAAGGCAGAGTTATACAGATTACCACCACCTACCCATTTCAAAAATTACAACATTGACTATATCATAAGAGAATTCACCAATATCATACTTAAAACCACAGAAAATTCTGTTCCAAGGACCAACAATACAACTTACAGAAAATCAGTTCCTTGGTGGAATGATTCCTGTAAAGATGCAATTAAAAAGAAAAACCAAGCATTCTACAAGTATAAACACCATCCCACGTTACAAAACAAATTATTGTTCCAAGAAAGTCATGCTGCAGCCCGAAAAGTCATAAAAGAGAGTAAACAAGCATCTTGGCTGAAGTATGTGTCATCTCTTTCTCATCAGACCCCACACAACACAATTTGGGAACACCTATGAAAAATAAGAGGATTTAAAAACCCTCACATATCATAGCCCTGGATAGACCTTTCTCTACAACTGGATCAGTTACAACTACACATCACGATATTGCAAATGCATTAGTACATCACTCTGCAAAAATTTCAAGTGATTCCAACTATGAACAAGAATTTTTATCCACTCGTGAAGATTGTCCTGATTTACAGTCACACATCCATCTAAGTGCTGACCAATGTTACAACAATAATATCAGTATTACTGAAGTACTACTTGAATTCAGTAGCTGTCGAAGTACAAGCCCAGGTCCTGACGATATTATATATGACTTCTTGAAAGAACTTCCTCCTGAAGGCCTAGCATTCCTCGCTGAAATATTGAATTTCATTTGGTCACAGAAAGTCTTTCCTGTAGCTTGGAGGAAAGCTATAGTAATTCCAATACCTAAGCCTGGCTGCGACCACGTGTTACCAGATAACTATCGACCAATAGCTCTAACCTGCACTATGTGCAAACTAATGAAAAAAGTAATAAATAAAAGACTAAAATGGGTTCTTGAACAACAGAATTTCTTCACTGCAGAACAGTGTGGCTTCCGACAGTTTCATTCAACAGCTGACACCTTAGTAGTATTAGAGTCAGAAATCCTGCATGCCTTTCATTACAGACAACATCTCCTTGCAGTCTGCCTAGATATTCATAAAGCGTATGATATGGTATGGAAAACTCACGTTATTAAAACTCTACTGCAACATAATATTAAGGGAAATATGATCAGTTTTATTTATAACTTCTTGAAAGACCAACACATTCAAGTTCGAGCTAATGGTGTCCTGCCCCAAGAAGTCAGTTTAGAAAATGGTGTCCCACAAGGCTCAGTTCTGAGTGTAACACTATTCTTAGTAGCTATAAATGGCATCACATCATGCGTTAACCCTCCTGTAAAGACCTGCCTCTTTGCTGATGACATGACTATTTTTTGCAGAAGTCGCAACCTGTCAACCACTCAAAAAATTATACAAAATTCTCTTGAAGATATTGCCAAATGGGGAAAACACACAGGCTTTACCTTTTCTTCAACCAAAACTAAATGCATCTTATTTTCCAAACAAAAGAGTGATAGTAACTGCCCAGAATTGTACCTCAAGGGGAATAAAATTGAGATTAGTAAATGAAATAAAATTTCTAGGAATGACGTTTGACAGAAAATTAACATGGAACTCTCATCTAAAAACTTTAAAAAAAAGATTGCCTATATTGAATTAATGTACTTAAATCATTGGCAGCTTACAACCAGGGAGCAGATCTTTATGTGTTAATGTGCACTTACAAATCTATAATTTGCACAAAACTGGATTATGTTTCTATTATATATAATTCAGCTACAGCATCCTCACCGAAAATGCTTGACCTGACTCAAAAGTGGGTTGGCGACCACGGGGCCCTCAGCTGAGTCCAGGCATTGCTTCCACTTACTTGTGCCAGGCTCCTCTCTTTCATCTATCCTGTCCGACCTCCCTTGGTCAACTCTTGTTCTTTTCCGACCCCGACGCTATTAGGTTTGCGAGGGCTAGGGAGTCTTTCATTTTCATGCCCTTCGTGGCCCTTGTCTTCCTTTGGCTGATATCTTCATTTTTCGAAGTGTCGGACCCCTTCCATTTTTTCTCTCTGATTATATATAGAGGATGGTTGCCTAGTTGTACTTCCTCTTAAAACAATAATCACCACCACCACCACCTGACTCAAAACACTTCTCTCAGGATTGCCTTGAGAGCATTCAAAACTAGCCTGATCTCAAGTTTATTTATAGAAGCTAATGAACCCCCACTTCGGATTCGCAGAAAACAACTGACTATCAACTACGCAGTAAAGATAGTGGCCTCTCCTCACTCCAGAGCTCATGCTTATGTTTTCCTATGCTATCAGCCTCAACGCTATTCCTCACAACAAAAGAGACATTAGGTTTACACAATACTTACAGGAAATTACCGGTAATTCTTCAGTTCCTCCGATTGCTTCAAGAACTAAAAGACATCACATTCCCTCTATGGAAAGCTGAACCACCACCAAATAATATTAGATTTAAGTGAATTCAATAAGGAAACAACAGACAGTACTGTATTTAAACAAATGCTATCTGAAAAGTGTGAAAGTCTGTCCAGACACACTCCTATGTACATTGATGGCTCAAAAACCAAATATGGTAGCGGCTGTGCTGTCGTCCACCCTGATCACACAATGAAGTATGCACTACCAGCTACATGCTCCATAATCACATGTGAACTGTATGCTATCCTAAAAGCTATGGAAGCCATAAAGAGTTTCCCAAAAAAAAAGAACCTTTTTTAATCCTCAGTGATTCTTTATCAACAGTAAAACTCATTCAAAATGCATCATCCTCAAATATATTTGCCCAAGACATACTGCAGGCTTATGATACAGTATTGTAAAAAATAAAGGACAGCACGTTACCATAATATGGATTCCCTCACATAAGGGAATAAAAGGCAATGAACAAGCTGATATATCAGCTAAAGAAGCAACTCGTCTTCCTGTACATGATCCAAACTTTCTAATTCCCCACACCGATGTTGCTCCTTTTCTTACTACAAAGATCCGTAAACAATGGTTAAATGAGTGGACACAGCAACAACTCACAAGACTCCATGTTATCAGGCATGGATCTATAGATAAATTTGATGTTTCATTCCTTCAGCGTCGAGAACAAGTGCTCATTACTAGAATACGTATAGGCCATAGCAAACTGACTCATGCACATATCTTCTCTAAGAAACCTCCACCAATATGTGACACCGGTCAAAAAAGAAAAACTGTTGACCACATTTTACTAGAATACCATCTATATGATCAACAAAGACAATTGTGTAATTTAAACCAGAATAATAGTGTATGTGACATCTTGAACAAATATACTCTGTGTAAAAACATCATTAAGATTTTTAGACAAACAAATCTATTCAATGACATGTAATCACTATATGATCAATATGTACTGTTTTTACAATTGTAACTCTATGTAATCAATGTAATTATCCTTTATGTATAATTATTATTGCTTAAGGTGGAACGACGTGGGATATGTATGTATAATTATGAATGTTGCGATATGACTTTCTAAGTTAAAGCAACAATAGATAAACATTTTTAAAAAAATTTAAAAAAAAGAAACCAGTGGATGTACAGAGTACTGAACAAAATTTGGAAAGAGAATGTAATACCTAATGACTGGAAGCAGAGAGTCATCATACCATTGCTGAAAAAAGGTGATAGAAAGAAATGTACCAGCTACAGTAACTCTCCTGTCACATGGCCTCAAAATCCTTGAGAGAAGGATTAGAAAATATGTTGAACCTACACTTGAATTAATATATGATAGTATATGCTTACTTATTTATTACCTCCTAACATTGTACATGTTTCAGGAACAGATGTACCGGTATGTCCTTGGTTAGTGATTAATAAAATCTCAAACTCCCTAAGGTGAACATAAATCTACATGTAATAACGTCAAACAAAATTCACATTAAAATAAATTATCCACGTAAAAATATATTTTAAAATGCCAACAGTTCTTTCTTGTTGCAGCCTAAAACACATTTAAAATTGTTCATGTTAATACCCAAAAACTGGTTTGTTACAGTTCCAAATCACTAACTAAACCTCTCCATTCTTGGCACAGTTATTATTTTATAAGATGATATTATGAGCTTGTTTCTGAACTGTTGTTTGATAATAAGTTAAAAGTGTCTATGTTTGTATTTATATTGTGGAAACTTTCTTCTTGCTATGGTACCAATGTATCAATATCAATTTTGATTATGTTTTAAACAACAGTTCAGATACCAGCTCTTAATATAGTCTTATAAAGAGAGAGAGAGAGAGAGAGAGAGAGAGATTTATTAAAGAAATAAGTCGTCCGTCCTCCAATGAGGGCGACCATTCAGATCCGGAATAAGTCAAGTTACAATTTCAATAGAATTTTAAAAACATGAAAAAGTGGAAATTTAATTGTTAATGCTGTTATTATCTTATTTATTCCAGGAGGAGTGCAGGGAGGAATGTTAATCATGTTCTCAGGTATAGTCCCTCAGTATCTGTATTACTATTTTTTCTATTTCGCAGAAAGGAACTTCCAAATTTTGTAGTAAAGTCGATGTTTGACTGGGGAGGGTGTGTCTTGCTCTGAATAGCAGGTCTCTGACAATCCACCGATTGACAGGTATTTTGTATTTTGCTGACAGGTAAGGTAAGCACGGGACATAAATAGCTTGATTTTCTAGGTCCACATCCTGAGCCTGATTTGAGTCTCTTTCAAAACGAATGGTGGGATCTAAGACCATTGCTTTACTGTCCTTTCAGTTGATGGCTATGATGTCAGCCCTCTGATTAGAGTCATTGGTAGAAATACATTTGATCTCCTCATGCTCCTCCCATCCACTCTGTCTCATGGATTGAGCAATTGACGTTCTTACACAGTGGTGGCGATGGTTGAACATTAGTTCAGTGCTCCGACAGAATCCCAGCTCATGCCCAAGGGTTTCTGTCTCATTGCAGCCATTTTGGCTGCAGCAGGTTGTGCTGAATGATCTACCAGGAACTGATCTGACTGCAGTGAGGTTGCATGACATCTTCACTGCATTTATGTATTCAGAAGAGGATAGAGGTGATTTATGAGTCATCCAGGAGTTTGCTTTCGGGCAGTCTGAATATAACCCTACTCCCTTTCCTTTATGTGGTAACTGACACCATGACTGAAAGGATCAATTTCTCATAATTTAACGTAGCCTCTGTTGATCTTTGGGGGAATACCTTCTTTTTGTATGTCAAGTCTGTGGAGTGCCGTATGTTGTACTGTTCCTTACGTATTGTAGATTAATGTCCTGAATATGGAGTAAGCGATTACAAATATTATAATACTGTATAATGACTTCCCATTTTGCACAAATTATTTTCATCCCTCTGCCCTCCCTGGCACTATCATCATCAGCCATCATCAATGTCCCATTCCAGTCACCCAGGTTCTGGCACTATTCAGCGTTGAATTTGGGGTATCACCTGGCAGCATCATTATTTCTTTTACAGAACTTCTTGTAATTTTGTCCAGATCTTTAAGAAAGGCATTTGATAGTTGTGTCGGAGGGGCACATTGTAGTGGATAGATTAAATCTGGGCAAACAAACTCATTAATAATCGTGATCTTTTGCTCTGGATTTAGAAGTTTTGCTTTTGCCAGATTATCTAAGTCAGAAGTTACTGTGCTTCTTTGTTTAGGTCTGTCAAGAGAAATTTCATTGTTGAAGTCAAATCCTAAATACTTGATTCAATCATTGTTTGTTTTTATTGATGGGATCACTGATCCTTTGAGTGTAATGACATTTCCTTCAGTTAATTTTCCTTTTTTCAGGATTATATATTTGCTTTTAAGAGGATGGATATGTAAATCCATTTCTGCAAAGCTGCTATAGGCTAAATTGAAAAAGTAGTAGCATCACTTTCAGTTTCACTGAGTATGACTAGGTCATCTGCGAAAGCAAATCATCATATAAAACATAGCCATGACATGGGCATATGTCATGGTCAGTGACATTTTATATACAGTATTGATTGCTAAATTAAACAGCAATGGTGAGATAGGGGACCCTTGAGCTATGCCACACTTAATTTCAATGGGCTTTGATTTCTTATGATCAGCTTCCACTTTATTCTTTGTAAGAAATGTTTCAATTAGTCTACATAATTTGGAGGAATTTCAGATTGTCAGAGAGATTGTTTGATATGTTCATGTCTGATAGAGTCAAATGCATTCGTGACATCTAAAATATGATGCAACAATCCTTTTTTGTTACGTTTCGCATCCTGGAGGCAATCATTCAAAAGGGAAGCATTGATATGAGTTCCAGGTAGTGGCACAAAGCAACGGTGATGAGGACTTAGTGTGACAGATGAACGCAGTCTCAAATTTAGTACTCGTTCAGTTATTCTCCTAATCACCGAATATAGATTATAGGTCTCCATTCTTTCACATGGAGTGGTTTAGTGATTTCGAACTGTAGCGAATCATTTTTAGGGTATTAACATGAACGATTTTTCTCTCAGAAGAAGATCAGGCAATGTGTTTTAGACTGCAACAAGAAAGAGAACTGTTGGCATTTTAATGTAGATTTTTATGTAGATAATGTATTTTAATTTGAATGTTTGTTTTGACGTTATTATGTATTGAAGATTTATGTTCACCTTAGTGATTTCAAGATTTTATTAGTCATTAAAGAAGAGAATACATCCGTCCTCGAAACATGTATGACATTAGGATGTAGAAAAGAAATGCTATTGTATATTAATTGTATTGGCAGGTGGACCATACCTTAGCCCTGTTTCACAGGTTTAATTAATGTTACTGCTCAATACAGTTATAGTAACTGAATATGGTGAAGTTCATTAATACTGTAGTCATTTCGATTAACAAATTTATTGTATGTATGTTCAGTCTTCAGCCCTAAGGCTGGTTGGATCCTCAACAGCTCTGCCATCAGCTGTCATAGATGGCCTAGGCATCCCTGAAGAGTCGTACAAATTTATTGCTACATATTTATGTATTTCACTTGGTAAACATACAGAAACATTCTGACCTCATTTTTCATCCATTGTTGCATTCAAAACAGCATCTTGCTTCATGTTCTCCACCAGAGGAGTACACACGGGGAGTTACCAGGTTTGACTTTCCACAATTGAACATTTAATCATTTCATTTAATATTAGACCTATATAAAATCTATAATATTATAAAAGGAAGTGTTTGTCTGCCTGTCTGTCTGTCTGTCTGTGTGTCTGTGCGCGATGCCCAGCAAAATCTACAGCACGCAGAGATCTGAAATTTTGAACATAGGTAGATGGAAAGGGGTCCGAATGCACCTCGAAGCCGGAATTTTCATTTTCGCTTTCATTGGTGAGTTATGAACGAAAAACCATCGGAAAACGTGCATTGGGATATGACAATCAAACGTGCTGTCACCAAGATTAAATGCATCGAGTCGCTGTCGCTAGGCAACGTACATAAGATAGGTAGAGAACACTATATTCAAGGAGCCATTTTACGTCCAGGACGTAGGAAGCTGTTTTTGGTCTTATATGGTGTGAGGGCATATGACGGTGTTGATGATGATTTGTCCGTCGGATCAGGACGTTAAATTTTGAGCTATTCGAGAGGAGTGGCATATGTGCCGGCGCCGGGTTTCATCCTCTTCATTCTTGCTATCATATATCATGACATTCTTTTCTTTCAACAAGCAACTTTTACAAGAATTACCCGATGTTCTACACATTTACAAGTCAATCGACTACACGGCAGAGCTTCGAAAGACTTGGAGTCACCTGGAGTACCCTCGAACATCTTAGAGCGGACGATTGTGGCACCAATTATCCTTCTTAAGAATAAGAATCCTGCCCTCTGCAATGAACACGACTCTGAAACTGATGACTAATATTATTGAAGCCATTCTCATGATTGGGCATGCCGCGAGCGAAGTATTATTCATTCCTTGGATTCGAATAATTTCTTCGGATATACAGTTTAAGTTTAGATCTCTGCAGTGTTCAAAATAAAATATCTCTGTGTAATAATAAAGCAAGCGTAATCTTCTTCTTCTTCTTCTTACTAAATATAAAAATGGATGTATGCGTGTGTGTGTGTGTGTGTGTGTGTGTGTGTGTGTGTGTGTGTGTGTGTGTGTGTGTGTGTGTAAATGGTACATCTCCTCCTAAACCACTGGAGCAATTTCATCCAAACTTGGTACACTTATGACTTTTTATCTGGAGACAAGCACTGTGGGGGTAAGCCATCTGTAGCTCCCTTAGGGGTGGGGGATCAGGGGGGGCAAGGTATAAAAATAATCGAAAAAAGTGCCGAATCCACAGTTTTCGGGGTCGCTGAGATGAACAGTGACACTCCGGAATTTTTTAAAGTCCAAGTTCAGCTCCTTTTCGCATGGGGACGAGGGGGAGTGATATATAAAATTAAACGAATATAATGTCGAATACATAGTTTTCGGGGGTCGCCGAAGTGAATTGTATACTCTGGATTTTTAGAATCAGGAGACAAACAACGTGGGGGTAAGAAAGCCCAGGAATCTTTAGGGGCGGGGGGGCAAGGGGGTCAGATAAACAAATTAACGAAAATACTGTCGAATCCATACTTTTTGGGGTCGCTGAGATGAATATCGACACTCCGGAATTTTCTTTAAAGTTCAAATTCAACCCCCTTTG